>NC_136429.1:311902564-312545564 GCF_052849685.1 Lactuca virosa
GAGGAGCACCTCGGGGAGTTGTTGGGAGTTCTGAGACGAGAGCGACTATATGCCAAGTTCTCGAATTGAGAGTTTTGGTTGCGAGAGGTCCAGTTTCTCGAACATCTCGTTAACCAGGAGGGGATTTTGGTCGACCCAGCCAAAATCGAGGCAGTCATGCAGTAGGAGGTGTGTTAGATGCCATTTTATGCATCTTATAGGGTAGTTTTCATTATCATTTAAGATCATATTTTGTACATTTTCATGTCATTTATTTAAATAATGTTCAGCTCGTGTATTTCGTTAGAATTCCCGTACTGCTCATGTTTTTATGTCAATTTCAGATAGTTCGAGTGGAGCAGTGCTTTGGGAGCAGTTGGATGCGCGTTTGGAACTTAAAATGGAGCTTGGAACTTATGGAGTATGTTGAGGAATGATTGCAAGATGTTTTGGTCAAGAAACATTCGATCGAATTGATCACACGAAGATAGAATCTGCAATCTAAAGTTAAAGGATGTTGCTGGCAGCTTTGACCCCATGTCAGTATTTTGACCATATCTCGAGAACCATAACTCCGATTGACGCGGTTCAAAATGATTTGAAAAGTAGACAAAATTTCGGACGTCTTAGGCACAACATGCGATCGTAGGTTGCCTTCATGCGATCACATGGGGCCTTTTTACGATCACAGGTTAGGTCGCAGGTTGGATTCGAGGTTTTTTAGTGCCAAAAATTCATCCGGAAGCAAAAAATGAAAACCTGCGATCGCAGGTTATGTACATGCGATCGCAGGTTGGCCAAAAAGTGCCAAAATAGTATTCTACTTCATTAAAAAGGCCCGTGACACGTTTATTTCAAAACCTGCGATCTCAACCTCAATACATGCGATCGCATGTTATCCGTTTCTTGTTCCGGAAGCTTCCAAATTGAGTATAAATACAACCCTCATAATCAGTTGAAAGGGTTGGATGATTCCAGACGAAGAAAACCACTTCAGAAGGCGATTTTTGAGTTCTTTCAGCGACTTTTGGAGATCTGAAGACTGCGAATCATCTCACACATTTAGTTTATCTAGATTGATCAGTAATGTTTCTTTTATCTAGTTTGATTTCGTTTTTGGCCATGTCTGGTTAAACTTTAGTTTTCAGTTCTGCATAGATTAGTATTTCTCAGGTGATTAGTTTTCAGATCTGATTTTTGATTTGTGTTTCTATCTAGATTCTTCAGTTTTGTTCTTAATGAATGTTTGGTTTTAAATTCTTGTTAGTCTGATCACCTAGCTAGGGTTTTATCATTCCAGTTAATCAGTTATAGAATACGTAATTGTTCTTGTCAACTGGTAATAAGTAACAAGTAATAAATCGGTTCCGTGTTTGGGATTTGACTTTATTATAAACTGAAAAATCATACCTTTACACTTCCGAGCTTGTGAGAAGTATTGGGTATTGTTGGGAATTTTACATAGAACTTAATGCAACTTTTATGATCTTAATTAAGAGCTTGTTTGATTAGACAGAGAAAAGTTAGGGTTAATCGAAGAGCTTGTTGTGATTAACTAATTTAGGTAAAAGAGAAATTACTAGAGCTTGTTAGTTTTTCTCAATACCAGTTTAGATAGAATGCATCTCAAATAATCAGGTCTGGGTTAGTTACATGATTAGGATAGTCACAGCAGAACTGAAACTGTTTTTATTATTGATTTTCATTTAGTTTAATATCATTGCAATTTTAGTTTTTAGTTTAATTCAAATCCCCTTTTTATAATTTCTGTTTGGACTAGATGTGCCTGATGCAAAAAGGCATTGACTTTTAGGCTGTGTCCCTGAGGATTCGACCCTGCTTCCCTGTGCTATATTTTTATTGTAACAAGCAGTGATAATTTACTTGTTTAATACGCGCGCGACAGCGTGTTAACAAGGTGTCGAGGTCCCCTTCGGACATCAGGAGTTTTCTGGGATTATCAGGGTACTACCGGAGATTCATTCGGGATTTCTATAAGATTGCAGTACCCCTCACTCTTCTGAAGAGGAAGGGGTGGATTTCCGGTGGGGCACTGAGCAGCAGAGGGCGTTTGAGACCCTCCACCAGCGGTTATGCGAGGCTCCAGTATTGACACTCCCGGAGGGAGTTGAGGATTTTGTGGTGTTCTGTGATGCATCCATCACATGTTTGGGGCGGTCCTCATGCAGAGAGGACGAGTGATAGCTTACGCATCGCGTCAGCTGAAGTCGCATGAGACTAGATACCCTACGCATGATTTGGAGCTGGGAGCGGTGGTGTTCGCTCTCAAGATATGGATACATTATTTATATGGGATCCGTTGTACCATATACACGGATCACAAGAGCTTGAGACGCATTATGGATCAGCCGAACCTGAACATGAGGCAGCGTAGGTGGCTGGATGTAGTCAAGGACTACGATTGCGAGATCCTTTACTACCCTGGTAAAGCGAATGTGGTGGCGGACGCTTTGAGCCGCAAGTCAGCTAGGTCTTCTGTCACACCCCCAAACTGAAACGGCGGAAACGTTCGGGGGCGAAGGACGTCATGTTTAGTATCACAAGACATGCATCATAGTAATCAAAGTAACAAGCAACCATTTCATTAGAATGAAAGTGTTTACAAAGTATGTGATTCACATAAGATAGACTACAAAAGTAAATAACAAAACAAGACATGAAGCTACTATGCTCCATCTTCTAAATCCCAGTGCGCATACATGTCTACTGGTTTCGTGAGAATACAAGTTATTTTAAAAGAGTAGATCAGCATTTAAGCTGGTGGGTTCATAAGTATTTTAGTGATGTAAAGTAAGTTGTAAGTTCTTTTAGAAAAGTTCGCCTGTTCCTCCAGAAAATCCTATATCTTCTGATATGATGAAAGATAAGTAAAAATGACTCTACAATCCCTTCTATGAGTACTAAATGGATACAGGTTATATAAAACTCAGAGCAAACATACAATCGATTGTGTGAATCTTCCCTAAGCCCACAACCAAACAAGGAACAAGAAATGAGGCGGAAGTCAAACATCCTATTGTTTGTTAGATCTTCGTTGTATATAACCCTGGCGTATTCACTTGGTACTCACTGAGTTAACTATAATAGTTCCTTTATATTTGATGAAAACATTCTTTAAGAAAAACCCTTATTTCCTTTAGTAAAAATGGTAACCACAATAGTTCCTTCTATAATCACTTAGTTTACACTAGCTATATATAATCTAATATCGAACGGATAGTTAATTGTGTGAATCTGCCCTAAGCCCACAACCAAACAAGGAACAGGAAATGAGGCGGAAAGAACACATCCAACTACCTATCGGGAATTAATTATATATAACCCTGATGTGTAAACTAAGGTATTATAGAATTAACCATTAAAGGTCCTTTAGGTTATACTGGTTTAATAAAATGGATTAAACCCTTTTTTTCTGGTAAGTTTCTAGTTTTGTCTACCAAATGTTCTATTTCAAAAGTATGTTTTGTACTAGAAAACGGTGTATTGAATTTGTATACTATGACCTGACTCATACCTGGTACTCCTTATAATTACTTGGTGTATACAGAATATATACATATACATATATATATATATATATATATATATATATATATATATATATATATATATATATATATATATATATATATATATATATATAGCTAAGATCGAATAGATAGTAGACTGGGTGAATCTGCTCTAAGCCCACAACCAAACAAGGAACAGGAAATGAAGTGGAAAGCACACATCCTACTACCTGTTGGATCCGATTAATATATATCCCTGATGTATCTACCGAGGAATCATAAAGTTAGCATTATAGGCCCCCTTCTAACTGAATGTACTAAGACTCGACGGTTTTGTTTGTCGCTTGTAATGATGTAAGTTTTCCCTAGTTTATAACTATCTTTACTAGAAAATAGTTTGCATTACCTTTTATGTGAGAATATCACAATATGAATGTAATGGGAAAATGAAAGTATACAGTAGTATTTTAAAATGACTACTGAAGTACTAACTACCTTAAAACCAGTTTGTTAGTTAAGGTTAAAATGTGATGAGGTTGTAACCATACTAATATGACATATGTTTAACACGACGACCTTCTGGCGCCGAAACTGATGTGACGTTTGTCACCAGTATACCTGTGTGTCCCACTGTAGCTAGCAGCAAGGTGTGGGGTGTCAATCCTGTATAGATCTATACACAAACTCATGCTCTCCCTCCAGGAGACTCTGGTTACAAAATGCGACCTAACAAGTATATTGCTAAGTCGTGAAGTAGTGGTTTCACATTATTGTTATCTCGTTCTTGTTATAGTATGTTCTATGTTCTAGTGTATAGTATGTTCTCTGTGTTCTAGTGTATAGTATGTTCTCTCTGTTATAGTGTATAGTATGTTCTCTCTGTTATAGTGTATAGTATGATCTGAACCCCTAAACTATACCTATTATAGTTTATTAGTATGTTTACTTGAACTGTATCTGATTTGTAGAAAAGACTCGATTATCTACTGTGTTATGATTGTACTTTAAAAATGGAGTTTTATAAACAATAACGTAACATAACTTTAAAAGAGTTTTTGAAATGATTTGATCACTTATTAACACATAAGCAACCTTTAAAATGATGTTTATCACAAAACATTTACACAATTATCATTGCGTTCAACTTGTATTACCCCCCTTAAAAGCATTTAAAAACATTTAAAAGATTGATTATAGGGGTATGAACTCACCTTATGTGGGTGATTCAATCAAATATGTGCGTAAGGATGAGAAGTTCCACTGATGATCTCCCGAGTCACAAACGAGTCCTAAATGACATATAATGGCATATATAGACATGTAATTAGTGTTTAAAACAACTAACATGCAGGGAAACTACCTTAGGGACTAGGAAACACTTGAAATGAAGTGTATAAATCACATGTGATTGATCAAAGGGAGTTTACGGCCAAAGGGGAGTGTTCACGGCCCAATATGGATGAAGGGTTCACGGCCCATTGGAGTTCACGGCCCAACATTATGATATCATGAAGGGTTCACGGCCCTAGGAAGGGTTCACGGCCGTGAACACCTCAAACTCATGAATATGGTGATGAACTTTGAGGAATCAAGGCTTGGATCTAGTAGTCTTTCAAGTATAACAATATTAAGGATGAAACACTTACGTTTTTTAGGCTTTAGAGTGTTCACGGTTGAATCTTTTTGAGAGAGAATGGGTGTGTTCACGGTTGGGAGGAGGAGAAATGAGAAGAAAATGAAGTCCCTCTAACATATATGGGAGGTGGTTCACAGCCGTGAACCTAGTTTGCGGCCGTGAACACCTTGTGAGTGACTTTCTGGTTCGAATTCATCCTTCCTATCTCAAGCTAACACTTCCTAACACTCCATCCTTAAGTGTACTAGGCTTAGAAATTATTAGAATGACCATTAACAAGGCTAAAAGGCAACAGACACAAGTCTGACCTTTGATTGACTTGTATGGCTGTACAAGATGGAAATTTCGGGTTGTCACATCGTCCACCCCAACGATATGTATTGTAACGCCCGTAGTTTCGGGCTAGTCAATTTAGAGACAATGAGCATCAAAAATGAGTTTTTGATGGAAGATTATTTAGAAGGAGTAATCTTAACCAAGTTGTAGAATATTTCACAAGGGTTCCGTACATATAAAGAATGCCAAAATCCGAGTTATAACGAAGAAGTTATGGCCCGTCGAAGTTTCGCGACAAAACCGGCACGACACTACGCGACGCAAATAGTGAATTTATGATAGAAGACATTTTAGCCTTAGTAATCTAAACTAAAGTCGTAGAATACGTTAAACCGAGAACATACAAAAAAAATAACGCCCAAATCTGACTTCGTATGAGGAAGTTATGAATTTTTCTAAGATGTGGCATAGCAGTGCACAACCCGAAACTCGAATTTTAGTTCGAGCGGTTTTTGGCCTATGCGACCTAAATGAGAGTTGAAGATCTCATTAATAGGAACTCAACGATAAAAAGACAGACGAAAATGGAGTCCGTATGAAGGAGTTACGAATTCTTCGCGGTCATTTAATAGTCTAATCTCCTCCTACTGTTAAATTTAAGATCGGTCAAGAATTAGCCAACGGAGTCAAAATGAAAGTTGTAGATCTTGTTTTGACCTACGCGTGGATATAAAGAACATCAAAAATGGAGCTCGTATGCAAGAGTTATGATTTTTCTAAGTCGGGAGGCTGCTGTGCGAAATCGGGTGACGTGGCGAAATCCTGGCCGTTGCTTCCTCCCCAAGGGTAGCCACCAGATGGTGACACCTGGACTGGAACTCGATGATTTGGAGGCCAACTCGATGAGTTTTGGTGATTTCCAGCCTATAAATAGAGTGTCGGGGCACCCTCATTTCTCACACCTTCCAACTTCTCTTTCTCTCTCTAGAACCTCTCTCTAGCTCCCCATAAGCCCCCTAAAGTCTAGGTAAACCCCCAAGCACCCGAAGGAAGCTCCGAGGCTCCCGAAGCCCCGAGAAAAAAGCCTTTCGGCTCAAAACGCTTCTCCAAGCGGAGCCCGGTTTTGAGAAAAACCCGCTGTAAGTAAGCTACGCCTACCCAATCTTTAGTATAACTTATGTTTCAATATAATAATGTTATTAGGACGTTATAATAATTATTTGGGCTATTATTATGTGTTATATAAGTGTCGTTATAATATCTTTTTAACCACTTGCGGTACGGGGAATCTGGTTTGGAGGGTCGCTTGGGTTGCTGGATTCAGAAGTGTTATATGCCAAAATGATCCTGCCCTCCGGTGTTCCATGTCTGGCCCCTGTCTGTACATAGTGTGTGAAGAGTATTGTTTAATGCTTATATAATAGTAATAATAGCTAGACTATTAATTAGTCTCGGTGAATATTATACTAAACCCTAGTGGTATTGATACTAGGTTTTGTCGAAGGAAATTGTTTTAAGAGTAACGAAGTGCTGTCCGAGTGCCGAGTCACCACCTTATCAGCTGAGTGCATAGTTACTTTCATCTTACACATAGATATGAAGTATTTTATATAAATTACATGCTATGTGTGCATATTATCTTTATACTTGTTATCTATGCTGGATGAACGATTTTATACATGTTTTAAATAATTTAAACTATATATGTATTTTATATCAACGAATATGTTGGGTAAAACATGGGTAGATGAATGACGAGAGATGAAAGATGATATGAGTGAACATTGGTAGCTATAGACTTAGTGCCTAACAAATAACATCGGCATCTATGGACTTAGTTCCTATTGAATAAACATTGGTAGCTATGGACTTAGTACCTGTTAGATAAACGTTGGTAGCTATGGACTTAGTACCTATTAGATAAACACTGGTAGCTATGGATTTAGTACCCGATGAATGAACTTGAGCAGTTATGGACTTAGTGCTTTACGAACGAGCATTGGCAGCTATGGACTTAGTGCCTGTCATATAAACCCTGGAAGCAATGGACTTCGGAATGAACGAATGCAGGATAAATGACTCTTAGGGTAGACCTTAAGAGTAAGGAAGATAATGGGGATGGGTAATTAGGTTGATTGTTTGATGTTTAAACATAATAATTAAATTATTGTGGGTTGAAAACCCTATGTACTCGCCAGGCTTCCCAACCTGACCCACTCAAGCTTATTTGTATCACAGGTGTCGATATGAAGTTATATTACACTGAGAGATTAAACAGATGTAGATCACTAGTGTAAATGAAAGTAAGTTCTGTTTATGCTTATGTTTCTGTATTGATGATGACATCCCAAATGTTTTAAAATGAACAAAAATACATTTCTTCGGAAATGCTTTGATAACGTGTTTATCATGTTTTTCTGGGAACAAATTCCGCAACACTTTTATTTAAAATGTTACTCTGGTTTTTATAAAGCATAAACAAAATCGGTCTTTTATGGCCGTGAAAATGGGGATGTCATAGTTGGTATCAAAGCATTATTTTAAGCGAACTAGGAATTGTAGGAAATTTCTAGACTTAAACTTAGAATGCTAAGAGATGATCGTGAGGAGTGTGTCTAATAAATTTAGGTAATACACCTGAATAGACACAAGCACTAGCTTATTTAGGAAAATGCCTAACATGCTTTTTTGTGCTAAATGATTTATGATATGCATTATATGCTCGGATCTATGGTCCGTTGCCGACCGGATCTGGAAACTTTATGTGTTCAGACTTCTAAATGTTTAATTACGGTATTAGAACCGGCATGTAACTTTTCGGAGTAATAGGGATATTTACACGACGATCGTAAATAAAATCTTTCCTATCTCAATTATCTTCGTTTCGCACCGAACGCCTACTTTGGTGTATAGAATGTCATGATAAGGACTCATAGCAGACTGAGCAAATGGAGGAAATGAGAAGCCTTACGATATTGAATGATACCTATCGGAAGATATTTTAAGAGTGATATCTTGCCTTTAGAACACGTCTAAGAAATAATACGTTTAGTACGGGAGAAGTACACTTTCGATTAGTATAAAGAAATATTTTTTTGTATAATCCATGAAGTTATCCCATCGTCTGACATTTCCATCACCAACCGAGTTGAAGCAGAATTAATGATTGAAGATACGCGTGGAAGAAGTCCTAGTAGAGTCTAGGGAAAATTATCTGATTGTTTGGATACATTTGTATGTGTTAAAATTGTTTTTGTGATAATGACTTGGAGAACTGCGAGACAATACTTGGGACGAGTATAAGTAGGTGTGAAAGGTAGTAGAGGCCTATACTACCGGAAGCACAGGACTCACACTTGGATCAGGGAAAGTCACAAGGTTATCAAGAAGCTAGTAATTGATACCATTTTATTCAAGTATGTCATTACCATTGTTTCGGTAATGACTAAGAAGATTGTTGTTATTCTGAACCTAGTGGTCATATCAAATTGAGTCCGACTAAGACGAGTATGTTACATGGTTCAGAGAACCAAGTCCGATGTAGCATCTGACTTAAGCTAGAAGATTGAAGTGAAAGACAATCAAAGCGATCAGTAGAGGTATCGCGATAGTTGCTTGTAGCTAGGAATGCTACCTTTTAAGAAGTGATTATATCACATTAGAACATGAAGGGAGGTATATTCTGTTCAGGAAATTTGACTCTAAAAAGACCTGAGACTAAGCGTTTCAACATACGATGATAGGTCATTACAATATGACACATCGGTCCATGGTAGTAATCCTAAGATTGTTAAGAAGAAGAAGCAGTCTCCAGTAAGGATCGAGATTGTGACAGGAAGGTCATGATTGAAAGCCTAATGCGAGACAGAGTGTGGGTGCAAGATCGAGCACCACCTGCAATCGAGAAGTCCAAGAGTTAAATACTCGTTTGAAGGAATATAGAAGATACGATTATTACTTGGGATAAAGATATAACGTATGAAGTCATCATACAAGCCCTTTCTCGTTGATGATTCCGGGACGTAATCATCCTAAGGGAGAGATAATTGTAACGACCGTAGATCCGGGCTAGTCAATTTAGAGACAATGAACATCAAAAATGAATTTTTGATGGAAGATTATTTAGAAGGAGTAATCTTAACCAAGTTGTAGAATATGTCACAAGGGTTCCGTACATATAAAGAATGCCGAAATCCGAGTTATAACGAAGAAGTTATAGCTCGTCGAAGTTTCGCGACAAAACCGACACGGCACTACGCGACATAAATAGTGAATTTATGATAGAAGAAATTTTAGCCTTAGTAATATAAACGAAAGTCGTAGAATACGTTAAACCGAGAATATACAAAAAAAGAACGCCAAAATCTGACTTTGTATGAGGAAGTTATGATATTTCTAAGATTTGGCATAGCAATGCACCACCCGAAACTCGAATTTTAGTTCGAGCGGTTTTTGGCCTACGCGACCTAAATGAGAGTTGAAGATCTCATTAATAGGAGCTCAACGATAAAAAGACAGACAAAAATGGAGTCCGTATGAAGGAGTTACGAATTCTTCACGGTCATTTAATAGTCTAATCTCCTACTACTGTTAATTTTAAGATCAGTCGAGAGTTAGCCGACGGAGTCAAAATGAAAGTTGTAGATCTTATTTTTACCTACGCATGGATATCAAAAACATCGAAAACGGAGCTCGTATTCGAGAGTTATGATTTTTCTAAGTCGGGAGGCTGGTGTGCGAAATCTGGTAACGTGGCGAAATCCTGGCCGTTGCTTCCTCCCCAAGGCTAGCCACCAGATGGTAACACCTGGCCTGGAACTTGACGAGTTGGAGGCCAACTCGACAAGTTTTGGTGATTTCCAGCCTATAAATAGAGTGTCGGGGCACCCTCATTTTTCACACCTTCCAACTTCTCTTTCCCTCTCTAGAACCTCTCTCTAGCTCCCCTTAAGCCCCCTAAAGTCTAGGTAAACCCCCAAGCACCCGAAGGAAGCCCCGAAGCTCCCGAAGCCCCGAGAACAGGGCCTTTCAGCTCAGAAACGCTTCTCCAAGCGGAGCCCGGTTTTGAGAAAATCTCGTTGTAAGTAAGTTACGCCTACCCAATCTTTAGTATAACTTATGTTTCAATATAGTAATGTTATTAGGACCTTATAATAATTATTTGGGATATTATTATGAGTTATATAAGTGTCGTTATAATATCTTTTTAACCACTCGCGGTACGGGGAATCTGGTTTGGAGGGTCGCTTGGGTTGCTGGATTCAAAAGTGCTATATGCCAAAATGATTCTGCCCTCCGGTGTTCCATGTCTGGCCCTGTCTGTACATAGTGTGTGAAGAGTATTGTTTAACGCTTATATAATAGTAATAATAACTAGACTATTAATTAGTGTCGGTGAATATTAGACTAAACCCTACTGGTAATGATACTAGGTTTTGTCGAAGGAAATAGTTTTAAGAGTAACGAAGTGCAGTCCGAGTGCCGAGTAACCACCTTATCAGGTGAGTGCATAGTTACTTTCATCTTACACATAGATATGAAGTATTTTATATAAATTACATGCTATGTGTGCATATTATCTGTATACTTGTTATCTATGCTGGATGAACGATTTTATACATGTTTTAAATAATTTAAACTATATATGTATTTTATATCTACGAATATGTTGGGTAAAACATGGGTAGATGAATGACGAGAGATGAAAGATGATATGAGTGAACTTTGGCAGCTATAGACTTAGTGCCTAACAAATAACATCGGCAGCTATGGACTTAGTGCCTATTGAATAAACGTTGGTAGCTATGGACTTAGTACCTGTTAGATAAACGTTGGTAGCTATGGACTTCGTACGTATTAGATAAACACTGGTAGCTATGGATTTAGTACCCGATGAATGAACTTTAGCAGCTATGGAAATAGTGCTTTACGAACGAGCATTGGCAGCTATGGACTTAGTGTCTGTCACATAAACCCTGGAAGCAATGGTTCAGAGAACCCTAGAGAAGTACACTTTCGATTAGCAGAAAGAAAGATTTTTTTTGTATAATCCATGAAGTTATCCCATCGTCTGACATTTCCATCACCAACCGAGTTGAAGCAAAATTGATGATTGAAGATACGCATGGAAGAAGTCCTAGTAGAGTTTAGGGAAAATTATATGATTGTTTGGACACATTTGTATGTGTTAAAATTGTTTTTGTGATAATTACTTGTAGAACTGCGAGACAATACTTGGGACGAGTATAAGTAGGTGTGAAAGGTAGTAGAGGCCTATACTACCGGAAGCACAGGACTCACACTTGGATCAGGGAAAGTCACAAGCTTACCAAGAAGCTAGTAACTGATACCATTTTATTCAAGTATGTCCTTACCATTGCTTCGGTAATGACTAAGAAGATTGTTGTTATTCCGACCCTAGTGGTCATATCAAATTGAGTCCGACGAAGACGAGTATGTTACATGGTTCAGAGAACCAAGTCCGATGTAGCATCTGACTTAAGCTAGAAGATTGAAGTGAAAGACAATCAAAGCGATCAGAAGATGTATCGCGATAGTTGCTTGTAGCTAGGAATGCTACCTTTTAAGATGTGATTATATCACATTAGAACATGAAGGGAGGTATATTCTGTTCTGGAAATTTGACTCTAAAAAGACCTGAGACTAAGCGTTGCAACATACCATGATAGGTCATTACAATATGACACATCGGTCCATGGTAGTAATCCTAAGATTGTTAAGAAGAAGAAGCAGTCTCCAGTAAGGATCGAGATTGTGACAGGAAGGTCATGATTGAAAGCCTAATGCGAGACAGAGTGCGGGTGCAAGATCGAGCACCGCCTGCAATCGAGAAGTCCAAGAGTTAAATACTCGTTCGAAAGAACATAGAAGATACGATTATTACTTGGGATAAAGAGATAATGTATGAAATCATCATACAAGCCCTTTCTCGTTGATGATTCCGGGATGTAATCATCCTCAGGGGGAGATAATTGTAACGACCGTAGATCCGGGCTAGTCAATTTAGAGACAATGAGCATCAAAAATGAGTTTTTGATGGAAGATTATTTAGAAGGGGTAATCTTAACCAAGTTGTAGAATATGTCATAAGGGTTCCGTACATATAAAGAATGCCGAGATCCGAGTTATAACGAAGAAGTTATGGCTCGTCGAAGTTTCACGACAAAACCGGCACGGCACTACGCGGCGTAAATAGTGAATTTATGATAGAAGACATTTTAGCCTTAGTAATCTGAACGAAAGTCGTAGAATACGTTAAACCGAGAATATACAAAAAAAAGAACGCCCAAATCTGACTTCGTATGAGGAAGTTATGAATTTTCTAAGATTTGGCATAGCAGTGCACAACCCGAAACTCGAATTTTAGTTCGAGCTGTTTTTGGCCTACGCGACCTAAATGAGAGTTGAATATCTCATTAATAGGAGCTCAACGATAAAAAGACAGAAAAAAATGGAGTCCGTATGAAGGAGTTACGATTTCTTCGCGGTCATTTAATAGTCTAATCTCCTACAATTGTTAATTTTATGATCGGTCGAGAGTTAGCCGACGGAGTCAAAATGAAAGTTGTAGATCTTGTTTTTACCTACGCGTGGATGTAAAGAACATCGAAAATGGAGCTCATATGCGAGAGTTATGATTTTTCTAATTCGGGAGGCTGGTGTGCGAAATCGGGTGACGAGGCGAAATCTTGGCTGTTGCTTCCTCCCCAAGGCTAGCCACCAGATGGTGACACCTGGCCTGAAACTTGACGAGTTGGAGGCCAACTCGACGAGTTTTGGTGATTTCCAGCCTATAAATAGAGTGTCGGGGCACCCTCATTTCTCACACCTTCCAACTTCTCTTTCTCTCTCTAGAACCTCTCTCTAGCTTCCCTTAAGCCCCCTAAAGTCTAGGTAAACCCCCTAGCACCCGAAGGAAGCCCCGAGGCTCCCGAAGCTCCGAGAACAGAGCCTTTCGACTCAGAAACGCTGCTCCAAGCAGAGCCCGGTTTTGAGAAAAACCCGCTGTAAGTAAGCTACGCCTACCCAATCTTTAGTATAACTTATGTTTCAATATAGTAATGTTATTAGGACCTTATAATAATTATTTAGGATATTATAATGAGTTATATAAGTGTCGTTATAATATCTTTTTAACCACTCGTGGTACGGGGAATATGGTTTGGAGGGTCGCTTGGGTTGCCGGATTCAAAAGTGCTATATGTCAAAATGATCTTGCCCTACGGTGTTCCATGTCTGGCCCCTGTCTGTACATAGTGTGTGAAGAGTATTGTTTAACACTTATATAATAGTAATAATAGCTAGACTATTAATTACTCTCGGCGAATATTAGACTAAATCCTAGTGGTAATGATACTAGGTTTTGTCGAAGGAAATTGTTTTAAGAGTAACGAAGTGCTGTCCGAGTGTCGAGTCAACACCTTATCAGGTGAGTGCATAGTTACATTCATATTACACATAGATATGAAGTATTTTATATAAATTACATGCAATGTGTGCATATTATCTGTATACTTGTTATCTATGCTGGATGAACGATTTTATACATGTTTTAAATAATTTAAACTGTATATTTATTTTATATCTACGAATATGTTGGGTAAAACATGGGTAGATGAATGACGAGAGATGAAAGATGATATGAGTGAACATTGGCAGCTATACACTTAGTGCCTAACAAATAACATCGGCAGCTATGGACTTAGTGCCTATTGAATAAACGTTGGTAGCTATGGACTTAGTACCTGTTAGATAAACGTTTGTAGCTATGGACTTAGTACCTATTAGATAAACACTGGTAGCTATGGATTTAGTACCCGATGAATGAACTTTAGCAGCTATGGAATTCGTGCTTTACGAACGAGCATTGGCAGCTATGGACTTAGTGCCTGTCATATAAACCCTGAAAGCAATGGACTTCGGAATGAACGAATGCATGATAAATGACTCTTAGGGTACACCTCAAGAGTAAGGAAGATAATGGGGATAGGTAATTGGGTTGATTGTTTGATGTTTAAACATAATAATTAAATTATTGTGGGTTGAAAATCCTATGTACTCACCATGTTTCCCAACCTGACCCACTCAAGCTTATTTGTATCACAGGTGTCGATATGAAGTTACATTACACTGAGAGATTAAAGAGATGTAGATCACTAGTGTAAATGAATGTAAGTTCTCTTTATGCTTATGTTTCTGTATTGATGATGACATCCCAAATATTTTAAAATGAACAAAAATACATTTCTTCGGAAATGCTTTGATAGCGTATTTATCATGTTTTTCTGGGAACAAATTCCGCAACACTTTTATTTAAAATGTTACTCTGGTTTTTATAAAGCATAAACAAAATCGGTCTTTTCTGGCCGTGAAAATGGGGATGTCATAGTTGGTATCAAAGCATTAGTATAAGAGAACTAGGAATTGTAGGAAATTTCTAAACTTAAACTTAGAATGCTAAGCGATGATCGTGAGGAGTGTGTCTAATAAATTTAGGTAATACACCTGAATAGACACAAGCACTAGCTTATTTAGGAAAATGCCTAACATGCTTTTATGTGCTAAATGATTTATGATATGCATTATATGATCGGATCTATGGTCTGTTGCCGACCGGATCTGGAAACTTTATGTGTTCAGACTTCTAAAAATTTAATTACGGTATTAGAACCGGCATGTAACTTTTCGGAGTAATAGGGAGATTTACACGTGGATCGTAAATAGAATCTTTCATATCTTAATTATCGTCGTTTTGCACCGAACGTCTGCTTTGGTGTATGGACTGTCATGATAAGGACTCATAGCAGACTAAGCAAATGGAGGAAATGAGAAGGCTTACGATATTGAATGATACCTATTGGAAGATATTTTAAGAATAATATCTTGCCTTTAGAACGCGTCTAAGAAATAATACGTCTAGTACGGGAGAAGTACACTTTCGATTAGCAGAAAGAAAGATTTTTTTTTGTATAATCCATGAAGTTATCCCATCGTCTGACATTTCCATCACCAACCGAGTTGAAGCAAAATTGAAGATTGAAGATACACATGGAAGAAGCCCTAGTAGAGTCTAGGGAAAACTATATGAAGGTTTGGACACATTTGTATGTGTTAAAATTGTTTTTCTGATAATGACTTGGAGAACTGCGAGACAATACTTGGGACGAGTATAAGTAGGTGTGAAAGGTAGTAGAGGCCTATACTACCGGAAGCACAGGACTCACACTTGGATCAGGGAAAGTCACAAGCTTACCAAGAAGCTAGTAACTGATACCATTTTATTCAAGTATGTCCTTACCATTGCTTCGGTAATGACTAAGAAGATTGTTGTTATTCCGACCCTAGTGGTCATATCAAATTGAGTCTGACTAAGACGAGTATGTTACATGGTTCAGAGAACCAAGTCTGATGTAGCATCTGACTGAAGCTAGAAGATTGAAGTGAAAGACAATCAAAGCGATCAGTAGAGGTATCGTGATAGTTGCTTGTAGCTAGGAATGCTACCTTTTAAGAAGTGATTATATCACATTAGAACATGAAGGGATGTATATTCTGTTCTGGAAATTTGACTCTAAAAAGACCTGAGACTAAGCGTTTCAACATACGATGATAGGTCATTACAATATGACACATCGGTCCATGGTAGTAATCCTAAGATTATTAAGAAGAAGAAGCAGTCTCCAATAAGGATCGAGATTGTGACAGGAAGGTTATGATTGAAAGCCTAATGCGAGACAGAGTGTGGGTGCAAGATCGAGCACCGCCTGCACTCGAGAAGTCCAAGAGATAACGTATGAAGTCATCATACAAGCCCTTTCTCATTGATGATTCCGGGATGTAATCATCCTAAGGGGGAGATAATTGTAACGACCGTAGATCCGGGCTAGTCAATTTAGAGACAATGAGCATCAAAAATGAGTTTTTGATGGAAGATTATTTAGAAGGAGTATTCTTAACCAAGTTGTAGAATATGTCACAAGGGTTCCGTACATATAAAGAATGCCGAAATCCGAGTTATAACGAAGAAGTTATGGCCCGTCGAAGTTTCGCGACAAAACTAGGACGACACTACGCGACGTAAATAGTGAATTTATGATAGAAGACATTTTAGCCTTAGTAATCTAAACGAAAGTCGTAGAATACGTTAAGCCGAGAATATACAATAAAAAAGAACGCCAAAATCTGACTTTGTATGAGGAAGTTATGATATTTCTAAGATTTGGCATAGCAATGCACCACCCGAAACTCGAATTTTAGTTCGAGCGGTTTTTGGCCTACGCGACCTAAATGAGAGTTGAAGATCTCATTAATAGGAGCTCAACGATAAAAAGACAGACAAAAATGGAGTCCGTATGAAGGAGTTACGAATTCTTCACGGTCATTTAATAGTCTAATCTCCTACTACTGTTAATTTTAAGATCAGTCGAGAGTTAGCCGACGGAGTCAAAATGAAAGTTGTAGATCTTATTTTTACCTACGCATGGATATCAAAAACATCGAAAACGGAGCTCGTATTCGAGAGTTATGATTTTTCTAAGTCGGGAGGCTGGTGTGCGAAATCTGGTAACGTGGCGAAATCCTGGCCGTTGCTTCCTCCCCAAGGCTAGCCACCAGATGGTAACACCTGGCTTGGAACTTGACGAGTTGGAGGCCAACTCGACAAGTTTTGGTGATTTCCAGCCTATAAATAGAGTGTCGGGGCACCCTCATTTTTCACACCTTCCAACTTCTCTTTCCCTCTCTAGAACCTCTCTCTAGCTCCCCTTAAGCCCCCTAAAGTCTAGGTAAACCCCCAAGCACCCGAAGGAAGCCCCGAAGCTCCCGAAGCCCCGAGAACAGGGCCTTTCAGCTCAGAAACGCTTCTCCAAGCGGAGCCCGGTTTTGAGAAAATCTCGTTGTAAGTAAGTTACGCCTACCCAATCTTTAGTATAACTTATGTTTCAATATAGTAATGTTATTAGGACCTTATAATAATTATTTGGGATATTATTATGAGTTATATAAGTGTCGTTATAATATCTTTTTAACCACTCGCGGTACGGGGAATCTGGTTTGGAGGGTCGCTTGGGTTGCTGGATTCAAAAGTGCTATATGCCAAAATGATTCTGCCCTCCGGTGTTCCATGTCTGGCCCTGTCTGTACATAGTGTGTGAAGAGTATTGTTTAACGCTTATATAATAGTAATAATAACTAGACTATTAATTAGTGTCGGTGAATATTAGACTAAACCCTACTGGTAATGATACTAGGTTTTGTCGAAGGAAATAGTTTTAAGAGTAACGAAGTGCAGTCCGAGTGCCGAGTAACCACCTTATCAGGTGAGTGCATAGTTACTTTCATCTTACACATAGATATGAAGTATTTTATATAAATTACATGCTATGTGTGCATATTATCTGTATACTTGTTATCTATGCTGGATGAACGATTTTATACATGTTTTAAATAATTTAAACTATATATGTATTTTATATCTACGAATATGTTGGGTAAAACATGGGTAGATGAATGACGAGAGATGAAAGATGATATGAGTGAACTTTGGCAGCTATAGACTTAGTGCCTAACAAATAACATCGGCAGCTATGGACTTAGTGCCTATTGAATAAACGTTGGTAGCTATGGACTTAGTACCTGTTAGATAAACGTTGGTAGCTATGGACTTCGTACGTATTAGATAAACACTGGTAGCTATGGATTTAGTACCCGATGAATGAACTTTAGCAGCTATGGAAATAGTGCTTTACGAACGAGCATTGGCAGCTATGGACTTAGTGTCTGTCACATAAACCCTGGAAGCAATGGTTCAGAGAACCCTAGAGAAGTACACTTTCGATTAGCAGAAAGAAAGATTTTTTTTGTATAATCCATGAAGTTATCCCATCGTCTGACATTTCCATCACCAACCGAGTTGAAGCAAAATTGATGATTGAAGATACGCATGGAAGAAGTCCTAGTAGAGTTTAGGGAAAATTATATGATTGTTTGGACACATTTGTATGTGTTAAAATTGTTTTTGTGATAATTACTTGTAGAACTGCGAGACAATACTTGGGACGAGTATAAGTAGGTGTGAAAGGTAGTAGAGGCCTATACTACCGGAAGCACAGGACTCACACTTGGATCAGGGAAAGTCACAAGCTTACCAAGAAGCTAGTAACTGATACCATTTTATTCAAGTATGTCCTTACCATTGCTTCGGTAATGACTAAGAAGATTGTTGTTATTCCGACCCTAGTGGTCATATCAAATTGAGTCCGACGAAGACGAGTATGTTACATGGTTCAGAGAACCAAGTCCGATGTAGCATCTGACTTAAGCTAGAAGATTGAAGTGAAAGACAATCAAAGCGATCAGAAGATGTATCGCGATAGTTGCTTGTAGCTAGGAATGCTACCTTTTAAGATGTGATTATATCACATTAGAACATGAAGGGAGGTATATTCTGTTCTGGAAATTTGACTCTAAAAAGACCTGAGACTAAGCGTTGCAACATACCATGATAGGTCATTACAATATGACACATCGGTCCATGGTAGTAATCCTAAGATTGTTAAGAAGAAGAAGCAGTCTCCAGTAAGGATCGAGATTGTGACAGGAAGGTCATGATTGAAAGCCTAATGCGAGACAGAGTGCGGGTGCAAGATCGAGCACCGCCTGCAATCGAGAAGTCCAAGAGTTAAATACTCGTTCGAAAGAACATAGAAGATACGATTATTACTTGGGATAAAGAGATAATGTATGAAATCATCATACAAGCCCTTTCTCGTTGATGATTCCGGGATGTAATCATCCTCAGGGGGAGATAATTGTAACGACCGTAGATCCGGGCTAGTCAATTTAGAGACAATGAGCATCAAAAATGAGTTTTTGATGGAAGATTATTTAGAAGGGGTAATCTTAACCAAGTTGTAGAATATGTCATAAGGGTTCCGTACATATAAAGAATGCCGAGATCCGAGTTATAACGAAGAAGTTATGGCTCGTCGAAGTTTCACGACAAAACCGGCACGGCACTACGCGGCGTAAATAGTGAATTTATGATAGAAGACATTTTAGCCTTAGTAATCTGAACGAAAGTCGTAGAATACGTTAAACCGAGAATATACAAAAAAAAGAACGCCCAAATCTGACTTCGTATGAGGAAGTTATGAATTTTCTAAGATTTGGCATAGCAGTGCACAACCCGAAACTCGAATTTTAGTTCGAGCTGTTTTTGGCCTACGCGACCTAAATGAGAGTTGAATATCTCATTAATAGGAGCTCAACGATAAAAAGACAGAAAAAAATGGAGTCCGTATGAAGGAGTTACGATTTCTTCGCGGTCATTTAATAGTCTAATCTCCTACAATTGTTAATTTTATGATCGGTCGAGAGTTAGCCGACGGAGTCAAAATGAAAGTTGTAGATCTTGTTTTTACCTACGCGTGGATGTAAAGAACATCGAAAATGGAGCTCATATGCGAGAGTTATGATTTTTCTAATTCGGGAGGCTGGTGTGCGAAATCGGGTGACGAGGCGAAATCTTGGCTGTTGCTTCCTCCCCAAGGCTAGCCACCAGATGGTGACACCTGGCCTGAAACTTGACGAGTTGGAGGCCAACTCGACGAGTTTTGGTGATTTCCAGCCTATAAATAGAGTGTCGGGGCACCCTCATTTCTCACACCTTCCAACTTCTCTTTCTCTCTCTAGAACCTCTCTCTAGCTTCCCTTAAGCCCCCTAAAGTCTAGGTAAACCCCCTAGCACCCGAAGGAAGCCCCGAGGCTCCCGAAGCTCCGAGAACAGAGCCTTTCGACTCAGAAACGCTGCTCCAAGCAGAGCCCGGTTTTGAGAAAAACCCGCTGTAAGTAAGCTACGCCTACCCAATCTTTAGTATAACTTATGTTTCAATATAGTAATGTTATTAGGACCTTATAATAATTATTTAGGATATTATAATGAGTTATATAAGTGTCGTTATAATATCTTTTTAACCACTCGTGGTACGGGGAATATGGTTTGGAGGGTCGCTTGGGTTGCCGGATTCAAAAGTGCTATATGTCAAAATGATCTTGCCCTACGGTGTTCCATGTCTGGCCCCTGTCTGTACATAGTGTGTGAAGAGTATTGTTTAACACTTATATAATAGTAATAATAGCTAGACTATTAATTACTCTCGGCGAATATTAGACTAAATCCTAGTGGTAATGATACTAGGTTTTGTCGAAGGAAATTGTTTTAAGAGTAACGAAGTGCTGTCCGAGTGTCGAGTCAACACCTTATCAGGTGAGTGCATAGTTACATTCATATTACACATAGATATGAAGTATTTTATATAAATTACATGCAATGTGTGCATATTATCTGTATACTTGTTATCTATGCTGGATGAACGATTTTATACATGTTTTAAATAATTTAAACTGTATATTTATTTTATATCTACGAATATGTTGGGTAAAACATGGGTAGATGAATGACGAGAGATGAAAGATGATATGAGTGAACATTGGCAGCTATACACTTAGTGCCTAACAAATAACATCGGCAGCTATGGACTTAGTGCCTATTGAATAAACGTTGGTAGCTATGGACTTAGTACCTGTTAGATAAACGTTTGTAGCTATGGACTTAGTACCTATTAGATAAACACTGGTAGCTATGGATTTAGTACCCGATGAATGAACTTTAGCAGCTATGGAATTCGTGCTTTACGAACGAGCATTGGCAGCTATGGACTTAGTGCCTGTCATATAAACCCTGAAAGCAATGGACTTCGGAATGAACGAATGCATGATAAATGACTCTTAGGGTACACCTCAAGAGTAAGGAAGATAATGGGGATAGGTAATTGGGTTGATTGTTTGATGTTTAAACATAATAATTAAATTATTGTGGGTTGAAAATCCTATGTACTCACCATGTTTCCCAACCTGACCCACTCAAGCTTATTTGTATCACAGGTGTCGATATGAAGTTACATTACACTGAGAGATTAAAGAGATGTAGATCACTAGTGTAAATGAATGTAAGTTCTCTTTATGCTTATGTTTCTGTATTGATGATGACATCCCAAATATTTTAAAATGAACAAAAATACATTTCTTCGGAAATGCTTTGATAGCGTATTTATCATGTTTTTCTGGGAACAAATTCCGCAACACTTTTATTTAAAATGTTACTCTGGTTTTTATAAAGCATAAACAAAATCGGTCTTTTCTGGCTTTGAAAATGGGGATGTCATAGTTGGTATCAAAGCATTAGTTTAAGAGAACTAGGAATTGTAGGAAATTTCTAAACTTAAACTTAGAATGCTAAGCGATGATCGTGAGGAGTGTGTCTAATAAATTTAGGTAATACACCTGAATAGACACAAGCACTAGCTTATTTAGGAAAATGCCTAACATGCTTTTATGTGCTAAATGATTTATGATATGCATTATATGATCGGATCTATGGTCTGTTGCCGACCGGATCTGGAAACTTTATGTGTTCAGACTTCTAAAAATTTAATTACGGTATTAGAACCGGCATGTAACTTTTCGGAGTAATAGGGAGATTTACACGTGGATCGTAAATAGAATCTTTCATATCTTAATTATCGTCGTTTTGCACCGAACGTCTGCTTTGGTGTATGGACTGTCATGATAAGGACTCATAACAGACTAAGCAAATGGAGGAAATGAGAAGGCTTACGATATTGAATGATACCTATCGGAAGATATTTTAAGAGTAATATCTTGCCTTTAGAACGCGTCTAAGAAATAATACGTCTAGTACGGGAGAAGTACACTTTCGATTAGCAGAAAGAAAGATTTTTTTTTGTATAATCCATGAAGTTATCCCATCGTCTGACATTTCCATCACCAACCGAGTTGAAGCAAAATTGAAGATTGAAGATACACATGGAAGAAGCCCTAGTAGAGTCTAGGGAAAACTATATGAAGGTTTGGACACATTTGTATGTGTTAAAATTGTTTTTCTGATAATGACTTGGAGAACTGCGAGACAATACTTGGGACGAGTATAAGTAGGTGTGAAAGGTAGTAGAGGCCTATACTACCGGAAGCACAGGACTCACACTTGGATCAGGGAAAGTCACAAGCTTACCAAGAAGCTAGTAACTGATACCATTTTGTTCAAGTATGTCCTTACCATTGCTTCGGTAATGACTAAGAAGATTGTTGTTATTCCGACCCTAGTGGTCATATCAAATTGAGTCTGACTAAGACGAGTATGTTACATGGTTCAGAGAACCAAGTCTGATGTAGCATCTGACTGAAGCTAGAAGATTGAAGTGAAAGACAATCAAAGCGATCAGTAGAGGTATCGCGATAGTTGCTTGTAGCTAGGAATGCTACCTTTTAAGAAGTGATTATATCACATTAGAACATGAAGGGATGTATATTCTGTTCTGGAAATTTGACTCTAAAAAGACCTGAGACTAAGCGTTTCAACATACGATGATAGGTCATTACAATATGACACATCGGTCCATGGTAGTAATCCTAAGATTATTAAGAAGAAGAAGCAGTCTCCAATAAGGATCGAGATTGTGACAGGAAGGTTATGATTGAAAGCCTAATGCGAGACAGAGTGTGGGTGCAAGATCGAGCACCGCCTGCACTCGAGAAGTCCAAGAGATAACGTATGAAGTCATCATACAAGCCCTTTCTCATTGATGATTCCGGGATGTAATCATCCTAAGGGGGAGATAATTGTAACGACCGTAGATCCGGGCTAGTCAATTTAGAGACAATGAGCATCAAAAATGAGTTTTTGATGGAAGATTATTTAGAAGGAGTATTCTTAACCAAGTTGTAGAATATGTCACAAGGGTTCCGTACATATAAAGAATGCCAAAATCCGAGTTATAACGAAGAAGTTATGGCCCGTCGAAGTTTCGCGACAAAACTAGGACGACACTACGCGACGTAAATAGTGAATTTATGATAGAAGACATTTTAGCCTTAGTAATCTAAACGAAAGTCGTAGAATACGTTAAGCCGAGAATATACAAAAAAAAAAAGAACGCCCAAATCTGACTTCGTATGAGGAAGTTATGATTTTTCTAAGATTTGGCATAGCAGTGCACAACCCGAAACTCGAATTTTAGTTTGAGCGGTTTTTGGCCTATGCGACCTAAATGAGAGTTGAATATCTCATTAATATGAGCTCAACGATAAAAAGACAGAAAAAAACGGAGTCCGTATGAAGGAGTTACGAATTCTTCACGGTCATTTAATAGTCTAATCTCCTACTACTGTTAATTTTAAGATCGGTCGAGAGTTAGCCGACGGAGTCAAAATGAAAGTTGTAGATCTTGTTTTTACCTACACTTGGATAAAAAGAACATCGGAAACGGAGTTCGTATGCGAGAGTTATGACTTTTCTAAGTCGGGAGGCTGTTGTGCTAAATCGGGGGGACGTGGCGAAATAAACGTTGGTAGCTATGGACTTAGTACCTGTTAGATAAACGTTGGTAGCTATAGACTTAGTACCTATTAGATAAACACTGGTAGCTATGGATTTAGTACCCGATGAATGAACTTGAGTAGTTATGGACTTAGTGCTTTACGAACGAGCATTGGCAGCTATGGACTTAGTGTCTGTCATATAAACCCTGGAAGTAATGGACTTCGGAATGAACGAATGCAGGATAAATGACTCTTAGGGTAGACCTTAAGAGTAAGGAAGATAATGGGGATGGGTAATTAGGTTGATTGTTTGATGTTTAAACATAATAATTAAATTATTGTGGGTTGAAAACCCTATGTACTCGCCAGGCTTCCCAACCTGACCCACTCAAGCTTATTTGTATCACAGGTGTCGATATGAAGTTACATTACACTGAGAGATTAAAGAGATGTAGATCACTAGTGTAAATGAATGTAAATTCTGTTTATGCTTATGTTTCTGTATTGATGATGACATCCCAAATGTTTTAAAATGAACAAAAATACATTTCTTTGGAAATGCTTTGATAACTTATTTATCATGTTTTTCTGGGAACAAATTCTGAAACACTTTTATTTAAAATGTTACTTTGATTTTTATAAAGCATAAACAAAATCGGTCTTTTCTGGCCGTGAAAATGGGAATGTCACATGTGTGAGGATAGCGGTGGATTCTCCGCTGGTGAGCTTGATCAGGGATGTTCAGGTCGAGGGCATGCGACCAGAACTGGTGTAGTGACTAAAGAACATGGTTTGGCATGCGGAATTAAAGATTGCACAATGAACATGGTGATTTGGGTGTTCAAGAGATGTATTGAATATGTATTGTGTTACAAAAAGGGACATAGATCTACATCTACATAAATAACACACACTCACACACTCAACTTTTACACCTCTCAAGCACACCTCTACAAGTGGACTAAACCCACATTATATAGAGGTGTTTACATGTCTCTCTCTCACTCTCTATCTCATGAGTCAAAGGCTAATACACCACATGCAAGTGGGTTTTACAAAAGTCAACACATTACCAAGTCAAACATGGATAACTTTGCACCCCAACATTCTCCCCCTCAAAGTTAGGAATGGATGACCCACTTCAATTCTTCCAAAATCGAGCAACTATGCGATCCGAGCCTCAAGAGTGACACATGTCGAAACGAACTTCAATCTTCAATTCTTCCATGATTCTTCAATTTGGGCTCTAGGATGTGAGACCATACAAACCAAGCATCAACGAATGATCAAGAGCTTCTCAAACTCCAAATAATCACCCAAAAGTTGAGCATAAAAACACACCCCGAAAATCATCAATAAAACCAAACCCATTTCGAAACGAAATCACTTCCAAACTTCCAATTGCATCATTTCGTGTACTTAAAAAATTCAAGGTCACTTCGGTCTTCAAATCCGCGTAATATGAAAAATTCAAGTTCGAATTTCCATATAAATTTCTCCCCCTTTTTATAATCGAAATTCGATTATAAAACCTTCAAGGAAAGAGAACGTGCTCTATTCAGAATTTTTCGTGTCAAAACTCCCCCTAAACATGTGGCATAAACTTTGTGCTTCAATCCGGAAAACCGAAAAAATCTTCAATTTTTAGCTTCGTTCACGGACCGCCTTTGACAAAATTTCTCAAAAATGGGTAGAAATTGTCAATTTTAAAATTCTACAGTGACCTGGTGCGCCCAAAACAGCCAAAAATGCAAAACTCTCCCCCTTTTCCAAAGCTGGGTAGAAAGCGTCAGGTTTCACAAACTGCATGGGCCTGAAATGTATTTTCTTCAATTTCTCAGCAAAAACAGTCCTTTTTCTAATTTTGGTATGAACAGCTAGATTTTCGAAAACTCAGGGACTAATTTCGACAATTCTGCACTTTTCTTTAAAACATACTAAATATTGTCCCAATCATATGAAGAGTTGAAAAGGATGTTAAACTAACGAAACTTTAAGGACCATTTACGAAACTTTGCTTTCTTCTTCCCCAATTCATACGAAATCACAGCACCCTTCGTATGAAACTTCATCTCCACCCTTCGTATGAAACTTCATCTTCCCAATTTCCTTTCAACGCATGAAACTTTTTCTCTCTCCCCTTCGTAAGAAACTTCATCACCCTTCGTACGAAATCATTTGCCCATTTTCTCTCTCCCCTTCGTTCAATCAGAGCACCAAAACTATAACCCATGTTAACGAAAACGAAGGCATTCGAAGCCTCTGAATGACATCTTAATCATTTAGTCTATGAATCGATCTCACAGCCTTCATTCTTCGTTAGCAAGCTTTCAATCAGCAAAAACAGTCCTTTTTCTAATTTTGGTATGAACAGCTAGATTTTCGAAAACTCAGGGACTAATTTCGACAATTCTGCACTTTTCTTTAAAACATACTAAATATTGTCCCAATCATATGAAGAGTTGAAAAGGATGTTAAACTAACGAAACTTTAAGGACCATTTACGAAACTTTGCTTTCTTCTTCCCCAATTCATACGAAATCACAGCACCCTTCGTATGAAACTTCATCTCCACCCTTCGTATGAAACTTCATCTTCCCAATTTCCTTTCAACGCATGAAACTTTTTCTCTCTCCCCTTCGTAAGAAACTTCATCACCCTTCGTACGAAATCATTTGCCCATTTTCTCTCTCCCCTTTGTTCAATCAGAGCACCAAAACTATAACCCATGTTAACGAAAACGAAGGCATTCGAAGCCTCTGAATGACATCTTAATCATTTAGTCTCTGAATCGATCTCACAGCCTTCATTCTTCGTTAGCAAGCTTTCAATCATTCGTTCCACAGTGACGAAGTTCCAACCCTTCGTTATTCAATCCAACCATTCTGTTTTCCAGTCAATACCAAGCAACAACCCAACATCGACTAAAATTGACAATCAATTTAGTAAAGTCGACTTTTCCCAGTTCACGACCATACGAGAACCCTTCGTACATTAACGATCAAAATCATCTTCTCGTCACTGAACGACCCATTAACGAAATCACAGTTTTCATTCAAACATCCAAAAATTTCATCCGACTCCAATTAACCCATTCCACTTTAAACATCGATTTTTCGTTCAAAACAGTCGACATTAACAATTTCACAAACGAATTCTCAATCATTCGGTTTTTCTTTCCATTCGATTTCGTATCCCTGTTCCAAAACTGAATCATTGACTAGTACTCAATTTCGAAGATTTCAAATCTCAGTTACTTCTAAGCCTTCGCACATCAAAATCAAATACATCGACTCGATAACTTCCAAAAATTGACTGCCGACTCCCAAAATCTTCGATTGATAACCAAAAACTTCGATTATCGACATCAAATTCTCAACTTCGTTTGCTTTTCACAGTTCAACCCAAAACGAACTCACATCGACTTCCAAACCATTTATTCCAAACCCAGTTTAACTTTCAATTTCGAGTTTGACTTCCAAACCCAAACTCATCAGTCGACAACATCAACAATCGATAACTGTTTGTTAATCGATCGTTCTTTGACTTTCAGTTTTGACTCATTAACATTCGCATATAAGAACAACGATTAGAATTTGATTTTGACTTTCAATTTGACTCGATATTCAAACGATTTCAAAATAAAACCAGTCAAAATCGAATTCAGCTTCTATTAACTACAAATTCCAGTCAAAATCGATTTTAAACAAAGATTAAGATTCGATCGAAGAGATGTTTGATTCACAGTGAGAGAAAATGAGACACATGAACTCGATCTAAAAGAAAGTCACGAAGGTACAAAACCTTAAAGCGTATGATAAAGTCAACACAATCAGCGTTTATTATGAATCGGAAGGAATTTATCATCTCTCGGGCTTAACATTGAATTAGAAACAATTTAATTTTGGGCCGATCAAACTGATGAACAGTGAAAAAATCATAAAATTGGGCTTGACAAATGAACAGTAACAGACTTGATTTTGTTTTTGTTTGGGCTTGATCTAAGCAAAAATTTATTGGATCACACAAAGGGAATTGAAACAAATTAGATCCAATGAATCAAACGATCAAGAATCAATAACGCAACGCACGAATTCAATGAGATTAAGAGAGATCATAGAGAGAGACTCACCAAAAATGCTCCAATTGTGACAAATGTTGCCAAACCGAGAATCGTTCTTCAAAAATCACGTTCATCTTTAAAGACCCGCTCTGATACCAATTGTAGTGACTAAAGAACATGGTTTGGCATGCGGAATTAAAGATTGCACAATGAACATGGTGATTTGGGTGTTCAAGAGATGTATTGAATATGTATTATGTTACAAAAAGGGACATAGATCTACATCTACATAAATAACACACACTCACACACTCAAATTTTACACCTCTTAAGCACACCTCTACAAGTGGACTAAACCCACCTTATATAAAGGTGTTTACATGTCTCTCTCTCACTCTCTATCTCATGAGTCAAAAGGCTAATACACCACATGCAAGTGGGTTTTACAAAAGTCAACACATTACAAAGTCAAACATGGATAACTTTGTACCCCAACAACTGGAAGATGGAGAGGATCAAGGGCGAGAACTCCCAGTTTGTGCTGGATAGCCGTGGATTGCTAACCCGATGCGGTCGGGTATGGGTTCCGATGTCTGGTGGGGTCAGACAGACAGTTATGGAGGAGGGTCATAAGTCTCACTTTTCTATTCACCCAGGGGCCATGAAGATGTACCGAGACCTGAGTTTGAGTTACTGGTGGCCATGCATGAAGCGATAAATCGCTTGGTACGTTGAGAGGTGCTTGACCTGTAGGATGGTCAAGGCCGAGCATCAGAGGCCGCATGGTAAGCTGCAGCCCCTAGAGATTCCCATGTGGAAGTTAGAACAGATCACAATGGAATTCATTACTAAGTTGCCAAGGACGGAGAAGGGATTTGATGCTATATGGGTCATCGTAGATCGATTGACCAAGAGTGCCCATTTATTGGCGATACGGGAGAGTTCTTCGGCCGAGAAGTTGGCCGACATATACGTCCGCGAGATCGTTGCTCGCCATGGGGTTCCAGTCTTCATTGTCTCCGACCAGGATGTTAGATTTACCTCCCGTTTCTGGAGGAAGTTCCATGAGGAACTGGGCACACGGTTACACTTTAGCACATCATTTCATCCGCAGACCGACGGTCAGAGTGAGCGGACCATTCATACCCTCGAGGATATGTTGAGGGCATGTTTCATTGACTTCGGTGGGAGTTGGGATTCCCACCTACCCCTTGCAGAGTTCACCTACAACAACATCTATCATTCCAGCATTGGCGCCCCGCCTTTTGAGCTGTTGTATGGACGGAGGTGTCGCACCCCGGTATGTTAGGGTGAGGTCGGACACAGGGTGATGGGTCGGACGGAGGTAGTATTGAAGACTACCGAGAAGATTCAGCAGATTAGGCAACGCCTGCAGACTGCTCAGAGTCAGCAGAAGAGTTACGCCGACAGACGCCGATCTGAATTAGAGTTCCAGGTCGGGGACATGGTACCTCTGAAGGTCTCGCCCTGGAAGGGTGTGATCCGCTTTAGGAAGAGGGGGAAATTGGGTCCCCGATACATTGGGCCGTTCAGGATCATTTCCAGGGTTGGCAAGGTAGCGTACATGTTAGAGCTACCAGATGAGCTCAGTCAGATCCACAACACCTTTCATGTTTCGCTGTTGCGAAAGTGCATTATGGATCAGGAGGCAGTGGTGTCGCTGGATGATATTCAGGTCGATGAGCGCCTGAATTATGTGGAGAGGCCTATGGCCATACTGGAGAGGAAGATGAAAGTTCTGCGGAACAAGGAGATACCTTTAGTAAAGGTACAGTGGGAGCATCAGAGGGGATCCGAGTGGACGTGGGAGCCGGAGGCAGAAATGCGGGAGCATTATCCGGAGTTGTTCCCCGCAGCAGACTTCGAGGATGAAGTCTAGTTCAAGTGGGGGAGAATTGTAATGCCCCAATTCTCAGGTATTGATGTTGTTTATATAAGATTTTTCTTGATTTCAAGGTCTACTCAACGAGTTGGGTGCCCGACTCGTCGAGTAGCAGCGAGTTGGACCGCGTGTTTAAGTGACCTACTCACCGAGTCCAAAGTAGGGACTCGACGAGTAGGGGCTAGAGGATGAAACCCTAATTTTCAGTGTTTTGCACCCTATTTAAAGGATCAATGGCCTCCCCAGCCTCCCCTTCACAACCCCTTTGACATTTCAAAACCCTAATTCATGTGTGTATGCTTTTTGGTGTCTGTAAGATTTGAGGAAGGATTTTTTGGTGAGAAAAGCTTGGGGAAACAAGTGATTAGAAGCAAGGAACTCGTGGGAATCAGAGATCTACTTCAGTTGGCACCCTTTTGAAGGTATTAAGCTGTTACCTTGGCTCATTTCTTCCTAGATCCCTTTTGAGTGTTTTTCTTTGGAAGCCTTCCTTGTGTTTGAGCTAAGATCTGAAGTTGCAACTTCAGATCTGAGCTCTTCTTGGTCTCTAGGTCCATAAAGTTATCAGCTTTGGCTAGTATGAGCTTTCCCTCAAGTGTGAGACTTCTTTATAAGCTTGGTTGTGTCATTTTAAGACTTTAGAGCTTTGCATGCACGTAAAGTTTGCAAGTTTACGTGATAAACATGCCTTGGGAAGCTGGATATGCAATATGGAACCTTAGCATGGCTTAAAAAGCATCTGTATGGATAAAGGACTGAAGGGACTCGGCGAATTGCATGGTCAACTCGGCGAGTCCGATGAAGATTGTCGTAGACTCGGCGAGTCAGCTAGGGTTTTCCCAACCTTTGGACACGTGTGAACTTGGCGAGTTGCAAGGGTAACTCGACGAGTTGGCCAAGGAGTCTCGGCCACCAACATTAGGAACTCGGCGAGTCACTCAAGTGACTCGGCGAGTGGCTGGTTGTACTCGACGAGTTCAGGTCAACATGGGACTGTTGACTATGACAAGTTGACTTTGATTTTGACCAAGGGTTTACTATTGGACTTCTGGGGCATTTTGGGAATTTATGAACATGGTTGGATGGTAACTATAGGTGGTGGAGTTCGTGTCGGTGATCCGAGAGGTTGAGCTTATCTTTCGAGTCGACAGTTGCGAGGTGAGTTATCCTCACTATATCAACAGGGTCTAAGGCACCAAGGCCGACCCTTTATGTTTGTATCTGGATTATGGCATGATATGTTTATTGATTACATCCTGGTTGTTAGGATGGTGATATGCTTATGCTTAGTGACCTGGTTAGGTCGGTGTCCTGGTTATAGGATAATGCTATGTTAGTGACCGGTTAGGTCTGTATCCCCGTTATTGGGATGTTGCCATGATTAGTGATCTATTAGATTGGTTTGACTGTTATATGATATGAGCTACCGTATGATATCTATGTGCACATGTTTGTTTGGTTGGGGGTTGGGTTGAGGCGGTCCTGCTTTGTGCTGTAGGCCAACATACCCGGCGAGCGGTCCGGATAGGCTGTAGGCCCTGCGAGGCGGTCCAGTCATGCCGAAGGCTCGGGAGCGGTCCAGATAGATTGCAGACCCTGTGAGGCGGTCGAGTCAGACTGAAGGCTCGTTATGCATGTTGTTCTGTATTTTTTGATTCGATATGATTATGGTTATATGATGTTGGTATTTTGGGGGTAACTCACTAAGCTTTCGGGCTTACAGTTTCAGTTTATTGTTTCAGGTACATCAAGGGATCGCGACAAGGCAAAGGTGTGATCATACAACTCCTCATGTTTTGTTTACGTTTCTGGGAAAAACTCTGATATATACTATTTTGAAAACAAATCTGTAATAACTATTGGTTTTTAATGTCTTGGAAAGTTTTAAATTGGCTTAAATTTTTGGGTGTTACATAATATATTAACAAATCATTTATTAAAATTTATTAATCATATAATAAATCAATAAATCAACCTCTCTCTCCAAGTGTCATTATATTCAGTTACCAGTTATGAGGGCAACTCAAAAAGAATTTTGCTTCTAATTAAAAGTCATACAAATTTAGTTATGAGCTTAAACACCTTAATCCAATAGTTATTTTACACATTCAATATTTATGACCGATTTTTTAGTTTTTGCTCACGACATCCTACGTGGGATAATCATTTAATAATAATATATATTTTATAAATCATGCCGATTTATTTGTTTTTAAATATATTAAAAGGAACAGTTACAGCTCATACTGAAGTCGGCTTTTTAAACCAGGAATCGGTGCGCGTTTTGTGTGTATGGACATGTCAGCACACGATCGCACATGATGAAGAACAAAAAAAAATAAAAAATAAAGTGAAAATCCAAATATAAAGAGACCACCACACTTCATCTTTACCCCTTTCTCTCGCGGAATTTTTGTAGCAAAACGAATCGAATCGGCTTCCGAAGATTATTAGATTTTGCTTTTCTGTTTCTGTAAATGCAAAATCAAATCCATTAATCGAACTTGCTACTAGCTTTTCGCCATTATCAAGTAATTTCTGTAAGTGTCTCTCCTCTTTCATTATTTTAATATATTTTAGCTATAGTTTTTATGTTTACATATAATTGCTTTTCGTAGTCGAATCGATATTCCTGCTGAAGTTTACTTGTGGATCATCCGCATTGTTTTTTCGTTTATGTTTTAATTACATTTATAACTGTTATTCGTCATGATCGAATCACTGAAAATGATCATTTATTTGAATTTTTTTAAGCATACGTGATGCTGATTTTGATTCTCATGTTTATTCTAGTATTTTTCTCCGGCTCTCTCTAGTCGTTTCATGATGTTTGATTGTTGTAAATCTGTTATATTTGGCGTTGTAGGATTATCGACTATATCATGGCGGAATATGCGAAGGTAGAACTAGAAAAGCTTAAGTTTCAAAGCTAGGGCAGAGTTGAACGATTTGAATCTGGATTTTCTAAGAAAATGTCGGCCGATAAAGGTGATCATCACACGATCCCGTTATCTGTGCTGTTGAAGCGTGAATTGGCGAGTGAGAAGACTGAGAGACCGGAGATTTCTACTGGTCAAGCTAATCAGTCCAAGAAAGGGGAGGACTTCACGCTACTCAAAAGCGAATGCCAACGGGTTTTAGGAGATGGTGTCGCCACCTATTCTGTTTTTGGGGTTTGTTAGCTTGACTATTTCCCTCTTTTACTGTTTAATATTCCTGTATCAACATGGTGCCCTTGATAATGATTGTTAGAACGCATTAGTTTATGCTATTCTATCCAATTTGCATTGCATGAATAGCTGCATGCTTTCTTTGCACACGATGGTGGATTTTTCATTTGAATCTGACAGAAAAAAGTAGATGGATAAGTAGCTGAGTTTATTGTTTTTGTTCTAAACATCTGTTTATGCCCTTACATTTCTCTTCAGTTATAGTTGCCTTACCAAACTTGAACTTTGCAGATATTTGATGGGCATAATGGGTCTGCAGCAGCTATATATACTAAGGAGAACCTATTAAACAATGTCCTGAAAGCTATTCCTACAGACCTAAACCGAGATGAATGGATTGCAGTGTTGCCTAGGGCTTTGGTGGCAGGATTTGTGAAAACAGATAAAGATTTCCAAGAACAAGGTATGCACCACCTTTTTTTTAGTTTTCTTCACAAATCATCATAAGAAGGATGACTTGAAACCAATATGTTAACTTGCACAGAGATTTAAATTTTACAAAATAGGCCACATGATTTATATTGAATGTATGTAGTAGCACAGAGTTATAAGCAACTAGTTGGGTTGATTCCTTACTTATGGATTGTTATGAATTCAGTTCAATCATCAGGAACAACTGTGACATTTGTGATTGTTGAAGGATCAGTTATAACTGTAGCTTCTGTTGGTGATTCACGTTGCATACTTGAGTCTGCAGAAGGTGGCTTATATTATCTATCAGCAGATCACAGACTTGAATGCAGTGAAGAAGAGTAAGTTATCAGATCTTATATTATGCTTTCTTTTTTGAGTCCTATTTTAGTATCTGATGATTTTTATATTATTTATTTATTTTTGTAGAAGAGAGCGTGTCACTGCTAGTGGTGGTGAAGTTGGTCGGCTGAATGCAGGTGGTGGTGCACAGGTATGTTGTATCTAGTTTTTATATTTGAAGTTATTGAAAAATGGGTTTATTTAGTTTTTATATTTAAATAAAAATATAACTTATTTAAACTTATTTTTTTGTAGATTGGTCCTTTGAGATGTTGGCCTGGTGGGTTGTGTTTGTCAAGATCAATTGGAGATCTGGATGTTGGGGAATTCATTGTTCCTGTTCCTTATGTTAAACAAGTGAAGGTCAGTTGTATTTTTGAAGGAATGGAATCCATCAAAAGAATTGGAATCTGAGGGAATTGGAATTGGAATCGGAATCTGAAGGAATCATAACATGTCACGTGTTTTGTTGCAGAAATCCAAATGAAATTCAATAACAAAAACTAAATAGCTTTGAAATTTTCACTTTTAAATAAATTTTCTATTTTTATTTATTTCCATGTATTTATTTATTATAAGGGTATTTTAGTCTTTTAAAAAAAGGAAGAATGAAATTGACTTCCTTCCACCTACCCTTAGGCTGTGCTTGACGCGCCACAACTAGCTTATATTTTGAGCTTTTTTAAATTGTCAAGTTTGACAAGCCAAAAAGTAGCTGATAAGTTAGTTTTTTATAAGGCTATGTTTGGCGTACAAGCTGAAAAGCTAGCTGGTAGCTGAAAAGATAGCTGTTAAATAAAAAGCTAGCTGATAGCTGATAAAAAATAACGTTTGGTAAAACTAGCTGAAAAGCTAGCTGAAATATATAAAATTACATAAAAGGACATGTAAGAGTATGTGTTTCTATAATTAATTAAGGGGTATATTTGGAAAATTTTAAAAAAAGCTCCTAAAAAGCTTGTCTAAGTAGCTTTTCAAAAAGCTAGCTTATAAGCCACTTTTTGGCTTACCAAACACGACAACATAAAAAAGCTCGAAAAATAAGCTAGCTTATCAGCTAGCTGTGGCGCGCCAACCACAACCTAAAGCTACTTAGACTAGCTTTTTAGGAGTTATTTTAAATTTTCCAAATATACCCCTTAATTAATTATGGAAACACATTCTTTTAAAATGCCCTTTTATGTCATTTTATATCTTTCAGCTAGTTTTACCAAACGTTATTTTTTATCAGCTAGCTTTTCAGCTAGTACGCCAAACATAACCTTAGAGTAGCTTTTCAGGAGTTTTTTAAAGATTTTCCGAATATACCCTTAATCAATTATAAAAAACATATTATTTACCAAACGCCAGTTTTTGTCAGCTAACTTTTCAGCTACCAGCTAGTCTGCCAAACATAGCATTATAGTCTATAATTATTATAATTTGTAACCTGCAGCTATCCTCAGCTGGTGGAAGGATGATTATTGCCAGTGATGGTGTCTGGGATGCCATGTCAGCAGAAGCAGCTCTAGTATGCTGTCGTGGACTGCCGCCAGATACAGCCGCCGCCCAAATTGTAAAAGTATGATTACAAACACATTATTATTATTTTTTTTATTACGGAATTAAAAGAAAATATCAATATTTAATTATTTCTTAATTTTATTTGTGTGTATAGGAAGCTGTACAGTTTAAAGGATTACGCGATGATACAACTTGCATTGTTGTTGACATTCTACCTCCAGAAAAGACACACTCTCATGTCCCACATGCAAAGAGAACTGGTAAAAGGGTATTAAAGTCAATGTTTAGGAGAAAGAGTTCAGGGTCACCCCCTCAAGTTGATGTAGGTTTACTTCAAGCAGATGTGTTGGAGGAGATGTTAGAGGAAGGATCTGCTTTTCTTTCAGAAAGGTTAGATACTAAATATCAAAATTACTATAATGCCCTCAGGTTCTGTATTCTAACAACTGATATCATATATCCGATTTGGTTGCAGGTTGGATACCAAATATCCGCTTTGTAACCTGTTCAAGTTGTTCAATTGTGCTGTGTGTCAGAAACAGATGAAACCAGGGGAGGGTATTTCAGTCCATTCAGGGACATGTAATTTCAATAAAGCAAGGCCTTGGGATGGTCCTTTCCTTTGCTTAAGCTGCCATGAAAAGAGAGAGGCAATGGAAGGGAAATGAAAATGACCATAAAGGGTACTACACTACCAACCAAATACTCAAATACTTCCCTTTTCTTTCATCTTCAACATAATTCTTTCTTAATTCTTTCTTCCTCAATCCATCTGTTGTCAGAATCTTCGGTTAAATTCCATAAATAGCAATGTACTTTCATCAGTTTTTTCTTTTATAGCATCCTACAATAATTGGAGAAAATGAAAATAGAAAGTACGTTGCTATTTCTTGTATGTAGCTGAAGAATCTTTCTCTAACTCCATGTTCATATAACAAGGAAGCCCACCTACTTTGTCTTGGTAATCATAAAGATCCAATGAATAGAATTGGACATTATTTGTTTGTAATACGAGCCTTCATTTCACAGTTCTAAAGAAAGTTTTGTAACATTATTTGCTTCTTTTGTTGTACATTAGTGATATACCCATTTGCTATAATATTATATAATTCTTTTTTCATAATGTTTTTTTTTTCTTGATATTATTAATTTAAGTAAAACACCATCATAAACTTCTACATCACTGCCTTGTTTACAGTGTCAGTAGTTTAGCATTCTTATTATTGCTTTCTTATTGTTACTACTTTCTTCCTTCACACGTTGAGGTTGTGTTAAAAGAAAGGTTATTTGTTGGAATAAAGTAGATGGATGGTAACGTGGGATAGAGTTGTTTCTTGGAAAATCCAGTAAATATAGGAAACAAAGAATGTTATCTTTTCGAAAATTAAATGGACAGAATAATTTCGATCTTTTAGAATTATAATATTCTAGAAGTATAACATTTTAAAATATATTTATGTTTTAAAACATAGAGTAAATTACACAAATCATCCCTTGTGCAAGTGTCAAAATACACGTTTGGTCTCTATTTTCAAAAAATAATTCGGATCGTCTCTTATATCGAGATATAAAAAGATGCACGCTTCATCCCTTGTTAGTTGCTTCATCCCTTGTGAGACAAAATAACTAGAGTACTCTTTGTAATTTTTTTTCATTTATTTTTGACATTTCAGATTATTTATAACTATTAAAAAATATATTTTAATAAAAATTATGGGTCCACCTAATATATATATATATATATATATATATATATATATATATATATATATATATATATATATATATATATATATATATATCACACACATACACACACTTTTTCGCTTTTGTTGAAGAATACTTGACCATCACCGATAATCTGCACAAACCTCTCCTTTGTATCACCTTGTCCTTAGACCATCCGTTATGGTAGGGAAAAGGACGCGTAGGAGCTGACATGGCATGCCAACCTACACGTGAACATCACCCCAGGTGCGCGTAGGTAGCTGATAGGAATCCATAATTAATTGGCTCAAATACTATTAAAGCAAAAGTCGCATCTAGAAGGCCCAATAAGTGGTAAAACAGGAAATTCATCTAGGTTTGCTAGGATTATAATAAATAGAGATAGGTAGCTTGTAGCGTAGTCCCATCCACGGACGAAGACAGCGAATCGGGTGAGGAGAGAGAAAGCAACGACCGTATAATCAACTTTTAAAATTAAAATAAGTTTTATTAAACTTTTAAATTTAAATAACATCTTACATCTTTTACCTATATATACTACACATTTTACCTTCATTTTACACTTCTTAAACAAAAAATTTATTCTACTTTCTTTATCTTTTCTTCAAAAATGGACCCAAACCAAAATACCTCACCCACTCCAACACTTTAACCACCCCAAACACTCCAAATGATTATCAAACATACATGCAATTGTTGAACTCTCCAATCCAACAACAACCTTTATTCACTAACCTTCCATACAACCTACAATTCTTCCAACAACAACGACCACAACCCCAATTCATTCAACCCCAATTCCAAGGTTTTTCAACAACCACATTCTCAACAATTTCAACCACAACAATTCCAAACGCAATCATCTCAAGTCCCATTATCTCAATCCCAAACTGTAAACCTCGACAGCGACGACGAACGGGTCCAAGAAACACCACAACCATTTCGAAGAAGGCAACTAAAAGCAAAAGAAAGAAAAAGCAATGGATTGGAACGAAGAAGAGGAGGAAGCTTTAGCGAAAGCTTGGATTTTCATATCGTGTGACTCGAGAAGAGGCAACACACAATCCGAGGAAAGTTTTTGGAATCGTGTTTTGGATCACTTTCACACGCTACTAGGAAGGCAAACGGATCGATCGTACAACGCGGTCAACGGGAAATGGCGTGATCTACGAGCGGCTTGCACAAAGTTTAATGGTGATAGTGAAATAATTATACACATTTTTAGGCAGTATTTTAATACATTTTAAGCTATAATTTTGTTAATTGCAAAGATATCTGGTACTTATAATGTTCAAATTGTATTTTTTCAGCCAAAAGTGGATATTCTCGAAGAAAAGGATTGAAACCTACAAAAGTTGGATACTTGGACGACTGGAGATGAAAAAGATACTCAAAGGATGTCGTTGGACAGTTTGACCCCTCGTCAGTATTTTAACAATATCTCATGACTCGTAACTCCGATTAACGAGATTCAAAATGATCTGAAAAGTAGACAAAATTTTGAACGACTTTTATTTTTGTGCCAAATGCTAATTTCCAGTTCTCACGACGTGAGAAGTATAATCTCACGACGTGAGATTGATTCTTCTAGAAGATAGCTACGCGGAATGTAGTTTCCTTGCCGAACACGAATTCTACTGATCTCACAACGTGAGACCCTATTTCTCACGACGTGAGAAACGATTTTTGGAAACTATAAATATCCATTAGCATATCGACTTTGGGGAGGTTGGATCTGATTTCCTGGAGTTATAATCGAGTTTGGAAGTCAGAAAATTGCGAAAATTTTTTATTGGAAGGAGAGATCATTTGAGTTTGAAGATTTGAAGACTACACATCACATTAGGTTTGTGTTAATTTAATCATATCACTTTCTTATGAACTTGTGTGTTTACTTTCAGTCATAAGTAGCTAATTTAGTAGGCTTTCGTTTAGCTAGATGAAACCTAATACTATGCTTTAGCTATTTATTTCATGGATTTATAAAAGTTGGTTTGGAGCTTGTGTTTGATTATCATACCTAGCATGTTAAAGTTTGCATCTTTGTTGCTTTAATTCAAGTTAAGTGTAGATTAACGACCATTAAACTACATGAACTTGTCTACCTAGTAATTTAGTGACCATTAGATTGCTAGAGCTAAGATCAACCAAATCTTAGTTAAGTAATAAATGTATACTTTTTAGCTGTGTCAGAGAACATAATTGTGACCATAATTGTGTTTGATTAATTGTCTTGACCATAGATCATTATCTAGATATATCTTACATAGCCCAATTATCATTAATAACTAATTCTGTGTTTGCTAATGTAAGCCCTTACATAGTAGTTTATCAATTGGTAAAAATATTAGTAGATTTGACCAAATTGCTAGTTACATATAAATTGGTAACCAAATTTATTAATCCATAAATAAGAGTTAACCATAGGAAAAAGGTGAATTCGAAACTAAATGAAAGTGTTTTTAATATATTGATTACAACCGTTTTTGTTGAGTGTTTAAGTTTGTCTGAACTTGCAAAATCAGATAAAAACCATTTTTAATTATTATTTGATTTTATATTAATTTTTAGTAATTAGGTTAGTATACTAAATCCGTTCCCTGTGTTCGACACCCAACTTACTTTACTATACTATATACTGATTAGGTACACTGGCTATATGTGCATTAGTAGATAAGTAGTTAGGTTATAAATTTAAAGCTAGATAGGTGATATCTTTTGCACACATCAAGTTTTTGGCGGCGTTGCCGGGGAACGACTATTTCAGTTGTTAATTTAATTGCTTTAGTTTAATCGATCCTTTTTGTGGGGTAAAAACCGCAAAAAGTTAATTTTCTACAAAAATTAATTTTTCTGATTTACTGTTCTCACGACGTGTTTAGTATTTTTTTGTTTTTATTTATTTTGTTTTTTGTTCTTTTTTTTATGTAGTTTCCAAATCTCGATGCTTTTGATGCTATTCTTAAGGAAGTGGAACAGGAATTAGAGCGATAAAATGATGGTTATGACTAAGACGAAGATTTGAGGAAGTTTGGAAGATGGTTAGACTTTGTCTTGCTAGACGAACCAGAACAAGCCGAGATACAGGAGCTAGAGATAAAAGAGGAGAAATTTCATCCAGAAAGAAAATTGGAGGAGCTGGAAAGTTTGCTAGAAGAATGCTCCGACAAAGAACAAAAACAACCAGAAATTCAAGAACAACGCCATGATATGATCATTACCATTTCCAAGGGCTAGTGGTTTGGTAGTGGGTTTGTAGTGGAGCTGACATGATGCTGATGTGACATCGCTTTTTGAATGGGTTGGGTGTAACCATACCCCTTATCCTTATGCCACCTATTTCCCGAAAAATAGCCACAAACCACCACCACCTTCTTCATCATCGCCATCCTATAAACACCACCTGACAACTACTCGTAAACCTCCATTAATCGCGTAACCAACAACATCATCACCCTCAACAGTTTACACAAGAAAACCCACCCGCCATCATTTCAAACATTGACTGTAAAACTTCAAACCACTACCATTACCACCTGAATGCCACCTCTTCATACATTCACCCTCTAAAACAGAAAACAAAGTACAATCCACACCGGTTGACCTTATTCAGATCTGCTACCCTCTCGCCGGAAAATAGAGAGGCGACTAGGATATTGGTGCATCGATGGTGGTTGGTAGCTAGCGATGACAAATCTACGATGGTGGTTGGAGTTGAATAGATCGGAGGTAGTCCGGTGACTTGGTTTCAGGTAGAAGGAAAAATGGAAATAGAATGGATGTAGGAGGGTGGGTTGAGGTGGACCATCCGTTGATTTCTACTTTCTCGATCTTTTTTCTTCTCCGGTGATGATGCTATGGTGGATGAGACTTAATCTTGGTGGGTGGCAGATAATGGATCTTAGGCGTTAGAGATAACGAATTCTCTTAAGATTGAGATTGATCCATGACAAATGATATGGTGGATGAGGCTTCGTCTAAAGTGGGGGTGATTTTATTTGTACAGACTTTGATTTGTTGACTAAGAATTTGGATTTGATTGTTGAAAGGGAAGGGGGAGGGGAGGTTTGGGGTGTGATTTTTTCTTTTTGGCATCGGAAGTGTGTGAGAAGGAGGGAGATTAATGTAAAGGAGGCTGGGGAAATGGAAGGGGATGTGTGTGGATATTTATTTATTTACTTTTTAATCTAAAAATAATAAACAAATAAAAGAAAATTAAAAAAGAAATTAATAAGGGTAAATTAATATTTTTATGTCTGAAGGGATGAAGTTTGCAATTTTTAAACAAGCGAGGACGATCTGAGTTAAATTTTGAAAGTAGAGACTGAATTGCATTTTGACACCTACACGGGGGACGGATCGTGTAATTTACTCTAAACTTATAATAGGATTTTGTACACGAGACACTAATTATGATTTTATAAGTTTATAATGGAATTTTACTATGCTTATTATGATTTTACAATATTAATAATAACAATAATTTTTTAAAATTTTCTGATAGCCTCACTAAACATGAGATAAAAGACGCTATTTCATCGCTACCGCTATGTAGCATATGCATAGCTCGTCACTATCATCCGCTATTCGCTATCGACAAGTATGGCTTCTTAAAGCCTCTAGAAAACACGTTGCTTTGAGAGCACGACACAATGGCTAGGGTTTGATCAAATCAAACCTGCGTGACAAGACGTGATATAGATGTCGTTGTCACAGTTCCACTTTTAAAGAGTCTCCTACGGTTTCCATGACTATAAATACAACTCCCATGCACTCATACACTACACAAAAAAGTCAAAAATGATCTATGTTCTCCTCTCTCCCTCTACGCCTCTAGGTTCTATAAGTTTTTGAGTATTTGCTTTGCGTTTATCGGTTCATTCATAGCTGGTACTAATGGGATGAACGATAATTTGCATTAAACCCTAGGGTTATGCTGACGCTTATATCATTCTGAACGCGTAAATTCCTTTAAGGATAAGAGTTCGCCCCTGTAGTTAGAAGTTAAGAAATCCACGATCTTTAGGTTAGTTTTTAATTTTTCAGTCTCATATTTTAATTCGCTCAATAATGTGATTATAACATCCCAAAAATTATAAAAAAAACTATCATTTTTTTTGTTCAACCATAAACACCATTTAATCATTTCAATCATTTAAAAGTATGTCAGAGTAAAATAGTTATCAGAGTAAAATTATCAAAATCGTAAAGTGCGGAAACATGGGTGGATATGCTGCGATCAAGCCGGACTCTTCCCTCGCGAACCGGGATTACCTGAAAAATATTTTAAACATAAAACGTAAGCACGAAGTTTAGTGAGTTCCCCAAAGTACCGCATACCATACATATCTGTCAGCTAGGGGTGTAAGTGAGCCGAGCTACTCATGAGCTACTCGGGATCGACTCGTTAACAGCTCGACTCGAGATCGAATTAAACGAGCCCCAGCCGAGCTCGAGCCTAAATTTGAGGCTCGTTTATTAAATGAGCTCGAGCCGAGCTTCAATTAGTGGGCTCGCGAGCCTAAACGAGCCTATGTGTGTGTGTGTGTGTATATATATATATATATATATATATATATATATATATATATATATATATATATAGGCTCGTTTAGGCTTGCGAGCTCATTAAATTGTTCACGACCCGAGCTCGAGCTTCATTTTAAGGTTTGAATTGAGCTAGAGCTTCATCAAAAGTAAACGAGCTGAGCTCGAGCTTGGTCAGGCTCGGGCTCAGCTCGACTCGTTTACACCCATACTGCTAGCTCAAGGCAGTGCCAGGTCTATTTCACCCTCGGGTCTATTTCACCCCTGAGTCTATTTCAACTCATGTGTCGGCCCAAGGCCGTACCGGGTCTATTTCACCCCTGTGTCTATTTCACCCCCGAGTATATTTCAACTCATATGTCAGCACAAAGTTGTATCGGGTCTATTTTACCCTACATACATATAGTAAACAGGCACACATGCATACATACATACAACAAGAGTCACAAATAATACAAGCACATACAATCCTAGTGTCGTATAATATAGCGAGCAAACTCACCTTAGTCCGCTGATAATCAAACAGATGCCCGAGCTACTGGACCGGAGAATCCCCATGCTAACCAATCAAATACAATCATGATGAATAATTAGGTCACAACCATAATCATAACTTAATTCACTAATCCCGACTCCTAGGTAAAAGACTATTTTACCCTTCTCCTTAACTAGCCCAAAGACTAAGGCCCAAACTCAATGGCTCTAAAATCCCAATAACCGGAACAAATCTAAAAGACACCCAAGGCCCGCTATAGGTCCAATTCCATAAAGGCTCAACCAAAAGCCCAAAATGTCAACTATCCATCCTCATGTTGCGACCAACCCTTGGTCACGTCGTGAGATCTCACTCGGTCCGATTCCAACTCATCACGACTCAACCTAGCCAACTCAGTCAATGAATGATACCTAATCCGACCTCACGATGTGGGCATCCTTTCCTCACACCGTGAGCCCCAAGAAACTCATCGAAACAGGATCAACCACTCCTCATGTCGTGAGACCTTATGTCTCACGTCGTGAGAACAGTCTGAGGCCAAAAATCTAAATTTTAAGTCCTTAATACATTGAGCCTTGAACTCTAACTTTTCAGAAGGTCTTAAAACTCCTTAATACACTTGAAAGTTGATTCTTTTAAGACATATATGTCCAATACGTGTCTAGATCTCATTTTGGTCGAAAGTTGAAGAAAAAGACATCCAACTTTCATGCAAGGTTCCAAAACCCAACCATACACTAGATCTGAACTCCATAACACTATTCAGGCCATTATAACCCATAAAGTTGCTAACTTAATGGTTTCCATCTTTTAAACTTGCTCAACCAAATAGAAAAATGGGACAAAACCTAGATCTATCCTCATCAAACAATAAAGGAGGAATCTTTGATACTCACAATGGTGCAAAAACAATGCAATATGATGATGCAGATTCCTTGCAAGCCTCAATACAAGATCACATTCTTCTTCTCTTTTCTCCTTCTTCTAAGTCAAAAAAGCTCCAAAATAACCAAAGATCAAGCAAGGATGAAAACTAGGGTTTCTCTGAGGTGAAAGAGTGTTTGGGGCTGATAATAAACCCTAAAATGAGTTTAAAGATGCTTAAATACGAAGGAAACCCTAAAATGATCATGGGCTTGGGCTGCATCAGCTCTCATGTTGTGAGACCAGTCCCGAAAAAACATTTTCATCTAGCCAATTCTCACATCATGAGCCTCCAATCTCACATCGTAATGCTCCTTTATTCCAAAATCTAACCTTTTGACTCCTTAAAATGCTAAATGGACTCATCCAGGAAAACGGGTGTTACAAGTCTCCCCCACTTAAATTAGATTTCGTACTCGAAATCACTCCTTACTACCTTCCAGATACGCCAGACAAACTAGGCGATACTTTCACAACCTCGATACGAACTGAGAAGTCGACTCATACATACAACTACCTTCTAAAACTATAACCGAACCCAACCTTTGTAGGGATCTCAAATCCTGATGATGAATGATCCTTACCCCACTAGCATTAACCACTAAAGAATAACTATTACTACTTTGCCCAAAATCCAAAATCCTAAAACCTTGTCTGACTCCCCGACAGACAGACCACTCTAAATCACTGCTAATTCGGCTCCACTATGCAATCCAAATTGAGCATAAACCCTTACAGCCCTGGATTACCTGGTTGTTTCCACTGGGAAATAGAATCCCGAACCATTCATTGACGCCAAAAAACCTTCGTTCTATAACCAGGCGACTACCTGCATGCGTCTCCAACGCTAGTACCATCTCGACTCATCTTGTTGTCCCATAGTTATAATTCTGATGCAACCGAGACCTCCCTGGTCTCATACTTACCTACCAATTAACTAATATACTAGAATTCCAACTGGTTGCTGAGGCTGATAGCCTTACACAGTTGCATCAGGCGACTCCTGGATGAGTGTCTATCTGGAAAGAGATGTCCTAGCTCGCCTGCGATAATGGCTCAAATAGCCCTCCTGGTTCAACCAAGGATAACATAACCAACCATTCATCACTATGGAATTCTTCAATTGAGATCAAGCATGACTCCCAACGTAAGTCTCAACCCCCTTGCGTAAAATGGGAACATAACTCCCATCCCGAAATCCTAATATTCTAGGGCGACCTTCCAATGAACTGATATATAAAATCCTTAACCAACCACAGAAGCTGACAGACTCACACGTAGTCCCTCTGCTAGACTCCGACTAAGAGTCCAACTAATAAGAGCTACTCAAGTCTAATTACCACATGAATGCCTACCAATAACCCCAGAGTCATCTCACTCTATACGCAACCAAATACCTTTCTCAAACCAACCCCACCGAATCTCACCCAAACTAGACAATCGAACGTGCCCCACATTGCCTCAAATCCAACAATCCTCATACTACTTAAGGAGTGTTCCCCCATTAATACTATCCGCTTCGACCATGCATGCGCTGATCTTCCCTCAGTCCAAACGGACACTCACACAATGGCCTACCTCATACTAGTGAATTCTACGGTCCCGTCACATACTTACAACACTTCCACAACTACCTATCAACCTGGTGAATGTTACGACTACCCCTTAGTCTTACAACACTTCCATACTACCATAGACCCACCTATGGTCTTACCGCCCATCTACTATACCAACCATAACCATCATGAGTCAAACCGACATCCGACTATAACCCAATCAGGTGTTCGGGTTATGCTTCGAACTCCAAAACCTTCATCAGACAAGAACAGACAGAGAGGCTCTAGCACAATCCTCAAACTGGATCCATCCACACACCCACCATGCATCACTACTGATGCACAATGAAACCTGGATATCCATTCTTGTGCAACCTTTAGACCAAACAATTCTCCCCCACTTGGATTAGACTATGCACTCCCAATGTACAAAATTTGTTGGATTCCCAATCCATCTCACAATCTTACAATTCAAACTTGTCAAAAACTAGAATTACAAGAACTAGCATTCTATGACTAGACAACCTTAGTGATCACACACATTCCAAAACCAGATGAACACTTCTCGAAATTTCAAAGAGCTCAATAATCCCAAGTACATCCCACAATACAACTCCAAATCCTTAAGCCAATCCAGCCTGTGCCATGGAACTATAACCCTTGACTAGAGCAGAGGAATCACTAATCCATCTACCCACTTATCGATAAATCAATACACTCTATATATCTCTCTATCAAAGTCCATTTAAATCCTTTATACAATCCAAACATACGAACAACCTGCACGATTAATTCGTCACCCACACTCTGGAGTGATGGTTCTCTTCTACTCTTTCCCTAACAACAATAGTAATTGATTCAAATCCTGTCACCAATCAGCTGACATCCCTCCTGAGCGACACAAGCTTTTCTGAACCTTGTCTTCATTGTCCCAGATGTGGACAAACAACTTTCATGAGATCTTTTACCAAGAGCTCATGATACGAGTACCAAACTCCCCTTCCTGAAGACACAAGTTGGCATATACTCATCTGGCACTTGTGTTATGAACAATCCTTTATACCTATCAATCGTGATAAATTTTCACCAGCTCGAGTTTCAGTATTCCCATAAACTTGATGACTACTGATCTTACACCCACGATCAAATCCATTCCTTATTGCATCAAAACCATGAAGAACCTTTACACATCCTGTATTCAAACCCGACATACCCACCTTACGGAGTCCTTGAATTCTTGTTGATACCACTAAATATTGGACCGAGTGTTGGTCTCCTAAGCGGGATACTCAATCCCCTTCTAAACACGGACCACGATATGCAAAATGGGAAAATAATATTCTCAAGACCATCATGAAGAAAACTCAATTTCTAGGTGGAGACTTAGATCGATCACCCATAACATCTCACACACAAACATATAATCATAAACGCATTTGATAAGAGGATGTAGGAAGGAATACGACTCATACCTTCAGCTTCAACTGGTGGAACTCAGATTTCCTTGGCCTGGGACTGCAATGCTCGGCTCCTCACCATAGGAACCTCCACTCTGGCCTCGCGACTCTCCGTACTACTCAAAGTGGCTGGAGCAGGTTCCCTCACTGCACCCCTCATCAATTCCGGACAACCGACCTTCTTGTAGCCCACTTGGGTTCAGAGAAAACATATGGAAACTAACTCTTGAGGGTAATACCTAATGAAATGACCCATCTATATGCAACAGAAACATCCTCTCCCTGTGTCCTGACATCCTTCCACATAGGTACCCTCCTACACTTGGCATAACGGCCCAGGCCCGACTGGCCTCCAAAACGTGAATCCTGAGTCCTAGGCCTCTTTTCCTGGCTTACTGCGGTCTGAATCTGCTCTGGCTTCCTCTTCCCGAGGTGCTCCAAATCAATCTGCTGCTCACGGGCCCTAGTAATCACACCATTTAGGGTATTTCACCATGACATGCTCACCAACTCCCTTGCTAACGGCTGCACTACGATAGTTGGTGCAACCTCTGCCCTAAACCGAGTCACAAACTCTTCCTAAGACATAACCTCTAACTCAGTACGTGTAATAGATTGTGAAATAAATTCCCAAAAACTCCTTGTCGCATGATGCGATATATCTAAGGCAAACCGAACCTTGACCCCTATGGGATAGGGACTAGTGCGGAAGACACCCTCCCTCTCCTCAATCCAATGAGAACTCAGAACGCTGAAAGTCCTCCCACAATCCCTAGGGGCCTGATATACAGCTATGTCAACGGATGACGTGAAGGATTCATACATCCTCCTACCAATTAGCTCATCACCAAATCCTATACCCGAGCGTGAACAAAACCCTGAACCTTCTCCATGCGTGCTCCATTTTGAAAAGCAATCATAAACATGATCAAAACATACCCAAATAATCCTCATCCCACCGTCTTATTAGATTCTCCATGACTCACCTCGAGTCAAGTATGGATCCGGTGTTTTCAGTAGTACGGGCCCAATACTACCTTCCACACCTATCCATACTTTCCTTAAGAATCATCCTGAATCCTCCAAGTCACCTTCTCAAACAGATACTCTAAATACCCTCAAAACAGCACAACCAAACCCACTAGAACACTTCCTAGGCTCTCGTAGGTTTCCGACCTCACCCTGCCATCAGTTGCTGAAGAACTCCCACTGATGTCGGCTAACTACTTCATGAATACAATCAGATGCCATAAAGCTTACATAATCCTTCGAGTAAAAGAATCGACCCTACAACGATTATACTCAAACGAGAGATGTGCAATAGAGTCAAATCCATCACTCTTAGATTATTTAACATTTGCAATATGTGACTTAATATATTCACTTAATATTTAACTCACATAACTAAGAGTCCCATAAAGCACAAAGGAAGCATCATTCATGCAGAAACACTCCAAGCCACTAAACAAACCAATAACATTCAAAGCTCACTCACTAGAACCCATGTTGGAAACTTCCACTCTCACTGTCGGTTGCCTTATGCATTCAAATTATACACAACACAGGATCATATAGAGTGTCAAATAAAAGACTCTACCCTAGGAACATAACCAAACGAGGAACATGAAATAAGGCTAAATTAGTCATTGTAGGGCTATATGATCTTAATCGTATACAATTTTTAAAGCATACACTTAGAAATTAAAATTCCAAATCTAGCATAGCATCCGATCCTCCTAGGTTATGAGGCATCACAAATCAGGCCAATCCATACAATTATATGAAATTCATACTAGCATGTGACTCAAAAACTCAACCAATCAGGCATATAAAGGCATCTCTCCTAGCATAAAATCCTGAGCAGATCCCTAGCTCTAATCTAGCATGCAATTCTCATGAAATATAATATAGGAAACATGTATGGGTATTATGGGAATCAATTACTTGAGCTCAGCTGATTGCATGCACCACCCCTTTCTTTCATTAGAAAGTCCTTTTATAAAACATTTCCTTTTATGAAAAAAAATATACCAAAATTAATTTATAAAACATTTATTTTTATGAAAAAAATGTACCAAACCCTCAGTTTGAGTTCAGACACACCCAAGAGTATGACCGAATACCTCAAACCAAGGATCTGATACCAACTTGTAACATCCCAAAAATTATTAAAAAAAATCATTTTTTTGTTCAACCATAAACACCATTTTATCATTTCAATCATTTAAAAGTATGTCAGAGTAAAATAGTAATTAGAGTATAATTCCCAAGATCATAGAGTGTAGAAACATGGGTGGATGCCATTCGATCAAGCCGGGCCCTTCCCTCGCGAACTGGGATTACCTGAAAAACATTTTAAATATAAACCGTAAGCATAAAGCTTAGTGAGTTCCCCAAAATACCGCATACCATACATATCTGCTGGGTTTATTTAGTGTTGTGTCAATTGTTTTAATTATATAATAGCCCATTTGTAACGGGTTGGGCCTGTCCACCCGGTTCTTTATTATGTTAGGGTTAGATTATAAATAGTGCATGCATGCACCGTGATTAGGAATGATTGCTTGTAACCCTATCGTGCCTTTACAGTAGCAGTTCTTAATCAAGCTCTTCTAAGGCATATATTATAATCATTCAACACTACTTTGATCTCCATTCTTTGTGTTTGATTCTTAATCTTGTTCTTGAATCTATCGATCTTATAGTTTTAATCACAACAATTGGTATCATAGCTGGAGACTATGTAAACAATACGCATCTCTTCTGTTAAAGAGCTTTTAGGGTTCCGCTTTTATTGGATCTGCTATTAGCCGTCTTCATCATTTTATCGATTGTTGACGATTGGACCTTGATCCTTTTTCTACCCTAAACTCAACTTTAGTTTTATACATTTGGTTCATTACAGTTTTTTTAATCGACATCATGCAGCCTGAAGACTCACACAATCTCTCTTTTAATCTCTCAAGCAACATCAGATCTACAACAAGGACCCCGATACTCTTTCCACATGAATATGAGGTTTGGGCACTGCACCTCGAGGATTACGTTCAAGGGCTTGAAGATCATGGTTCTCTGATATGGGAAGCCATGGCTATACATACGTTTGCTCATACTGTTACACTAAATATTATTAAAACTCAAGCCGATTACAACAAACTTCTTCTCTAAGTTAAAAACGTTCCACGGGACGAAAAAGACAAGTTAATTAGTAACGTCAAGGCGATAAGGATTATTAGGTTTACTTTGTCTCCAGACACGTTTCGTATGGTAAGTTCCTGTGAAACAACGAAGGAAATATGGGATAGGTTGAAATAGTTATATTCCAACGATGCAGATCTTGAACATTCTATTCTAACATAGCTTCTTTCTGAGTTCGGTGCCTTTGTCCAGAAGCCTGAGGAGAAACTTGATCAAACGTTCAACCGGTAAAATCATCTTTTGAGCAGGATGGTGAAAAATAATATAGTACGTGAACTGATAGAACAAAAGGTCACGTTCATGAATGGTTTAAAGTGAGAATGGAAAGCTGTGGTGTCAACGGTTAAAGCGCATGAGCGGTTTAAAAGCTACTCCTTAGCGAAGATTGTGGGGATTCTTAAGTCTCACGAGGATGAAGTAACAAAAGAAGCAAATATTGTTTCTGGAATGGGTTCTTTGGCCCTAGTTGCGAATGGCAAGAAAGCTATAGAAGAAGAAGGTTCGGAGTCTGATCTCTCCGATTGTGAACTATCAAAAGAGGAATACACACTAATGGTGTCAAACACCAGGAAGTTTGGAAAGAAGAACTTTGGACGCTCCAAAAATAGGAATTGGCAAGGGAGTTATAGTTGTGAGAAGGCAAAGGATGAAAGCTTCAACAATTAGCAGAAGGATGAAGTGAAGAAAGAGAACAAGCTAGTGGGAGATTCTGGCTATGGCTGTAATTATTGTCATGGAAAGAATCATTTGGAAAATGAGTGCATGTTGAAGAGATTAAATGAGAAGAAAGAAGAAGATAAAGATGAAGCTTGCTATCTTCAAAAGAAGAAGATAAAGATGAAGCTTGCTATCTTCAAAAGATAGAGGAGCTTAAGAAAAGGAAGAATGCTGATAATGCTAAACCTGCTTTGATTGTGCAGGAAGACGACGAAGAGTTTGGAAGAGTCGAAGTGTGGTCAACAGATTCAGAGGATGATGAGGTTCGCAGACCCACACATGGCGAATGCTTCGTGGCGAAGGCTGAGGTCCCTGTGTACGAGAGAAAGTGTCTAATGGTTAGCAACAAATTTTCAGAGAAAATGGGATATGCTTCGGACAACTGCTTCGCTGCGAAACCTGTCACAAAGCAGATTAGCGAATGCGAAAGAGTGATCAGCAATGTACATTCCATTCTCGAATCTCTGAATATTCCTATCTCTCAATATGAAACTGATTTAGAAGATTTAAAATTTATTGTCTCTAGTTTAAGTGATAGTCTAAAAAGAACCCGTTTGAGTAATACTAACTTAATCGATCTACTCGGCAGGGTAACATCAAAGAGTGAAGAGAGGCAAAAGTGGATTGAGAAGTTAGAGTCGGAGTTATCTAGGTCTAGGGATAATTTAATTTATTCGCAACGAGACAATTTAGGGCTTTTGAAACAACGAAACATTTTTTTTGATTGCTAAGCGTCTTTACTTTAACATTACTGTGACAACCGTCAAATTTCGGTCAAGTCAAAGTCAAACAAAGTCAACAAGTCAAACCGGTCAACTCCAATAACCCTTGTATGTTAGGGTTTACGTTATGTAATCACTATACAATTCGCTATTTTAATGAGAAATCATCATTTGGAAAGTTTATGTGTTTGATTTTCCTTAGCCTTAACAGTGCTAAACAACGAACCAAAACGATAAAACATTATTGCACACTCATCGGGAGTGTGTACGACACTAAAACACGGTTTAACGGGGTTTACGAACCTTGCGTTATGAAGCCGGACACTCAAATTAATCACAAACGAAACCTCTCTAAATCGTTTTCACTCTATCTCTTTCTATTTGAAATCTCTCCCAAATCTCTACCAAATCTCTCTTAAAAGTTCCCATAACTTCTTGGAATCATTTGGGTCATCCCGACCCTTAACCGGGTCAAAAACCACTTGAAACGGGGTAAAAACGGGTAAAATAGCCTTAAGGACCCAAAACGGAAACTTCAGGACCGAAGCCTCTCATCCGAGGCCTCGGATCCGAAGCCTCTCATCAGGACCGAAGCTGAAGCCTCTCAGGAGACCGAATCCGAAGCCATCAGACAGCAGCCTCGCATGCGAGGGTCCGAAGTCTTGGCCCCCATCCGAGAGGTCTCGCAGACGGCCCCTTTTTACCGGTTTTTCGACTACGACTTCGTTTTAACTCCGTTTTTCATTATTTTAACGTGGGATTTTCACCCAAAACTTTATTTTATAAACTAAGGCCCCAAAATATATAAATCTCCAGGGTTTTTATAAAAATATATTAAAAGAATTAGTGGTTGAACTAATTATTGAGGGAATATTTGCTTTTCCTTAATTTATGGCAAAAGCAAACCACCACCACCTCACTCTATGATTAGCCACTCTTTCCCACTACCCCTTGTCACCTTAGTGGACCTTTACACCCAATCTCCAGCTCTTCCCACGTTCTAAGAGCTGGAGAATTGGTCATCTCTCCTCATTCTTATTAACTTCTTTCATTCTACACTTAGCAACCAAAGAACACTCTCCAAAATTCTCTCATCTTTTCTCTCAACTTCAAGAACTTCAAGGCTTTCTCCAGGGATTTCTTTCTTCAATTAGTAAGTATCTTCATCATTCATATAATTATTACACTCCATTCTACTCAAATCATTGATATCTTACACAAATTCCATCTTATTCGGTGTTAGATTCTCGAATCATCAAGACATCTTCTTAGTGTTCTTGGGTTGAACACTTCCTCTCTCTTACTTTCATCTACTGAAACCACATAGGGTGAGTTCATACCCCTACATTTACATGTTTTTCTTAAGTTTTAAGGGGGGAATACAAGTAAAATCATCAAGAACACAATTAAACTTTTTCTATCAGATTACATCAGAAAAGATGAACTTCGATCACGGACTGTTTTGGTCAACTTAAATATTTTAGTTTTCAAAACTGTTCCAGGTGCAAGTAGTTCAGACTCTTAGCTTTAAAATGGATACTTGCACATCTCCATATGATTTTTCTACAATTTATGGTGATTTTTACAAAACTGCCTATCATTTCAGAGGCAAACCCGGACCAGTATGTGATTATGAACATTTTCACCTCTGTTAGAGATCACTAAAAATCATGATAAAATTTACGAACAAACTAGACTCATATTCCAAACTCTCAGAATTTGCGGATTTGGATTTGGAGCTTTGATAATTTTTCTATAAATTTTCTAAGAACAGCAACAGAAACTGTATTCAACAAAAAGCTGCTGTCAATTTCATTTCACCTTGTAACATGTTGAGCAAGGTGTATATCTTTATGTGATTATATGTTATTGCAATATATGTCATTTTGTCTTAATATATAGACACACATCAGTTTACAAATGGATTTGGACATATTGAATATAAAGAATAACAAGTGATTATAATCAAAGTACAACCGATATATTCAAACATTTAATAAACTATTTTGAATATAGTTTGCATACATTACTACGTACTACCCTTGGTTGATAAACTATAATAGGTATAGTTTATGATACATTACATAACACATACATTTAAAAAGGATACATTTATACAAAGAAGATTTTCATTAAGCAAGGTACGGCCATACGGTACCAAGTTTTCATTACACTACACGTAAATTCGTTAATGACTTCTGTGAGACATTCGATTCAATTTACAAATAAGTCCTGTATTATAACCAGAGTCTCCTCGAGGGAGAGCGTTATACTTGTGTATAGATCTATATTGGGTTTGACAAACCCACACCTAAACTGCATGCAACAGTTAGACCGATAGGTCTGGGGTGACAAATGTCATAACATTTCCGACGTCCGAAGAACGTCGTTTTAGGCAACCTTGGTCATAGCATGGTTATGATAAACTCACACAAAGTATTAATAAATATTGGAATTTACGGGAACTTCATTAAAAATTAAACGAGTTTATGTCGATTTAAACTTACATTATTTATTATAAGTAAGAAAAGTTACTTATACATTTCGGTCTTTGAATTTAAGACTACATATACATTTTAAGGAAAATATTGCATTTTCTACAAACAAATACTACTTTTACAAACGAAAGGCTTTTAATAATACCAAACAAAAGCTTATGAACTCACCAACCTTTGTGTTGACACTTTTTCAAACAACTTGTATTCTCAGGAAATCAGTAAACAGGTAACCAAGTGCTTTTGAGGATGGGACGCTAAGGCGTCTACTATTTCATATTTTGTCAACATATTGTAATTGATTCGTAAACATGTAATTCATACAATGATGTAACTTTTTCAATTATATATATGTTGGTTGTGTTTGCTTGAATTACTATTACAATTGTTGTTATGATACTATATATGAAGTCCTCCACCCCTGGACGTTTCCGCCATCCTTGGTTTGGGGGTGTGACAATTACTCAACTGCATATTGATTGTGAAATAGGGTAAAATATCCATAAAATGATTTTTCCCTTTCTCGAGTTGAAAGAAGACGAAATTGATGCTGACTGTTTCAAGTGCGAATCCATTGTCTCTTCCGACGATGTCACTGATTCTTACAAAATTGGATTGGACAAAATTGAAGCTTACATACAGTCCAAAGCACATAAAGAAATGCTGAAACAAATTTTAAGTGAAAAAGATAAAGAAAAGATTAAATCTGATACTGTACAGAAGTTTGACTCTCTATGCACTCAATTGATTTCAGAAAATATACTTAATGATGAAAATATATCTGAATTTGATGATGATAGTGACACGAGTGATATTTCTATGGAAGATGACGTCGATTGTTCAGAATTTGTTAAAAGTGAACCTGAACCTACAAAAACTTTGATTTCTGAAAATTCAATAGATAAATAATTACAACAATTTCAAACAAATCAATACAAGGGTTCATTGCTAGTTTATGCACATCATATATATATATATATATATATATATATATATATATATATATATATATATATATATATATATATATATATATATATATATATATATATATATATATATATATATATATATATAGACACACGCACACACACACACACACTCAAAATTATATAAAACAACTTTATGACAAAAGGTGAACATAAACTTTTGTAACAAAAAAACAACAATTATAAAATTGTTAAAGAAAATATGTATGGATTTTCTTGTGAAGAGAAAACCATTCATTTTTTCCGAAAATAAAGGTTAATCAACTTAAAAAAATAATCTAACTAATCTTGTAAAATGGCTATGATACCAATTGTTGGATTTTGATTAAATATAGTCCAATTATAAACACATAATTAAACGTAATTAGCAATAAAAGACTTTGATTTTGAACAAAATACAACTAGTTTTATTCTCACCAAGGATCATTTTGCAAGTACTAAGAAAGATTAAAAAAAAAAATCCAAAGAACAAGAAAGTGAAACAACATTTGAAGACTTTGATCCTCATGGGATGTTGGAAGTTGATTAAGATGTCATGAAGCTTTAAAATAAGAGCTCTCTAGAAATATCCAACAAGTAAGATGAAAGCACCATTAGATGCTAGTCATTAAATTATAAAATGTCGTTCTTAAGCTTTAAGAGTCATTCCAAAATATGACTTAAGAGAAGCAACATATGAACCCTTTATTCTAACATCTTTTGCAAGAACAAAAGAGAGGGAGAGAGGGAGGAAGAACCACAAATTTTGCTTTCGAAAATGAGAGAAAAAAGTGGATGAAAAAGCTATTTCTTTCATCCCTTATACCTTACTTTTCATCCCACACTTAGTACAAAAGGAGGACATAAAATAATAGAAGCATTGAGCTTTCTTACAAGCATGACATGAGGTAATAAACAAATCAAAAGGTGTGTCTAACACCATCATTCCATATAAGTTAAAGGAGACAAAAAAATGCTCTTTACTTTATTCAACTAGCTAGTTACATATGTTAATTTGATGCTTACTCAAAGTGACCAAAAAGTGGTACATAACTTATAAATTCATACTATGAATTATTACTAGTTTTTTATTCTCTACTATTATTAATTCCTAGAAAAAATAATTTCCAATATTCTAGAAAAATATTATTTTCATAAAATAATGTTTTTCCAAATAAATTCAAATGAAGATTTATTTGTTAATAACCAAATCATAATAACCAACAATCAATTAGTGGTAACATGCTATAAGGTATGACCCTATATGATCATATGTTATTAGCAATATTGTTCTATAGTGAATCTTGGGCATACATGATCTTTTAGGAAATTTGCAAGCAAAATCCTCCCATTACTTCTCAAGATTCGACATTGATTCAAGTAAGAAGAGTGTTTGGGTGTCTTACACTTAATTTTATTTCCCACATGTGTATTAGTTTATATACATTATATAAATGAACTTGTAATGGTCCAAAAAGTTATACACAACATATTAATTCATAACATATGAGTTAATAGCTAGTTATACCATATAGACATAAAATTTACATGAAATAATAGTTTTCCATATATAGGTGGCCAAAGCGTTAGACATTATTAAGGTTATGGGCCCAAAATTAGGCCTTCAATTGAATATCAAGAAAACTAAGCTCTTTTGGCCCTCGTGCGGTGGTAGGAAGCTGCGTGATGGGTTATTCCCGATTAGCATCGGGAGGCCGCCATTGGGGGTGAAACTTCTAGGGGAGCTGTTAGTAGAGATGCCAATTTCATTAGCAGCTTAGCCATAAAGAGAGCTTAAAACATTGTGAATTTGATGTGCCTTCTTCCACAATTGCCTGAACCGCAGAGTGAGATCCTTCTACTTCGGTCTTGTATGGGTATTGCGAAACTTTTCTTTGGGCTGAGGACATGCCAACCCATTCACATGGAGGAGGCGGCCTTGTTCTTCGATAATGGTTTGTGCAGGGAGATTGAGGACATTGTGGTTTGTGGTGGCCCTTTCTTTGGCGACATACAATGGCGACTTACTTCCTTACCCATTCGGTTTGGTGTTTTAGGTTTATACTCAGCAGTAGAGGCTACCTCATATGATTTTGTTGCCTCAAAGGCCGAATCTTGGGTATTGCAAGACCACATCTTACGGGATAGCGACATTTAAGACATGGATTCTGATTATGCTTGTGTTGGGTTTTGAGCACTATAACACTCCTATGGTGCACATGCAACCCTAAATGCTTTGGATCTATGTTTTCTCTCATTATACATGCATTTTCTTTTTCCAAAGCATTCTCCCTAGCTAGCATAAAATTGAAGATATATAATATAAAACTTAGTTTGGATGCTTACCTCTTGAGTAGGGTAGAGTTCTTGACCTTTGAAAGCTTGAGCACCTCAAGTGTGATGCCTCTATTGGTTCACAAACACCAAAATGCAAGAGGAGGTTTTAGGAGAATAAGATACTTCACTCTAAAGAGTGTGTAGCCGATTTTGGCTTATGGGGGCACTATTTATAATGTGTCAAACACTAGGGTTACACTTTGTAAACCCTAATGCTCCATGACTTTTCACATTCTTATGCTTCATGGGTTAACATCCATAGACTATCCATGGATTATCTTATTGGTTTGTCACAACCATTTAGTCATGGATCATTAGTCCACATGACAAGAATGATTGATTTACATAATCAATCCCCATATATTTAATTAGTCTCTTTTGATCACAAAATTAATTCCAAATTAATGCTTGATCAACACTAATTAAATAATATTAATGTATTATACTTTTAATAAATCACAAATAACCTTCTCAAAAATCCTTCCTATCAAATTGCACTGGTGAAGGAAACCCAAAGGGGACCATGCTACAATCGGGTCAAGTTCATACCAGTTATAGTTATGGGCTTAGACACCAAATACAACTGTCTCCCACTTGGATAAGTCTAATAATTATAGCTGCCAATGTGACTTCAGGATCCGACTTAGCAATCGTAAGCTTTCAAAAGATGTTGTCAACTTTGACCTAGTCAGTGACGCATCCTTTAGATAAGTGATCATATACTCCTCTGTTCTCAAGATATCAGCTAGAATAATACATGGAACAATATCATTCTTATTGTCTAGCAGTTTGTTTCCCGATTTCTGATTTGTTTGACATAGAACATAACTGAACACATCAAGTTAGTTTTGAATGGGCCCGACACATAAGTGAAAACAGAATCATCGAGGGGCCCAAGATATCGCTTTTAATCCTCTTAGGATAAAAGGAACAGATAAACTTCGACATTATATGATTGTACTAACTACTTATTAAATCATGCACAACGACATGTTTTATAACATCAAGTTACTGATGCGTTTCATGCCATCAATGAACAACCAACTCGTAGTCAACAACTCATATATCTTGGTTTGAAGATTATATGATATTATCGTCTCACAATTACTGTGATAAATTCCATGAAGTAATTCAAGTGAGCGCGGTTTGAATATAATACTCAAATCTTATTTCAGGAGCACTCATGAATGGTGTAGCATACTCTTGCTATGTCTAACTCCTTAGACAATCTACAAGCCAACTCATGATAGTCTTCTTTCATACTTACTTCCAACGTATGATCGACTGTGGATAGTTTGATTAATAATAATAATCATAATTTTATTATTATGGAAGCAAAACATGCAAAGTGAAACAATAGTAAATAATTGGCACAAGACAATAATTTTACTTATAAATAAAACTCCTTTCATTTAATCATGAAATGTCAATTACAATTTAGCTATTACAAGTTTCTATTTATCTAACCACTATAACTAATATCGTCCGTTAGCCCAATGCCCCGTGCATGCTGTAAGTGCCTAACCCAAGTCAGTCCCTTTGTAAGAGGATCTGCTGGGTTGTTCTCTGACGATATCCCCTTTACCACGAGGTGCCCTTCTTCTACTTGATGTCTTATGAAGTGGTATTTTCTGTCGATATGCCTGGATCTACCATGATCTCTCGGTTCCTTGGTTAAGGCAACCACCCCTTCATTATCGCAGAAAATCTCCATAGGCTCCTTTATGGATGGAATGACTCCAAGGTCTCTAATGAAGTTTTTGAACCATATTGCCTCCTTCGATGCTTCTTTTGATGCTATGTACTCTGATTTACACATTGAGTCAGCTACAGTCTCCTGCTTGGAACTTTTCCATGTTAATGCTCCTCCATTCAGGGTAAACACCCAGCTTGATTGAGAGCAGAAATTATCTTTGTCGGTTTGAAAGTTGGCATCACTATACCCTGTCACTCTCAAGTCATCACTCCCACCGAGGGTAAGGAGCCAGTCCTTAGTCCTCCATAGGTACTTAAGAATGTTCTTAACTGCAGTCCAATGAGCTTTACCAGGATTCCCTTGATATCTGCTGACCACGCTCAAAGCAAAGGCCACATCAGGGTGTATACAAGTCATAGCATACATGATCGAGCCAACTGCGGAAGCATATGGTATTCGACTCATCTTTGCTATCTCAGTCTCTGTACTCGGACTCTGAGTCTTATTCAGTTTGGTATTGCTTAGGATAGGTAGGTTACCTTTCTTGGAGTTCTCCATGCTGAAACGCTTCAACACCTTGTCCAAGTAGGTACTTTGACTAAGTCCTATAGCCTTTTACTCTTGTCTCTCAGTATCCTTATCCCTAGCACATAAGCATCTTCTACAAGGTCCTTCATAGCGAAACACTTACCAAGCCATGACTTGACCTCCTATAAGGTTGTACTATCGTTTCCTATGAGCAGTATGTCATCTACATACACTACCAGAAAGCTCACTATACTCCTACTAACTTTGACATGTACACAGGACTCATCCTCGCTTATCGAAAATCCAAACTCTTTGACTTTCTCATCAAAACAAAGATTACATCTACGAGATGCTTGTTTCAATCCATATATGGATTTCTCAACCTTACACACTCTATCATGGAACTTTACATTGACAAAACCCTCTGGCTGACTCATGTAAACATCTTCAGCCAACTTTTCATTAAGGAAAGCGGTTTTGACATCCATTTGCCATATTTCATAATAATAAAATGCAACTATGGCTAACATAACCCTTATAGAATTAAGCTTCGCTACTGGTGAGAAGGTCTCATCATAGTCAACTCCCGGAGTATGAGTAAAGCCCTTCACAACCAGTCGCACCTTATATGTGTGTACTTTCCCATCCATGTCGGTCTTCATCTTGAAGATCCATTTGCACCCGACTGTCTTACGACCCGATACATTATCAACCAAGTTCCAAACTTTGTTGTCATACATGGATTGAATCTCGCTGTGCATAGCCTCTGTCCATTTTGCAGACTCGGGGCCTGCCATGGCTTCCTTGTAGTTGTTAGGTTCATTCAAATTTACTAGTGTGCTATCACTAATAAATGTATCACCTTCAGTAGTAATATGGAAACCATAAAACTCAGGTGTATTTCTAACTCTACCGGAACGCCTCAGAGTTAAGGACTCCTCAATTGGATGAGCCAGAGTTTGCTCCTCAGGTTGATTTCTAGTGTTTGAGGTTCCTTCACCGTTGGACTCTTGAAGCTCTTCAAGGTCAATTTATCTCCTACTGTTTCTTTGGCCTATGAGTTCTCTATCTATCTCTCTCTCTCTCTCTCTCTCTCTCTCTCTCTCTCTCGAAAGACTCCTCTCCTCGCAACAAAGACAACATTGTCAGTCGGTCTGTAGAAGAGATATCCAAAGGATTTCTGTGGGTAGCCGATGAAAATACATCGCTCACTCCAAGGTTCGAGCTTGTCATGAGTTTCTTTTCTCACAAAAGCCTTGCAACCCCAAACTTTGATGTGGTCTAAAGTGGGAACTTTCCCTGTCCACATATCGTGAGGTGTTTTGGAAACCTTTTTTTGGTAGGGACTAGATTAACGATATGGGCGGCAGTCTCTAAGGCATACCCCCAGAATGAGATAGGTAATAAAGCTTGACTCATCATGGAACAAACCATGTCTAGCAAGGTTCTATTGCGCCTCTCAGCCACACCATTAAGCAGTGGTGTCCTAGGTGGCGTCAATTGTGAAACAATTCCACATTCCTTAAGATAGTCAAGGAAATCGATACTAAGATACTCTCCTCCTCGATCGGATCGCAGCATCTTTATCTTCCTGCCCAATTGATTCTCCACTTCTTGCTTAAACTCTTTGAACTTTTCAAAAGTTTCTGACTTATGCTTGATTAAGTAAATATACCCATATCTACTATAATCATCAGTAAAAGTCACATAGAAGCGGTTAACATCCCTTGTGGCGGTTCTCAATGGTCCACACACATCAGTGTGTATGAGATCCAATAGACCTTCACCCCTTTCACAAGTACCAGTGAAGGGTGACTTGGTCATGTTTCTAAGTAAACAAGATTCGCAAGTATCATCCAACTTTAAGTCGAATGATTCCAAAACTCCATCCTTTTGGAGTTGGGCTATGTGCTTCTTGTTGACATGTCCAAGATGACAATGCCACAAGCATGCTTTATCCGAATCATTAGAAGAATCAATATTCAACACATTATTTCCTAAGTTATCTACAACCATCACCGTTTCATATATACCATTGCAAGGTAATGCTTCAAAATAAAATACACCATTACAATAAGCATAAATACCACCATTTTCTTTATTAAAAGAAAATGTAAAACCTTGTTTATACAAACTGTGAAAGGAAATAACATTTCTCGCCATATCGGCTGAGTAACAACAATTATTCAAATCTAAATTAAAACCATTACTAAGCAATAAATAATAAACTCCAATCTTGGTCACAGGCGACACTTTCCTATTTCCCATGATAAAGTTTATCTTCTCGTGCTCTACATCCCTACTTCTTTTTAGTCCCTGCAAATCAGAACAAATGTGAATACCACAACCTATATCAACGACCCAAGAATTAGCATGTGATGAGTTATTAGATTGAATAGTGTAAATACCTGCAAAGGAGGGCTTGATCTTTCCATCCTTTATGTCCTGCAAGTACTTGGGGAAGCTTCGTTTCCAGTGCCCTTTATCATGACAGTGGAAGCACTCTACTTCCTTCGGATTGGAAGAGGGATTAGTAGAACCAACTTTGGTCCCACTAGAAGAGGATCCATCAAGAGACTTTCCCTTGCGGCTCTTGTAAGATGCCTTCCTCTTCTTTCCCTTCCCATGTCCGATTGCCAGAACAGGGGCAGAAGTAGTAGTAGGAGTAACCCCCTCTTTGCCTTTCCGATTGCCTTTCCGGTTGCTTCCTTCAGTCCTAAGAAGGCCTTGAAGCTTGCTAAGAGTGACCCCCTCTTTGTTCATATGATAAGTCATACGAAACTGATCATAACAATAAGGTAAAGAGTGTAGAATAATATCTATGGCTAACTCTTCATCAAAATTAACATTTAAATTAAGCAAGTGCTCCACGAATTTATGTATCTTTTGCAAGTGGGCCGTGATGGGTTCACCATCCTTCATTTTGGTAGTGATCATGGAGGCGATGATCTCATACCTCTCCTGCCGAGCACTTTGATGGTATCTTTCCATCAAATCATCATACATTTCATAAGGATAGTAGTCCTCATAAGAGTTCTGCAGCTCAGCAGTCATGGTTGCAATCATAAGACACGAAACCTCTGTCGCATCCCTCTCATGAGTAGTGTGTTCAGAGATTTGTTTAGGAGTAGCAGTGGTGACATCAACCTCCTTGAGCTCTTTATCAAGGACATATTCTTTGTACTCATAGCGAATAGCCATCCTGATGTTTCGAATCGAGTCATTGAAATTCGAGCCATCGAAAATGACCCTCCCACATAGGTTCATGAGGGAGAAAGAGCTCGAAGGGATTCGGTTGGAAGCATTGTTTGGGATAGACATCTAAAAAAGAAGAAGAACAAAGTTTACATTAGATGATAATCCTTAATATTACACCCAATATGAAATATTAAGGCTAGGATCCAACACAATATTCTACAATTAGGAAGAGGGATGCCGTAATCCAAATGTAAAATATTTGAAGGTAGGTGAATGACGATTTAGCAATTTCCACCATGAAAAACGAAATAGATTATTAAGTTTTAATTGGATTTGAAATTCCTAGATCATTGAGATTCATTGAACTTTTTAATGGCATGTTTAAATCTCGATTGTGCCCTTCAAGTTTATGACTGGGATGCCGAGGATCACAAACAAGGAGTGAATAACCATGCAAATTAACTTGGTACAACCAATGTTACAAATCACCTAACCAATGTGCCGGTTAACCACATACGCTCCATTGATCAATGATTAACACCAAGTTACCCTTTGCGACACATTGTCAGTCCCAGATTAGTGCGCCGGTTAACCACACACGCTCCACTAACGACTTAACAAGGTGCAAAGTGTAATTTCATGGATTAGCACCATTTTCACATTTTCCTAAAGTAAGTAAGATTGGGAATTTAATAAAAGTTTAGTTACTTTATATTTTTCATTATACTTTTAGTGAAGGAGAATTAATGTCCTATCCTACCCGTTCGACTACCGACCCTCCACCAGTCAAGGAAGCGATGGGTGAGAGTGGACACCCATTAAACTACCATTTTATAGGCAGTAACCTTATACCCCCTTATAGACCGGCTTCGTGAATGAGGCCTAGTAACGGTAAGACCGATTTTGTCTTATATATATATATATATATATATATATATATATATATATATATATATATATATATAAACTTGTAATATTATAAAGTATAAGGGTTGAATTTTGACTTTTAAAACTCTAGGGTTTGGAATTAAAGTTTCATTGATGAGACTCTACAAATTCCAAAACTTGAGGGCAAGTTTTGAAACTTGTCAAAACTCTTCACATTCATAACTTATGAGTTTAACTGATTTTAATGTATGAGACCTCTCATTGTCCATAACTTGAGGACAAGTTATGGAGGTCATTAAACATCATTTAGATCATTTTTCTAACAACTAAATTATCACGTAATTCATGATCTAAGTAAACTCATAGGCAAGATAATTTTTCAAGTCAACAATTTGAAAGCAATTTTGTTTATCATATAAAAACAACAATTATTTTAAAACTTTGACAATTATCTTGTATTTGGATGAGTACAAGCACTACCATATCATAAAAAACATTTCCAATGATCCAAAACAGTTTGTGGTAGTGTTCCAAATCCAAAGCAGGCCAAGAAACTCGAAATTCTGCAAACAGGGCCTTCAACTCGTCGAGTGTATGAACTGAATCGCTGAGTTGCCTTTTTTACTAAGTGGACTCGTCGATTCTGTTCATGTAATCGGCGAGTTCATCAGTTAGATGCCAAAATTTCGACTTTTTCATCTTTGAAAAACCAGTAAGCATCAAATATAATAGAAAACAATGCTAGGCTCTGCTACCACTGTTGGGTTTTGAGCACTTTAACACTCCTATGGTGTACATGCAACCCTAAATGCTTTGGATCTATGTTTTCTCTAATTATACATGCATTTTATTTTTCCAAAGCATTCTACCTAGCTAGCATACAATTGAAGCTATATAATATAAAACTTAGTTTGGATGCTTACCTCTTGAGTAGGGTAGAGTTCTTGACCTTTGAAAGCTTGAGCACCTCAAGTGTGATGCCTCTATTGGTTCACAAACACCAAAATGCAAGAGGAGGTTTTAGGAGAATAAGATACTTGACTCCAAAGAGTGTGTAGCCGATTTTGGCTTCTTGGGGCACTATTTATAATCTGGCAAACACTAGGGTTACACTTTGTAAACCCTAATGCTCCATGACTTTTCACATTCTTATGCTCCATGGGTTAACCTCCATGGACTATCCATGGATTATCTTATTGGTTTAGCCCAACCATTTAGTCATGGATCATTAGTCCACATTACAAGAATGATTGATTTACATAATCAATCCTCATATATTTAATTAGTCTCTTTTGATCACAAAATTAATTCCAAATTAATTCTTGATCAACACTAATTAAATAATATTAATATATTATACTTATAATAAATCACAAATAACCTTTTTTCTCAAAAATCCTTCCTATCAAATTTCACTGGTGAAGGCAACCCAAAAAGGGACCATGCTACAATCGGGTCAAGTACATACCAGTTATAGTTATGGGCTTAGACACCAAATCCAACAACTTGTGCCTTAGATTCTCTTTGTAACAAGCTTTCAGACATTGAAATTAATAGTTTTACTACTAACGACACCACCCCCCTAAATCCCAGAATATACTGGCGAGTGCCCTTTTTAGTAAAATTGCCCAAGATATGGAAGTGCATTTCAACATGACGGATCGGCAGAAAGCAGTTTTACAGTGTTTACGTGCACAACATTCTCAAGATTTTCTTTTAGCTATCCCTATAGATAGGTTGGGCCAATATATTTCTCCTGTGCCGTATCGTACGATCCTCAAATATCGACTCATGATTCCATTATTCCCAGCCGACGAGATATGTCCGGTGTGCCGTAAGGCATGTTTGGACTCTTTTGGAGAGAATGCAGTTTATTGTAAAGAACTCTCGGGGTTCAAATACATGCATGATATGTTTAGGGATATTTTGTTCGACATATTTAAGTGTGCCAGGGTTTCTGTCAAAAAAGAGGCTCCTGTGAATTTCCTGACTGACCCAACAGAAGGAAGGTCAACTCATAGACCGGCTGATGTTTTGAATTTTGGATGGGTTGGAGGGAAACATGCATGTGTGGACCTTATAAAGATATCCCCTCTCGTAGGCTTGAGAGTCGGGGGTTTCACGGCGGGACAGGCTGCCTTAAAAGCTGCCACATGCAAGGTCACCAAACATGAGAAATAATGCATGGAAAATCAACACGTATTCATACCATTTGCATTTGATACGTTTGGTTTCCTTGCTCCGGGTGCATTGGAGCTTCTTAGTAGAGTACAATAGATCATGCATAGCAATGTTATATCCCCTAGATCTATAGATCTAGTCTTCAAGAGAATTGGCTTTACCATACAAAAAGGTTTAGCAGCACAACTTGTTGCCCGTTTGCCTTCTCATTCGTTGTATGCTGATAACTAAGATGTAATATTTTATTTGTTAACTAATTTAAAAAAAGTTAAAAAAAATTATATATAATTTTCATAAAATAGTAATTTCTTCAAATTTAAATACGAGAGTTGAAAATATTTATTAATAATTGAATTATAATAAATATTTAATAAGTGACTACCTAATAAAGGTGTAACATATATGATCATATTCCATTATCAAATATCATTCTAGAATTATTTTTGAGCATATAGATCAACAACGACAAGGTAGAAATAAACATAATTAACATATAAAGAATCTTCTCATGAACATGGGTGGATAATACTTCAATTGAGAGGTTGGCACATTCTGGGAAGAGAATAATATCAAATATGAAAGAAATCAACCCTTTACTCCCCAACATAATGGTTTCACTAAAAAAAGAACCAAACCATAGTTGAAATGGTCAACTGTATGATGAACCAATAAATCTTACCAAATAATCTATGGGGAAGCTTTATTGATCTCTTGTGTAAAGTCCCAATTTTTACAATAAATTTCATTTCAAAATAAGATAAGTACTCAATTTCATAAATTATAATCAAGATAAAATCCATTTGTTCATAAAGTCACAATAGAAGAACTATAGTCATGCTTTCGCCTTCCATTGTCAAAAGAAGTAGCTAAAAACATTTAATCCAAAACTATAAGTCAAAGAAAGTTTCATAAAATACCACATACCACAATATACATACATTACATTCAACCCCAAAGTTTTACCCAAAGTCAAACTGGGTCAAAAGGTCAAAATGTCAAAAAAAAGTCAAATCTTAAAAATCTGAGGCACCGAACGTCTAAAGAGGGTGCCCAACGTCTAAAAAATAACAAAATTTTCAGGTTTATCTCTATTCATACTTGCCTCAAAATAAATTAGAGGCGCCCCCACGCCTTGCAGGAGACGAACCGTGTCCCACCAAATCCAATTTTTTTAACTTAGTCCATTAATTCAAGGCTACCAACTCTCAAATCTGAATCTAAATAATTTCTAAATGGATAAAGTTTCTAACTTTATCCATTAAATCTCTCCAAACAAACAAGATCTAAAACCCTAGTTCCAAAAATTCCAAGATTGCATATTCATCCATGCATGTAGCAAGAGAACACATGCATGCACTGAAAGATCCTCTGATAGATCATGTCTGAAGTAAAACATGATTCTAAGATCATGGAGTTTTCCAAAAATCCATAGATCAAGCCATTGTGGTAGCTAAACAAGTCGTGATCACAACATGTTTTGAGATGGAGGTTTGAATGAACTCTTGGTGTCATAAAGGAAAGATTTGATTTTATACGAAGGACCTACTCTCAAAAGGTTTATAATGGTGAAACATACTAATTTTCAAAGATATGAATAAAAAGGTATGAAGAAATGAATTATAAATGTATATATAAGAAAAATGATACGAATAGGAGCAAAGTTATAAATCCTAGGTCAAAAGAAGTGTAGAATTGTAATGTTTTATTAAATTCAGGAATGACTTATATCTATGTGACTAGTGGTTATGTTCCTTATGGTTAAGTTGGAAAGGTCGTAATGAACCTTATGATAGTAATAAGGTATTATCAATAAGGAATTATAGAGTCATATAGACTTATGAATAATATGACAACCCCTTTGCGAGAGCTTAAGAAAGAATGTGAATTTTAGTAAGGAAGATAATGATCGTATAACGAGTGGGAAAGATGAGCTTTGAAAATTATGGAAAATACGATTCTTCGATGTGGAGGATTCGTATAGAAGTATATCTCGTTGATGTACTAGTCACATATCTTGAATGCAATGATATAGAATTAATAGAAGTTGATTGGATGATCAGCGAATATATAAAAAAGTGAACTTCCAAATTCTTATATATAGAATATAATTGGAAGAATGAAGAAATACGTTCGGTAAATGTTGTGAGTAAGGAAATGGAATGTTGAAGTTAGGACTATATGAGTATAGTGTGCATGTAGTGTTATGCCCCATATATCACTACAAAAACATGGCACTTATCGTGATCTGACTGCATCGTGAAGTTTTCGGAGGATCGTGTTGGAAATGGAATTTCGGTAAGGTGATTTGGAAAACATTGATAGTGGATTAATACCCGTAAGTCTTAAATACAAAGTAATGTTGAAATTTTGCTGATTTGATGGTAAAAGTAAGTAAAACTTAGCATACTTGGTGTCAAAAATGATAAAGTTCGGAAAGAATTTGCAATTTATGATAGTCTTGGTGATGGTAATATATTGATCACAAGTATTGATTCTAGTGGTATGTTTGGTGTTGTAAATGCCAATGTATTACCAGGTATGTAAGTATTGCTTGTAATGGTATGCTTAGAGCTGGAAATACCACTATAATAGAGTATTATTAGTAATGATAGTCTTAGTGACTGTAATACATGGACTAATATAATTGTGTTCTTGGTGACTGTAACACCACTATTTTGGATTATGATGGTAGCCTTGGTGGATGTAATATCATCATTGATGGAAATACAAGTCAATGGTGGAGTTGGTTTATGTAACGCTATAGATGTAAGATTGTTATTAAAGAATAACGGTATATTACATGGTTGTGATCCTACCGAAGAAATATTATATGGATTGGATAGTATCATGTGTTATTGTAAGTATACTATGAATAGTTAAAAGTTTGAATAACAACTTGATTAGTTATGATATTGATCATTTAGGAATCTTATTAAATAATACTGAAACTAAATATATACTGATTGCTTAGAAGATATTGTAAGAATTGTATAGCTAAATGTTTCATTTAGGTTATGGCGAGATCAGTGTTGCGGAATTGTGACACAAACAGATTCGATAATGACATTATTATTATTCTTGTTTTGTTGGGATAAAGACAAGACTGGTGAAGTACCATGAGTCTTGCACGCTCGTTTGAGGTAATGGAAGGAGTGGTGTAGAATCTTGAGTTAAATAAGCCCGAGGAACGACATAAAAAACCCACATACCCGATATTAATATGAGTGTTATGCTTAAAGATTGTTGATTTAGAATTACAAGTCACTGGAAAAATTGTTTTCTGTAATGCCATACGTGTACGTTAGTATTGGAAAAAGATTCAAAAAGGTAAACTTGTGATATGTGAGAAATTTTCCAGAAATGGGGTTATCTATAGGAAAATAAAAGACTTAACAAAATGGTTGGTGTAAATTAATCCGTGTTATAACTATTTGGATTAGTTTTCAAAAATAATTTGGTAATGGAATGTAGAAAGGATCCCATAGATATGCTTGTTAAAAGAAGTTTGAGAGAAATATACAAGAAAACATGTATGAAAATAAACTTGGTGTCAACGATATAATTGTATGGTGTATGATTGTTAACAATTGTGAAATAACTATGTGGTGGACGGATTTAAGGCAAAATGTTGTTATAGGCAATGAAAACACTGTTTGAACACCAGGTAGATTGACGAAACTATTAGTATAAAGTGGACATGAATTGGTTGGTGAAAAATGATTTTAATCGAAAAAGAGAAAATGAGTGGTTAAAGAGTGAGATATAACAAGGAATAATAACTTCGTATTAATATGTGTAAAGAAGGTTAGATGTATGACTAGAAAGAATAATTAAATAGTTTGCTCAAGTTTTAGAAGGGATTATGAGGAGTATGTGATTTTGTTGTATTAGGATTATAGACTTTAGTGACATGAGAATGTTGATCAATAAAGGGTTACTTATTGATTGGAGGTAGTCGGAAAAGAATTATCTTTTTGGTAGAAGGACATAATTGGAAGAAGAAGGAAAGGATTATTTTCGTAGTATCACCAAAGGGAATGTAATGATTAAGACCTCATTGTAGGGTATGATAGAATATCATTCAATCATGATGCCTATAAAATGAAATATAATTTCATTAGGATGATGGAATGTTGAATTGATGAAAGATCTAGTGGTTATTTAAATTCTACGGTTATTGAATTCTTCCTTTGAATGACTAGGATAACAAAAACTTGAAAAAGTGAATGATAGAAACCATATATGTGAGATTGTGGCATAAAAAACTCTATAAGGGTAAGAGAATACATATGTTGTAATTGAATGGTGTCTACCTCTAAGATTAAGTACCAATAAAAATCAAGTTCTAAATTAAGAATACGCAATAGAAGGAACCATCAAGGCGAAGATCTCGATTCAGAGGAAAAAATTGGTAGGATAACATATTATGATAAGACATGATTCAGAAGAAGACCATGGACGTAAGAAGAAGATAAGTGTGTAGGTGTGTGCATTGGGCAAGATAATAATGAAGGTGGACAAATTTAACACATGATTATTTTAATTAAAGGGGATTGGATGGGAACACAGAGGGGCATAATTCGTTAGACGGTAGAATCTAACAAGTCGATGATGTAATATTAATGTGAGTGATATGCCAATATAGTGATTATGAGTATACGTTTGGTTGTGTAGTAGTTATATGTTACATACTCATGGCTTGGGCATGAGCCGTAATTCGAGTACCTGGTAATAGTTGAAGTCGATAAAAAGGATAAGAAATGTTGAATGATGGCCGAGGAGAAATTATAAAGCCTCATTTGGAGATAGTATAGGTGTTTTATTCCTCTGCATATATATCTAATTGTGATCCCTTTTATTATGGACTTACCACATGAGGATTTTAGTTAATTTTAAAATGAAGGAAGATAATAATAATTAATCTTGTTTATGGAAGTTTTATTTAGATTATGTTTGAGAAATGAATGTTGTGATAGATTTGGAATTTGATGTGATCTTTAATACTAATTTTTAAGGTCACAACAATTTCTTTTGCAATCAATATGTTCTTCATTTGTAGAATGGCCTTTAATAACCAAAGTTTGGATATTAATGTGTAACACCTTTCTTTATAGAACATATATTAATTTGAGAGGTATGGATTTTAAGATGACTAGGTATTTTTTATTAGCAAAATAAAGTTGAGGAAAGTTGTAGATCTTTTAGAGATGATTCCTTGGATATAAAGATCGTCAAAAACGGAGTTCGCATGAGAAAGTTATGTTTGTTTGAAGTCGAGATGAAAGTACCTTGTTATTTCGTGAAAATTCAACATAAGTCAAAGTCAATGGTCAACTATTAGATCACCACGGCATGGTTGTATGCACATCACAACTGGGTAATGAGAAAATCACCAAGACATGTGTATAACATTCAAGGACACCGGAGGACGGGGGCAATATATTGCATTTGTCGGAGAAACTCATGGTCACGACCTGGTCATTTGATCACCATGGTGTGGTGTAGCTAATGGTATAAGTAGTTACATTTTCATTTCATTTCGGAGATTTTGGCACACATGATTGGAGATTCTGCTTAGGAAGTACTCTCGGGAGATAATAATGGAGGAGTTATACTGTTATACAGGAGATACGAGACTGAGTTACTTGATTTTTGGAGGTATATTTTACCCTGTTATTGAGTAATTATGTTATGAGATATTATTGAGATTTGTTGGACCTGTGTATGAGTTACGAGAATGTGTATGAGTTACGAGAATTTATGATATGGTGTTGTTATGAACCCATTAGAAAGATTGTGAGTAAATATTACAATTAATGATTTAGTCGAGAATGTGAGAGTTATAAACCCGAATATCCGAAAAAATATCAGTTATGAGAGATTTGGCTACCGGCTTACAGGTAAGCCTGTTATAATTATAATATGAGAATTAGTTAGTTTGGTGACAAGAGGTCACATAGGGTAGCTAGTAATGAGTTGTGACATGTTCCAAGGAACTTCTTATTCGATGATTAGGTGTTACCATATAATGAGATGGATCATAGATGATAGATAGATCATTTATAAGATGATTATTTGATAAGAGATAATTTATTAATTGAGACATAGATTATGATAGAGTGATAGATCATTACCGAAGAATTTCATATGAGAACACCACTAAATGATGTAGTTTATTTGTTTCATAATATTGATATATGCATATATGACTTATGTTATAATAATTGTTATTCAATACATCGTGAGGCTTACGTTGTTGTGATGATCCTTTTGCAAGTAGATCATTGTGATGCCCGAATCGATCCTATAGTTGAGGCTAATACAATCCTTAGTGATAACTCCTTGTAGTCCAAAATGCCAGTGTAAACCAAGATTATTTGTAAATTTTAAATGAGAAATGAAATTTTTTGAGTGTACCTGCTGTGAAAATCTCGGCGTTACAAGTTGGTATCAGAGTCGTGGTTTAAGTGAATTATGTTCTTATAGTAGATTACTAAACATAAACCATAGAGCAGAGATGATAATTGATTTGATATGATGAGTATTAGTTAGTCCATTGTTAGACATTTAGGGAATTTGGAGATAATATATGTATATATATATATATATATATATATATATATATATATATATATATAACAATTGAGAATTTTCCGTCATTCATTGTTAATAGGAGTTAGGATCGACTCATAATGACAATAAACTTCCCATATTGAAGGATAATATGGAAAGTTGAGTCGAAAATAATGTAATCAAAAAGTTAAAATGGTTAGTGTATTTAGAAAATACGCGACCTAATGATCCCAAAAATATAAACGTCAAGAAAATCTAACTCTGATTGGAAGAGTTATGATTTTATGACAAATAGAAACCAACCACCTTAATAACGTTATTAACATCAAAAATAGCAAAAAGAGAACGGATGAGTTTAGACTAACACTACAAAAATGAAATTTGTAGTAAAGCACCAGATAAGAACGTGGGAAGAAAGAGGGGAAAAATGGAAGTCGTATGAAGGAGATACGATTTTTATGGAATATAAAAATGTGGGTTAAAAATGAAATTTAAAATTTAAAGATGCAACCTAAAGGAAAGTTGTAGTTCTAGGAAAGAGCTACACAAATATATAAAGAGGGTAAGAAACAAAGTTCATATGAAGAAAGTATGAATTTCTAAAAAGGAATAAAGGGTGCACATCAATCTGCACGCCATCCCCGTCACGCACATCTGATCCCCAGATTCGTCAGAGATTTTGAAACGTGGACCACCAGAAGGGTGACACGTGGAAAAATTTGGATGGCCACGAAGCAAGTGCATGCCGTCCAGGAGAGTGCCTGATACGCCCCATCACTATAAATAGAGGTGCTTGCTTCCTGGTTTTTCATCTCAAACCAACCTCCAAACTCTCTCTCTATACTTCAATACCCTCTCGATGGCAAGAAACTCAGATTGTAACGGTTCAGGCGTTTCTCGATGCGCTATTAGAGTGAGTTCACGACCCCTATTTTACTATTTTAAAATGTTTTCAGGGGCGAATACATGCTTAACAAATGATTTTATAAAATTATATTTAGTTTATAAATTTTAAGTCATTTTATAATAAGCTATATGCCTTACGATAGTATAACTGTAGATACTATCCCTAGATTTAAGCTATGATATATGTCAAATGAATATGGTGCTCGATAATCCAGGAGTATGTATTACCTAGATGTTATAATTTCCAATTCCCTAGGAAACCTTAAGTACCTCGGAGTTATGCTAGACAAGATTTAGGATATATGTTGTACCTAGTTGTTACGCTGCCCAAATATCCTGTTAAAATAACCATAGTTAAGGTGTGTGTATGTGTATATACATACATATATATATATATATATATATATATATATATATATATATATATAATAATTATGAGATCATAAATATTATTATTAGATACATATATATACGTTAAAAACTATATATATATATATATATATATATATATATATATATATATATATACAGAGAGAGAGAGAGGGTAATTATTATAAATATAAAATATAAAAGCCTTCGGGTTAATGCGTTAGTGAGTTGGTTATTCATCCAAAAGCCTTGATTAAATTCGACATATCACCAGTACCTATAATCATTAATCTTGTGAGAGGCAGGGAGTTATGTATAGATCTATATAGGGCTATGACAGCCCCACCATTGATTGCTAGCTACATTCCTGGCATGATACCTTCCATATAAGTTACTATTCGACGTCCGATGAAGCTTCATGATTAGGGTACATTTACAGTCGTAGCATCGATTATAAGGGCTCACGTTAATACATGAAAAACTTCCTTAGAGATTAGATTACCATTAGAGATGCCTGGTATGATAATTAAAATATGTTAGGATCGTTAGAAATCCTTAAAAGATAGTAAGTTAGGGTTAACAAAAGATAATCCTAATTCAAATATGTTAGGATCGTTAGATATCCTGAAAAGATAGTAATTTAAGATTTATAAAAGATACCCTAAAGAGTTGGAAGGCTAGGTAAATAAATAAGAAAGGTTTTCATAAAAGAAAAGTACTCTTAAAAGAAATTCAAAATCAAAACTTGTGCACTTAGCAACATTATATTGACTTTCAAAATGCATGTATTCTTAGGTTACTACAATCAGTGCTCTTTATACCGTCCCACTGCTTGGCGTTTCCACCAAAGCCCGGGCAAGGGTGTGACAGAGATGGTGTCAGAGCATACGTTTAGATACAGCGAATTAGTATTTCCTTAGGGATAACGAATTAGTATTTCTTTTGGAATGACGACTATAGCTTAGGTCAAATACTCCTATTGGGTTTGTCCTCAAACCTATAAGTAAAAATTTTATACCATAAGAATTTCCTACTGATAGATTATGTATCGGAAATGTGACTAGACTGGAACCGTCTGTAACGACATAAATTTTAAAACAATTTTTCATTTTTCAAACATAATAAAAATCATATAATATTCCCAAAATCTCATGTATCAAATGTCATCATAATAAAACATATCCCAGAATCTCAACACATAATCTTCTGCCAGTGTGTACAAATCATGCCGGCGCCTTCCCGCGATCCTCGGTAGTACCTGAAACACATATCACATAACACGGTAAGCATAAATGCTTAGTGATTTCCCCAAAATACCACATACAACCAATTTGCCACTCGAGGCTATACTCTGTAAGACCCTCTGGTCACTGTGTCTCAGCGGAACCCTCCAGTCCTGTAGCTCGTTGGACCCTTAGGTCCGGTCTAGCTCGTTGGACCCTCTGGTCCGGTCTGGTTGAGCCTTCCGGCCTCATAAATCGTTGGTCCCTTCGGTCCGGTCTGGTTGAGCCTTCCGACCTCATAAATCTTTGGACCTTCCGGTCCAGTCTAAATCGTTGGACCCTCCGGTCCGGTCTATATAACACATAGCATACATATATCACAATGCACATAAACTCAAACATACAATTAACACGCAAGACCCTCCGGTCTACACATAGTTACCACTCTAGGTAATGTATAGTGAGAAGACTCACCTCGTATGATGTCTAATAAACTCTCGTGCTCGATATCCCCGATCTAGCCTCCGCCTATCAAAATGATAATATCTCTAATCAATACTCTCTTTATATCCTCATCTTTAACGGATGGGTAGAAGACCATTCTACCCCACCATAGCCTCTCTTGAATCAGTTTGACCAACCCTAAGGTCAACTGAAATCAACTCCAGTCAACGGTCTAACTTTGACCAGACTCGCCGAGTGCACTCATGTGACTCGGCGAGTCCATGCGTGTCCTCAGAATCCTCCTAAGGCCTCACTCGACTCATCGAGTTAACCTTTCACTGGACGTGTTACCACCGATCACGAGCCGCGGGGCAACCCGATCCTACTCGTCGAGTTTTCTCATGGACTCGGCGATTTTCCTCCATGGCAATACTCATTTGACCTTCTGAGGTTAGATCTGTTTCTCTAACTTATACATCTGACCTTCTAACACCCAAAAATCACGTAAAGGTTTGAACTTGAGGCTCATGCATGGTGTATTTTGCTCTATACACCATTATGACTCCATTGAAGCTTCATAGCTTCAAGGTTCCAAAGTTACTCTCTCAAGGCTACCTACTTTATGGTTCTCTGGACCTCACAAGGTCCAGATCTACAAAATAACTCGTAAAAGGGTTTGGATGCACCCAAAACCCCATCCAAATGGTGTTACAAGCCCTAACTCAACAACCAAAGGAAATCTATTCAAACACCAGGGAGACAAGAGCTTGTACCAGATCTGAAGCTTGAATGAAGACGAAGCTGATCCACCAACTCTCCTCTGAGATCCTTGCAACACTCTTGACCTTCTTCTTCAAAGAAATGACCTCCAATTAGCCTCTTTCCTCTCTAGCTCACAATTAACTCTAGGGTTTCTCTCAAGGGACGAAGACACTGGTGGGAAGGGCCAAGGAGGCTATAAGTGCCTTTAAATAGGCCCAAGCCCGAAAGAATTAGGGTTTCTGCCAACATCGCTGACTCAGTGAGTCAGCTTGTCGACTCGTCGAGTCCATTCATTTTCCACATCACCAAGTCGCGATCCTACTCGACGAGTTAAGGCACCAAGTCGTCGAGTCACTCCTCATAAATTAGAAAATAATACTCATTTTATCATACCCGAAAATCCGGATGTTACAATTCTCCCCCAATTGAATTAGATTTCGCCCTCGAAATCGCTCCTCAACAACGAACAGATCTAATCCAATAACCGAGCAGTACCATCTAAAGGATCTCATACCCAACTGCTGTCTTCCTCTCTGGACACCTGAATCCAAACAGGAACTCCTCTCTGGAAAAGGATAGACCCATCTGCCACCATGCTACCCCTTCTGACTCTGAAGAATCTGGAAACTTTAGTAGCATGACCCACCGCTAGACCGCCCTCTCAGGATATCACCACAATATTCGCTCCTCGAATAATAAACCCCGATAGCTTACTGCACCTCTGATTCTCTGGTGGGGGCCGATAAAAACAAGTCCATGCCCAAAACTGGCTACCGATCACTCATACCAAACATAGCAACGATCCGATTCACGCCCCAAGAAACGGAAGGGTTCACATCCCACCAGGGCTCATCCACTGAACTGCTAACAGAACCCATCTGGACAATTCATTCTCAACACCCTGCCCTCAGACACAAGAGAATAATCATGCTCGCTCAGAAGTGTCCTCAGACATCTAAAAATCATAAGCCTTAGCTCCATTTCTCATGTCCCTTTTTAACACTGAGTACCAGGTCTGCTCTCGACCCAACAATTGAACCTCCAAAGGTTACCCATTACATGTACCAAAACGTCTCACTGACTTCCTTATCAATACAACTATCTCGGCCCATTATGACACACAAGTCACGAATTTAGCTTTACCTCAAGCGGATACGGAGCTCGTCTCAGCTCGACCTCTGTCGTCTACTACTCATTAGTTCCATGCGTTTCACGGTTTTCTTCATACCAACGAATTGACCGAGTCAGGTCTAAGACATCAGATGGAAACCAATACCCTTCAACATGGAACTCATCTCTGAATCTGAAATCTCGTCTCGCCTACCCGACGCGCTACCAGAGCCAAACTCAAACTCGAGAGTTTGATCTGACCCAGAGTTGGAACCACTCGTCCCAATGAACCACTCAACACATGACTCATGACCCGCAACTCATGCGTTCCTCACTGATCCACTTCCCTTTGGTCGCGACAACCACTACTCAATTCAGAATATAATGAATCCCGACAAATATGGAGACCCCAGTCTCGCCCCTGGTTCGACCACCAGGCTTTCACAACTCAAATATTAGGGCTACTCAAGCCTAAAACTCTTCTGCGTCATGCTCTGATCGGAGAGTACTTCATCACAACATTCTCTCGCTGACTAGTGAGTACTACAGCTTCCCGTAGAATCACCACAACCTCTCACTGAATAGTGAGCACTACGGCTCCCCGCAGCATCACAACAACCTCTCACTGAATAGTAAGTACTACCGCTCCCCGCAGCATCACAACAGCCTCTCACTGAATAGTGAGTACTACGGCTCCCCGCAGCATCACAACAACCTCTCGCTGAATAGTGAGTACTACGACTCCCCGCAGCATCACAACAACCTCTCGCTGAATAGTGAGTACTACGGATCCCCGCAACATCACAAAATCCTCTCACTGAATAGTGAGTACTACGGCTCCCTGCAGCATCACAACAACCTCTCACTGAATAGTGAGTACTACAGCTCCCCGTAGCATCACAACAACCTCTCACTGAATAGTGAGTACTACGGCTCCCCGCAGCATCACAACAACCTCTCACTGAATAGTGAGTACTACGGCTCCCCGTTGTGTTACTGCCGTGCTCTTACCACTTCACAATCTCATCCACAGGTCGACGCCACACTGCGATATTAACTCATGTCCTACAGACCAACAATAGGTGTACACGTTTACCCAAATTATGCATTGCTATTCGTGACGACAGCCGCATTAACATAACACCTTTCCCTGCTGCAATCCACATTCTCGAATAATACCGCTTGATGTCAATTAGCTGAAAGGGTTCCCAATGGAACCGTAGACACATGATACCCCACTCGTCATCCCATAACTCAAGTCTCAAAATAATCTGAAATTTAGAACATCATACTCGGATACCTCGGTACACCATCACAGAACCTCATGATGTCCTGTCTCAACCACTGATCTCCTACTTACAGCATCATACACAGATACGACATTGCGTTCCTTCAGGATTCACAACTAATCTTCATGCCACACATCACGTATCTTCGGAATATTCCCATACCTTGAGCCAGAAATTCCCAGCTTTCGAAACTATCCTTACTAGCCACCACACGGTCTTCGACCGACGGCCACCTGCCGTGGAGACACCCATCCTTTCCTTAACACGTACAACATGCATTATCTTGATCTGCCCTCGCCTTGACCACCAATAACCTTGGTGTCATGAATCCATATCCCATGTCTCTATCCAGTTCCCTAACCGCTCTTCAACAAATCTCTGATCCTCTCAATAAAATACCCGGTTCTCCCCCACTCAAGGTTCGAACCATCACCAATTGTCGCACCTATAATCTATTCCACACACTGTTTCCACTAGGAACATCACACTTACTCTTGGAAGGTATTACGCAATGCTCGGTGGTCTCCCCGATAGAGACTCCGCAACTCCAAATACCCCGAATATCAGTTGACATCCTCAGAAACTTCTCATCATGATTGCCTCTAATCATACAGAATCTCGTACCATCGCATTATCGGATATCTCAACTGTCCAGTAGTAACTCTGACTCTTAATCTGAAAATAATGAACTATCATATTCCTCCTTCTCGACTCCTCAAGCAACGTTCCATCACGTGGGTTGTAATAAGAGCGGAGACCTCATTACCACACTCGATACTCATCATAGACAATAAGAGCCACTGCCCCAACATCCTCTTCTTGATTGTCTGCCTCTGCAGCTAATACATGCCTTACTATGCTCATATAGGGTGTATCCTTGTCCGTAACCATCTCTGTCACACCCCCAAACCAGGATGGCGGAAACATTCGGGGGCGGATGACTTCATGTAGTATCATAACAGTTGAATATTTGTAAAGAAAGTAAACACAACCATCATAAATATAATTTAAAAGTTACATTGTTGAATACAATACATGTCTCAAAATAAATTACAATATGATGATTTAATAAGTTTTAAGACTAACGTCTTAGCGTCCCTTTTCCAAAAGCTGAAGATTTACCTGTATTACTGAATCCCTGAGAATAGAAGCAGTTTTGAAAGAGTATCAGCATAAAGCTGGTGAGTTCATAAGCATTTAGTTTTGGTGGAAAATGTTCTTTGATCCTTTGAAAAGTGTTCCTCAAGAAAATCCCACATTTTCTTAATAAAAGCATGTTTGAAACCCATTCCTTCCATGACTTTCAGATTCATACAGAAACGTACAATCCAAGGAGTCATGGAATGAATATGAATATCCATTAGTTCAATGTTAAACCATCCGTTTATGAAAATACCGTGTTATCCTGGGAAAATCCTATATTTTCCCTAAAAGTAGGTTGTTGGTTATCCGTTCTAAAATGAAGTATACAAGTATCTACCATACGTATATCGTTAAATGTAGTTTTCTTTGAAAAACCCTGGTTACTCCCAGTGAGGTATATTAGCCTTATTACATAAATAAAACAAATAAAAACGTGGTGAACTAAATCCTGAAGGTATTATTAATACTCTCTAGTAATCAATTGATCATTACTCTGAGGTTAGTTCACTCGATCCATTATTACGTAAGTAAATCGCTGTTATCTACATTGTGAGTTTTATAACCATACATTAACTTGATATGGCACGTATCGGGGCCAATATCCTTTATGACTTTGTCACTCATAGACATGCCGGTCCCACTGTAGCTAGCAGCGAGGTGCGGGATAGTCAGTCCCGTATAGATCTATAGACAACAATAACGCTCTCCCTACAAGAGATTCTGGTCATATGTGCTAGTCCTACACTCTGTTTCGGTGGTGAGTGTTACCAAGGACGTGTCTCCAACTTAGACTAACAAATTTACAAGTAATAATGCTGAAAACCCTTTTTGTAATTAACATGAATCCTTTTATAAAATGATATCTTTTACTTCATGATTCATAAGTTCATTGTCTTAGTTTTGAAAACCGTTTCTGCGAGTTGATTTCTTAACCCATTTGGTAAAAACTATTTTCCATGTTCAAAGTATATTGAAAATATAATTATCTTAAACAAAATAATATACTTTGAGCCCAAGATTACTTGTGCTTTTGCTTGTATTCCCCCCCCTTGAAAACATGAAAAACTCGGAAAAACGTAGGGGAATGAACTCACCTGATAAGTGGTGAATCGGGCAGCGTGTCGTTTCTAGGAATGATCTTTCTTGACGTAACCGCGAGTTTCTGGTGAAGAAACGAGCTTCGCGCGGGCATCACTTCGACTGGAAAGAATGTTTTTCTCGGGAACTTCGGGGAGTCGGGACTAGCGTCGTGCTTTAGGGGTGTTACCGGGAATTCGGGGTAGTCTCGGGATGCTTAACACAGAGTAAAAGTAGGAGAGAGGATAGAAATGAGCAGCCTAAACCCGAGACCTTCAGTTTCTATTTATAGGGTCATTTTTGGGGTCTCACGTCGTGAACCAAGCTTATTCACGTCGTGAACTTGGTCGTCATCAGGTGCGTAGTCGCGACAGCAGTCTGTCAGGCTCCAGAAGTCGTCAGCACTGAGTTCACGTCGTGAACCTCTTTTTCACGTCGTGAACTCTGACACAGTGTTGGGGTTCGCGCCCCGAACTACAGAAATTCATAACTTTTGCATAAGAACTCCGTTTTCGACGTTCTTTATATCGACGCGAAGGTGAGATTATGCTCTACAACTCTCGTTTAGACTTTGTCGGCTAATTTTGAATTTAAATTTTATTATATTTATTTTTAGTAGGTCGGGACAGGAAAACTCCGTCAAAAATCCATAACTTCTTCATCTGATATCCGTTTTCGTCTGTCTTTTTACCGTTGTACTACTATTGTCGAGATCTTAAATTCTTGTTTAGATTGTTTCGGCCAAAAGTCGCTCGATCTCTATTTCGAGTTTTTAGCTGTCTACTGCTATATCCGAAACTTAGAAAAATCATAACTTATTCATACGAAATCAGGTTTTGACGTTCTTTTTATGTATGCTTATGGTTTAGTGATATCTACTACTTTCATTTAGATACCTAAGGCTAAAAGGTATTTTATTGAAATTTCGCGTTTTACGCTTAACAGTGTTTTACCGGTTTTGACGCGGATCTTTGATTGGTCATAACTTCTTCGTTATAACTCGGATTTGAGTGTTCTTTATATTTCGGAAAACCTTGACACGATATCTATCATTTTATGCATCCCGATTGAGATTTTTGAACAAATCGTTTTCGACGCTATTTTTTATTGATTCCAAAAATAGATTATAATACTTGACTTTAGGTCATTATATTGACTTTAAATATCGGGTTGTCACATTATCCCCCCGTTAGAGAGAATTTCGTCCCGAAATTAATTCTAAGATAGGCGTTTATGGTCTAGGGAAGAGATGCGGGTGTTTTTGTTTCATATGATCTTTGCGCTTCCAAGTGTATTCAGGTCCTCGCTTGGCATTCCAGCGGACCTTCACAATGGGTATGCGACTTTGTTTTGTTCTTTTAGTTTTCCTATGCATGATTTCTATTGGTTCTTCTACGAAGTGGAGACTCTCGTTGATTTCAATTTCGTTCAGAGGGATGACGAGGGTCTCATCAAACAAGCACTTCTTTGATACATGAAAGGTAGGATGTACGTTATTGAGCTCATGTGGTAATCGAAGTTTGTATGCTACCGGGCCAGTCCTGGAAAGGATCTCGAATGGTACCATATACCTTGGATTTAGTTTCCCACGTTTTCCAAAACGTATTAATCCCTTCCAGGGTGAGACTTTGAATAGTACTCAGTCTCCAACCTGAAATTCCAAGGGCTTCCGTCTTTTGTCCGCATAACTCTTTTGTCAGTCTCTTGAAGCTTTTAGTCGTTCCCGGATTTGGACAATCTTCTCGGTCGTTTCTCTTATGATTTATGGGCCTGTGAGGGTGCTGTTAGGTACTTGTCCTCTAGCTAGTTGCGTGTTACCCACTTCAGCCCAGCACAAAGGTGATCTGCACTTGCGGCCATAGAGGGCTTCGAATGGAGCAACTTTGATGCTAGTGTGGTAGCTAATGTTATACGAGAACTCGACCAAGGGTAAATGGGTATCCCATGCCTTACCAAGATTGATCACACAAGCCGTTAGCATATTTTTCCAAGGTTTGAATGGTCCTCTCACTCTGTCCGTCGGTTTGTGGGTGGTAGGCGGTACTCTTGTCTAGTCTCGTTCCTAGAGATTTTTGTAGTGACTGCCAGAACCTCGAGGTGAATCGACTATCTCGTTCCGAGATAATGGATATTGGTACACCATGCAGTCGCACAATCTCCCTGATGTAGGTTCTAGTCCGTTTCTCCAGCTTGTCTGTTTCCTTTGCTGGTAGGAAGCATGCAGATTTAGATAACCTGTCGACGATCACCCAAAATGGCATCAAGTCCATCCGTTGCCTTGGTAACTTGATTTTTAAGCCCATTGCAATCCGCTACCACTCCCACTCAGGTATCTCCGGTTGTTATAGTAAGCATGCGGGCTTTTGCTCTGTAGTTCATGATACGACTCATCCTTGGCTCATCCACCCTCACCTCGTGTATACGAGTTGTATATAATTTAAATCAACAAAACCTTTGGTTGGGTGGCTCTGCCCCAAGTCCACAACCAGACAAGGAACAGGAAGTAGGGCGGAATCACACATCCTACATTTTGTTGAGTCTAAATTATATGCCACTCTTTCATATACAATTAGCAGCGATAGATTAACCTAATGAGTTCTTATACTCTATTCTTGAACTTGACCTGCAGTACAAGTGGTCTTCCTCAGAGATCTCTTGGGTATGGTACGGGTGTACATGCAACCCTAAATACCTTGGATCTATGTTTTCTCTATTATACATACAATTATGAACATCCAAGGTATTATCCTAATCTAGCATACAAAATAATAAATATAACAAGATAGAATACATACCTCTTTGATGTAGAATGTCTTCATGAAGCTTGAGTGCCTAGTGCCCCAAGTGTGACACCTCAAATGGTTCACACAACACCAAATACACTTGGAATAACTTGAGAGAAACTTGAACACTCCTTGAAATCGTCTAGCCCTCACACTCACACATTAGTGCATGATTTCTTGAGCCATGGGATTCTTTTATATGGTGGCTATTAGGGTTACACCATGTAACTCATAACTTTACCCATTCCTTATGCTCCATGGATTTTAACTTCCATGGAGTATCCATGGGTCACCCCATGGACTTAGTCCAACATAAGGAATCTTGGATCACAAGCCCACATATATAAGAATGAAAGATTTACACAATCAACCTATATATTTAATTAGTCTCCTTTTGATCACTTAATTAATTCCAAATTAATTCTTGGTCAATACTAATTAAATAACCTTATTAATATATTAGAACTTATAATATATTAACCAACCTTAAGTGTTATTTCTCTCATTATAGTCTATCCAAATGCATGATGCCATGCAACCCAAATGGACCATGCCGGGTCGGGTCAAGTCTTACCAATTATAGTTATGGACTTAGACATTAATCCAACAGTCTCCCACTTGGATAAGTCTAAAACTATTATTGCGTATGACTTCAGGAACCGATCAACAATCGTAGCTCTCAAAAGCTTCTGTCGAACTCTGACCTTGTCGATGAACTCTGACCTTTGTCAATGACTTGTCCATTAGATAAGGGATCATATATTCCTCCATTCTAGATATCATATGGACTGAGACATGGATTATCAATCATTCTCTCTGTCCATTTGTTGTTTCCCGATTTCCGATTCATGATGACTGACTGATTGAACAAATCAAATCAGTCCTGGCTTGGCCAAGCACTCATATGTATCATCTTTAAATCATCGAGGGGCCCACAGATATCGCTTTTATCCCGAAGGTAAAAGGAATGGATAAACTTCGACTCATATGGCTTGTTCTACTACTTGTTGAATCATACACAAAGGCACGTTTTATAACATCGAGTTACCAATGCGTTTTCGTGCAATCAATGTATAACCAACTCATAGTAACAACTCATATCTCTAGGTTTTAAGAATATAAGATATTATCGTCTCATGATCACTCGTGATAAAATCCATGAAGTGATTCAAATGAGCGTGGGTTGAATCCAATACTCAGAACTTATGAGCACTCATGAGTGTTGTAGCACCACTTTGTCCACCAACTTGGACCTCTACAAACCAACCCATGACAGTCTTGATTCGTATCTACTTCCAACATATGACCGACTGTGGATGGTTTGAATAACTTAATCATCCAGGAAGAGCGACTTAGTTATTCTGGAAGTCAAAACATGTAAAGTGAAACACACGAATAAATGAATCAAATATGGTATCAAACCCTATGAATATAAATAAACACTTTTATTTATCACCATACTGATTACTCATTATTCATTGTTTCGGTTTTATCAAGTTTATACTTGAATTTAAAACAATAGCTGTCCCATGCTCCAAGCATGTACACTATGTTTTCTAAACACTAGTCATGCCATACACCAAGTATGCATACTATGTTTGTCTATGATCCTTACTTTGTAAAATAGATCAATTGAACATCACTCCAATGATCCTCTTTTCACAGTCCCAAATCCTTACTGCAAATGCAAGAATTCCAAATTCATGCCATTTACTGAAATCTGTTAGATTCTAAACTTATATGCATTGATCCTCTTAATGATTATGCACGAAGTCAGAAAGACTTGACAACAATCATTACAGAGCATTCCAAAGCAGATCAGCTCCTTGGAAACATCCTTCTTTCATTAAGTTTCCTAATCTTACACATATTGAATAATTTCTAACTTTGAAACATTTCCATATTCCATTTTGACTATCACTTCTAAACAAGAGTTGCCTCCTTACAGATTATGTCAATATGGTCCTTCCAGAATTAACATTATACTTCCAACTGTCCTTGAGCAACCAATCTTTGGTAAACCTTAGATTGTCCTCGACAATTGCTTAATCATTTTAGTCATATCCAATTCTAGACCTTTTCCCTTCATAATGCCCCAGGCATTTGGAAAATTTTAGAAAGGATGAATATAGCACATGTAATCGATCCTATATCCGAAGCATATGGGACACGATTCATGATGTCTCACATAAAGACTAAACCAGTCTTTTGCTATAATATTTCCATTTCAATTTGCCAAGTTCTCAAAATTCAGATTATGAAAAGGGATGCCGTAATCATAATCGAATTTTAGAACGCAAATAATGGACCCATATATAGAATTTCCTTATGTTGAGCCATTCCAACATGAAATTCATATATATATCCTTGATTAAATACGATTAAAATCTCAATCTAAGCTTTTAGAATTGAAATGAAGTATAATTTCCTCTTCCTTAATTATAGCAAAACAACTTTTTCAACCCCTGCAACCTCACGAATTGAACCTTTGTCATAATTATCATGCTCCCACTAACATGATGATTATTAGCATAACACTTATGCTCCCACTAGCTTTGACATGTACTCAGGAATCAGCAGACTTTCTTACCAAAGTTCAGATTTCTGATACTAGATTGTTTTGATAAAACTTTATCAAAATCATACACCTCTCTTAGATAGCTCACATGTGTGTCTAAACAATTTTAGAACTATGAAAAGGGATGCCGTAATCATAGTCTCAATTGTTTATACCTTTGCCACTTCTCACAAGTCCATGTTAGTGTGCCGGTAAACCACACATGCTCCACTAACGACTTTGAGAATGCAAATATCACAATTGCTATCTAGCTAAAATCTACTTAGTGAAAGTGTTTCCTCACCATCATTTTCCTGAATCGGAGAGAAACCTTATGACACTTAGATTTAATAGTGTATGTGTTCTTATCCATGTGGATTTGTCAAAACCATAATCACAAGACAAGGTTAGTGACAAATCCAAACTCATATTGATTAAACTTGTGCAATCTTAAATTCTTGCCATTTGGCAGCTCAGGTGCCTGCCATTGCTTCCAAGTAGTTGTGCAACCAATTGAGAACTCTCAGAAATCCTATGCAAAGCCAACTTGAATAGGCACAAAAATTTCAACACGATAGGTTATAAACCTCAAGTCGTGTGCTAGTGAAGGACTTTAGGTTTTATTCTTGATTAAGTCTTGAAACTTTCAAGAGCTTTAAGACTCCCACTGTCCTCTTGACATATAAGACTCCCTTGTCAAATATTCAAGAGATAGTGCGGATTCTTTATCAAGACTAACACTTTACACAATTGGCCTAAGTTGGTCTCTGTTTTATCCAAAACATCACAACTTACCAATTTCAAATGTACAAGAGTAGATAACCTTTTACTCTTACATTTGACTAGTGTTAACAAACCCTCTTTAAGATATATCACTCAAGTTACAATCTTGGAGTATGACACTAAGAATTGTTTTGGAACGAAGTATGACTCATCTTTTTGATTTAACCATTTCAACAATTCATGACTCCTCTTCTTAGTCATAAGAATGCACTAAGATGACTTTAGAGGACCAATTGTGATATGGTATCTTAATCATTAAGATGATCATAAACATGATACTAAAGTACTCTCCCATCTTTTCAGATTTGAGAAACTTTTATCTTTCTGCCATACTTTGATTCTTCTTATTCGTTCTGTCTCACATTGAAACTTCTCCAATGCTACAGACTTATACTTAAACTTATAAGTATAACCATATTTACTGAACTTAAGTAAATCATGACGAATAGTCTTCTTGATCTTTTGTGGTGGACTTGACCAGTGCACAAGAATGTGTACTCGATCCCTTAGTCCTTTCCTTATTCACATAAGGAATTAGTCTTAATTTTCCAAGCTGAAAGTTCTCATTCATCATACTATACAACTTGCATGATTCCAAGTTTCGGTCCAATTGAACCTTGGGTGATGAGAATCTTTCCTTATTTGGTAATATTAGACACTACCACAACCGAAAGAATCAAATCCATTTTTCCAATATTGCTATCAATGGAATCTTATAAGCAACAACTTTTCACAAATGCCATTGTAAGGATACTTAAAATAAATAAAATCAAAACCTTTTTCTTTTATTTTAAAACTTTGCGGAAAAAACTTATCCTTACAATCCATATGAAAACCTTGTTGTTATCTATTCCTAAGCAATATAAATATCATAACTCTTAAGTAATAGCCCAAAATTCTGATCACCGAACCATGCGATTGAAATCCATCTTCGCGATCAGAATCAGCATGTACTTAATAGAGTTAGACAATGGACTTTACCTGAATTAGAGCCAAACTTATTGACTTTAACATCCTTAGGTAAATTTGGCAGCTTCGTAACCAATGCCCCTTCCTTTGGCAATAGTTACCTATGGACCCTTGATAATGGGACTATCTCAGACTTCGCCTCTCTCTTTACCATTGGGTCAACCGAGTTGACTATGGCTGATCCCTTTCCATTGGGAAGAGAGAGCTTTACTGGATATCCAATGTCATCATTGTCAATGTCCATAGCGTTTTAGGAAGTTGATCTTAGCAAATAGATAAGATCATTAAGGGTCTTGTCTTAGTCTGTTTCATAGGATTCCCAAAAGAACTCACTATGTGACTTAGAAAGTAGTTGAGCCACCAACTTTCTCAAGACTTTGACACCCAACTCTCCCGGCTTGTCAATATGTGACTACATCTCCAAGATGTGATCACACCTAGACCTTGCCTTGCCAATAGGGCTTGAGTGACCTTAAACTTTTTAGGAACTTGTGGGTTAGGGAGAATAATTGGAGGAGGTGAAAGAAGTATGATATCCATGGGACATCATCTTTATTTAGGAAAGCTTGTTTCAAGAGATTTGGGAAGATCATAAATGTCCAGACCAGACATCTTTTTGGGAGATATTCAAGATAGTTGATTTAAAGTCCTTAATATGACACCCAGTATGAAATATTAAGGCTAGGACCCAACAAACTATTTTATAACTTAGAAGAGGGATGCCGTAATCCAAGCTATAAAATATTTGAAGGTAGGTGAATGACGATTCACCAATTTCCACCATGAAAAACGAAATAATTTATTAGGTTTTAATTGGATTTGAAAGTCCTAGATCTTTGAGATTCATTGAACTGTTCAAAGGCATGTTTCAATCTCGAGTGTGCCCTTCAAGTTTTGTGACTGGGATGCTGAGGATCACAAAACAAGGTGTGAATAACCATGAAAATATACTTGGTACCCTTAATATTTACCCCTTAATCAGTGTGCCGGTTAACCACACACGCTCCACCGATACTATGATAAATATTAAGTTACCCTTTGCCTACCTTGTTAAGTCCAGGTTAGTGTGCCGGTTAACCACACACGCTCCACTAACGACTTAAGCAAAGTGCAAAGTGTAATTTCATGGGTTAGCACCAAATTCACATTTTCCTAAGTAACTAAGATTGGGTATTAATAAGAGTTTAGTTACTTAGTATTTATCATTAATACTTTTAATGAAAGGAGAATTATAGTCCTTGTCCTACTCGTTCGGCTAACGACCCTCCACCAGTCAAGGAAGCGGTGGGTGAGAGTGGACACCCATTAAACTGCCATTTTATAGGCAGTAACCTTATACCCCCCTTGTAGACCGGCTTCGTGAATGAGGCCTACTAACGGTAAGACTGACTTTACTCTTATACATATATATAAATATTATTAACTTATAATATTATAAAGTATAAGGGTTGAATTTTAACTTTTAAAATTCTAAGGGCTAACTTGGAATTAAAGTATTCATAAGTGAAAACTTTTCAAATTCCAAAACTTGAGGGCAAGTTTTGAAACTATTCAAAACTAATTAATTCCATAACTTATGAGTTTAAAGTAGTTTTAATTAAAAAAAAAAAACTCTTCAAGTTCCATAACTTGAGGACAAGTTATGGAAGACTTTAAACTAATTAATAAAAAAAATAACTTTTTTTTATTGTAACTTATGGAACTAATTAAGGTTACACTTTTTTTTTAATTTAATGAAGAGACTCTTGAACCTCCATAACTTGAGGACAAGTTATGGAGTCATAAAACCATTTAATTAGAATTAGACTCTTCATTTTGTAACCTTTGCCAACTTTTATGAGTTTTATGATTCTTAAATGTGACTTTTCATATAACTTGAGGACAACTTACAAAAACACACTTTGGAATCAACTCTTAGATTAAAATGGATTGAAAACAACTATTTCACACAACTTTTCTATTAATCTAAGAACCTCATAAGAACAAGATAATTCAAAAGAAATTAGCATGAACATACAAACTAATACAAATCTTGAAATTATGACAATTATCTTAGAAATTGGATTAGCATGAACATTACCACATCAAAAACAAGTTTATAAGTCCAAAAACATCTTAGGGTAATGTTCCTAGTCCAATTCCAGCCAAAACAATCGAATATATGCATCCAACTCGATTTTTCAGCTACTTTTTCAAGTATAACAAGAAAACAAGCCTAGTCTCTGATACCACTGTTGGGTTATGAGCATTCTAACACTCCTAAGTGTACATGCAACCCTAAATACCTTGGATCTATGTTTTCTCTATTATACATACAATTATGAACATCCAAGGTATTATCCTAATCTAGCATAAAAAATAATAAATATAACAAGATAGAATACATACCTCTTTGATGTAGAATGTCTTCATGAAGCTTGAGTGCCTAGTGCCCCAAGTGTGACACCTCAAATGGTTCACACAACACCAAATACACTTGGAATAACTTGAGAGAAACTTGAACACTCCTTGAAATCGTCTAGCCCTCACACTCACACATTAGTGCACGATTTCTTGAGCCATGGGATTCTTTTATATGGTGGCTATTAGGGTTACACCATGTAACTCATAACTTTACCCATTCCTTATGCTCCATGGATTTTAACCTCCATGGAGTATCCATGGGTCACCCCATGGACTTATTCCAACATATGGAATCTTGGATCACAAGCCCACATATATAAGAATGAATGATTTACACAATCAACCCATATATTTAATTAGTCTCCTTTTGATCACTTAATTAATTCCAAATTAATTCTTGATCAATACTAATTAAATAACCTTATTAATATATTAGAACTTATAATATATTAACCAACCTTAAGTGTTATTTCTCTCATTATAGTCTATCCAAATGCATGATGCCATGCAACCCAAATGGACCATGCCGGGTCGGGTCAAGTCTTACCAATTATAGTTATGGACTTAGACATTAATCCAACAAGAATTTCATCTGACAGCTGATTAAGGAAAAAGTTATTCTACACGGCATAAAAAAAATTGCATGGTAAGGATTTAGCCGAACCGTGTCGGATGAGGATGTCGGAACTTCTCAACGAAGTAGATATTAAGTTATTCTGGAAGAGATGATTACTAGGATAATGAACAATTCTACGCACATAAGTTTTCAGCGCCTTCAATTTTATTCTGTTATTTTGCTACGAATCCCCTTTTTAATTCAAAATTTGGCGGATACTACTAATATGAGGTTTTCTGATAATTTTAAAACTATGAAATTTCATGGAATGATTCCTACTAGGTCTCTCTATCATTGCTTGGTGTACACAAGTCATATATAATTAAGATTGGTAAGACAGTTGACTGAGCAACCTTGCCCTAAATCCACAACCAAACAAGGAACTGGAAATGAGGCGGGATTACTCACCTTAAATCTACAAATCTTAATTATAAATGACGCTAATGTATACACTAAGCCATCATAGCTTACCTGATAGGGTTCTTAGTTTTATATGAATGCTGTAATTTGGTTCGAATGAGAGAGTAATTTTAATTATAAATAAATTATTAGGGTTTGGAAGCGTACCAAACTATAGCAGGGTTCTTTTATGTTTCCCCATTCTCTGGGGTCAAATTCCTCCTGCTCCCCCGTTATTCTTCTCTGTTGAACAGTCCCTCTTGCAATGTCCTTTCTCACCACAGAGATGACATATTGGACTTGTTCCAACGTTGGTAGTTGAAGTGATGAATTTGACCGGAGTCCTACAGAAACGGGTGGTGTGCTCCTTCATGTTGCATCTATTGCAATGCAGTACTCGGCAGATTCCATGATGATGGTAGCTGCACTTGCTGCAGTGTGGGAGGTTTCCTAAGTACGGTGTGGTCGGTATTGGGATAGCAGGGCTGATGGGGGTATTGACTGCCCCAACTTGTTGCCCTTTTGTAGGTCCTTGAGTTGAACAACTCCCTTTCTTGTTCTCGAACTTTCGTTTCAAAATATTAGGTTTGAGGTTCGGAGTGTCTTTACAAGTAGGCACTTGTTGCTGAAATTGATTATCACCACGATCGGGATTGCCGATCGCATTTCTACTAACATTTGTGTTGTTAGCATTAAGGTGAGCCATGACAGTTGCTACGGCTGAGGTGACTGCAGCTTGAAACGTAGCCGCATCTATCTGAAGGATTGGTGTTTTATCGGAGGGTTGGTTACGTTTCTTCGTAGGCATGATTCTGTTACAAGATGAGAAAAAGAGCTCGTGAGCGATTATGGTTGGCTTTAGATGTATTCCAATAATTTATCCTAATATAAATTTTTCGTTTCGTCATACTGATCTCAAAGATTCGACCTACATCCCTATGATGCAGTCTTGGTAAAAGAGTAGAATGAAGTTTCTAGAATGGTTACCAGGCGAGTGTCATCCGAACGAAGTTATCTTTGGTTGGTGGATACTACGATTCAGTTTTCGTAAAGATTTTAAAGTAATTCATAATAGAGTCTACAATAAATCGACTTATGAATTTGAGAAGTAATCACTCTTGATTGAGGTTTCGTGATCCGAATTATTGTTATTAGCCAATACAGGAAAAGACGATAAGTTCGAAACCTAATGTAAGTAATGTATTCATTAACTCACTAGGTTGCATTATTTATTAGTTATTATTGTGACGAAAAGACAATCAAACTCTTCGCGTGTAACACGCGTGATCCTCCTACGTTCTCTGTTCTATTATGGGTGATAATGATTTGTTCTCTCCTGATATTTATAGGGTGTCCTTCTCCTTCGTAGGTATATTGAACTTCTGTGCCATCTTACTTTCGATTCTTACACCGATCTCCATTACTTCATAATGAAGAGTTCGAATCCCGGGGGTTCATGCGAATGCAAGTTTTTCGTTTTGTTATGCTGTTCTTGATGATTCGACCTACATCTTTGTTACGTTTCTATAGTACTGTAAAAGCATTTAAGTTATTAAGACAGAGTATTGACGTTAACATTTTAAGTTGGTTCGGGTTTTTACGCGGAGGCATCTTTTACTATAAAGATTAAAAGATGAAACGATTGTAAGACATCAAGAATAAACATGAATTTGATATCTCATAACCAAAACACTTAGTTCGATAGGGATCTTGTAAGGAATTGGAATTAGAAGTTCAGTATAAGTACGACTTGTAACAAAATAATGTGAAATTGAGTGGTTATTTTTCAAAATATAAGAAGTAAATGTCGATTATAGGTGTATTAAGTACATAGAGTTTGGAAAATTTGACCTTAAACAGGTCTATAATACACCACGATTCTGGGAAAAAAATATCGACCTTAAAATGACCTACCGAAAATGGATTTTCACGGTCGAACTGAAAAAAAAACATGAAAAATAACTCTGATACATATCCGAAGACTTAGACTATAACCAAAAGAGTAAACAGAGGGCGAGTAGAGTATGATCTACTTCCTACCAGATTCAGCCCTGGATTTGGCTAACTGGTGTTCTCTTTCGAATATGCGCCTATCTTGTACAACATGATGTTCTCGTAATCATTGCACTTCGGCTTGCAAAGCCGCTAGTTATTCATGCAAGAAGTTGGTACTATCCCTTGTTGCGTTATGATTGTCTTCCAGGTTGCGAAGACAAACAGCGTCGACACCAGTGGTAGCCTCAATCTGCACCACTCGGTCGATGATAGCTCTTCCCTGTTCCCTGTTGTGAGAAATGTGACGAACCAACACAGGAAGTGCTCTATCTGCTGAACCTCCAGCTTCTAGATTGTAGAAGCTTCGGTCTCCTTGGTAGGGGGAATTTTGACCTTGTTCATGACTCCACCTGTCTAGGTTTATGGCCCACAGAGGCGTGGGGCTTTGAAAGTTCAGATCAGGGTTTGGGTTCTGAGTAACTGGAGGTGGATTGTAAGCTTTTGATTCAGAACCGTCGTCCTCGTGAAAGACTTCAGCATAATCATCGTCTAGGGGAAATTGCAAGCTCATCTTCTGGTTTGGCACCGATCCAACCAGCATTCTCTTGATTAGCATAGTACGGATCTCTGGGAGGATAGAATCCAACCATTTTTATCTAAGCGAGAAATAGGGATAAGAGAAATATAAATATAACTTAAGGGTAAGAAGGTAATTTTTGTGATAAGACCTACACCGGGTCCTCATATAATTACCTTGTGTATACAAATCACATACAATCAAGATCTAATAGGCCGTTAGATAAGTAGCTTCACTTTAAGTCCACATCCAAACAAGGAAAAGGGCCAAAAGCGAAATCATAAATCCTAAGCCTATAAAATCTCAATCATGTGTAACTTTAAAGTATGCACTTTGCAATTATAGACCTACCAGTGAAGGTTTTTAGTTTTTGTTGGGTTGAATAGTGTTGCGTCATGGGCTTGGTCCTTAGCCCAGTTTTACTGTCCGATTGGGCCTGTCCAACCGTGATTGTTTTTGTTTAGGGTTTAGTATTTAAGGTGCATGCATGCAGCCTTTATGAGGAGCGCTTTGATGATTGTTACAGTTTTTGTACTACAAACCCTAACTCGCCTCTACAGTGGAAGTTCTTTGTCGAGCTCTGCTGAGGCGTGACTATATTTGAATCATTAAGCATCATTTGATTCCATATTGTGTTCTCTGTGTTTATTTGATTTTATTGTTTAACCTGTTAAATATCTAATCGATCTAAGAGTTTTTCAACTCAACAATTGGTATCAGAGCAGGAGACTGTGTAACTCATACACATCTCTTCTGTTGAAGAAGATCTTAAGGTTTTCCGCTTAGATTGATATTTCTAGAGCCATCATCTGTTATTGATGTTGGATTAATGTCTAAGTCCATAACAATATTTGGTATGTACTTGACCCGACCCGGCATGGTCCATTTGGGTTGCACTTCACCGGTACAATTTATATGGATAGTCTTTTGAGAATAGTATATTTATGATTTATATTAATATATTATAAGTTCTAATATATTAATATGGAATCATATTATTTAATTAGTATTGATCAAGAATTAATTTAGAATTAATTAAGTGATCAAAAAGAACTAATTAAATATGGACTCTTATATATATGGAATGGGCCAAGTTCATTTAGGTTGGGCTAAGCTTTCATGGATGGTCCATGGAGCTTTTAACCCATGGATCCTATGTAAATGAAAGGTCATGGGTATTAGGGTTTACATGGATGTAACCCTAATCCTCCATAATATATAAAGGGGTCCTTGGCTCACAAAATTGGGACAAGTGTGTGAAAATAAGAGTGGGCCGATTTTAGTGTGCATACATATTCTCTCAAGTTCTTCCAAGGTGTTTTGGTGATTTGTGATTCCATTTGAGGCTTCCACACTATTGGGGCTAAGCTCTTAAAGCTTGAAGACATCAAGCTACATCAAAAGGTATGTCATCTAACTAGAACTTTGTAGTATAGGTGCTTCATAATATGCTAGTTAGGATGAAACCTTGGAATAGTTAATATTTGCATGTATAATAGAGAAAACATAGATCCAAGGTTTATAGGGTTGCATGTACACCATAGGAGTGTTAGAATGCTCAAAACCCAACAATTGACGTGATTCTTTAAATATTCGATCTTACCCTAACGTTATTTACAAGTCTGATCTTGAGCAGGTTTTAAACAAACATCAACACATCCATGGACGATTCTCAGTCAAACCCAATCAACATCTCAAACAACATAGGATCGACGACAAGGATTCCTATTTTATACACTCAAGATTATGAGGTATGGGCGCATCATTTTGAAGACTACGTGATTGGCTCAGAAGATAATTGATACTTAATCTGGGAGGCGATCACTGTTGGTCCATTTGTTCATGCAAGTACCTCAAGAGTTGTTAAAACTCAAAAGGAATATAATCAACTTATTGGTGACGTGAAAGACATACCTCAAGATGAGAAGGAAAAGTTTCAGTGCAATATCAAAGCTCTAAGGATGATTAGGTTTGTGCTACCGTCAGACACGTTTCGGTTGGTAAGCTCATGCACGACAGCAAAGGAAATATGGGTCAGGTTGAAGGAACTGTACTCTACAGATGAAGATCTTGAACACTCAATACAAACATTGTTGCTCTCTAAATTTGGTGATTTCAAGTAGAAGCCTGAAGAGAAGTTTGTTCAATCCTTCAATCGCTTCAATCATCTCTTGAGCAAGATGATTAAACATGGGATCGAAAGAAAGGTCATCGAACAGAAGGTAACATTCATGAATGGCCTTAGATCGGAATGGATGGCTGTGGTGTCAACAGTGAAGGCACATGAACAGTTCAAAAGTTATTCTCTTGCAAAACTAGTAGGGATACTAAAGTCGCATGAAAATGCCTTGACTAAAGAAACGAATGTGGTTTCTAGCATGGGATCCTTGGCCCTAATCTCAAATGGTAAGAATACTGCTGAGGAAGAAGAAGATTTAGATCTCTATGAATATGATCTAACAAGCGAAGATTATGCTCTGATGGTGTCAAATCCCAAGAAGTTCATCAAGAGAAGGTTTCCAAAAAACAAGAACCGAAACTGGCACGGCAGTTACAGTGCCGAGAAAGCAAAGGAGGAACCGAAAAGTGTTCCTAAAATGGAAGAATCAAAGAAGGAACCGAAACTTGGAGGTGACTCGGGATTTACTTGTCACTACTGTGGAGGTAAAAATCATTTCGCCAAAGACTGCATGCTGAGAAAGATGTCTGAGAAGAACGAAGATGAGGACGAGGAAGCGAACCTCACAAAGCGTTTGGAGGAAATCAGGAAGAAGAAAGCAGGATCTAACAACACTATGAATGCTCTCATTGTACAGGGAAATGTTGCTGATGATGAATTTGGAGGTGTTGAAGTTTGGTCAACAGACTCAGAGGACGAATAAGTAAGGAAGAGGTTACTGCAGGAAAGTGTTTGATGGTGACCTCTGGAGTGTCACACATTCAAGGCTATACAACTGATGGGGGACATGATGAAGATAAGGAGAGAGAAGAACGTTGGTTTGCAGCAACGCCTGTCAGTCAGGAAATCAACGAATGCGACGAGTTGATCCAGAAGGTACAATCTATTCTTATCTCTCTGAAAATTCCAATTATTGACTACGAAAAGGAACTCAATGGATTAAAATCTAAATTTTCTAGTTTAATTGGAAGTCTAACTCAAACTCGCGTCACAAACTCTAACCTAACTGATCAAATCAGCAGGGTATCATCGAAGAGTGAGGAGAGGCGAATGTGGATTGAGCAAAAGGAGAAGGAGTTGATTAGGTCTAGGGATGAAACAATTTATTTGCAAAGAGATAATTTGAAGCTTTTAAAACAACGAAATGTTTTCTGTTTAATTGCTAAGCGGTTATATACCAATATTACTCAATTGCATCTTGATTGTGAAATAGGGAAGAAGATACATCGTATGATTTTACCCTTCCTTGAGTTAAAGGAGGATGAAATCGATGCTGATGCATATAATTGTGAAAACGTTGTGTCTTCTGAGGAAATTTCTCCTGCTTACAGAATTGGTCTTGACAAAATAGAGTCCTTCATAAAGTCCAAAGACCATAAGGACATGCTCAAAAATTTATTGGATGAAAATGACAAATTGAAAATTCAAACCGAAACAGTACAAAAATTTGACTTGTTGAATGCTAAGTTGAGTTCAGAAAATAAAATTGATGTTGAAAATACTTCTGAATTCGATGAGGATGATGATATGAGTGTCATTTCTGTGGATGATGTGGTTGATTGTTCCGAATTTGTCAAAAGTGAACCCGAATCTAACAAAAATCTTATTTCTGAAAAATTCGGTTGAGTTTGCTCGTTTGTCCAAAGACAAGACCAAAGTCCTTAAAGAAAAGGCTGTTCTGTATCAAAAGGTCCAAACTACTCCAAATCAGGTGTACAAAGTCAATGGAGTTTCTTTGCAACAAACAGCCGAACTGACGGCAATAGTTGCAGAAGATAATGCTGAAGGCTGTGATGAATATTTTTGGTCAGCACCCATTGACAATGCAGATGAAACAGTAGGTTTGTCACATAAAACTTCATGGAGAGTGAAAGGAAGATATATAGCCGAACCACTCAATGACCCTACTCGTTTTGATGAGCCTAGCACAAGTGGTACCAAAATGCCTTCAGACGAACAAGGCATAGTCTCAAGCGAAACCTATTCACTTAAGAGTGAAGCTTCTGTTCAAAAATCTGAGAAAAAGGCTGACATCCACAGAAATTCAAAACAGGTGAAAGAACGAAAGCATCAAAGGAATGTGAGGTACAAGAAAAATCTTACTGAAAGGAAGCAGTTCTGGCGTTCTCAAAATTCCAACTACGTTCGCTATGAAAAACCTTCTAAGCAACAGAAGGAAAGAAGAGAAAACTCCAACATTCGCACTCAGCATAACAATAACAACCGAAAATAGAGTTTCGGTCCACCAGAGAAGGTCAATCAAACACAAGGCTTCGGTTCTCAAGATAAGAAAAACCAAAAGGGTGTTTTCGGTTCTAGACTAATCAGTGAGCAGAAACAAAGGGAAAGTAATTTTCGCTCTCAATCACAAAAGAACCATATCCGAAAAGCTAACTCCGTTTCCAAATCTCATTCACCTACTTCTAACCTTCACTCCCAGAATAATCAAAAGGCAAAAGAAAAACTTTGTCTAGATAATGCAAAGGATTCGTCATTTAAACCTAATGTTGATCGAAAATATGCTAACGTAAAATACACATATTCGGCAACTCCACCTAAAGACAAAATCAAAGTTTTCACCTTAAAAAGAAAAGATGAAACAACGTTTATAAAAAGAACCTTTTTAGTTGATATTTCACTAACAAATCCCTGTTCTGTAAAAGGCTCACGAGGACCCAAGACTCTTTGGGTTCCTAAATCTGCTTAATTTTTGCAGGTTATACGTGACGAGTAGTTTGATAATGAATGGTATATAGACAGTGGCTGCTCGCGTCACATGACAGGCAGAAGAGAAGAACTGAGGGAGTTTCAGTCCCTTACAAATGGTGGTAGTGTCAAGTGTGGTAACAACTCTTATGGCACGATCAAAGGCTATGGTATGATTACCAATGGAGAGTTCTCAATAAAAAAAGTGGCGTATGTTGAAGGTCTGCAACACAACCTTATTAGTGTTTCTCAACTAGTGGTTGGAACTGGGCTAAAGGTGTCTTTCGATGATGAGGGGTCAGAGATTACTGAAAAGAAGACAAACAATATTTTTCTGAAATCAAAGAGAAAAGGAGAAATGTACCCTCTGAACCTCAATCCCATACGGGGAAAACCAACAATCTGCTTGCTATCAAAAGCTCAAACAAACGAAAGCTGGCTTTGGCACCGAAGACTCTCCGATCTGAATTTTAAAGACATCAACAAATTGGTGCTTGGGGATCATGTTCGAGGTCTTCCTGTTATGAAATTCGATAAAGAACACCTGTGTGCTGCATGTGAGTTGGGAAAGCAAAGTCGACAGAGTCATTCTTTTCGCATCAACACAAAAATAATTGAACCACTTGAATTACTTCATATTGATTTATGTGGTCCATCATCAATCGAAAGTGTTGGTGGCAACAAGTATATACTTGTCATAGTCGATGACTTCTCCCGATTTACCTGGGTATTCTTTTTGAAGCAGAAATCTGAGGCCACTCCTAAACTTAAGCTCTTCATCAAGCAGGTTGAAGTCCAGCTAAGAAAGATTGTTCGTAACATAAGAAGTGACAACGGATTGGAGTTTAAGAACAAAGATTTTGAAGAGTTTCTTGCAGAAAAAGGAACTACTCACAATTTCTCGGCTCCATACACTCCACAGCAGAACGATATTGTCGAAAGGTGAAACTGATATCTGAGTGAAGCCGCCAGAACTATGCTAAGCTTCGCTTCACTACCTTTGTATTTCTGGGCTGATGCCATTGCTGCTGCATGCTTTACGCAGAACATATCTTACCTCAACAAACGCTTTTCGATCACTCCATATGAGATCTTAAACAACCGAAAGCTAAATGTCATGTTTTTCCATGTGTTCGGCTCAAGGTGCTTCATCTTTAATTCAAAGGAGCACCGAAATAAGTTTGATGTGAAAGCAGATGAAGGAATCCTTCTGGGCTATTCCTTAACCTCTAAGGCATATAGGGTTCTCAACAAACGTTCTAAGAAAATGGAGGAGACCTATTATGTTACCTTCGACGATAATTACGTCAAGAGACTCAAAACCACCAAAGGTTCTGTGGGGGATATATTTCCAATTTCTGGTCAAGTTTCAATACCAATTTCCAACCTTTTTGAGCAATACATGCTGCTATTTGATGAGCCTGAAAAGGCCATTCACTATGAATCTGAAGCTGCAGACAGCAAGGTAGATAACTTGAAGAAGATAATCGATGAAGCTGCAGCGCATAAGTAAGAAAACCAACATGTCGAAACCAACAAGTCAGACACGAGTGAACCTCAAAAGGATTGCTCTCATGCTCAGGGGGAGGGTTCGTCTGATCTTCCCAACCCAGATTCAACATTCCAGGGGGAGAGCTCTGCAACCGAAAGTCAAGTCCAAATGGAAAACTCTGAACCCGAATTTGAGGAGTTATCTTCTTTCGAAAGAAGAAATTCTAATCCTGAAACTGAGGAAGTATCATCTTTTGAAGGGCAGGATTCTAATCCTACAATAGAAGACATATCATCGCTCGAGGGGGAAAATGTGAACATTAACGATGATGACACACAGTCGGAATTTGAAGTAGAAGTGAATGCTGAACTGGATCCTTCATTTGATCCTAATTATCCTCCACTCATCAAATGGACCAAAGATCATCCCCAATCACAAGTCATTAGTGATTCCACAGAAAAAGTTCTTACACGATCTCAATTAAAAGAGAAACGAAAAACACTCTTTTCAAAAGTAGAATTATGTATGTTCAATTCTTTCGTTTCAAAAGTCGAACCGAAGACAGTCAAGACTGCACTTGATCATTCTGATTGGGTACAGGCAATGCATGACGAACTTCATGAATTCGAACGAAATAAAGTGTGGAGACTAATTCCAACACCAAGGGATGCTTCTGTGGTTGGATTAAAATGGGTGTTCAAGAATAAGATGGATAAGGAAGGGAATGTGATACGAAACAAGGGGAGGTTGGTTGTGAAAGGCTACCGTCAAGAAGAAGGCATATATTATGAAGAGACCTTCGCTCCAGTAGCAAGGCTAGAATCGGTTCGCATTTTTCTCGCCTCTGTTGCACACAAAAACTTTGAAGTCTTCCAAATGGATGTAAAGTGTGCCTTCTTAAATGGAGAACTAGAAGAAACTGTGTATGTAGAGCAACCACCGGGCTTTGTGAACGAAAAATTTCCAGATCACTGCTACATCCTGGACAAGGCGGTCTATGGTCTCAAATAAGCTCCACGAGCCTGGTATGAAACTCTAACTAGATTTTTGAAAATGTCCAAATTTAAACAAGGTTCGGTTGACCCAACCTTCTTTCGTAAGAAAAAGAGGGTAACCACCTTATGATCGTTAAAATTTACGTTGATGACATCATCTTCGGCTCCACAAATCCTAGCTTAACTGCTGAGTTCCGGAAGCTGATGGAAACTAAATTTGAAATGAGCTCAATGGGTCCTATTAATTTTTTCCTTGGTCTAAATATAAGACAGGGACCCGAAGACATTTTCATTAATCAAGAGGCTTACACGAAGACATTGCTTGCCAAGTTTGGAATGTTGGGAGATTCAAAAGTGAAGGTTCCTATGGCGTTTGGCACAAAGCTAACACCTTCTCTGGACAAACCGGCTGCTGACATGACTCTTTATTGTCAGATGATAGGGTCTCTAATGTATCTCACTACTAGTCGGCCAGATATAATGTTCTGTGTTTGTTATTGTGCCAGGTTTCAAGCAAATCCACGCGAACCTCATCTGTTGGCAGTTAAGAACATCTTTCGTTATCTAAAACGAACTACTTATCTCGGGTTGTGGTACCTAGCCAAATCAGGGTTCTTTGTCCAAGCATTCTCAGATGCTGATCTTGGGGGATGTGGACTAGACAGGAAGATTACCACTGGAGGATGTCAATTTCTGGATGGCAAACTCGTCAGCTGGCAATCGAAGAAACAAACATGTGTATCTCTCTCCACTGCCGAAGCAGAATACATTGCCGCAACATCATGCACATCTCAGGTCATCTGGATACAAAGTCAACTTCGTGACTTTGGCCTGAATATGAAGAAAATCCCACTATATTGTGATTCCGAAAGCGCAATTAGGATTTGTCACAACCCAGTGCAACACTCAAAGACGAAACACATAGCACTGAGGTATCATTTTATCAAAGATCATGTGGAAGACGGTAATGTTGAAATTCATTTTGTAAGAACAACTGCTCAATTGGCTGACATCTTCACTAAGGCCTTACCTGAAACAAGTTTTAATAAAATCCTGCATGGCTTAGGAATGATGGAAGCTGAATCTGTACCGAAATCCCCAATGTTTCAATAAAAGTTAGAAGTGAAATAGAGCGAACGCTCGGTCCATTTCAGGTTCGGTTCTTCTTGGAACCGAAATGCACCGAACGCTCGGTCCATTTCGGGTTCGGTTTTCCCGATCTCAATTCGCCTCTAATTTCTATCTTATGGTTTCGGTTGTATATTTTGTATACTATGTTCTTGCAACTTTCTTTATGCATTTTTTTTAACATTTCATAAAATCCAAAAATATTTCTTTCTGTTTTTAATTCTTTTTCAGAATATTTTATAAATTCCAAAAATATTTTTCTTTTCATTTCGTTTCTTGCTTACTTTCTGTACAAGAATTTCTCTCTCTGATGGAGCTGGGGCAGGTATCAATCTCAATCTATGCACTAGCTAAGTGTCACTAGAAGCATGCTTATGTTGACCAAAGCCTTGACCGATTTTGAGTAAAGCCTTAATGACTTGATATATACAAATCTTGTCTCACCAATCAGGCTGTCAAATTTACTCTAATCATGAGCTGCCTTACTCTTCTCAAATTGAGTTAAGAGTTTTTCTGCTTTGTTAATCTTTTATGGCAGAGGCACATTCGGTTCTCTTACCAACCTTATTTTTCTCCATCACGGTTCGATTCACATTTTGTAACCCTTGAGACTCTCAGCAATAACCACTGAGGTTTATGGTTACACAACTACTGTGTTGATGATCTTAGTTTCGTCCACCACGAATTAAGTGAATCCCAAAATCCAACTCCCATAATGAATTAACGGTGAACTCTTCAAAGTTCTAGCTCTTATTTGTCACCTTTTGAAATCTCCAAATTTCTTTTTGCGAGATCCTTATGAAATTGTTTCTCACCAAGACACTTTCTTCCAAAAGGATCCAGTTTTTATTTTTATGAGATTTCCTGTCAACAAGTCACTGAATATGTTTCCTACCTACTTGTTTAACAGGCCACATTGGTCTCACAAGTACTTCGTTCTGTTTCGGTCTTATATGAAGTATCGAAATCATGAATTGAAGCGAAAGCCACCCTTAATAGCTTTAATTAAAAAGATGCCTTTCAATGCTTCTTAACAAGTACTTGATCGTTATTCAACGGGAATCCACACAAGCACTTTGAAGTCTCTCTTGACTTTGAAGGAAGAGATTCGTGCCCGGGATCAACTGCTTAACGTCTCAATAGACATCACAAATTCCCACAAAAAGTTTGCTTTATTTCTTTATTTTTTTTACACTCATACGCACACACATTCTAAATTCCTAAAAAGGTTTTGTTCGGTTCTTAACACGTTCATGCAAACGGTTTCAAAATTAAAAGCGATGGGTTGGTGTAACGTTTTTGAGTTATTATGGAAATCGCAATTTTATTGAAGATTCATCTGATGACTCAGCAGGAAGTTTAAACGCTTGACGATTTGAATTATGGATAAGTTTGGAAGGCGCCAGAATTTGAATCGGTCATCATGCGTCATCTCTACTTTATCGCGGTTGCAAGGTGTCAAATCACGCTTTTTCAGGAGTCGTTTCCAAGATTTCAGCAATCATCACTTACGATTCTTCTCTCTCCAAGATCGTATATAAGGGCTAATTTATGTGCGACTATTCCCTACCACACCTCAATTCTCTATAGCAAAAGCAGACGATTAATTTCTCACTGTTCATTATCTTCCTCGACAAGCTTCATCAATAGCAGAATCATCTTCAGTTCAGGAAACTACTGCACACTCCACTCTTCTTGCAATCAAGCCCAATCAGAACCTGCTGATCGATCTCTCACCTTTTCTCTACGATACATACATGTATCAAGTGGTGGAATGCTTGAAATATTCCCTACTCGTCAAAGCCCTAACCACAGTCGAAGTTGTTCCGATGTCCTGTCTCTCTCAAATCTATTCCTCTGCAACATATGACAAAGGGACAGACAAAATTTTCTTCGATATTCTTAACCAGAAAGCCTCAATCTCCAGGAATCGTTTCTGCTCTCTTCTAGGGCTTGCATATGAAGATTCCATGGTTAATCCCGATTCCATTACCACAGGTCATCTCTTTTCAATGTTCTACAGGGGTATACTGAAACCCTAACCACTGTAACAAAGTTCAAAAATTCCTGTTTTCCTTCTCAATGGAATGGCCTCTTCACTCTACTCTTCAAAGGGCTTTCTGAATGAAGTGCTGGATCTGACGGTGCGAGCAAGTCCTTCATGACTCTGCTTTATGGTGTGTATCACGGTCTCAATCTGGATTATGGAGTGGTTTTATGGCTTCAACTTATTCAGAGTTTATCATCTTCCTCTCGCCACACCGAGGTCTCTTGTGCTCGCTTCTGGACTATTATCACTCAGTGGGCAATGGATCGTTTCCATGTTCCTATCATGGCGGACTCAATGCTTTCTTCCATTGCTACGTTTCATACTACCAACATTATTGTTACTCATTCCTCAAAGTTTCTTTTTGTTGGTTCCATTCCTGAGTCGATGTCTGCTTTCGTGCCTCCTTCAAGCAAGCTTATTCAGGAATACAAGAAGCTTCCCTCCTCTGGCCCAAGGGAACTCACTGCTGACATGGTGAAATCAATTGATGATGAAGACAAACCTACAAAGATAGGCAAGAAGCCAGAAGTGAAAAAGGGTGATAAGGGGGCTCAAGTTTCAAAAGTTCAAACCCCTAGGAAGCGAAAGTATGAGAAGGCAGCACCAGCTCAACCTAAGCCGAAGAAAGTCAAGAAACCCGCTCGCCGACTAATTCTTCAATCCTCAACTGATTCTGACTCAGAATATGTGCCGCCTAATCAACCCACAATTCTTCCTAGTGAATCAGACAACGAAAGCTCAGAGGATGAGGGTTCGGTTCGTGGTGATACACCGCCTCGCTCGCCTACACCAGAGGTACCTGTTCAGTCCCAAGCACCTTCTCCTCCACCTGTCTCTGTTCCTGTCTCCATCCCTCCTATTTTTCCTGTCATTACATCACAACCATCCTCTACCATTCCCATTTCTGCACCCATCTTCTCTGAGGCTACTACTATTACCACTACTGGAGTTCGAACCAACATATCTGATACGGGGGCTAGTTCTTCAGCACCTGACCCCCCAGTCACTACCGAACCTCCAGTTACTACCAAACCACCATCTCCTACCCAATCCACTGAAACCAACACTGTTCTTGGAGGTGAGGACTTGGAGTTTGATTCAACTTATTTTAGTCCCTACCGTGTCCAAAGTGATGATGATGACGATGCTCCAGTTACCAAGCGCCATCTCAAAGTTGTTACTGATAAGCTTGATCAGCTTCTTTCTTCCTCCTCCATTGGTGCTTACTCCGAAACTGCTCTCAAGGCCTTGTTCTCTTCGGTTGTTCAAGAGCATGATGCCTCTCTCTCTGCCGCAGCAAAGGCTATCAATGCCTCTACATCTCAATGTTAGAAGGCCTCGCTTGCTGTTGAGGCCTCCACAAAAGAATGCAAAGATGCGACCGCAAAAGTCAAAAAACTAATTTCTGAGGCTCATCTATTCCTAGATTCTTTGCAAGCTGCCGCTCAAAAGAACTCTAAGACTGTGAATGCTTCAGTTGATAATCTCCAGCGTTCTCTTGAAGCTGAAAGGACTAATCTTGAAGTCGCTCGCATGGCCATTGAAGCTGCCAACAAAAACCTTCATAATAATGTTAATGACCGTTTGACTCAGCTGGAAGCCGAACTTGCCGTTGAAAATTGAATTATGGATGAGTTAGACAAGCGAACCTCTCAGCTGAAAATTTAAAACATCAAGCTTCGCTCTGCCACAAAAGAGCTTGATGATTTAAAGTCTGAAAGAGAGGTTATTCGAAGCTCCGTGGGTGACGTTCATTCTATTCTGCTACACCTTCTCGAAGCCCATGACTCTATTCTGACTATATCCATTAGACGCCATTTAGCCGAAAAACTCAGACCTGCGTTGGATATCTTGAGTCGGATAGAGGGTGTTCCGGTGACTTCTGTCAAACCGAAACAAGGGGGAGAAAAGGTTACTCAAGCTGGCAAGAATGATACTCAACTTACTCCCGAACCCAAATCAACAGCTGCATCGAAGGATAATGTAGCTTCGGTCAGCAAAAGGGATAAAAAGAAGAAGAAGATTGGAGAAGATGATGAAGATGATGATGATGATTTTGAAGATATCTTGGGTGAAAATCCTTCTAAGCCCTTTCAGAAAGCCAAGCCCACTGATAAGGAGCTTGAGAAAAAGATTGAGAAGGAATCAGTTGAGCTCGAGAAGAAGCTAAAAGAAAAGTAGCTCTTGGAGAAAAAGAAGTCGATTTTTCCAGAATGGACTATTGAATCTCTCCAGAGAGAAGCTATAGATGAACCGAGTACTCATTGGCTTGAACCTGTAATGTCGTTCGGTCTTGAGAATTCGAAGGACGCTCAATTTGATATGCCAATCACACGAAAGGCATTTATATTTCATTGCTTCAACTCAACTGTTGTCATTCCCTCTCCAGACCCGAAGGTAGATCGGGATCTGTTGGAATTTTATCTGGAGTTCGCTCAGCCACAGTACTTGATCTGGAGCTCACAGAAAATTACTACGGTCAAGGTACTGAAGCCTTACGCAGCTGGAATGTCAAGTTTAAAGTGACCCGAGGCTCTGACAGCTCGGTTCATAATTTTTCCCTGGCTGATCTACCGAATCTTAACCCTCACGACTGGATACTCCTCTACAATATTCTACTGTCCAATCCTCAGGAGTATCAGCCGATTATTGACCACATCAAGCGAATGCTTGTCTGCTACATTCATGAAGTAGCGAAAATGGATCAAGAAATCGCATATGCCATTCACAAGCGACCAACGATCAAACCAACTGGAAGAACTGGCAATGTGAACGTGATGCTCAAGGGTAAAATCGACCCCAAATTTCATACAGTGATGTTCGTTAGGGGTGAAAATCACAAATGTCGTTTTGCTCTTTGTGATAAGCACCTGTTCTCAACTGCTTGCTTGGAGCATATTTTGGAGATCATTCACAGGTGTAATCAGAATTCTGCAGCTGACAAGAAGTTTTTTACTGACATGCTACGATGGTATATTCAATTTCGGCAGACACTTCCTGCTATCATTCCTCGGCTGTTCAAAGTTGTGAAGACAGTGAAAGATACTTAACAAAAATAATCTCTCGCCTCATTTGACGCAAAGGGGGAGATTGTTGGGTCGAATAGTGTTGCGTCATGGGCTCGGTCCTTAGCCCAGTTTTACTGTCCGGTTGGGCCTGTCCAACCGTGATTGCTTTTGTTTAGGGTTTAGTATTTAAGGTGCATGCATGCAGCCTTTATGAGGAGCGCTTTGATGATTGTTATAGTTTTTGTACTACAAACCCTAGCTCACCTCTACAGTGGAAGTTCTTTGTCGAGCTCTGCTGAGGCGTGACTATATTTGAATCATTAAGCATCATTTGATTCCATATTGTGTTCTTTGTGTTTATTTGATTTTATTGTTTAACCTGTTAAAGATCTAATTGATCTAAGAGTTTTTCAACTCAATAGTTTTTATGGGTAAGATTTTATTTATTTGACGATTTCTAGATCTAACAAAATATCGAGGTTCACACGTTTATTTCAGTTCTTATAATACCATAAAATACTCCTATAGTATTTTAAATTTGTAAGTTTGATTCTAGTGTTTTCTTTGGTAAGTTTTTGACTTGTTGCTCACTACGACCATTCCCCGACATACGTTGGTCATATCTCGGACAAATATAGTTGATCAGGCTATATTTATTCTCGATCTGATTACATACCCCGAGGCCTAATCGTAGCGTCTCAACTTGCCTTAATACTTTTGTAAAATTTTGGCTATGATACTAGACCGATGCATGCATGTACTTATACTTTTATAAAACTAGCATTTTATTTTCTTAAAAGTATAGTTTGTGAAAACGTTTTGTCAGAGGGTTTTAGTCCCTTTGCATTTATAGTTTGTATATCTTATGTGGTTCGATATACTTACTTCACTATAAACAATGCTCTGATACGAATCTGTCACACCCCCAAACCAGGATGGCGGAAACATTCGGGGGCGGATGACTTCATGTAGTATCATAACAGTTGAATATTTGTAAAGAAAGTAAACACAACCATCATAAATATAATTTAAAAGTTACATTGTTGAATACAATACATGTCTCAAAATAAATTACCATATGATGATTTAATAAGTTTTAAGACTGACGTCTTAGCGTCCCTTTTCCAAAAGCTAAAGATTTCCCTGTATTACTGAATCCCTGAGAATAGAAGCAGTTTTGAAAGAGTATCAGCATAAAGCTGGTGAGTTCATAAGCATTTAGTTTTGGTGTAAAATGTTCTTTGATCCTTTGAAAAGTGTTCCTCAAGAAAATCCCATATTTTCTTAATAAAAGCATGTTTGAAACCCATTCCTTCCATGACTTCTAGATTCATACAGAAACGTACAATCCAAGGAGTCATGGAATGAATATGAATATCCATTAGTTCAATGTTAAACAATCCATTTATGAAAATACCGTGTTATCCAGGGAAAATCCTATATTTTCCCTAAAAGTAGGTTGTTGGTTATCCGTTCTAAAATGAAGTATACAAGTATCTACCATACGTATATCGTTAAACGTAGTTTTCTTTGAAAAACCCTGGTTACTCCCAGTGAGGTATATTAGCCTTATTACATAAATAAAACAAATAAAAACGTGGTGAACTAAATTGTGACAACCCGAAATTTCTATTCTGTACAACCTCTCACTTCAAGAAGAGTCAGAACAGTTTCTGCTAACTTTCAGGCTTTTAGGATTAAGTTCTAGTGTTTTAAAAGTTAGTAACTCAGGAGATGTCAGGAGAGAGGATGCCCTAGGGTTTATTGTGCAACAATAATGTCCCAAGACTCCAAGAGTTTGGAGTTTACGGCCTAAACAAAGGTGTTTACGGTCGTAAACCCTAAAAGAGGGTATAAATATGACACTTAGTCATTATTTACCACTTTTCACAATTTCAAGATCCAAAACTCAATTCTCTCTCAAGTATCATCGACTTTTCTTCTTGATCTTCAATAATGTAAGTGTTTCTAGCCCTAAAAAGTTGATATCTTACTTAATCTAGCGATCTAACATGATTCCATCCGTGAAATCATTCCAAAAGTGTAGATCTTCGAGTTTCACCAAGAACACCAATAACACACACTAGTGTTCTTGGACTTTTAGCACCTTTTCAAGATTCTACCTAGTAAGTACTCCTACCCTAGTGTGTTATAAGGCTTGTTACACTTCTAAACATCAAGAAAACACCCAAGAAACACAAGATCAAGGTGTTTACGGTCCAAGATGTTCTTGGACCGTAAACCCTATTAAGGGTGCCAAAGTGTGCCCTAGTCCCTTCTAAGCCTTGGAAACTAGTCTAGACCCCTTCCTTATTGTGCTTAGGACTCAAAACAACCAAAAGACTATAATCATTTGGGTTTACGGCCGTAAACCCAAAAGGCAAATGGTCCAAGGACCGTAAACTCCCTAAAGGAGTGAAATGGTGTCCTAATCTCTTCCTAAGGCTTAAACATGAAGTACGAATGCTTCTTGTGATCTTTAAGGCTTCAAAACACAAGATGGTCAAAGAAACATGAGTTTACGGCCGTAAACTCATGGGTTTACGACCGTAAACTCAAGGAGTTATGGTCACAAAACCGTAAACTCCAAGGGAGTTTACCCTTGAACCCCAAACTCAATAGCAAGGTCCTACCACCCTTAGATGCAATCCTTATGACTTATAGCACTTAAATAAAGTGTTTTACATGTCTTAGGATGTCTTAAACTTGGTTAATTAGTTGTTTTATGACTAATTGGATACATATATATATATATATATATGATTATATGTTAACTAGGATCATTGTGTGTGTACAAGTCTTCACTTGACACTTAGGATCCTACATCATTCAGTTCATCCACAACCACCCACTACAGGTGAGTTCATACCCCTTAATTAACCTTTTAAATGTTTTTAAATGCTTTTATTGGGGGGGATACAAGTTGAATCATGATAGTTATCATATCAATCACATGTGATTAATAACTATCAAACTATGAGTTTACTACACTTTTAGCTGTTTTATCAAGTAAACTACTTCAAAATAATTTCTTATACTTTAAAATGTTCTTATCAAACAAACTGCTTTCAAATCATTTTATAAACTGACATCAAGTCATCGATTCTTATTTATTAAACTTTTCAAAGGTTTTTACCAATACTTCTTTTATACTTTTAAATTGTCAATTGCATGCCTATATATGTATAGTTATGTAAGTAATGTTTAAAGGACTTAGGACTGCTAACTCGCTTTATTTCCTTTTCCTTGTTTGGATGTGGCCTTAGAGTATCGGTTATTTGTCCGAATGTCATCTAAATATTAGTTATATATTATGTATACATATATAGACATAAAAGTTCTATCAGTCAATTCAGTACCTTTGGGTAGCAAAGGCATACTTTCGGATATTCACATACATTACTAGTAACTATAATAGGTATAGTTAGGAGATACTATTTACTATTCTTAGTACAATTGTTAAAAGCATGTCTAGATATGTATAGTTATATAAATAATTTTTAAAGGACTTAGAACTGCTAAGTCGCTTTATTTCCTTTTCCTTGTTTGGATGTGTACTTAAGGTATCGGTTAGTTGTCCGAAGGTCATCTAAATATTACTTATATATTATATTATACATATGTAGATATAATGGTTCTAATCGGTAAGTTCAGTACCTTTGGGTAGCAAAGGTATACGTTCATATATTCATATATATATATATATATATATATATATATATATAATTCCTAGTAAGCTATTATAGGTATAGTGTTGGGTATATATAGGATTTGCTAACATTAATGTGGATTATTAGACCTAGCAATTCGTTGCGGAAGTCACCTTTAGTTCCCAGAATCTCTTATATGGAGAACTTTTAGAATGGGGACTATCAACCACATTATTACTTACTTACAGCGGGTCTCGTGAGAAGACTACTTACTTACAGCGGGTCTCGTGAGAAGACTACTTACTTACAGCGAGTCTCGTGAGAATACTACTTACTTATAGCGGGTCTCGTTAGAAGACTACTTACGTACTTTCATTCGGGTCTCAGTAGATGACTCCTTTTTATACTAGTAGGAAATATGGGATTTTCTAGGAAGTCAAACGTTTACAATTACTTACAAACCTTTTCATTGGTACTTATATAAATAATGACATTAATTACTTATGAATTCACCAGCTTTATGCTGATCTATGCTTTCAAAAGAACTTGTATTCTCAGGTCACCAATAGTGTAACACCGGGTTCATGGTATGATTTTATTTAAGTTTTTATCTTATTTTTTTTGCCACGAACTCGGCGAGTCTGAGTCCCGACTCGCCGAGTAGCAGCAGGGTGGACACGGGATTTGAGCGGTGAACTCGGCGAGTCGATGCATGGACTCGGCGAGTCCACCTGTCTGGATGAAACTCTATTTTCAGTCATTGCACCCTATTTTACCCATTCAAAAACACCCATTTCGTCCCATTCCCTTCCAGAAGAACTGTAGAGCAAAACCCTAGCCCATTTTGATCCTTGTGAGTGATTTTGGCTTGGTGAAGGAAGTTTGAAGCTTAGAAGAAGAAGGAGGAAGTTGGAGGGTGCAAGGAAGTGTGGTAGATCCGAAATCTACCCTGGGAGAAGCTCCTAACCAGGTAAGAAAGCTCCTTCTTGATCCTTAGTAAAATAGATTCCCTTTTGTCCCTTATATGTGGATTGCAAGCCCTTAAACCTCCCAAACTCCGTGTGTTTATACCCTAGGAGCTTAGATTTATGGTTTGGAACCATTGCATGTCTCAGTTTTGGCAAGAATGGGTGAAGAGTCGAAGGGTACTCGGCGAGTGCCAAAGTGCACTCGGCGAGTTCCATGAAGATGGCCTTAGACTCGGCGAGTTGGATAAACAACTCGGCGAGTCCTATGAAGATTGCCTGGTACTCGGCGAGTCGTTCTTCAAACTCGGCGAGTCCCTTGAATATAGCCTTGAACTCGACGAGTTGTTCTTCCAACTCGGCGAGTCATATGATCAGTCACTAGGATAGGAAGGGTTTAAGTGTAGGAGGTCCAACCCTCCGTAGTCGCACGTGGAATTAGCAATTTAACGTGTAACTATAGTCCCAGAATCTCCAAATCTCCAAGGTTGATGTTCTGATGGAAGATTGGAGCGATTTGTAAGATCTGTTCGTCGGACTCGGCGAGTCACCCCCTTGGACTCGGCGAGTCCAGTCGCGGGTTTGTTAGTTGTCCCCGTCTAGCGAGTCAGGCTGACTCAGTGAGTGGGAATAGGGACCCGATGAGTCAGAGTCGGGCTAGACATAGAAGGACTCGGCGAGTCGCCATATGGACTCGGCGAGTCCAGTCAATCAGAAGGTTGACTTTGACCAAGGAGTTGACTTTGACCAGTCATTTGACCTTAGGGGTATTTATGAGTGCCTAATCCATGTTTACGGATTTATAGCCGGAGGGATTACCGGTGCGGCAGCCAGGCGTAGTCTGAGCAGGTTTTCGGCAGCTACTCTCGAGGTGAGTTTCCTTCCAGTAGGGACGGGTCTAAGGCACCAAGGCCGGCCCGTATCTCATAGCTGAGTTTGATTGTGATATATGCCAGTATGATAGAATTGCTTATACTTGTTGTCTGTGTGATACTTGTATGTTATGGTTTAGTAGCGGAGTGTGGGCGAGGCCCGTATCTCCTAGCTAGTAGAGTGTGGGCGAGGCCCGTATCTCTATGGGTGTGGGCGAGGTCCGTATCTCTTTTCAGGTACCTCTTCAGCTAGGGGACAGGAGCCGGCGCGGTAGCGGCATATCACACACTCTCATGTTTTCCGCACTATGGATTTTCTGGGATGTACTCTGAATATTTTACTATGATGTTACCGGTTCTCAGACATAAATTAATATTATGAATGTTTTGTAAACGATGTTTTTATGAATTAACCTAATTTAAAAATGAAATTTTTAGCTGGTATTTTTGGGATGTTACAAGTTGGTATCAGAGCCCTGGTTTGAGGGATTCGGGCACACCTTCGGGGGTGTCTGGACTCAAATCGAGGGATTAAAAGATTTTTATAAAAAAAAAAGATTTTCTAAAGACTATGTAAAAGGGGTTTCTAAAAAGAAAAAAAAAGTGTGTGATGTGCGCGACCGGCCGAGCTCAAGTAAGTTTTCCCCAAAGTACCCATACAAGTTACGTTATGATTATCAATTTCAGTTTCAGTAGAACAGCATGCTAGAATAGGACTAAGGATCTAGGAATGATGCCTTATGTGCCTGCTTTATGTGTTTCGGCTTTTTGAAAATTGCATGCTAGTACAGATCAGTCAGTATGATAGCTAGAGTAGTATATACTCGATTATGTGTACTCAATGCCCGAATGCTGCTTGCTTTGTGCTATTAGGAGTTCTAGTCGTCTTTCACTAACTAGTGAACGAATATGCTAAGTTACATATTGCAAGGATTAAATAATTTCAGAAGGTTGGGTCTAGCCCTATTTCGCAGCTCTCGTTTGAGTCCAACCGTTGTAGGGCAGGACCTCTTATTCGAAGAATTATATAGTCTGAGTAATATGTAATAGTATTCGCGAGCTAGTTAGGGAAAGAAAGCAGGGACTTCTTGTGCAGCTGATGGCAGAGAGTGGGATGGTGATTACTTAGGGCAAGCCTAGGGCGAGAGTAGCACGAGAACCACAGTATTAGTAGAAAGGACTTAGTTGAGTTGAGGCAATTCTTGAGGAAAGTACGGATAGACGTGGAAGGTAGTATGGGCCCGTACTACTGAAAGCGGAGGATCCGTACTCGATTCAAAAAGGGCCGAGACGAGACCGGGGACTTGTGATATGAATGTGAGCCTCGTTAGTGGAATATAGTATGATGGTGGTTATGCTATGTTTTGCAGCATGGTGACCACACGACAGGGAGCGGGAGGCTCAGGATCAGGAACGGGTTCGGGTTCAGGGTCCGAACCAGTTGATGAGGGTCTACGCGAGTTAATTGCGTCAGAGATTACCAGGGGCATCCTTGAGTCGACTCCCATCATCTTCGGGTCGATCAAGGAGGGTATTGTAGAGTTGATGGAGGATCGTCTCAGGGCGTTCAGGAGTGATATGGCGGCTAGCCAGTCAGGACCACGCACACTGTCCTTTAAGGACTTCAGGGGCAGTGGTGCATCAGATTTCCATGGGGCGAAGGACCCCATTGCTGCCAGACGATGGATTGCAGACCTTGAGTCTGCACAGCTGATCAGCTTCTGCCCCGAGGGGTCGAAGGTACGATTTGCAGCAGGGTGTCTACGTGACAGAGCTAGAGATTTGTGGGAGTCGGTTTGTGACTCTTTGGGAGCCGCGGCCATTAAGGCTATGACATGGCCGGACTTTGTGACACGATTCAGGGCAGAGTTCGCACCTGCGGTGGAGCTCCAGCAGTTGGTACGGGAGTTCTTGGACATGAGGCAGACGACAGAGACAGTGGCGGAGATCACTGCCAAGTTCCGAGAGAGGGTGTTACTGGTGCCCCAGTATGCAGGTGATGAGGATATGAGGAGGACCCGCTACCATGACATGCTGCGAGCCGACATTCGGGAGCATGTCAGTTTTTCAGCTTGCCCTACCCTGGATTCTATGATTGCTAGGGCGAGGGAGAGGGAGATAGATCTGGAGCACATCCGGAAGAGGAAGGCAGAGGAGGGACAGACGATAGGGGCTTCGGGAAAGAAGCCCAAGGGATCAGATAGTAGGCCGAAAGGCCATTCAGGACCGGGCCGCTGCAGGAAGTGCGGCAGGTCGCACGAGGGAGCGTGTAGGTTAGGATCGACAGGCTGCTACAGGTGCGGCAAGACGGGACACTTCAGCAGGGATTGTACTGCCCCTGCTCCGGTTATTCAGACATCTGAGTTGCTGTGTTTCCACTGCAACCAGAGGGGCCACAAGAGGGCCAACTGCCCCCAGTTGACAGCAGCGGCGCCAGTACAGGCGCCAGCTCCAGCGACCCTGCAGATTACAGATGGCCGGCAGGGCAAGGCAGAGGCTCCGGTAGTGAGGAGCCGGGCATTTCAGCTGACAGCCGAGGAGGCACGCGCTGCACCCGATGTGGTGACGGGTATGATTTTTTTTCCCTCTGACCTATTTATATGAGATTTATGATATTGATATGTGCTCTGTGTATATACGTTTAGGATCATTCCATGTGAACGGTATTCCAGTCCAGGTGTTGTTTGATTCGGGGGCTACACGATCCTTTGTTTCTCTTGCACTTAGCAAGAAGTTTCCTGAGTCCTCGGGCATGTTGGATTGCCCTTTAGAGGTCGAGATTGCGGACGACCGGTCGGTGCGAGCATCAGAGGTCTTCCGAGATTGTGTGTTAAGGTTGTTCGAAGAGCGGTATTTGGTTGACCTAGTTCCCATTCCATTGCGGGGAAACAAGGTCATTATTGGTATGGATTGGCTGAGTCCCAATGGGGCAGTGATAGATTGCGCGCAACAGTTAGTACGAGTCAGAGCCCCAAGTGGGGGAGAGTTAGTAATTCAGGGTGAGAGATCACAGCGAGGACCAGCCTTCTGTTCGGCAGCGAAGGCAAGGCGTTACCTTCAGCAGGGTTGCGCAGGATATGTCGCATATGTCGTGGACACCCGGGAGGCGAGTAAGGCGACGGTGGGCGATGTGCCCGTAGTACGAGAGTTCGCGGATGTATTCCCCGAGGAGCTGCCTGGGATACCTCCAGAGCGACAGGTGGAGTTCAGGATTGACCTAGTCCCTGGTGCGGCTCCGATAGCCAAGGCACCGTATCGGTTGGCTCCTCCTGAGATGCAGGAGTTGTCTACACAGCTTTAGGAGCTGTTAGACAAGGGTTTCATTAGACCGAGCAGTTCACCCTGGGGAGCCCCGATTCTGTTTGTGAAGAAGAAGGACGGGTCGCATCGGATGTCTATCGATTATAGGGAGCTGAATAAGGTAACAGTGAAGAACCGCTACCCACTCCCGAGGATTGACGACCTCTTTGACCAGCTTCAGGGAGCATCTTGGTTCTCCAAGATAGACTTGCGTTCAGGGTATCACCAGGTGAGGGTCAGAGAGGAGGATGTGCAGAAGACGGCATTTCGGACACGTTATGGCCACTATGAGTTCGTGGTGATGCCTTTCGGGCTCACCAATGCTCCTGCCGCGTTCATGGACCTCATGAACCGCGTGTGTAGACCGATGTTAGACCGGTCGGTGATAGTATTTATTGATGATATCTTGGTTTACTCCAAGACGCGAGAGCAGCATGAGGAGCATTTGCGGGAGGTTTTGGAGACCTTGAGAAGGGAGAACTTGTATGCTAAGTTCTCCAAGTGTGAGTTCTGGTTGCACGAGGTGCAGTTTCTTGGGCACCTTGTCAACCAGAACGGGATTTCGGTGGATCCGGCCAAGGTGGAGGCCGTGATGAGATGGGAGGTTCAGAAGTCTCCATCTGAGATTCGGAGTTTCCTGGGATTAGCTGGCTACTATCGGAGATTCATCAAGGATTTCTCCAAGATAGCATTACCCCTGACCAGATTAACGAGGAAGGCTGTGGTCTTTCGTTGGGGGCCTGAGCAGCAGGCAGCATTCGAGACACTGAGACAGAGATTGTGCGAGGCGCCAATCTTAGCCTTGCCAGAGGGTATGGAGGATTTCGTTGTATACTGCGATGCGTCCATCTCAGGTTTGGGCGCGGTATTGATGCAGAGAGGGCATGTCATCGCCTACGCGTCGAGGCAGCTGAAGCCTCACGAGGCGAACTACCCGACGCATGATTTGGAGTTGGGGGCTGTTGTGTTCGCCCTCAAGATTTGGCGTCATTACCTCTATGGGGTTCGCTGTACGATTTACACGGACCACAAGAGTTTGAGGTACCTCATGGACCAGCCAAATCTGAATATGAGGCAGCGTCGGTGGCTTGATGTGGTAAAGGATTATGATTGTGAAATCCTTTATCACCCGGGGAAGGCCAACGTGGTGGCCGATGCGCTTAGCCGCAAGGCGGCGCCGATCAGGGATATTTGCATGAGGATGACAGTGGTGACTCCGCTTTTGGAGCGGATCCGGGAGGCTCAGCAGGAGGCTATGAAGGAGGAACATCGGAAGAGTGAGCAGATTGTGGGACATGTTTCCTCCTTCGACTATGACAACAGAGGATTATTGACATTACACCGCAGGGTGTAGGTTCCATATCTCGGAGGCGTGCGCCAGGTTCTGATGGAGGAGGCGCACAAATCCCGATTCTCCATTCATCCAGGGGCAACGAAGATGTATAGGGATCTTCGTCTGGACTATTGGTGGCCCTTCATGAAGAGGGCTGTAGCATGGTACGTTGAGCGGTGCCTGACCTGCAGGAAGGTCAAGGCCGAACACCAGAGACCACACGGCAAGATGCAGCCGTTGGATATCCCGCTGTGGAAATGGGAAGACATCACGATGGATTTCATCACCAAGCTTCCCAGGACCGCACGGGGAGTGGATTCGATATGGGTCATCGTCGATCGACCGACCAAGAGCGCCCACTTTATCCCGATTCAGGAGAGCATATCGGCCGAGAAATTGGCCGATATCTACATCAGAGAGGTGGTGGCACGGCACGGGGTGCCAGTTTCAGTGATATCGGATAGGGATGTGCGGTTCACTTCCAGGTTCTAGAAGAAGTTTCATGATGAGCTGGGTACTCGTCTGCATTTTAGTACAGCCTTTCACCCGCAGACGGATGGCCAGAGCGAGCGGACCATCCAGACTCTGGAGGACATGCTGCGGGCGTGTGTTTTAGACTTCGGTGGTAGCTGGGATACCTATCTTTCTTTAGCCGAGTTTTCATATAACAACAGCTATCACGCGAGTATTGACCGCCCTCCCTTCGAGATGTTGTACGGGAGGAAGTGCAGGACCCCGATATGTTGGGGCGAGGTTGGACAGAGAGTCATGGGGAGCACCGAAGTAGTGCTCAAGACGACAGAGAAGATTCACCAGGTCCGGAGCAGGCTTCAGACTGCTCAGAGTCGGCAGAAGAGTTATGCGGATAAGCGCCGATCAGACCTGGAGTTCCAGGTCGGGGATATGGTTCTCCTGAAAGTGTCGTCGTGGAAGGGCGTCATCCGATTCAGGAAACGGGGCAAGTTGGGTCCCAGGTATATTGGATCGTTTAGGGTTGCAGCCCGAGTGGGCAAGGTGGCATATCAGCTAGACCTGCCAACCGAACTCAGTCAGATCCACAGCACTTTCCACGTCTCCCAGCTGCGGAAGTGCCTGGTGGACGATTCAGCAGTGGTACCTTTGAAGGACATCCAGATTGATGACAACCTGAATTATATCGAGCGGCCTGTGGCTATCCTAGACCGGAAGTCGAAGGAACTGAGGAACAAAAGGGTGGAGCTGGTGAAGGTGCAATGGCAGCATCGGAAGGGCTCGGAATGGACTTGGGAGCCCGCGGATGAGATGATGGAGCATTATCCGGAGCTGTTCCGGAAGGGAGCGGCAGACTTCGAGGACGAATTCTAAAATAAGTGGGGGAGATTTGTAACACCGGGTTCATGGTATGATTTTATTTAAGTTTTTATCTTATTTTTTTTTGCCACAAACTCGGCGAGTCTGCGTCCCGACTCGCCGAGTAGCAGCAGGGTGGACACGGGATTTGAGCGGTGAACTCGGCGAGTCGATGCATGGACTCGGCGAGTCCACCTGTCTGGATGAAACTCTATTTTCAGACATTGCACCCTATTTTACCCATTCAAAAACACCCATTTCGTCCCATTCCCTTCCAGAAGAACTGTAGAGCGAAACCCTAGCCCATTTTGATCCTTGTGAGTGATTTTGGCTTGGTGAAGGAAGTTTGAAGCTTAGAAGAAGAAGGAGGAAGTTGGAGGGTGCAAGGAAGTGTGGTAGATCCGAAATCTACCCTGGGAGAAGCTCCTAACCAGGTAAGAAAGCTCCTTCTTGATCCTTAGTAAAATAGATTCCCTTTTGTCCCTTATATGTGGATTGCAAGCCCTTAAACCTCCCAAACTCCGTGTGTTTATACCCTAGGAGCTTAGATTTATGGTTTGGAACCATTGCATGTCTCAGTTTTGGCCAGAATGGGTGAAGAGTCGAAGGGTACTCGGCGAGTGCCAAAGTGCACTCGGCGAGTTCCATGAAGATGGCCTTAGACTCGGCGAGTTGGATAAACAACTCGGCGAGTCCTATGAAGATTGCCTGGTACTCGGCGAGTCGTTCTTCAAACTCGGCGAGTCCCTTGAATATAGCCTTGAACTCGATGAGTTGTTCTTCCAACTCGGCGAGTCATATGATCAGTCACTAGGATAGGAAGGGTTTAAGTGTAGGAGGTCCAACCCTCCGTAGTCGCACGTGGAATTAGCAATTTAACGTGTAACTATAGTCCCCGAATCTCCAAATCTCCAAGGTTGATGTTCTGATGGAAGATTGGAGCGATTTGTAAGATCTGTTCGTCGGACTCGGCGAGTCACCCCCTTGGACTCGGCGAGTCCAGTCGCGGGTTTGTTAGTTGTCCCCGTCTAGCGAGTCAGGCTGACTCAGTGAGTGGGAACAGGGACCCGATGAGTCAGAGTCGGGCTAGACATAGAAGGACTCGGCGAGTCGCCATATGGACTCGGCGAGTCCAATCAATCAGAAGGTTGACTTTGACCAAGGAGTTGACTTTGACCAGTTATTTGACCTTAGGGGTATTTATGAGTGCCTAATCCATGTTTACGGATTTATAGCCGGAGGGATTACCGGTGCGGCAGCCAGGCGTAGTCTGAGCAGGTTTTCGGCAGCTACTCTCGAGGTGAGTTTCCTTCCAGTAGGGACGGGTCTAAGGCACCAAGGCCGGCCCATATAGACGATATGTTAGTATCGGAGTGTGGGCGGAGACCGTATCTCATAGCTGAGTTTGATTGTGATATATGGCAGTATGATAGAATTGCTTATACTTGTTGTCTGTGTGATACTTGTATGTTATGGTTTAGTAGCGGAGTGTGGGCGAGGCCCGTATCTCCATGGATAGCAGAGTGTGGGCGAGGCCCGTATCTCCTAGCTAGTAGAGTGTGGGCGAGGCCCGTATCTCTATGGGTGTGGGCGAGGCCCGTATCTCTTAGCTGTTCATTATATGATTGCATGGTATGTGGCATTATGGGGGAACTCACTAAGCTTCGTGCTTACGTTTTATAGTTTTGTTTTCAGGTACCTCTTCAAATAGGGGACAGGAGCCGGCGCGGTAGCGGCATATCACACACACTCATGTTTTCCGCACTATGGATTTTCTGGGATGTACTCTGAATATTTTACTATGATGTTACCGGTTCTCAGACATAAATTAATATTATGAATGTTTTGTAAACGATGTTTTTATGAATTAACCTAATTTAAAAATGAAATTTTTAGCTGGTATTTTTGGGATGTTACAAATAGACAGGTACGACGATCAGGTTTTGTGAAGACGGAGCAGTCAAGACTTGTCTTTTATTTTGAATATTCGTTATATTGTTTTATTCTATGAAAGAACACACTTGTATTTAAAATTATACTATTAATGCAATGGATGATGTTGTTGCTTGTTTACTACTTTACATTGTTGTGATACATTACATGACGTCCTCCGCCTCAGAACGTTTCTGCCGTTCTCGGTTTTGGGGTGTGACATAAATCCTGAAGGTATTATTAATACTCTCTAGTAATCAATTGATTATTACTCTGAGGTTAGTTCACTCGATCCATTATTACGTAAGTAAATCGCTGTTATCTACATTATGAGTTTTATAACCATACATTAACTTGATATGGCACGTATCGGGGCCAGTATCCTTTATGACCTTGTCACCCGTAGACCTGCCGGTCCCACTGTAGCTAGCAGCGAGGTGTAGGATAGTCAGTCCCGTATAGATCTATACACAACAGTCACACTCTCCCTACAAGAGATTCTGGTCATATATGCTAGTCCTACACTCTGTTTTGGTGGTGAGTGTTACCAAGGACGTGTCTCCAACTTAGACTAACAAATTTACAAGTAATAATGCTGAAAACTCTTTTTGTAATTAACATGAATCCTTTTATAAAATGATATCTTTTACTTCACGATTCATAAGTTCATTGTCTTAGTTTTGAAAACCGTTTCTGCGAGTTGATTTCTTAACCCATTTGGTAAAAACTATTTTCCATGTTCAAAGTATATTGAAAATATAATTATCTTAAATAAAATAATATACTTTGAGCCCAAGATTACTTGTGCTTTTGCTTGTATTCCCCCCCTGAAAACATGAAAAACTCGGAAAAACGTAGGGGAATGAACTTACCTGATAAGTGGTGAATCGGGCAGCGTGTCGTTTCTAGGAATGATCTTTCTTGACGTAACCGCGAGTTTCTGGTGAAGAAACGAGCTTCACGCGGGCAGCACTTCGAGTGGAAAAAATGTTTTTATCGGGAACTTCGGGGAGTCGAGACTCGCGTCGTGCTTTGGGGGTGTTACCGGGGCTTCGGGGTAGTCTCGGGATGCTTAACACAGAGTAGAAGTAGCAGCCTAAACCCGAGACCTTCGGTTTCTATTTATAGGGTCATTTTTGGGGCCTCACGTCGTGAACCAAGCTTATTCACGTCGTGAACTTGGTCGTCATTAGGTGCGTAGTCGCGACAGCAGTCTGTTAGGCTCCAGAAGTTTTCAGCACTGAGTTCACGTCGTGAACCTCTTTTTCACGTCGTGAACTCTGACACAGTGTTGGGGTTCACGCCTCGAACTTCAGAAATTCATAACTTTTGCATACGAACTCCGTTTTCGACGTTCTTTATATCGACGCGAAGGTGAGATTATGCTCTACAACTCTCGTTTAGACTTCATCGGCTAATTTTGAATTTAAATTTTATTATATTTATTTTTAGTAGGTCGGGACAGGAAAACTCCGTCAAAAATCCATAACTTCTTCATCTGATATCCGTTTTCGTCTGTCTTTTTACCGTTGTACTACTATTGTCGAGATCTTCGATTCTCGCTTAGATTGTTTCGGCCAAAAGTCGCTCGATCTCTATTTCGAGTTTTTAGCTGTTTACTGTTATATCCGAAACTTAGAAAAATCATAACTTCTTCATACAAAATCAGGTTTTGACGTTCTTTTTATGTATGCTTATGGTTTAGTGATATCTACTACTTTCATTTAGATACCTAAGGCTAAAAGGTATTTTATTGAAATTTCGCGTTTTACGCTTAACAGTATTTTACCGGTTTTGACGCGGATCTTTGATTGGTCATAACTTCTTCGTTATAACTCGGATTTGAGTGTTCTTTATATTTCTGAAAACCTTGACACGATATCTATCATTTTATGCAACCCAATTGAGATTTTTGAACAATTAGTTTTTGACGCTATTTTTTATTGATTCCAAAAATAGATTATAATACTTGACTTTAGGTCATTATATCGACTTTAAATATCGGGTTGTCACAATCTCAGTCCCCACTAAAAACCTGCTCATGCTCTAACATTACCTCTCGGCAGACATACTGCCCAAATACTCTGATGGAAGGTTTCCATCAATGCTAACCCTTAGGGTTCTACCCCCAAGCTCAGAAACCGAATTCTCAACAACTCTTATGTTTCCCACAGGAAACGGAAATAATACCACCCATATCACAGAAGGTGACATCTCCACTATCGGCTGATTGCTCAACTCATGCCGCAATCCTTCATAAACGTCATCTCTACTCATCCCTGAGTCTTGCGACTTCATCTGACATCTCACCAAAATACCTTGGGATCATATCGATTTCCCTCACAAGGGATGCTTCGTTGGAACTTGTTCCACATGGCCCTTAGACCTCATACTCTATCGCATCCGATCTCGGTCTAACCAATCACAACAGAATAACTGGTAAACCAGAAGCGCTCACCACCATGAGTCATGGTACTCGAACCATGTGGCCACCTCTCGACCTGCTATGAATTATGGTAATCGAACCATATTCTCTCTCTTTCGAATCTGCTACGAATCATGGTACTCGAACCATGTTCTCTCTTCCCAATCCACTACGAATCATGATACTCGAACCATGACATCACCTCCCGATCTGCTACAAATCATGGTACTCGAACCATGAAATCACCCCTCGATCTGCTACAAATCATGGTACTCGAACCATGAATTCACCTCTCGATCTGCTACAAATCATGGTACTCGAACCATGAAATCACCTCTCGATCCGCTACAAATCATGGTACTCGAACCATGAAATCACCTCTCGATCTGCTACAAATGATGGTACTTGAACCATGAAATCACCTCTCGATCTGCTACTTAAAACCTCCGGAATGTTCCCTGTATCGAGTACGGGTCCTCTGCTTTTAGTAGTACGGGCCCATACTACCTGCCACATCTACCCATACTTTTTACACGGACCATCCCCGAGTTCCTAAGTAGCTGCTTAACCTTCTCGATCACCAATCCCGTCACGCGTGTTCGCTCCTCTACGAAATGCTCTACTATGTCAGCGTACTTATCTGACTAGGGTCACCCTTTCCTAAGCTCTTCCTAGGTTCTCACACTTCTCCGCCCTCAGCTGCTGAAGAACTCCTTATGATGCCAGCCATCTACCTCCTGAATATCGTCATATTCACTTAGTAGGTGACTCCCATCATCAAGAGTTCCACAAAGCACGAAGCAAGCAGCATTCGGGCATCGAATAATCTCTACCAACATGTAAAACCACTCTAGGTTATTACCCACTTGCTCTCCTCATACTCAAAGGATATCACCGAACTCAAGCAACTTTACCCCACGCGGGCATCTGACTACCCTCTAAGTAGACTCCTCAAATGCTTATCTAGGTATCTCTCCTAGATTTCTCCTCTACTCAGATCCCTCTCTAAAAGGATTCCTACTGGATACTCATACTCAGCACATGCTCGAAGGCACATCGCATATAACAGCAACTCCTAGTCTAAGGCATCACAATCAGGCCACTCTAGTCCTAAAATATGAAATACCTAGCCTATCTCTAGCATGCATAACATATCACATAATATATCATAACACATAATGTAAGGGTATTTTGGGAAATGACCGTTCGGGCGTTGGCTGATCGTACACACTGCTCCGTTCTGATTTTCTCAAAAATCTTTTACTCTTTTAGAAAAATTGTTTCTTTTATGAAAATTTCCTCAAATCCTCAGTTTGAGTTCTGATACGCCCGAAGGTGCATCCGAATCCCTCAAACCAAGGCTCTGATACCGACTTGTAACGACGTAAATTTTAAAACTATTTTTCATTTTTCAAACGTAATAAAACTCATATAATATTCTCAAAATCTCATGTATCAAATGTCATCATAATAAAACATATCCCAGAATCTCAACACATAATCTTATGCCAGTGTGTACAAATCATGCCAGCGCCTTCCTGCGATCCTCGATAGTACCTGAAACACATATCACATAACACGGTAAGCATAAATGATTAGTGAGTTCCCCAAAATACCACATACAACAAATTCACCACTCGAGGCTATACTTTGTAAGACCCTCTGGTCACTGTGTCTCAGCGGAACCCTCCAGTCCTGTAGCTCGTTGGACCCTTAGGTCCGATCTAGCTCGTTGGACCCTCTGGTCCGGTCTGGTTGAGCCTTCGGGCCTCATAAATCGTTGGACCCTCCGGTCCGGTCTGGTTGAGCCATCCGGCCTCATAAATCGTTGGACCTTCCGGTCCGGTCTAAATCGTTGGACCCTCCGGTATGGTCTATATAACACATAGCATACATATATCACAATGCACAAAAACTCAAACATACACATAACACGCAAGACCCTCCGGTCTGCACATAGTTACCACTCTAGGTAATGTATAGTGAGAAGACTCACCTCGTATGATGTCTAGTAAACTCTTGTGCTCGATATCCCCGATCTAGCCTCCGCCTATCAAAATGATAATATCTCTAATCAATACTCTCTTTATATCCTTATCTCTAACGGATGGGTAGAAGACCATTCTACCCCTCCATAGCCTCTCTTAAATCAGTTTGACCAACCCTAAGGTCAACTGAAATCAACTCCAGTCAACGGTCTAACTTTGACCAGACTCGCCGAGTGCACTCATGTGACTCAACGAGTCCATGCGTGTCCTCAGAATCCTCCTAAGGCCTCACTCGACTCGTCGAGTTAACCTTTCACTCGACGGGTTACCACCGATCACGAGCCGCGGGGCAACCCGATCCCACTCGTCGAGTTCTCTGATGGACTCGGCGAGTTTCCTCCATGGCAATACTCATTTGACCTTCTGAGGTCAGATCTGTTTCTCTAGCTTATAGATCTGACCTTCTAACACCAAAAAATCACGTAAAGGTCTGAACTTGAGGCTCATGCATGGTGTATTTTGCTCTATACACCATTATGACTCTATCGAAGCTTCATAGCTTCAAGGTTCCAAAGTTACTCTCTCAAAGCTACCTACTTTCTGGTTCTCTGGACCTCACAAGGTCCAGATCTACAAAATAACTCGTAAAAGGATTTGGATGCACCCAAAACCCCATCCAAATGGTGTTACAAGCCCTAACTCAACAACCAAAGGAAATCTATTCAAACACCAGGGAGACAAGAGCTTGTACCAGATCTGAAGCTTGAATGAAGATGAAGCTGATCCACCAACTCTCCTCTAAGATTCTTGCAGCACCGTTGACCTTCTTCTTCAAGGAAATGACCTCCAATTAGCCTCTTTCCTCTCTAGCTCACAATTAACTCTAGGGTTTCTCTCAAGGGACGAAGACACTCGTGGGAAGGGCCACAGAGGCTATAAGTGCCTTTAAATAGGCCCAAGCCCGAAAGAATTAGGGTTTCTGCCAACAGCGCTGACTCGGCGAGTCAGCTTGTCGACTCGTCGAGTCCATTCATTTTCCACGTCACCAAGTCGCGATCCTACTCGACGAGTTAAGGCGCCAACTCATCGAGTCACTCCTTATAACTTAGAAAATAATAATCATTTTATCATACCCGAAAATCTGGATGTTACACCGTCACATTGGCTTGCTAGATTTCAAAACAATTATATGCCAAAATGGTCATGCCCACAGACTTTTCCTACTTGTCGATCCACACATAGTCTAGAAGTACAAAAAAAATAATTAAACGTCAATCACAAATTAACATATACAAAAACTAACCCATAAAGATAAATATCCAAGAAATTCAGAGTGTAAAAGTTGAGTCACTCTTAAGCATAGCCTGATCAACTATGTTTAGTCTTGACTGAACCAATATATCATCTGATCTGGATAAACAGATGAAACATAAAAACCATAAGTATATAAATACAACCCCAAACCAAATAAAATATTTTAGAATACATCATAAAACAAAATAAAACCGAAAAATCTACTCCTTAGCACCCTCCGACTCCGCCTCGGTTTCCTCCTTGTCGTCATCGTCATCGTGTCTCCAGGATTTGTGCCTGAAGGAACGACACCATTGTAACCAGTGTTGCGTGCCTAGGTAGGTTCCGCATCACATCTCCAAGAGTAGGGTCTGGACGATCAGGCTCTGTGAGTCTAGGTTTCTGAAACGTTACAAAGGCAGGCTCAGGAATGACCTCCGACCCCACCTGCCGAATCGGTTCGACGATGTTATCCCCTGGTACCCGCCATGGCTGACCCACCTCCCTAGTCAACACCCGCATCTTTCCGAGAGCTGTAGTACTTAACTCCCAGATAGACATGGGGGCCATACCAATAATATCAGCCCCATAGGATAGGGCGAACGTAGTAATTCAGTGACCCTCGCAAATCCTGCTCGAGGATGTGGTACCTAGAGCCATACCAGACAGGTAAAAAGCAATGACGAAAGGAAGGTGAAGACGAACCTCCATGTGAATGAGGCACCACATATAGAAAAGGTCGCCAGAAGGAAACTTGTCACACTCCTATATGTGACAAATGGTGGATGCGACTAGTCGGTAAAGCAACCTATAGATAAGAGAACAGAAGGAGTTCTCCTTGGCCGACTGAGAGACATTGGTACCCCGAGTGTAGGCCCAAACCTACATAAAATCATACTCCTCCGGAGGAGCAGTGATACACCCGTCTAGAAATGCATAAAAATGAGGACACAACGTCTCCTCAGCAGTGTAAATCCCTTGACGCCTCCCCAACTCGATGAGGATGCAGGAGCGTGATACACCAACCAGGCAAAAAGAAAACACAGAAAGATCGGTCGAGAGCCTCAAATCCTTGTCGAAGCTAACCGTCAAAAAGTACTCTCAACAGAGCTCCTGGTTGATCACATTCCGAATCCTGATAAACCCGCCACCACTCGTCACAGAAAAAAAGCTCGAGACCGCTATCATCCCGAAGTGATTGGGTGAGGAATGGTGCTAGCTGAGCAGACAAGCCAATGCTATCCGCCACATTCCTAGAAAGATCCTGAGGAGTGCTGACCTTATTGAACAGAAGGGCAATGAGACGAGAAATGATAGTATGCCGATCAGGTAGGTCATCGAGGAACTGTAAGAAACGATCCGTTGGCCAGTTAGGAGGTAACTGACCCGCAACCTGACAGCCCCATCTCGACATATCTGCGACAAAATAAGGAAAGGAAACAGTTAGAATTAAGTTTAGATAACATAAAATGAAGAGGGGATTTAAGTAGGGCAGGCATGCTAGATGCGCGCCGCATGTAAGTGCACGCGACGCAAACGCATATGTGCGGCACGCCCCGAGAACACGAAGAACCATAGACATAGAAACCTATTGTTTCGTCCAATTTTCAACCTAAAAATCATTTAGGGATGTTCGGATAGTTCTGTAAAGCACGTATAAGCTCCACATTTCATCCAAAACAACACCAAATTCCTACTTTTAGTTCAAAATATTCAAAAATTAAAAAAATCAAAGCGAGAATTAATAGATGAATTAAACCCAAAATTGAGTATGTAGGAAGTAAAATCGGTAGTATAGGGCACTATATTACTCCCCAATTTCACAAAATACAACAAAAATTCGACAAAAAAGATAAAATTCTCTAAAAACCCTAAAAATTCGAAATTTCTCCCACAATTTAGGTTAGGATTTAGCATAGAGGTTACGTAGTAGTAGAGTGATGAAATGGAGTGAAGAAATCGACAAAAGCAGTAGGCGCGCCAAGTGATCGTCGCATGTGTGGACCCCGATAGCGACAAAAGCAGATAAAGACAAAATGAATGTTCGAATGAAGCCAAAAATGGACTTTAATGCTGATCTGCTGTCTGTGCGCGACGTGCGGATCATATGGACGACACAAACACGCAAGATTTTTTTTTAATAAAATTTTTGACCCCACTGATATCCTAAAATAACCAAGGCCTTTAGGAGTAAAGATTTATGAAAAGGAAGAAGGAACTTCCTTGGGATGATCAGTAAGTTGCTAGGAAAGCAACGACACCATGCTATGATCAGTATGTTGTTAGGGAAACAGCAATAAATTGCAAGGAAAGCAACGCCAAAATGCTATGATCAGTAAGTTGTTAGGGAAACAACAGTAAGTTTCTAGGGAAGCAACAACATCATGATATAATCGGTAAGTTGCTAGGGAAGTAACAATAAGTTGGCAGTGAAGCAACAATAACATCCAATTATCAAAAAGGTTGCAAGGAAGGTAACCAAAAGATGTAATATTAACAATAAAAGTCAAAAAATCACAATTAGAAAATAATAATAAAAGCGATAAGAAGATAGGTTTCTAAGAGAGCAACTATAAGTACCCTCCAAATAAGAAATATGATTGACCCTTTAGGTAAAACCCAGTAATCCTCTCATCTGTTGTTTTAGGAAAACAACCCTGTTGTGCTAACCTTACTTAACCCAACCGCCATCCAAACCATGATTCAACATCAAGTATCTACTGCATTAGGGAATCTCATAGTTGACCATGGAGAAGGAAGTAGCAAGGAAAATAGTCAAGCCTACCGGGATTTTCATCGTAGTAAGTCGGGACCCTTCTATGGAGATGAAGGGGTAAATGGCCTAATCTACTGGATCAAAGGAATAGAGATTAAGTGTAATAAGGGGGATAGGGTAAAATTTGCAACTTTCACACTCATGGGGAAGGCCCTCATCTGGTGGAGTATCTAGGTAAAGGCCTTAGGAGTAGATGTAGCTTATGTAATATCTTGTGAAGAGTTAAAAAGGCAAATGATAAGACAATTATGTTATACGGGAGATTTGGACCGAGTAGAACATGAATTCAGTCAGTTGGGCACTAGAAAGTCCAGTCTAGCATTCTACACCATACTCTTTGAGGACATAGCCACATTATTCTTAGAACTGATTGGCTCGAAGAGTTAGAAAATCAGTGCATATCTCTAAGAACTACCAACGCATGTTAGGAAGCAGATACAAGCATACAAGCCCCACACCTTGGAGGAAACTAAGCAACTAGTGTTCCACTTTGGGGAAACCAAATTCCTAGACGACATAATTAAGACCAGGGAATTTGGAAGAAAATGGGGAAAATCGACAAGGAAGGACCAACCCGACCCTTGTACAAGAGAAAGGAGGAAAGGAAGCCTCTAACGGTTAATCCCCAAAAGGGATACTTTGGAAGATTTCCATTATACAGTAAGTCTGGACTGCACCATCTCGATAGTTGTGAAGATTTCAGGTGCAAGGAGTGCGGAAAAGTAGGACATATTGCAGATGCCTGAAAGAGTCAGCAAATCCAGTAAAGGAATACTAGAAATAATAGGAATAGGAATGTGAGGGGAAAGGAAACCCCACAAAAATAATTGTAAGATTTTTCCGAGGATGACAGTAATCCTCAAAGTTTAAATGTTTTAATAAAGAGTTAATTTTAATAGTAGATTTTAAAGATTAATTAAAACAAAGAAATCCCTCTAGAAATCCTTAACCAAAATTTGATAGAAATTTTTGGTTTCCTATAGGTGTAAAATAGGATCAGGTAGGATTAGATTACTAAGGATGAAGTTATAGAATTAGAAGTAGAAAACTATAAAGGAAATTTAGTTAACTTAATAAGTAGGAAAAAAGGGAATCGACTTTCTTTGTAAGAAATTCTCTCCCCGTTTAAAGTTTTGACAAGACTCGAATTTGGAGGACGAAATTACTAAAACAGGGGGAGAATGTAACAATTGAGATTTTTCCGTCATTGATTTTTACTAGGAGTTAGGATCGACTCATAATGACAAAAAACTTCCCATATTGAATGATAATACGGAAAGTTGAGTCGTAAAAAAGTAATCAAAAAGTTAAAATGGTTAATGTATTTAGAAAATACGCGAACTAATGATCCCAAAAATATAAACTTCGAGAAAATCTAACTCTCATTGGAAGAGTTATAATTTTATGTCAAATAGAAACCAACCACGTTAATAATTCTATTGGCGTCAAAAATAGCAAAAAGAGAACGGTTGAGTTTCGGCTAACACAACACAAAGGAAATTTGTAGTAAAGCATGCGATAAGAACTTGGGAAGAAAGAGGAGCAAAAATGGAAGTCATGTGAAGGAGATACGTTTTTTATAAAATATAAAAATGTGGGTTAAAAATGAAAGTTAAAATTTGAAGATGCAACCTAAAGGAAAGTTGTAGTTATAGGAAAGAGTTACACAAATATATAAAGAGGGTAAGAAACAAAGATTATATGAAGAAAATATGAAAATTTAAAAAGTATTTAAGGGTGCGCGTTAATGTGCACGCCATGCCCATCGTGCACATGTGACCCCTAGATTCGTTGGAGATTTGGAAACGTGGACCACTAGAAGGGTGACATGTGGCAAGATTTGGATGGGCCACGAAGCAAGTGCATGTCGCGCAGGAGAGTGCCCGACGCGCACCATCACCATAAATAGAGGTACTTGCTTCTTGGTTTTTCATCTCAAACAAACCTCCAAACTCTCTCTATACTTTAATCTAAGATGTGGTTAATCATAGATCTCCAAACTCTCTCTCTATAATTATCTTTGTTGATTTGATTCAAGTTAAGTGTGGTTTAGTGGTTTAGTGACCATTAAATTGCTAGATCTATGATTAACCACATCTTAGATTAAGTAATAAAGGTAACAACTTTAGCTATGTTGGATAACATACTTTGATCATAATTGTGTTTTATTAATTGTCTTGACCATAGATAATTATCTTAGATATATCTTACATAGAACAATCATCACTAGTAATCAATTCTGTGTTTGCTTGTGTATGACCATGGCATAGCAAGTCATGAATTGGTAAAAATAATAGTAGATCGAATCATGATTGCTAATTACATATAAATTGGTAACCAACTTTATTAATCCAAAAATAAGAACTAAACATTGGTAAAATGTGGATTCAAAACTAAACAAAAGTGTTTTTATTATCTTGATTACATCCGTTTTTAGTTATTTGTTTTATTTATGTTAGCTGAACTTGCAAAATGAGTAAAAAAAACCCCCAATTTACTTGTTTTATTTAGTTAATTATGATGGATTTTGAGCATAACAAACAAATTATATGTGTGCATGCAACCCTAAATAAGATCTATGTGTTCTATAATTGAACATATAATAAGAACAAGAAGGGATAAACCCTATATCTCTAGTAAATAATCGAAAATTCCAAAATAAGGGTTATGATACATACCTTTGATTGTTATGTAGTAATAACAATCCGAAACATTGAAGATGTTGAAGCTTGATAGCAACTGTCACACCTCTAATGAATCACTCGCACACTTAGCAAGAGAATGAGAGATGAGAGAGGAGGAGATAACTTCAAATTTTGGCCACTCTTCTTAGGGTTTCAGGTATGTCGAAAATACCAAGGGGAAGGCTCCTTATATAGTTAGCTAACCTAGAGCGAAGGCTAGGGTTTTAGGAAGAAACCCTAATTCCTTAGCTTAAGGACCAAGCAGCCCACAACCTTCCATCCAATATCCAATGGACGGAAATTCTAGGGCCTTCCTAGAAATTTTCGTCTAAGCCTCTCAAGGGATGTTCTAGAGCTCCTTTCCCCAACTATTAATAACTTTCCAAACCACCCCTGTACTTTTAATTAATTCAGTTAATCCCAAAATTAATTCCAATTAATTTCTGATTAACTATTAATTAAATAATATGATTTCTAATTAATATATAATTTCCATAATACATTCTTCCTCTCTCTCTCAATAGGTCATTCTGTCTAGTTGCTAGTATGAGGGCAAACTAAAAGGACCGTTCTACTATCAATTCAAGTATATAACAAATATAGTTATGGGCTTAGACACCTAATCCAACAGTCTCCCACTTGGATAAGTCTAATAACTATAGTTGCAGTATAACTTCAAAAACTGAGTAGCAAATTGTAATTCTCAAAGCCACTAACGAACTCTGACCTAGTCCGATATGTGTCCTAAGATAAGTGATCATATAATCCTCCATTCTGCAAGATATCATGTGGACAAACGACATGTAACAGAATCAATCTGATTGTCCAATACTTTGTTTCCTGATTTCTGATTTGTAATGACAAAGAACTACAATTGAACACATCAATTCAGTCCTAGCCGGGCCCGACACACAAGTCAAAAATAAATCATCGAGGGGCCCAAGATATCGCTTTTCCCATTAGGGTAAAAGGAACACATAAACTTTGACTTATATGCTTGTACTATTTACTCACCAAATCACACAGAACAATACGTTTTATAACATCAATTTACTGACGTGCTTTCGTATTATCAATGCACAACTGCTTTGTAAACAAAAACTCATATATCTTTGTTTAAATATTATAAGATATTATCGTCTCAGAATTACTCGTGATAAATTCCATGAAGTATTTCCCTGAGTGTGGGTTAATCCAATACTTAAATTCTCCACTTCAAAAGTACTCATGAATGTTGCAGCAAACCATTTCTATGTCTAAACCCTTAGAAAATCTACAATTCAATTCATGAAAATCTTAATTCACTACTTACTTCCAAAAGTATGAACGACTATGGTTGTTTGAATAATCCAATTATTCAGGTAGTAAAACATGCAAAAATGAAACACAATAATAAACAATTGACAAAAGATATTAACAATACTCATAAATAAATCTCCATTATTCATCCATCAAATGTCAATTACATTTACCTTATTACAAGTTTCTAAATATCTATCTAACTACTAAAACTAACATCATCTTTCAGACCAATACTCCTAGCATGTTAAATATGTTTAACCCTACTCAGACCCTTCATGAGGGGATCTACGAGATTCTCTTCAGATGATACCCTCTTCATGATGAGGTGTCCTTATTCTACTCTATGTATGATAAAGTGGTGTTTTCTGTCAATATGTCTAGATCTACCATGATCTCTTGGTTCGTTAGTTAAGAAAACCGCTCCTACATTATAACAGAAAATCTCCATTGGCTCCTTTATGGCTGACAGAACTCCAAGGTCTCCGCTGAAGTTCTTCAACCATATGGCCTCCTTCGATGCTTCACTTGCTGCAATATACTCTGATTTATAGGTTAAATCAGCCACCATTTACTTTTTGGAACTTTTCCAAGTTACTGCTCCTCCATTAAGGGTAAACACCCAACCAGATTGAGAACGGGAGTTGTCTCTGTCTGTCTGAAAGCTGGAATCACTATACCCTGTTACTCTCAAGTCATTACTGCCACAGGCATAAGGACCCAATCCTTAGTCCTTTGCAGATACTCACGAATATTATTGACTGCTATCCAATAAGCTCTACCCTAATTTCCCCGATATCGACTAACCATGCTCAAAGCAAAATCCACATTAGGACGAGCACATATCATAACATACATGATCGATCCAATAGTGGAAGCATATGGAACTCGACTCTTTTATGCTATTTCTACGTCAGTACACAGAATCTGAGTCTTACTTAGTTTGGTATTGCTTTGGATAGGCAGCTCTCCTTTCTTTCAATTCTCCATGCTAAAACAGTTTAACACTTTATCCAAATATGCGCTTTGACTAAGTCCAATTAGTCTTTTACTCCTATTTCTCAAGATGCATATCCCTAGAATATAGGCAGCCTCTCCCAGAACCTTCATAGCGAAACACTTTCCAAGCCTAGACTTAACTTCCTGCAAGGTTGGAATGTCATTTCCTATAAGGAGTATGTCATCAACATACAACACTAGCAAGGTTACCATACTCCCACTAGCTTTTATATATACACTAGATTCATCTTCACTTCTAGAGAAGCCAAACTCTTTAACTTTCTCGTCAAAGCAAAGATTCCATCTACGAGAGGCTTGTTTCAATCCATAGATTGATTTCTCAAGCTTACACATTCTATTGGTGTACTTAGCATCCACAAAACCTTTTGGCTGATTTAATGGGTTTTAGTATAGTACAACATCCTATGGTGCACATATAACCCTAAAAATATTGGATCTATGTTTTCACTAATTATACATGAAAATGGTTTCCAAGGCATTAAACCTATAACTAGCATGCATTTGACATAAACCATATAAGATACTAGTTAGAGTTACATACCTTTTATGTAGCTTGAAGTCTTGATGTATGTGGCTTTAAGAGCTTAGCCCCAATAGCGTGGAAGCCTCAAATAAAGTCACAACACATCATGGACAGATGATGAAACTTGAGAGAGAATTCATACGCACCAAAACCGTCCATATCCTCCAACAATACATTAGTAGTGATTTTGGCTATGAAATAACCTATTTATATGTTGGATTCCAAGGGTCATGGGTATAACCCAAGTCCATACCCATGGGTGTTATGATCCATGGTTCATGTGGACCAACTCTTTATGTATCCATACATAAACTAGGTCCAACATGGATCAAAAGCCCAACACATATAAATATAACTAATTACCATAATTAGTCCTCATAGATTTAATTAATCTCTTTTCATCACAAAATTAATTCCAAATTAATTCTTGATCAATACTAATTAGAACATATGATTTCATATTAATATATTAGAACTTATAATATATTAATAAATAATATATAACCTTCTCTCAAGAGTCTAATCTAACAAATTGTCCTGATGATATGCAACCCAAATGGACCATGCTACTCTCGGGTCGAGTACATACCAATAATAGTTATGGTATTAGACATATAATCCAACAGTCTCCCACTTGGATAAGTCTAAAACTAATATTGCAAGTATAACTCCAAAACCCGACTAGAAATCGTAGATCTTAAAAGTCGATGTCGAACTCTGACCTAGTCAATGCATTGCCCATTAGATAAGGGATCATATATTCCGTAACCACTGCTATCTCATGGAATAGGAATAAGCGCCGCTAGTCCTCCATTCTAGATATCATATGGACCCAGACATGGATTATAATCATTCTCTCTGTCCATTTATTGTTTCCCTATTTCCGATTTATGGTGACCGACTAATTGAACAAATTCAAATCAGTCCAGGCCCGGCCGAGCACTTACGTTTGTCATCACTAAATCATCGAGGGGCCCATAGATATCTCTTTTATCCCTCCAAGGGTAAAAGGAATGGATTAAATTCGACTCATATGCTTGTACTAACTACTTGTTAAAATCATACACAAAGGCACGTTTTATTACATCAAGTTACTGATGCGTTTTCGTACAATCAATGTACAACCAAATCATAGTCAACAACTCATATCTCTAGGTTTGAAGAATATAAGATATAATCATTTCATGATCACTCGTGATAAAATCCATGAAGTGACTCAAATGAGCGTGGGTTTAATCCAATACTCGAATCTTATTCCAGGAGCACTCATGAATGTTGCAGCAACTTTTGCTATGTATAAACACTTTAGACGTCTACAAGCCCAATTCATGATAGTCTTGATTCATACCTACTTCCAAATTATGATTAACTGTGGAGGGTTTGAATAACCTAGTTATTCGGGAAGTCAAAACATGCAAAGTGAAACACAAGAATAATCGAATGCAATATGGTCTCAGAACATATGAATATAAATAAAACACCTTTTATTTATCACCGTATTGATTACACAATATTCATTGTATAATGTTTCGATTTATCAACCTAATACTTGAATTAAAACAATAGTCATGCCATGCTCCCAGCATGCACACTATGTTTGTCTATGATCCTTACTCTGTGAAATAGACCAATTGAACATGATTCCAATGATGCTCAATTCACAATCCCAAATCCTTACCGCAAATATAAGAATACACGATTCTTTGCCATTTACTGAAATCTGTTAGATTCTAAACATATATGCATTGATCCTCTTGTAATGACTATGCACAAAACTCACAAAGACTTGGCAACAGACATTACAAAGCATTCCAATGGAGAGCAATTCCATGGATACCAAGTCTCACATTCAAAGTACATTCCTTTGAACATCCTTCTTGCATTAAGTTTTCTAATCTTACACAGATTTAAAAAGAATAACTTCCACCTATGGAAACATTTCCATATTCCATTTTGACTATCACTTCTGAGCAAGAGTTGCCTCCTTTCAGTATATGTCAATATGGTCCTTCCAAAATCTACACTATACTTCCAACTGTCCATGAGCAACCAATATTTGGTAAACCTCAGATTGTCCTTGACTATATCTTAATCATTTTAGTCATATCCAGTTCTAGTACTTTTTCCCTCTTAATGCCCTAGACATTTGGAAAAATTTAGAACAGATGAATATTACATCACATGTAATCAATCCTATATCCGAAGCATGTGGGACATGATTCATGATGTCTCACATAAAAACATGGTACTAGACTAGTCTTTTGCTATTATATTTCTATTTCTATTTGCCATGTTCTCATAATTCAGATTAAGAAAAGGATGTCGTAATCATAATCGAATTTTAGAACGCAAATAATGTAATCATGACCAAATATTAAAATCTCACAATCTAAGCTTTTAGATTTGAAATGAAGTATAATTTCATCTCCGTTAATTACAACAAAACAACTTTTCAAACCCAACAAAGTACATTTTGCAAATTGAAACTTTTGTTTTCTATAATCAACATTGTTAACTTGCAACACCTAACATAATAATCGTGCTCCCACTAACATGATAATTATTAGCATAACACTTATGCTCCCACTAGCTTTGACATGTATCTAGAAATCAGCTGGACTTCTAGAAATCAATACTTTATTGACTTTCTTACCAAAGTTCAGATTTCGGATACGAGATGCTTTGATAATACTTTATCAAAATCATACACCTTTCCTTAGATAGCTCACATGTTTGTCTAAACAATTTTTAGAACTATTAAAAGGGATGCCGTAATCATAGTCTCAATTTTTTAGACCTTTGCCATTTCTCACAAGTCCATGTTAGTGTGTCGGTTAACCACACACGCTCCACTAACGACTTTGAGAATGCAAATATCAGAATTGCTATCTACTTAAAATCTACTTAGTGGAAGCGTTTCATCACCATCATTTTCATGAATCGGAGAGAAACCTTATGACACTCAGATTTTATGGTGTATGTGTTCCTATCCATGTGAATTTTTCATAACTATAATCACAAGACAAGGTTAGTGACAAATCCCAACCCATATGGACTGAACTTGTGCAATCTTAACTTCTTGCCACCTGGCAGCACAAGGGCCTAGCATTGCTTCCAAGTAGTTACACAAACAATTTTGAGAACTCATAGAACTCACATGCATAGTCAACTTTAACTGGAATGGGTACAGAAACAAGAATATGTCAACACGATGGGCTATAAACCTCAAGTCGTGTGCTAGTGATAAACAAAATGTTTTATTCTTGATTAGTTCTTGAAACTTTTCAAGATCTTTTAATACTCCCACTGACCTCTTGACATGTCAAGAACCATTCCTTGACAAAGCAAATATTCAAGAGTTAGTGCGGATTCTTATCAAGACAAACACTTCACACAATTGGCCTTAGTTGGTCTTTGTTTTATCCAAAACATCACAACTTACGAATTTCAAATGTACAAGAGTAAGAAAACATTTTACTCTACATTTGACAAGTGTTATAAACCTTCTAAAGGTTATGTCACTCAAGTTACAATCTTTGAGAATTACTCTAAGACTCATTTTTGGAACGAAGTATGATTTATCGTTTGATTTAACAATTCCAACAATTCGCGATTCCTCTTCTTAGTCATACGAATGCACTAAGATGTCCTTAGATGATCAATTGTGATATGGTTTCATAATTACTATGATAATCATAAAACACGATACTAGAGTACTCTCCCATCTTTTCAGATTGGAGAAACTTTTATCTTTCTGCCTAATTTGATTCTTCTCATTCATCTTCCCATACATTGAAACTTTTCCAATTTTCAGAATTATACTTAAACTTGTAAGCACAACCATATTTACTAAACTTTAGTAAATCATGACGAATAGCCTTATCGTTCTTTGTGGTGTACCTTATCAGCGCACAACAAGTGTACCCGATCCTATAGTCCTTCATTTGACTCACACGAACATGTGAACAAGGAATTAGTCTTAATTTTCCAAAGATGAAAATTCTCATTCAACATACAATACAAGTTGCATGATTCCAAGTTTCTATCCAACTGAAACTTGGATGATGATAATCTTTCCTTATTTGGTAAATTATTAAACTACCACAAACGAAAGAATCAAAAACAACAATCTTCCATAAATCCCATTGTAAGGAAATTTAAAATAAATAACATCAAAACTTTTCTTTTATTTTAAACTTGCGGAAAAAATTTATCCTTACAATGAAAATGCATATGAAAAACATGTTGTCATCTATTCCTGAGCAATATATCATAACTCTTAAGTAGCAGCTCAAAATGCAGATCTTCAGATCATGCGATTGAAATCCATCTCTTCACGATCAGAATTAGCTTACTCTTCCTTTAAGCTTCTTTTCTTTGATTATACAAAACATCAAAATGTGACCTATTCACATCATGTAATAAGAATCTCCAAATAGGAACTTAATAGAGTTAGATAGTGGACTTTTGTCTGAAGTAGAATGAAACATTTTGACTTTACTATCCTTATGATCTCTCAGGTAAATAGGGCAGCTTCGCAACCAATGCCCCTTCTTTTGGAAATAGAAACATATGGACTCTTTGGTAATGGTACATGGGACTATCTCAGACTTAGCCTTTCTCTTTACCATTTGGTCAACCGGGTTGACTATGGCCGATCCATTTCTATCGGGAAGAGAAGACTTTTCTAGACTTCCAATTTTTCCATTATCAATGTCCATGAAGGTTTGGGAAGTAGATCTTCCAAACAAATTTTCTTTCCCAGTGCCCAAAAACATTTATGATTCAACAGAAACAAGCAAATAGGTAAGAGCAATAAGGGTTACGTCATGATCTGTCATCAGGGAGTGACTGAAGAACCAAGTCAACAGCCAGCTACCTCAAGACTTCGACACCCAACTCTCCCATCCTATCAATATGTAACTTCATCTCCAAGATGTAAGCACATATAGACTTTTCTTGCCAATAGGGATTAAGTGACCTTGAACTTTTCAAGAACTTGTGGGTTAAGGAGAATAGTTGGAGGAGGTGGAGGAAGAGAATTATTATTTCAATGATCCAATCGCGGGATATCATCTTCATTAGGAAAGCTTGTTCCAAGAGATTTGGGAAGATCATAGTTGTCTGAACCAGACATCTACAATGGGAGAAATTCAAGTTAGTTGATTTAAGATCTTAATATAACACCCAATACGAAATATTAAGGCTAGGACTCAACACAATATTTTATAACTTGGAAGTGGGATGTCGTAATCCAAGCTATAAAATATTTGAAGGTAGGTAAATGACGATTTACCAATTTCCACCATGAAAAACGAAAAAGAATTTTAGGTCTTAAATGGATTGAAACTCCTAGATCCTGTGATATCCATTGAACTTTTCAATGGAATGTTTAAATCTCGATTGTGCCCTCTCAAGTTTGTGACTGGGATGCCGAGGATCACAAACAAGGTGTGAATAACCATGCAAATTAACTTGGTACCCTTAACTTTATCACTTAATCGATGTGCCGGTTAACCACACGCGCTCCACCGATCTATCATAAACATTAAGTTACCATTTTCCACACTTACTAGTCCATGTTAGTGTGCTGGTTAAGTAAACATGCTCCACTAACGACTTGGTAAGGTACAAAGTGTAATTTAATGGGTTAGCACTAAATTCATATTTTCCTAAGTAACTAAGATTGGGAATTTATAAATGTTTAGTTACTTAGTATTTATCATTATACTTTTAATGAAAATTATATCTCATGTCCTACCCGTTCGGCTAACGACCCTCCACCAGTCAAGGAAGCGGTGGGTGAGAGTGGACACCCATTAAACTGCCATTTTATATGCAGTAACCTTATACGCCCTTATAGACCGGCTTCGTGAATGAGGCCTACTAATGGTAAGACTGACTTACTCTTATACATATATATAAATATTAAACCTATAATATTATAATAGTATAAGGGTTGAATTTTAAACTATTTAAAAATATAGGGTTTGGAACTTAAGTATACCTGGGGGGGGGGGTAACTTTACAAATTCCAAAACTTGAGGGAAAGTTTTGAACAATTAAAAAAACTTTTGGTTTCCATAACTTATGAGTTTAAAGTAGTTTTAATGAAAAAACTCTTCAAGTTCCATAACTTGAGGACATGTTATGAAAGAATTTAAAACATTTTAAAAAAATGAGACTCTTCATTTTCATAACTTATGGATATCTTATGAGTTTTAAAAATCATAAATGAGACTTTTCATATAACTTGAGGACAAGTTACAAAAACACATATTATGAACAACTTTTAGATCAATTTGGATCGAAAACAAATTATCACATAATTTTTCTATTAATCTAAACTAACTCATAAGAACAAGATAATTCGAATCATCAATCTTCAAGAAATTAGCGTGACCATATAAACTAATACAAATCTTGAAATTATGACAATTATCTTTGAAATTTGATTAGCATGATCATTACCACGTCAAAAATAGGTTTATAAGTTCAAAAACAGTTTAGGGTAATGATCCTAGTGCAATTCCAGCCTTAAAAGTCGAAAATCTGCACTCTGGGCCTACTACTTGTCGAGTGTATGAACCTACTAGACGAGTAGGATGAATTTTTTCATGGACTCGGCGAGTCCATCAGTGGACTCGGCGAGTACGCAGTCCAGACAGCCAGAAAATCGATTTTTTCATACCTTTTATGTAACTTGAAGTCTTGATGTATTTGGCCTTAAGAGCTTAGCTCCAATAGTGTGGAAGCCTCAAATGAAGTCACAACAAATCATGGACAAAGGATGAAACTTTAGAGAGAATTCATACACACCAAAACCGTCAATATCCTCCAAGAATACATTAGTGGTGATTTTGGCTATGAAATAACATATTTATATATAGGATTCCAAGGGTCATGGGTATAACCCAAATCCATACCCATGGGTGTTATGATCCATGGTTCATGTGGCCCAATTCTTTATGTATCCATACATAAACTTGGTCCAACATGGATCATAAGCCCAACACATATAAATATAACTAATTACCATAATTAGTCCCCATAGATTTAATTAGTCTCTTTTGATCACAAAATTAATTCCAAATTAATTCTTGATCAATACTAATTAAAACATATGATTTCATATTAATATATTAGAACTTATAATATATTAATAAATCATACATAACCTTCTCTCAAGAGTCTATCCTAACAAATTGTCCTAATGATATGCAACCCAAATGGACCATGCTACTCTCGGGTCGAGTACATACCAATAATAGTTATGAGCTTAGAAATCTAATCCAACATGATTTATGTAAACATCCTCAGCCAATTTCCTATTAAGGAAAGTGGTCTTGACATCTATATGCCAAATTTCATAGTTATGAAACTTAACTATGGATAACATTACCCTAATAGATTTAATCTTGGCTACTGGTGAGAATGTCTCATCATAGTCAACCCATGGGTTTGAGTAAAGCCCTTAGCAACCAATCTAGCCTTGAAAGTGGGCACCTTTCCATCCATGTCAGTCTTCTTTTTGAAGATCCATTTGCACCCAACTGTCCTACGACATGGGACATTTTCAACAAAATTTCAAATTTGGTTTTTATATATGGACTTGATCTCATTGTCCGCTGCCTCTTTCCACTTGGCAGAATTAGGGCCTGCCATGGCTTCCTTGTAGATAGAAGGCTCATCTAAATTTACTAATGTACTATCACTAATAAACATATCACCTTCTGTAGTAATATGGAAACCATAAAACTCAGGTGGCATTCTAACTCTACCATAACATCTAAGAGGTAATGACTTGGTAATTGGTTCAACTGGAATTTATTCCTTAGGTTGAGTGCTTGTATTAGAGGTTCCTTCATCGGTTGACTCCTGAATTTCTGCAAGATCAATTTTACTCCCACTTTCCTCTTTTCATATGAGCTCTCTCTTGCGAAAGACTCACCTTCGTGCTACGAAGACCACGTTCTCACTAGGTCTATAGAACAAATATCCAAAGGACTTTTTGTTGGGTTTTGAGCACTATAACACTCCTATGGTGCACATGCAACCCTAAATGCTTTGGATCTATATTTTCTCTAATTATACATGCATTTTCAATTTTCCAAAGCATACATCCTAACTAGCATACAAATTGACAATTGAACAATTCAACTAGTTAGATAACTTACCTCTTAGTAGGACTTGTAGTTCTTGGCCTTTAAAAGCTTGAGCACCTCAAGTATGATGCCTCTAATGTGTCACAAACACCAAATGCAAGAGGAGGCTTGAGAGAATAGGTTACTTAGCACAAAATCTATATCACTCTCTTAGAATGATGGTGTAACCGATTTTGGTTCTAGGGAGGCCTTTTTATAGTGTAGCAAATGTTAGGGTTAAACCTTGCAAACCGTAATGACCTTTCATATTACTTAGGCTCCATGGGTTAAAACCTCAATGGACTATCCGTGGACTATCTAATTGGTTTAGCTCATATTAAATAACCATGCATCATTAGCCCACACTATAAGAATCATTGATTTACATAATCAATCCCCACATCTTTAATTAGTCTCTTTTGATCACAAAATTAATTCCGAATTAATTCTTGATCAATACTAATTAAATAATATGATTTGTCAATTAATATATTATACTTATAATATATTATTAAATCATAAATAACCTTATTCTCAGAAGTTCATACTATCAAATTGCACTGGTGAAGGCAACCCAAAAGGACCATGCTACTATCGGATCAAGTACATCCCAATTATAGTTATGTGATTAGACACCTAATCCAACAGTCACCCAATTGGATAAGTCTAATAACTATAATTTCCAATGCATCTTCAAAATCCGATAGGCAATTGTACCTCTCAAAATCCGTTGTCGAACTCTGACCCATTCAGTCACCCGTCCTTTAGATAAAGGATCATATATTCCTCTGTTCTCAAGATATCTATGCAGAAAAATACATGGAACATAGTCATACTTATTGTCCTGCAATTTGTTTCCCGATTTCCGATTCGTTTGACATAGACCAAAACTGAACACGTCAATTTAGTTTTGACCGGGCCCGACATATATTCAAAACAGAATCATCGAGGGGCCCAAGATATCACTTTTAATCCTCTTAGGATAAAAGGAACATATAAACTTCGACATTATATTCTTGTACTAACTATTCATCAAATCATGCACAATGACATGTTTAATAACATCAAGTTACTGATGCGTTTTCATGCCATCAATGCACAACCAACTCGTAGTCAACAACTCATATATCTTGGTTTCAAGATTATATGATATTATCGTCTCACAATTACTCGTGATAAATTCCATAAAGTAATTCAGGTGAGCACGGGTTGAATCCAATACTCAAATCTTATTTGAGGAGCACTCGTGAATGGTGTAGCAAACTTTTGCTACGTCTAACACCTTAGACAATCTACAGACCAACTCATGACAGTATAGCCCTATTACCTACTTCCAAAGTATGACCGACTATGGATGGTTTGAATAATCTTATTATTCTGGATGTCAAAACATGCAAATTGAAACAATAGTAAATAATTGACACAAGACAGTAACTTTACTTATAAATAAAAATCCTTTTATTTAATCAATAAATGTCAATTACAATTTAGCTATTACAATTTTTTATTTATATAAATATTAAAAATAATATTGTCCGTTAACCCAATGCCCCTTGCATGCTTCAAGTGCTTAACCCTAGTCAGTGCCTTCGTGAGGGGATCTGCTGGATTGTCCTCTGACGATATCCTCTTCACCATGAGGTGTCCTTCTTCTACTTGATGTCTTATGAAGTGGTACTTTCTTTCGATATGCCTGGATCTACCATGACCTCTCGGTTCCTTGGTTAAGGCAACCGCCCCTTCATTATCGCAGAAAATCTCCTCAGGCTCCTTTATCGATGGTATGACTCCAAGGTCTTTGATGATGTTTTTCAACCATATCGCCTGCTTCGATGCTTCGCTTGCTGTAATGTACTCTAATTCACACGTTGAATCAACTATAGTCTCCTTCTTGGAACTTCTCCATGTTACCGCTCCTCCATTCAGGGTAAACACCCAGCCCGACTGAGAGCAGAAATTATCTCTTTCGGTTTGAATGCTGGTGTTACTACACCCTGTCACTATCATGTCATCACTCCCTTCGAAGGTAAGGACCCAGTCCTTAGTCCTCCGTAGATACTTAAGAATGTTCTTAACCGCAGTCCAATGAGCTTTACTAGGATTCCCTTGATATCTGCTGACCATGCTCAAAGCAAATGCCACATCAGGGCGAGTACAAGTCATAACATACATGATCGACCCAACTGTAGAAGCATATGGTATTCGACTCATCTTTGCTATATCATCCTCTGTACTCAGACTCTGAGTCTTACTTAGTTTGGCATTGCCTTGGATAGGTAAGTCAGCTTTCTTGGAGTTCTCCATGCTGAAATGCTTTAACACCTTGTCCAAGTAGGTACTTGGACTATGTCCTATTAGTCTTTTACTCCTGTTTCTCAATATCCTTATCCTTAGGATATGAGCAGCTTCCCCAAGGTCCTTTATGCGAAACATTTCCCAAGCCAGGACTTAACCTCCTGCAAGGTTGGGATGTCATTTCCTATGAGTAGTATGTCATCCACATACAACACCAGATTGCTTACTATACTTCCACTAGCCTTGACATACACACAAGACTCATCCTCTCTTCTCGAAAATCCAAACTCTTTGACTTTCTCATCGAAACAAAGATTCCGTCCGCGAGATGCTTGTTTCAATCCATATATGGATTTTTCAGGCTTACACACTCTTTTAGGGTACTTTGCATTGAAAAAACCCTCTTGATGATTCATGTAAACATCTTCAGCCAACATTCCATTAAGGAAAGTGGTTTTGACATCCATTTGCCATATTTCATAATCATGAAATGTAGCTATGGCTAGGATAATCCTTATCGATTTAATCTTCACTACTGGTGAGAAGGTCTCATCATAATCAACTCCATGAGTTTGAGTAGAACCCTTCGCAACCAATCGCGCCTTATATATGTGTACTTTCCCATCCATGTCGGTCTTCTTCTTGAAGATCCATTTGCACCCGACTGTCTTACGACCCGATACATTGTCAACCAACTTCCAAACTTGATTGTCATACATGGATTGAATCTCGTTGTCAATAGCCTCTTTCCATTTTACAGACGCGGGGCCTGTCATGGCTTCCTTGTAGTTGTTAGGTTCATCCAGGTTTACCAATGTGCTATCACTGATAAATGTATCACCTTCAGCTGTTATATGAAAACCATATAACACAGGTGGAACACTAACTCTACTGGAACGTCTCAGAGGTACGGGCTGGTCAATTGGTTCAACAGGAGTTTCCTCCTCAGGTTGAGTGCTAGTGTTTGGGGTTCCTTCATCGCTTAACTCTTGAAGCTCTTCAAGGTCAATTTTCCTCCCACTGTCCCCTTGGCCTATGAGTTTTCTCTCGCGAAAGACCCCTCTCCTTACAACGAAGACAACATTGTCACTCTATCTATAGAAGAGATATCCAAAGGATTTCCGTGGGTAACCGATGAAAATACATTACTCACTCTGTGGTTCGAGCTTGTCGTGAGTCTCATGTCTCACGAAATCCTCGCAACCCCAAACTTTGATGTGGTCTAACGAGGGAACCTTCCCTGTCCACATCTCGTGAGGTGTTTTTGAAACCTTTTTGGTAGGGACTAGATTAAGGATATGGGCGACAATCTCTAAAAGGCATACCCCTAGAATGAGATAGGTAACGAAGTTCGACTCATCATGGAACGAACCATCTCTAGCAAGGTTCGATTGCGCCTTTCAGTCACACCATTAATCTGTGGTGTCCCAGGTGGCGTCAATTGTGAAACAATTCCACATTCCTTAAGATAGTATAGGAACTCAATACTAAGATACTCTCCTCCTTGATCGGATCGAAGCATCTTTATTTTCCTGCCTAATTGATTCTCCACCTCTTGCTTAAACTCCTTGAACTTTTCAAAAGTTTTCGACTTATGCTTGATTAAGTAGGTATAGCCATACCTACTGTAATCATCAGTGAAAGTCACATAGAAGCGGTTAGCATCCCTCGTGGCAGTTCTGAATGGTCCACACACATCAGTGTGTATGAGATCCAACAAACCTTCACCCTTTTCACAAGTACCAGTAAAGGGTGACTTGGGCATCTTTCCAAGTAAACAAGATTCGCAAGTGTCATCCGACTTCAAGTGGAATGACTCCAAGACTCCATCCTTTTGGAGTTAGCTTATGCGCTTCTTGTTGACATGTCCAAGACTACAATTTCATCAGCATGCCTTGTCCAAAACATTAGGCGAATCAATATTCAACACATTATTTCCTAAGTTATCTACAACCATCACAGTTTCATATATACCATTGCAAGGTAATGCTTCAAAATAAAATACACCATTATAATACACATTAATACTAACAACTTCATTAATAAAACAAAAGGTAAAATCTTGTTTATACAAACCGTGAAAGGAAATAATATATCTCGCCATATTAGTCGAGTAACAACAATTATTCAAATCTAGATTTAAACCATTACTAAGCAATAAAGAATAAACTTCAATCTTAGTTACAGGCGACACTTTCCTATTTCCCATGATTAAGTTTATCTTCCCGTGCTCCACATCCCTACTTCTCTTTAGTCCCTGCAAATCAGAACAAATGCAAAATCCACAACCTGTATCAAGGACCCAAGAATTAGCATGTGATGAGTTATTAGATTGAATAGTGTAAATACCTGCAAAGGAGGGCTTGATCTTGCCATCCTTTATGTCCTGCAAGTACTTGGGGAAACTTCGTTTCTAGTGCCCTTTTTCATGAGAGTGGAAGCACTCTGCATCATTCGGCTTAGAAGAGGGATTAGCAGAACCAACTTTTGTCCCACATGAAGAGGATCCATCAAGAGACTTTCGCTTGTGGTTCTTGTAGGGAGCCATCCTCTTCTTTCCCTTCCCATGTCCAATTGCCAGAACAGGGGCAGAAGTAGTAGGAGTAGGAGTAGACACAAACGACTTGCCTTTCAGGTTGCTTTTTGCAGTCCTAAGAAGGCCTTGAAGCTTGCTAAGAGTGACCTCCTTTTTGTTCATATGATAAGTCATACGAAACTGATCATAACAGTAAGTTAAAGAGTGTAGAATAATATCTATGGCCAACTCTTCATCAAAATTAACATTTAATTTAAGCAAGTATTCCACGAATCTCTGCATCTTTTGCAAGTGGGATGTGATGGGTTCAACATCCTTTATTTTGGTAGTGATCATGGAGGCGATGATCTCATACCTCTCCTGCCGAGCACTTTGATGGTATCTTTCCATCAAATCATGATACATTTCATAAGGATAGTAGTCCTCATAAGAGTTCTGCAGCTCAGCAGTCACAGTTGCAATCATAAGACACGACACCTCTGTTGCATCCCTCTCATGAGTAGTATGTTCAACAATTTGTTCAGGAGTAGCAGTGGTGACATCAACCTCCATGAGCTCTTTATCAAGGACATATTCTTTGTCCTCATAGCGAATACCCATCCTGATGTTTCGAATCCAGTCATTGAAATTCGAGCCATCGAAAATGACCCTCCCACATAGGTTCATGAGGGAGAAAGAGCCCGAAGGGATTGGGTTGGAAGCGTTGTTTGGGATAGACATCTGAAAAAGAAGAAGAACAAAGTTTAGATTAGATGATAATATTTAATATTACACCAAAATGAAATATTAAGGCTAGGACCTAACACAATGTTCTACAATTGCGAAAAGGGATGTCGTAATCCAATTGTAAAATATTTGAAGGTAGGTAAATGACGATTTACCAATTTCCACCATGAAAACGAAATAGATTATTAAGTTTTAATTGGATTGAAATTCCTAGATCCTTTGAGATTCATTGAAATTTTCAATGGCATGTTTAAATCTCAATCTTGCCATTAAATTTTGTGACTGGGATGCCGAGAATTACAAACAAGGTGTGAATAACCATGCAAATTAGCTTGGTACACTCAATGTTACAAATCACCTAACCAATGTGCCGATTAACCAGACACGCTCCATTGATCTATGATTAACATCAACCTACCATTTGCCACACATTTTCAGTCCCATATTAGTGTGATGGTTAACCACACACGCTCCACTAACGACTTAACAAGGTGCAAAGTATAATTTCATTGATTAGCACCATTTTCACATTTTCCTAAAGTAACTAAGATTGGAAATTTTAAAAAAGTTTAGTTACTTTATATTTATCATTATACTTTTAACGATAGTTAATGTCCTATCCTACCCGTTCGGCTAACGACCCTCCAACAGTCAAGGAAGCGGTGGGTGAGAGTGGACACCTATTAAACCACAATTTTATAGGTAGTAACCTTATACCCCCCTTATATACCGGCTTCGTGAATGAGGCCTACTAACGGTAAGACTGACTTGTCTTATACATATACATACTTATATATATATATATATATATATATATATATATATATATATATATATATATTAATAAACTTATAATATTATAAAAAGTAAGGGTTGAATTTTTACTTTTAAAACTCTAGGGTTTGGAATTAAAGTTACATTAGTTAGACTTTACAAATTCCAAAACTTGAGGGCAAGTTTTGAAATTTGTCAAAAATCTTCATTTCTAGAACTTATGAGTATAATTGCATTTTAATGGATGAGACCTTTCATTTTCCATAACTTGAGGGAAAGTTATGGAAGTCATTAAAAGCATTAAGATCAACATTTTAACTAACAAAAATTATCAAGTAATTTATCTATGATCTAGTTAAACTTATAGGTCAAGATAATTCACATCAACAATTTTAAGAAATTAGCCTAATCATAAAAACTAATACAAATCTTGAAATTTCACAATTATCTTTTAATTGGATGAACATGATCATTACCATATCAAGAAAACAGATTATATGTTTCTAAAAATAGTTTGTGGTAATGATCTTAAATCCAATTCTGGCTAAAAACACGAAATTCTGCACCCAGAGCTATCAACTCCGCGAGTGCATGAACATGACTCATCGAGTTGGTCATTTACTGAGTGGAATTGTCGAGTCAGCCAGTGGACTCGGCGAGTTCATCAGTTAGAGGCCAGAAAATCGACTTTTTCAACTTTGGAAAGCAATAAGCATCATGTATATTAGAAAACAATCCTAGTCTCTGATACCACTGTTGGGTTTTAAGCACTACAACACTCCTATGGTGGACATGCAACCCTAAATGCTTTGGATCTATGTTTTCTCTAATTATACATGCATTTTCAATTTTCCAAAGCATACATCCTAACTAGCATACAAATTGACAATTGAACAATACAACTAGTTAGATAACTTACCTCTTAGTAGGACTTGTAGTTCTTGGCCTTTGAAAGCTTAAACACCTCAAGTGTGACGCCTCTAATGTGTCACAAATAGCAAATGCAAAAGGAGACTTGAGAGAATAGGTTACTTATCACAAAATCTATGTCACTCTCCTAGAATGATGGTGTAACCGATTTTGGTTCTAAGGAGGCCTTTGTGACAACCCGAAAATTTTATTCTTGTAAAGTTTCTATTTGGTCAAACTTATTCCTTCCATGATTCTTATAATTAGCTGGGTTATAAGTGTTGAAGCCTAGTTAACTAAATGGTTTATAGTTGGAAGAGAAAAGCAAAAGGAATTGAGAAGCTTCGCATGTCCGCAAACAACTTCAGACCATGTACCCTTGGTTCACGGCCGTAAACGAAGCTTCAACCGTAAACGAAGCTTCAGCCATGAACAAGGCTTCGGCCATGAACGAAGCTCCAACCGTAAACGAAGCATCAGCCGTGAACGAGGCTTCGACCGTAAACCAATTGTCAACCTCGGACCGTAAACCCATCGGATATATATATATATATATATATATATATATATATATATATATATATATATATATATATATATATATATATATATGATTCAGCTAATTTTGGATCTTCAAATCTTCTTAGATTATTGTTTGGATCTTCAAAGTATTCTTCATTCCTTCAACAACACCAAGAACACACAAATCACCAGCATAAAACACTTGAATCTTCATCATCCTTCAGGAACAGCTGGCCGTGAACTCAAGAACACAAGCTGTTCTTGGGCCGTGAACACCTCCAGGTGGCCGTGAACTCCACTTCAGCCTCCTAACCTGCTTCTAACACTCTTTTGGTGAGTTATTCTCACATCCTAGGTTGTTTTCCAACCGCCTTTGTAGTTGGATTCACTAATTTTATGCCTATATGTATCATAATATGCTAAATAGGACTCGTTTGTGCTTCGAGATTTCACTCGGGAAACTTACCAGTTTTTACCAAATCTTCTATTTTAATCCCTCAAATAAGGTGAGTTCATACCCCCATATTTTCCAAGCTTTATAAAATGTTTTAGCCGGGGGGGGGGGGGGGGAATAAAAGTAAAACACAAGATTGCTTGTGTTTAAAAACCTAATTTACTCATTATGTTTTCTTACTGTTTAAATGTATTTGAACTTGAAACTTGATAAAATCATAGAAATCAACTTATAAACTATGATAGGTATGGTTTATGGATCATAGGAACTATTTTATAAAAATCTAGGTTAAAACATGGAAATGAACTTATAAACTATAATAAGTATAGTTTATGAAACAAAAGGAAATATTTTTACAAAAATTCTTGTTAATTATGAAAAGGTTTTACATTTTATGTAAATAATTAATACAGGATTGTAAACCACTTGATGTACCACTCAGGGTACACGTTAGAATCTTAATTATAACCAGAGTCTTCTTAAGGGAGAGCGCGAGTTGGTTTACATATCTATACGGGACCAACTTTGTATTAGTATCGTTATAATGAATATTCACAATAGTATTAACTAATTATTTACATAAAAGTATACTTTTCCTAAACTTTCCCAAAGGGATACTAACTATATGATTTCTCAGTATATACAATAGGGTTAGATAAAATTAAAGTCTGATAGACAGTGGAATGTGTGACTTCCGCCTCATTTCCTGTTCCTTGTTTGGTTGTGGGCTTAGGGCAGATTCACCAATTCAACTGTATATTCATTATCGATATTATACAACTCGTGTACTAAGTGATCATAGGAGGGTAGTATTGTCACGTCGAGTTTTCAGGGTAATTACATGTTCAGATAGGGTTACTGATATACAAAACTAGGTATCATTAACCTAAGTATTGTAATTATATTTGTGCTTCTCGGTCTTGGAGTGTTTAAGATTACAAATCAGTTTTATAGAAAATATAGGATTTTCTATGGTTTACATCATTATTTTGGAAGATAAAATTATTTACAAAAGGTTTAATATTATATTATTAAACTAGTATTACATAAAGGACCTTTAATGGTTAATTCAATAATTTCTTAGTTTGTACATTCAAATTATATATAAATGATATCCGATAGGCAGTGGAATGTGTGACTTCCGCCTCATTTTCTGTTCCATGTTTGGTTGTGTGCTTAGGGCAGATTCACACATTCAACGGTTTGTTCGATATTAGGTTATATATAGTTAGTATAAACTAAGTGATTATAGAAGGAACTATTGTGATTACCATTTTATCGGAGATTCGTTAATGTTAATTATGTAATTACTTGATGAATACATTAGGATTATATATAATAGAGATCCGGTAGACAGTGGAATGTGTGACTTCCGCCTCATTTTCTGTTCCTTGTTTGGTTGTGGGGTTAGGGCAGATTCACACATTAAACTGTCTAATCGATTTGTATTATATATGATTAGTATTCACCGAATGATTACAGAAGGATTAACTTCAGTTATTTTACTTATTAAGAAAATATAGGATTTTCTTAAGGTGCATTTTCAAATTAAAGGATCATTAAACTTAATGTTAAAAGTACTTAGAGAATACGTCAGGGTTAGATACGTGAGGATCTAACAGATAGTGGGATGTGTGGATTCCGCCTCATTTCCTGTTCCTTGTTTGGTTGTGGGCTTGGGGCAGAACGACACAGTTGACTGTCTGTTCGATCTGAATGTATATAACTTGTATTCACTAAGTACTCGTAGAAGGAAAAATCATGAATTGTTTTACTTACCATTTTTCAGCAGAAAATAAAGGATTTTCTGGAGCAACTGGCGAACTTTTCAAAAGGATAAAGAATATACTTTCTATAACAAAAATACTTATGAACTCACCAACTTTAATGTTGACACATTTTCAAACCACTTGTATTCTCAGGGTCATTAGTAGACAAGTACTCTCTCTCAGGTGTTGCGAAGACGAAGCTTTACGTCTTATCTTTTGTTGTACTTTTTATGTATTTCAAATACTGTTTTGAACATAATGTAAATATTATATTATCAATACGATGGTTGTTGTTACTTTGGTTACTATGATGCATGTGTTGTGATACTTAAACATGACGTCCTCCACCCCCGAACGTTTCCGCCGTTCCGGTTTGAGGGTGTGACAGATTGGTATCATAGCATTGTTTATAGTGAACTAAGTATATCAACCTATAAAAGATATACAACTATAAATATAATGGGACTAAAACACTCTGACCAATAATTATACTTTCAAATATAACATATATATATATATATATATATATATATATATATATATATATATATATATATATATATATATACTAGAACAAGTATCACAAGAAAAACAAAATAATAGTATTTGGATATTGGACACTACAGTTAAACCTGGACAGTTATGTAATTATATCTGGGATCAATATAGCCTGATCAAATATATTTATTTGAGGTATGACCAACATGTGTTTTGGAGTGATAGTGGTGTTGTAGCAAGTCTAAAACTTACCAACCCTATACACAAAGGAATCCTAGAATCAAACATACAATACTATAGGAGTATTTTAGGTACTATAAATAACTTGTGTGAAAACTAAAAGATCTCTACTGCTAAGGTTATAATTACTGAGTGTATACATAAAGTTATATATAATTGAGATTTTATAGACTTAGAATTGGTGGTTTTCACTCTACTTCCTTTTCCTTGTTTGGATGTGGTTTTAGAGTAGGATCATTTATTCAAAGGTCTATTTAATTTGGAATATATATAATTTGTATACAGTAAGTGATTATTGAAAGACCTAGTAAGAATCATCCTCATAAGAATCTATTTTTAATAAAAGTGTTTTATGAATCTCGTAGATTCTTTAGACACTTTTATTCTCCCACAACCGATACACCTAGACCTCGCAATCAGCCAACAGAGGAGTCGAGACAGAACCAAAAGAATGTTTACAGGGAGAATTCCGAGAAAGGATCGGACAAAGAGAAAGGTCCTAGAGAGATCATTATCAAACCTTACCTTATCAGGAATAAACTAGAAAGTACCGTATACATCATACTAATAAGAAAGAAACTAATTTAACTTAGTGAGTTAGTGATTACACTGCTCACATCAGGTGTTAAGCTTATCACGTATTTCATCACAACTAATACTTGCAAGTCAAGTCACGAAACTTCAGTAAGGGTATTCATTATTGAAAAATTCATAAGTATATGTTCACATAGACTTCTATTATGAATTGATTTCAAAACACTTTCGGAACATGATACACTCAATATTCTGGTATTATATCATTCGAATTATACTACCAATATGTTGCCACCTCGTAGAAATATCAGGCGTAATAACAACACAACCACAAATTCACCGCCACCACCTCCACAGTATGATCCTATTATGTTCCAGGCTGCGGTGACTGCTGTCGTAACATCCGCCTTGTCTCAAATCCACGCAAGTGGTACCAATGGGACTTGAAGTGGTGTCAACCCGTATAATTACGGAAATATCAACAGAATCCTTAGGGAGTGTATGTATAATGACTTCATGATTTGCAAACCCAAATCATTTAGTGGAAATGGAGGAGTCATTGCTTTAATGCAATGGTTCGAGAAACAGAGTAAAGTTTTCGAAATTTACATGTGCCCAGAAGGGAGCAAAGTCAAATTTGCTGCCTGCACTTTCTCCGATAGAGCCCTGACATGGTGGAATGGCCATGTCAAGTCACTGACCCTTACAGTGGCTAATTCGATGGGCTGGGAGAACTTAAAAACAATAATGATGAAAGAATACTGCCCGAGAGCTGAAATACAAAAGCTAGAGGAAGAGCTTTGGGGTCTCACTATGACGGGCTCAGACATAGTGGCCTACACTAATAGATTTAGTGACCTAGCGATACTATGCCCCAAAATGGTTACCCCGGAGAGCAGGAAGATAGAGAGGTACATCTGGGGACTATCTCCCCAGATTCAAGGAAGTGTTTTAGCCTCCAAATCAACTACTTTCGATAACACCAAACAATTGGCACAGAGTCTCGTGGACCATGGGGTTCGCCAATGAATAATGACCCCCGTTCCTAAGCCAACAAAAGAAGGCAACAATAATAGGAAGTATCGGAGCAATAAGAAAGGATGGTCAACATAAGAGGCCTCGAAAAGACAACAATTTGTAACTGTTCATGCTGTTACAACACTTTACATGCCAACGCCAGCACCACAATATGCGGGGAATCGCCCAAAATGAAATAAGTGTAACTTCCATCATTATGGAGCCTGCCGAGAGTTACACTGTAGAAATTGTAACCGAAAGGGGCACACTGCCCGTTTCTGTAGGGCACCAACACAACCCCTTAACCAAGTCCCCGATATTGGAGTACACCCGACTTGTTACCAGTGCGGTGAAATTGGACACTTCAAGAGGGATTGTCCAATAACTAAGAATGCTAGCGGGGATGGAAGAGTGCTGAAGATTACTGCAGGAAATACTGTCACAGAACCCCCGTGAACAGTGGTACGTTTTCCCAATGAAAATATTTTTAAAATTTAAAACTTTTTATAAATAATTATAAACTACACTCTTGTTCGAACAAAATACATCATTCATAAAAGAAATTAAGAACCCTTTACAGATAAGCTGTGATGGCTTAGTGTATACATTAGGGTCATTTATAATTAAGATTTGCAGGCTTAGAGTGAGTAATTCCGCCTTATTTCCTCTTCCTTGTTTGGTTGTGGATTTAGGGTAGAATTGCTCAGTCAACTGTCTTTCCAATCTTAATTATACATTACTTGTATACACCACATGATTATAGAGAGATCTGTTAAGGATTATATTATGAAAATTAATCAGTCTCGAATATCAAAACACTCATGCTGCTAGTACTAGCTTAATGCGGTACAAATTTTTCGCAGTAATAAGAACAAGGATAAAACATGAGGGCACTGAAAACACATACAAAGAATAGGACGTCGTTCTATTCGACTTAACAGCCGTCACAATAACAAGTTCCGATGTCATCTTTAGAAATATATTGGTTTGGTCCTTACCATACCAATTTCTTGTGTTACATAAAGACCATTTGCTTTAATCAACCGTCTAACGAAATCCTTTCAATCTATAACGACAAACTTGACACGAACCTTCGTATCATCTCTCGTTTCAAAACTCAGAAGTACCCATGCGAGGGGTACCACGTCTTTCTAGTTTACTCCGTAGACAAGGAACTTAAAGGGAGACACACCGAGGATATTCTGAAAGCCTCCAATTCTTCCGAAGTATTTCCAATAGATCTCCTAGGAACACCACTTATACAGCAAGTCAAGTTCAAGCACAGAGGCTAAGGACAAATACGGTTAACTTATCACTGTTAAGTGTATACGTGAGAGTGGTATATAATTAAGATTCTATAGACCTAGGATGTGTGTTTCCGCCCTATCTCCTGTTCCTTGTTTGGTTGTGGACCTAGGGCGGATTTGCACATCCGACCATGTTACTAATCTTAATTATATACGACTTGTATACACGAGACGATGATGGATAAACCAAGTATGAGTCTTACCATGAACTTCCGGACAAAGCTGTCCAAAACTACGAGTGGACATCGTACCAGTTGGATAAACGTAGTCAAGTAAGCGAAACCCGCACACTCTCTACCATTTAGAACAGAATATCAGATAGAACCAAAGTACCCATCTTTTCCCAAATTCATGAGCAACCACTTAGAATTCTGAATTTCGGGACGAAATTCCCTTTAACGGGGGGATAATGTGACAACCCGAAAATTTAATTCTTGTAAAGTTTCTCTTTGGTCAAACTTATTGCTTCTACGATTCTTAAAAATAGATGGGTTATAAGTGTTGAAGCCTAGTTAACTAAGTGTGTTATAGTTGGAAGAGAAAAGCAAAAGGAATTGAGAAGCTTCGTATGGCCGCAAACAACTTCGTACCGTGAACCCTCGGTTCACGGGCGTAAACAAAGCTTCAGCCATGAACGAGGCTTCGGCCGTGAATGATGCTCCAACCATAAACGAATCTTCAGCCGTGAACGAGCCTTTGGCCGTAAACCAATTGTCGACCTCAAACCGTAAAACCCTCAGATATATATATATATATATATATATATATATATATATATATATATATATATATATATATACATATATATATATATACATATATATATATATATATATATATATATATATATATGATTAAGCTAATTTTGCTTCATTTCTTCACTTTCACTTGAAATCTCAACCAATTCTCTCTCAAGTATCATCTTCCAAATCTTCAAATCTTCTTAGATTATTGTTTGGATCTTCAAAGTATTCTTCATTCCTTCAAGAACACCAAGAACACACATAAATCTCCAGCCTAAGACACTTGAATATTCATCATCCTTCAACAACAGCTAGCCATGAACTCAAGAACACAAGCTGTTCTTCGGCCGTGGACACCTCCAGGTGGCCGTGAACACCTCCAGGTGGCCGTGAACTCCACTCCAGCCTCCTAACCTGCTTCTAACACTCGTTTGGTGAGTTATTCTCATATCCTAGGTTGTTTTCCAATCGCCTTTGTAGTTAGATTCACTAATTTTATGCCTATATGTATCATAATATGCGAAATAGGACTCTTTTGTGCTTCGAGATTTCACTCGGGAAACCTACCTGTTTATACCAAATCATCTATTTGAATCCCTCAAATAAGGTGAGTTCATACCCCCATATTTTCCAAGCTTTTTAAAATGTTTGGGGGGGGGGGGGGGGAATACAAGTAAAACACAAGATGGCTTGTGTTTAAACTATAATAGGTATGGTTTATGGATCGTAGGAACTATTTTACAAAAATCCAGGTTAAAACATCGAAATGAACTTATAAACTATAATAAGTATAGTTTATGAAACAAAAGGAAATCTTTTTACAATATTTCTTGTTAATTATAAAAAGGTTTTACAACTTATGTAAATAATTAATACAGGATTGTGAACCACTTGATGTACCACTCAGGGTACCCGTTAGAATCTTAATTATAACCAGAGTCTTCTTAAGGGAGAACGCGAGTTGGTGTATAGATCTATACAGTACTAACTTTGTATTAGTATTGTTATAATGAATATTCACAATAGTATTAACTAATTATTTACATAAAGATATACTTTTCCTAAACTTTACCAAGGGATACTAACTATATGATTTCACAGTATATACAATATGGTTAGATAAAATTGAAGTCCGATAGACAGTGGAATGTGTGACTTCTGCCTCATTTCATGTTCCTTGTTTGGTTATGGGCTTAGGGCAGATTCACCCATTCAACTGTCTATTCGATCTCGGTATTATACAACTCGTGTGTACTAAGTGATCATAGGAGGGTAGTATCGTCACGTCGAGTTTTCAGGGTAATTACATGTTCAGATAGGGTTACTGATATAAAAAACTGGGTATCATTAAGCTAAGTACGTTAATTATATTTGTGCTTCTCGGTCTTGGAGTGTTTAAGACTACAAATTGGTTTTGTAGAAAATATAGGATTTTCTATGGTTTACATCGTTATTTTTGTGACAACCGTCAATTTTTGGCCAAGTCAAAGTCAACTAAAGTCAACGAGTCAAACCGGTCAACTCATCTAACCCTTGTTGATTAGGGTTTCCATTATGTTTCTTATCGAACAACTCGCAATCTTAATACAAAGTATCACTTAGAGTTTTCACGTGTTCGAAAATTCTAAACCCTAATCAGGGCAAGTGATGAAACAACTCGATAAAACATTACTCCTTAACCCTCACAGACATATAACAATCATAACGAGACTTAAAGGGATGTACAAACCTTGCGTTGCAAAGCCAAACACTCAAAAAGGTCACAAAAGAAGTCTCTCCCAATCTCTTTCACTCTAACTTTCCCAAATCTCTCTCTCTGTATGAGAAATCTCTCCAAGTGTGTGAAATCTCTCCCAAATATCTCTAAGTATGTGAAATCTCTCCCAAATCTCTCTCTGTATGAGAAATCTCTCCAAGAATGTGAAATCTCTCCCAAAACTCTCTCTGTATGAGAAATCTCTCCAAGAGTGTGAAATCTCTCCCAAATCTCTCTCTGTATGAGAAATCTCTCCAAGAATGTGAAATCTCTCCCAAATCTCTCTCTGTATGAGAAATCTCTCCAAGAACGTGAAATCTCTCACAAATCTCTCTCAAAACCTCTTTTGAGTTTTTGTAATCATTTGGGGCATCCCGACACTTGACTTGGTGAAAAACCATTCAAAAAGGGGTGATACCTTGGAAAATAGCCTCTTAGGGCTGAAGTCCCTCTATAGGGACCAAACCCTCCTTGAGCCGAAGCCCCAAGAGCCAAGACCGCAGCCATCGAGCCGCAACCATCAAGCCGCAGCCATCGGACCGCAGCCATCGAACCGCAGGCACCGGACCTGGAGCACCACATCCGAACTTCGCCTATGGTCCCTCCTGATGAGCCGCCTGTGGTACCTGCTCGGACCGCAGTCCCCTCCCCCTCGGACCCAATTCAGCGACCAAGCCACTCCGGTTCTAAGGCTGCTAAGACCCGAAACCAAGCCCTGACTTCGGATTTGCCACTTTCCACCCGGTTTTCGACCACGACTCCGTTTTAAGCCCGTTTTTAATTATTTTAACGAGGGATTTTCACCCAAACTTATATTTTGACATATAAGACCCCATATATTCATAAATTCAGCATATTTTTATGGAAATCCTTAATTAAGAATAAAATCTATTAAGTAAGATCTTGAGGTGGAGTGATGACTTTACTTTAGTTTATGACACAAGCAACCACCCACACCCACTCCATGACCAGCCCACACCCCCCCACCATACCTGGTCACTCATCGTCCTTTTCCCATCATTTCCCAACCCCATTCCTTGTCTAAGGCTGAAATCTATCCTCTCTCCTAACACTCTCTCTCATTTTCTCATTCTTCCACCAAAGATTAAACACAATTTCTCTCTCAATTTTCTCACTAAAATTCGAGATTCAAGGGCCTTCTTCCAAGCTTTTTTTTTCCACTTTTGGTAAGTATATTCATCCTCCATATAATTATTTCACTTCCATCTACTCAAATCATAGATATTTTACACAAACATCATCACATTCATGTTAGATCTTCGAACCCTTCAAGGCATCTTCTTAGTGTTCTTGAGTTGAACACTACCTTTCTCCATCATCCATCTACTGAAATCACTCAAGGTGAGTTCATACCCCTATCTTTTCATGTTTTTCTTAAGTTTTAAGGGGGGAATACAAGTTAAAACACCAAGAACACAACTAAACTCATTTACCATCCTTTATCAGAAAAGTTCAACTCCATTCACGGACTGTTTTGGTCAACTGAAGCATCTTAGTTTTCAAAACTGTATTAGGTGCAAATATTTCAGGTTCATACCTTTAAAATGACTACTTGCACATCACCATACGATTTTTCTACGATTTATGGTGATTTTTACAAAACTGCCTATCATTTCAAAAACGAATTCGGACCAGTCTGTGAATATGAACATTTTAACACAAGTTAAAGACTTCCAAAAATAATAATAAAAATTATGAACAAACTAGACACATTTTATGAACTCACAGAAGTTACGGATTCAGTTTTCGACTTCGTATGATTTTTCTATGATTTTTCTAAAACAGTGCAGAACGGTTAAAAACTAGTTAACAGCTTATAACTTTCATAACACTTTGTAATATGTTGAGCAAAGTGTATAACCATAAGTTCTAAATATTGAATGTATTAAATTGTTAGTTTATCATCCTAAACTGAAATTTAGTGATTCATGATAAGGTTTACTCATTCATTTCGAATACATATAATAAACTTCAATAAGCATAGTTTATGGATTTTTACTACATGAAAAAGGTTTTACTCTCAAAACAAATGGGTTTTTCATATCTTACGTAATAAACTATAATAGTAATAGTTTAAGGATTTCATATTACTAATTTATTCAGAAAAGTTGATTTTACTTCCTTCACGGAAGAGGTTTTAATAGCAAACTATGTGTAAACTAGTTAACTTAGGTTGTGAGGCAATTCTCTCCACGTACGTTCGAGTACGGGATCCCAATTCCTGTAAGTTATAACCAGAGTCTCTTGTAGGGAGAGCGTGATAATTGTGTATAGATCTATATTGGGTTTGACACCCTACACCTTGCTGCTAGCTACAGTGGGACCTGCAGGTCTACGGGTGACAAGAGTCATAGTATCTTAACGTCTGAAAAACGTTATGCAGGTTATTTCTCGTCATAATATGGTTATAGCGACTCACATAGGTAGTTAACTATCTTTCAAGTTTACATGGAAAATTTTACTTTGAAAAGGGGTTCACTTCCAAATCAAAAAGGGTTTTATGCCGATTTAAAACCACTTTTATATCTTTAAGTATGAAAAATACTTGTTTATTTCCGGTCCTGGGATTTAGGACCACATAACTTTTATAAGGAAAATATAGGATTTTCTTTGGAATCATATCTCTGTCAAAACTATATTTCATCTAGAATTGTTAGACTTCAGCTATAATTGCTAAGTGTATATGCTAGAGTTATATAAGAATCTAGTCATAATCGACTTAGAATTGGTGGGCCCGCCTCATCTCCTGTTCCTTGTTTGGTTGTGGACCTAGGGCAGACCCATTATATTCAACGGTTTATTTAACTTAAATTTTATATAACTTATATACGATGGGCGATTATAGAAGGAATCTACAGGTCTTTCTAGGGTTCATTATCGCATAACATAGGAGCATTCATTTCACGCTTAATTAAGAAAATATTGGATTTTATTTGGAAACATATTTCTATTAAAACTACATTACGCCTAGAATTGTTAGACTTCAGTTATAATTGCTAAGTGTATATGCCAGAGTTATATAAGAATCTAGTCACAAACGACTTAGAATTGGTGGGCCCGCCTTATCTCCTGTTCCTTGTTTGGTTGTGGACCTAGGGCAGACCCATTATATTCACCGGTTTATTTAACTTGAATTTTATATAACTTATATACGCTGGGTGGTTATAGAAGGAATCTATGGGTCCTTCTAGGGTTCATTATCGCATGACATAGAAGCATTCATTTCACTTAATAAAGAAAATATTGGATTTTCTGGAAACATACTTTGTCGCTTTTACAAGGAAAACAGTTTCTTTCTCAAACAAAACTCTTATGAACTCACCAACTTAATTGTTGACACTTTTTTCAAAACTACTTGTATTCTCAGGAAATCAATGAAACAGGAAAACCAACAGCATTTTGAGGATGGGACGATAAATCGTCAAACAATTCATTTTGTCATCATAATGTAATTGATTTGAAACATGTAAACATATACTTGGGTGTAACTTTTTCAATTATATTTATGATGGTTGTATTTACTTTGAGCACTATTATACTCGTTGTTGTGATACTATACATGAAGTCCTCCACCCCCGGACGTTTCCGCCATCCATGGTTTGGGGGTGTGACAATTTTGGAAGATAAACTTATTTACAAACGGTTTAATATTATATTATTAAACTAGTATTACATAAAGGACCTTTAATGGTTAATTCTATAATTTCTTAGTTTATACATTCGAATTATATATAAATGATATCCGATAGGCAGTGGAATGTGTGACTTCCGCCTCATTTCATGTTCCTTGTTTGGTTGTGGGCTTAGGGCAGATTCACACATTCAACTGTCCATTCGATATTAGGTTATATATACTTAGTATAAACTAAGTGGTTATAGAAGGAACTATTGTGGTTACCATTTTACCGGAGTTTCGTTAATGTTAATTATGTAATTCCTTGATGAATACATTAGGATTATATATAATAAAGATCCGGTAGACAGTGGAATGTGTGACTTCCGGCTCATTTCTTGTTCCTTGTTTGGTTGTGGGCATAGGGCAGATTCACACACTCAACTGTCTAATCGATTTGTATTATATATAATTAGTATTCACCGAATGATTACAGAAGGATTAACTTCAGTTATTTTACTTATTAAGAAAATATAGGATTTTCTTAAGGGACGTTTTCAAATTAAAGGATCATTAAACTTAATGTTAAAAGTACTTAGAGAATACGTCATGTTAGATACATGAGGATCCGACAGATAGTGGGATGTGGGGATTCCGCTTCATTTCCTGTTCCTTGTTTGGTTGTGGGCTTGGGGCAGAACCATACAGTCGACTTTCTGTTTGATCTGAATGTATATAACTTGTATTCACTAAGTACTCGTAGAAGGAAAAATCATGAATTGTATTACTTACCATTTTTCAGCAGAAAATAAAGGATTTTCTAGAGGAACTGGCGAACTTTTCAAAAGGATAAAGAATATACTTTCTATAACAAAAATACCTATGAACTTACCAACTTTAATGTTGACACATTTTCAAACCACTTGTATTCTCAAGGTCATTAGTAGACAAGTACTCTCTCTCAGGTGTTGCGAAGACGAAGCTTTACGTCTTATCTTTTGTTGTACTTTTTATGTATTTCAAATAATGTTTTGAACATAATGTAAATATTATATTATCAATACGATGGTTGTTGTTACTTTGATTACTATGATGCATGTCTTGTGATACTTAAACATGACGTCCTCCACCCCCGAATGTTTCTATCGTTCCGGTTTGGGGGTGTGACAGCCTTTTTATAGTGTAGCAAATGCTAGGGTTACACCTTGCAAACCCTAATGACCTTTTATATTACTTAGGCTCCATGGGTTAAAACCTCCATGGACTATCCATGAACTATCTCATTGGTTTAGCCTATCCTAAATAACCATGCATCATTAAACTACACTATAAGAATCATCGATTTACATAATCAATCCCCAAGACGACAATGCCAGAAGCATGCTGTGTCTAAACCATTAGACGAATCAATTTGCAAAACACTATTACCCAAATTGTCTACAATCATCACGTTTTCATACATGCCATCATAAGGTAAAGCTTGAAAATAAAATACACCATTTCTATAAGCATAAATAGATCCATTCTCATCGTTAAAAGAATATCTAAAATCTTGTTTATATAAATCATGAAATGAAATGATGTTTCGTGTCATCTCCAAAGAGTAGCAACAATTATTAAAATCTAAACATAACTCACTCCTAAGAACTACGTTATAAACTCCAATCTTGGTAACAGGTGACGATCTCCTATTGCCAATGATCAAGTTTATTCTCCCATGCTCCACATCCTTACTTTTTCTTAGCCCCTGCAAGTCAGATCAAATGTAAAAACCTCATCCTGTATCACGGACCCAAGAATGAGAATATGATGAGTTTTGAGATAATATAGTGTAAATACCTATTGAGGTTCGCTTTAATTTGCCATCGATTATGTCTTGCAAGTACTTAGGGAAGCTTTGTTTCCAATGCCCTTTGTTGTGGCAGTAAAAGAAAGTAGATTCTTTAGGATCAGAGGCGGGGGGAGCGTCAGAATTGGCCTTTACTTTGTATCCATTGCTTGAGGACCCAACTTGGGACTTTCCCTTCCAATTATGTGATGGGTTTTTGAGCATTCTAACACTTCCTAAGTGTACATGCAACCCTAATAACCTTGAATCTATGTTTTCTCTATATACATGCAAATTTCTTTTTCAAGGTTATTTCCTAACTAGCATGGCATGGGGATTACATAAAACATAAAACTAGTAGAAGTACATACCTTGTTGTTGCTTGGATTCCTTCAAGACTTTGTGAGCCTAGCACCCCAAATGTTGTGCCTCAAATGCTTCACACAACACCACAAGACTTGGAATAACTTGAGAGAATACTTCTAGCACTCAAATTTGGTTATGCCCTCTCTAGTAACACTATGTCCACTAGGTCTACATTTTGCTAGCCATAGGGTTCCTTTTATAGTGTTGTCACAATTAGGATTTACACATGAATGCCCTTAATTGTCATGACTCTTGATTTCCCATGACCCATGGATTTGTAACTCCCATGGACTATCCATGGAGCTCCATATGGTTACATCCATAACCCATAAACCATGGATCATTAATCCACCATAAAAGAATTGATGATTGTCATAATCAACCCTATATATTTAATTAGTCTCACTTTGATCACCAAATTAATACTAGATTAATACTTGATCAATACTAATTAAATAATACTATTATTAATATATTAGAACTTATAATATATTAATAATGATAAGTGCCTTATTCTCTCATTTAGTCTATCCAAGTATTGCAATGCCATGCAACCCAAATGGACCATGCCGGGTCGGGTCAAGCACATACCAAATAAAGTTATGGACTTAGACACTATATCCAACAGTCTCCCACTTGGATAAGTCTAATAACTATATTTGCAAATATGACTTCAAAATCCGACTAGCAATCGTAGCTCTTTCAAAGTCTCTCGGAACTGAGATGATGATGATACGCCATTTAAGATAAGTGATCATATAATCCTCTATTCTCATGATATCAGCCGGACAAACACATGGAACATGGTCTTACTTATTTTCCAGCATTTGTTTCTCGATTTCTGATTTGTTTCGACATAGAACTAAATTGAACACATCAATTAGGTTCTGACCGGGCCCGGTACATAGGTCAAAACCAAATCATCGAGGGGCCCAGATATCGCTTCTATTTCTAGAAGGAACAGATAAACTTCGACTGATATGCTTGTACTAACTACTTGTTGAATTACTCACAAAGGCACGTTTTATAACATCGAGTTACCAATGCGTTTTCGTACAATCAATGAATAACCAACTCATAGTTAACAACTCATATCTCTAGGTTTGAAGATTTATATGATATTACCGTCTCACGATCACTCGAGATAAATTCCATGAAGTGATGCAAGTGAGCGTGGGTTGGATCCAATACTCAGCCCTTATGAGTACTCATGAATGTTGTAGCAACCATTGCATTGTCCAAAGCACTTTTAGACAAATCATACAAGCCAAATTCATGACAGTCTTAAATCAATACTTACTTCCAAAGTTTGACTGACTGTGGATGGTTTGAGTAATAACATAATTATTCTGGAAGTAAAAACATGCAAAATTGAAACATAGTAAACAATCAACACAAGATAGTAACACCTTACTCATAAATAAATAACAACTTTTATTTATCATCAAATGTCAATTACATTTTACAAGTTTCAGGAATCTAATTATTGAAACTAATATCATCCTTCAGCCCAATGCGCCTCGCATGCTGTAAATGCTTAACCCTGCTCAGTCCCTTCGTGAGGGGATCTGTCGGGTTCTCATTTGATGATACCCTCTTAGCCACGAGGAGTCCTTCTTCTATTCGATGTCTGATGAAATGGTATTTTCTGTCAATGTGCCTAGATCTCCTGTGATCTCTTGGTTCCTTAGCCAAAGCAACCGCACTTTCGCTGTCACAGAAAATTTCCATTGGCTCTTTTATAGCTGGTACAACTCCAAGGTCTCCGATGAAGTTCTTTAGCCATATCGCCTCCTTAGCTGCTTCACTTGCTGCTATGTACTCTGATTCACAAGTAGAATCAGCTACTGTCTCCTGCTTGGAACTTTTCCAAGTAATTGCCCCTCCATTTAGGATAAAGACCCAGCCCGACTGAGTGCGGAAATTATCCCTATCAGTCTGGAAGCTAGCATCGCTATACCCTTCCACTCTCAAGTCATCACTGCCTCCGAGGGTAAGGACCCAATCCTTAGTCCTCCGCAGATACTTGAGAATGTTCTATACCGCTGTCCAGTGTGCCTTACCAGGGTTCCCTTGATATCTACTGACCATGCTCAAAGCAAAGGCCACATCAGGGCGAGTATAAGTCATAGCATACATGATTGAGCCCACAGCGGAAGCATATGGTATATGACTCATTTCAGCTATCTCAGCCTCTGTACTCGGACTCTGAGTTTTACTCAACTTGGCATTACTCTGGATTGGTAATTCTCCTTTCTTGGAATCTTGCATACTGAACCTCTTCAGTACCTTATCCACATAAGTACTTTGACTAAGTCCAATTAGTCTCTTACTCCTATCTCTCAATATCCTTATCCCTAGGATATAGGCAGCTTCCCCAAGGTCCTTCATAGCGAAACACTTCCCAAGCCAGGACTTAACCTCCTGCAAGGTTGGGACGTCGTTTCCTATGAGAAGTATGTCATCCACATACAACACCAAGAAGCTAACTATGCTCCCACTAGCCCTGACATACACACAAGACTCATCCTCACTCCTAGAAAAGCCAAACTCTTTGACTTTCTCATCAAAGCAAAGATTCCATCTGCGAGATGCTTGTTTCAATCCATAAATGGATTTATCAAGCTTACACACTCTATTAGGGTATCTTGTATCGACAAAACCCTCTGGTTGAGCCATGTAAACATCCTCAGCCAACCTTCCATTAAGGAAAGCGGTTTTCACATCCATTTGCCATATTTCATAATCATGAAATGCAGCTATGGCTAACAATACTCTACTAGACTTAATCTTAGCTACTGGTGAGAAGGTCTCATCATAGTCAACTCCCGGACCTGGTACATTGTCAACCAAGTTCCAAACTCAGGGCCTTCTTCTTGAATATCCATTTTCACCCAACTGTCTTACGACCTGGTACATTGTCAACCAAGTTCCAAACTTGATTGTCAAATATGGACTGAATCTCGCTGTCCATAGCCTCCTTCCATTTAGCAGACTCAGGGCCTGCCATGGCTTCCCTGTAATTATTAGGTTCATCCAAATCTATTAGTGTACTATCACTAATAAATGTATCACCTTCAGTGGTGATGTGATAACCATAATAAAAATCAGGTGTGTTCCTCACCCTAGTGGAACGTCTTGGAGGTACAGACTCATCTATCGGATCAGCAGGAGTTTCCTCCTCAGGTTGGTCGATAACATTTGAGGTTCCTTCACCACTTGACTCTTGAAGCTCTTCAAGGTCAATTTGCCTCCCACTGTCCCCTTGGCTTATGAATTCTCTCTCACGAAAGACTCCTCTTCTTGCTACAAAAACCACATTATCACTGGGTCTGTAGAAGAGGTAACCAAAGGATCTATGTGGGTAGCCGATGAAAATACACCTCTCACTTCGAGGTTCAAGCTTATCATGAGTCTCACGCCTCACGAAAGCTTCACAACCCCAAATCTTGATGTGGTCCAAATTGGGAACTTTTCCCAGTCCACATCTCGTGAGGTGTTTTGGCAACCTTTTTAGTAGGGACTAGATTAAGGATATGGGCGGCAGTCTCTAAGGCATACCCCCAGAAAGAGATTGGTAACGAAGCTCGACTCATCATGGAACGAACCATATCCAACAAGGTTCGATTGCGCCTCTCAGCTACACCATTCAACTGTGGTGTCCTGGGAGGTGTCAATTGTGAGACAATCCCACATTCCTTAAGATAGTCAAGGAACTCAATGCTAAGATACTCTCCTCCTCGATCGGATCGGAGCATCTTGATGTTCCTGCCCAATTGATTCTCAACTTCCTGCTTAAACTCTTTGAACTTTTCAAAGGTTTCTGACTTATGCTTGATTAAGTAAATATATCTATATCTACTGTAATCATCAGTAAAAGTCACATAATAGCGATTAGCATCCCTTGTAGCAACTCTGAAGGGCCCACACACATCCGTGTGTACAAGGTCCAACAAACCTTCACCCCTATCACAAGTACCTGTGAAGGGTGACTTTGTCATTTTTCCAAGTAAACAAGACTCGCAACTATCATCTGACTTGAGGTCAAATGATTCCAAGACTCCAGCCTTTTGGAGTTGGCCTATGCGCTTCTTGTTAACATGTCCAAGACGACAATGCCACAAGGATGCTTTATCAAAGCTATTTGAAGAATCAATATACAACACATTATTTCCTAGATTGTCTACAACATTCACGGCTTCGTATACACCATCACAAGGTAATGCTTTAAAGTGAAATACATCATTGTAATAAACATTAATAGCACCATTTTTATTATCAAATGAAAATGTAAAACCTTGTTTGTACAAGCCATGAAAGGAAATAATATTTCTCGCCATTTCGGGCGAGTAACAACACTTATTCAAATCTAACATTAACCCATTATTAAGCAATAAAGAATAAACTCCTATCTTGGTAACAGGTGATGCTTTCCTGTTGCCCATGACTAAGTTTATCTTCCCGTGCTCCACTTGCTCACTTCTTCTTAGTGCCTGCAGATCAGTACAAATGTGAATACCACACCCTGTATCAAGCACCCAAGAATTAGCATTAGATGAGTTCTTAGACAATATTGTGTAAATACCTGCATGGGTGGGTTTAACCTTCCCATCCTTTAGATCTTGCCGATATTTGGGGCAGCTTCGCTTGAAGTGTCCCTTATCCTGGCAATAGAAGCACTGTGCTTCCTTTGGGTTTGAAGAAGGAGTAACGGGATCTTTCTTTGTCCCACTTGAAGAGGAACCATCAAGAGTCTTACCCTTGGTACCCTTCAAAGGGCTTTTCCTCTTCTTACCCTTTCCCTGCCCAATAGCCAGAACAGGGGTTGTTGAAGGAGTTGAAGTAGCAACCGCTTTACCCTTAAGGCCATTTTCAGCTGTCCTTAAGAGTCCTTGAAGTTTGCTAAGTGTGACTTCCTCCTTGTTCATATGATAAGTCATACGAAACTGATCATAACTTGGAGGTAAGGAATGGAGAATGATGTCAATCGCCATTTCCTCAGGAAAGTCAACATTTAGCTTCAGCAACCGGTCAACGAACCTTTGCATCTTCTGCAAGTGACCGGTGATGGGTTCACCATCCTTCATCCTTGCGGTTATCATGGAGGAGATGATTTCATACCTTTCCTGACGCGCGCTCTGATGGTACCTTTCCATCAGATCCAGGTGCATCTTATAGGGGTAGAAATCTTCATAGGATTTCTGAAGTTCAGGAGTCATGGTGGCCATCATGATGCATGCTACTTTAGTAGCATCCTTTTCATGTGCAACAAACTCCGCAAACTCTTCAGGAGTAGCAGTGGCTTCATTCACAACCTTAAGCTCCCTATCGAGGACATATTCTTTGTCCTCATAGCGGCTAATCATTCTGATGTTTCTGATCCACTCATTGAAATTGGATCCATCAAAGATGACCTTACCACACAAGTTCATAAGGGAAAAGGAGCCTGTTGGGTTTGAGCCAGAAGCATTGTTGGAAGACATCTGAAAGGAAAGAAGGACAAGTTTCATTAGATTAGGAATCCTTAATAATTCACCCAAATGAAATATTAAGGCTAGGACCCAACAAACTATTTATAGTTGGAAGAGGGATGCCGTAATCCATACTATAAAATATTTGAAGGTAGGTAAATGACGATTTACCAATTTCCACCATAAGAACGAAATATTTTATTATTAGGTTTTATTGGTTTTGAAACTCCTAGATCTTTTGAGATACATTGAACTTTTCAATGGCATGTTTGAATCTCGATTGTGCCCTCTCAAGTTTGTGACTGGGATGCCGAGGATCACAAACAAGGTGTGAATAACCATACAAATTGACTTGGTACCCTTAACAATATTACCTAATCGATGTGCCGGTTAACCACACACGCTCCACCGATCTATAATAAGGTCAAGTTACCCTTTGCCACTCTTACTAGTCCATGTTAGTGTGCCGGTTAACCACACACGCTCCACTAACGACTTGGTAAGGTACAAAGTGTAATTTTATGGGCTAGCACCAATTTCACATTTTCCTAAAGTAACTAAGATTGAGAATTTAAAATGTATAGTTACTTTATAATTCATTATACTTTTAACAAGTATTTAAAGTCGTATCCTACCCGTTCGGCTAACGACCCTCCACCGATCAAGGAAGCGGTGGGTGAGAGTGGACACCCATTAAGTCACCATTTTATAGGCAACAACCTTATACCCCCCTTATAGACCGGCTTCGTGAATGAGGCCTACTAACGGTAAGAATGACATATTCTTATACATATCTATATAATAAAATTATAATAATAGTATAAGTGTTGATTTTTAAACTTTTTAAAAATCTAAGGTTTAATTTGGAATTAAAGTATTAAAGTATAAGACTTTTCAAATTCCAAAACTTGAGGGCAAGAATAGAAACTATTCCAAGTCTCTTCAATTTGTAACTTATGAGTTTTAATGATTCATAAAAATGAAGACTCTTCATTTTATGAAACCTCTTTAGTTCTTTAATCACAATTAAAAGAAGTGACTTTTGGTTATCCATAACTTGAGGACAAGTTATGGACACCATCATAGCCATTAAGATCATGAATTAAACACACATGGTGGTTACACATAATTCCTATGATCTTCTAAAAACTCATAAGAACACGAATTCATGTCAAGCAATTTCAAGAAATCATATAAACATATACAATACTTGAAAATTGATAAAAGTCATGTAAAATGGGTTAACATAATCATTATCATTTTGAAAAATAGATTTTACAAGTCCAAAACAGATTGGGATAATGATCTTAATCCATTTCCAGCAACAAAACTCGAAAAAACTGCCCAGCACGCTCCTACTCGCCGAGTGCACTATTCTACTCGGCAAGTAGAATGAATTTGTTCATGGACTCGGCGAGTCCTCCCCATGGACTCGGCGAGTCCAGTCGTCAGAATGCAGAATTTTCGATTTTTAAGCAGTTTTGCATCAAGTATACAGAAAACAATCCTAGGCTTTGATACCACTGATAGGTTTTTGAGCATTCTAACACTTCCTAAGTGTACATGCAACCCTAATAACCTTGAATCTATGTTTTCTCTATATACATGCAAATTTCTTTTTCAAGGTTATTTCCTAACTAGCATGGCATGGGGATTACATAAAACATAAAACTAGTAGAAATACATACCTTGTTGTTGCTTGGATTCCTTCAAGTCTTTGTTAGCCTAGCACCCCAAATGTTGTGCCTCAAATGCTTCACACAACACCACAAGACTTGGAATAACTTGAGAGAATACTTCTAGCACTCAAATTTGGTTATGCCCTCTCTAGTAACACTATGTCCACTAGGTCTACATTTTGCTAGCCATAGGGTTCCTTTTATAGTGTTGTCACAATTAGGGTTTACACATGAATGCCCTTAATTGTCATGACTCTTGATTTCCCATGACCCATGGATTTGTAACTCCCATGGACTATCCATGGAGCTCCATATGGTTACATCCATAACCCATAAACCATGGATCATTAATCCACCATAAAAGAATTGATGATTGTTATAATCAACCCTATATATTTAATTAGTCTCACTTTGATCACCAAATTAATACTAGATTAATACTTGATCAATACTAATTAAATAATACTATTATTAATATATTATAACTTATAATATATTAATAATGATAAGTGCCTTATTCTCTCATTTAGTCTATCCAAGTATTGCAATGCCATGCAACCCAAATGGACCATGCCGGGTCGGGTCAAGTACATACCAAATAAAGTTATGGACTTAGACACTATATCCAACATTATGTTTAGGAAGAACTTTCCTCTTTTTCCCTTTCCTTTCCTAATGGCCAAGACAGGAGAAGCAACAGGGGTGGAGGTAATACTTTTTCCCTTCATTCCTGCTTCAGTAGTTAGCAGGAGGTTCTGAAGTTGAGCTAATGTGGTTTCTTGGTTGTTCAGATGATAAGTTAAGACAAACTGATCATAACAAGTAGGCAATGAGTGCAAGATTATGTTGTTGGATTAATGTCTAAGTCCATAACTATATTTGGTATGTACTTGACCCGACCTGGCATGGTCCATTTGGGTTGCACTTCACCGTCACAATTTATATGGATAGTCTTTTGAGAATAGTATATTTATGATTTATATTAATATATAATAAGTTCTAATATATTAATATGGAATCATATTATTTAATTAGTATTGATCAAGAATTAATTTAGAATTAATTAAGTGATCAGAAAGAACTAATTAAATATGGACTCTTATATATATGGAATGGGCCAAGTTCATTTAGGTTGGGCTAAGCTTTCATGGATGGTCCATGGAGCTTTTAACCCATGGATCCTATGTAAATGAAAGGTCATGGGTATTAGGGTTTACATGGATGTAACCCTAATCCTCCATAATATATAAAGGGGTCCTTGGCTCACAAAATTGGCACAAGTGTGTGAAAATAAGAGTGGGCCGATTTTAGTGTGCATACATATTCTCTCAAGTTCTTGCAAGGTGTTTTGGTGATTTGTGATTCCATTTAAGGCTTCCACACTATTGGGGCTAAGCTCTTAAAGCTTGAAGAAATCAAGCTACATCAAAAGGTATGTCATCTAACTAGAACTTTGTAGTATAGGTGCTTCATAATATGCTAGTTAGGATGAAACCTTGGAATAGTTAATATTTGCATGTATAATAGAGAAAACATAGATCCAAGGTTTATAGGGTTGCATGTACACCATAGGAGTGTTAGAATGCTCAAAACCCAACAGTGGTATCAGAGCAATGGGTTGTTTTCTGTTATATTGATGCAAATGTTTTATTTTCAAGTTGAAAAAAAAAGGAAAAAAAACATGACGTTTGTCAAATTTTAAGATAATTACTTGTTTTGTGAAAAACGAATTATTTGTAAAATTGGAATCATTTGTTATATGAGTTGAATTAGGTCAAATTTAGTAAAAGATAAAATGATATGATTATTTTATTAGTTTTAAAAGTTTGATCTAAATGTTTTAAGGAGTTACATATTTTGTCATTAAATTTTGGAGCTCAAAAGTTTTTTTAAAGTTGTGATCTTAAGGGTTTTTGAAACCTCCATAAGTTATGGATACGAAAGTTTTTTTTTTAAAAAAAAAATTTGATTCAAAGTTTTTATGGAGTTACAAAATTTGGTGTTAATGTTTTAAAGAATTCCATAACTTGTTCTTAAGTTATGGAACATGGAAAGTTTCATCATAAAACACCATCAATTCCATAAGTTATGGAATCCAAAGGTTTTCAAGAATTACAAAACTTGCCCTCAAGTTTTGGAATTTGAGAAAAGTTTTTTATGAAAAAAAAGAATTGAATTCTAAAACTCTTGGGTTCATAACTTAAATAATTAATTAAATGGTTTTAATTTTGAGTTTAATAATTGGAATTATGATGTTTTGTCGAATAGTTCAAATTAACTCTTATGGACTTTATTAATAGTTAATTAAAGCGTTTAATTAAAAGAGTATTATTAAATCCATAAATATATGGTTTGAGTTTAATTAAATTAAAAGTCTAGTTTAATTAATAGATTAAACCACAAAGTATTTTAAATGTCTAAAATACACCCTTATACTATTATAATATTAAAAGTTTAATATATTATATGTATAAGAGCAAGTCGTCTTACCATTAGTAGGCCACATTCACGAAGCCGGTCTATAAGGGGGTATAAGGTTACTGCCTATAAAATGGCAGTTTAATGGGTGTCCACTCTCACTCACCGCTTCCTTGACCGGTGGAGGGTCGTTAGCCGAACAGGTAGGACAAGGACTATGATTCTCCCTTCATTATAAGTATAATGATAAATACTAAGTAACTAAACACTTATAAATTCCCAATCTTAGTTACTTAGGAAAATGTGAATAAGGTGCTAATCCGTGAAATTTCACTTTGCACTTTGTTTAAGCTGTTAGCGGAGCGTGTGTGGTTAACCAGCACACTAACCTGGACTTAACAAGGTAGGCAAAGGGTAACTTAATGTTTATCATAGTATCGTTGGAGCGTGTGTGGTTAATCGGCACATCGATTGAGGGGTAAATATTAAGGGTACCAAGTATATTTGCATGGTTACTTCACACCTTGTTTTGTGATCCTCGGCATCCCAGTCACAAAACCTGAAGGGCACACTCGAGATTGAAACATGCCATTGAAAAGTTCAATGAATCTCAAAAGAATCTAGGAGTTTCAAAACCAATTAAAACCTAATAATACATTTCGTTTATCTTGGTGGAAATTGGTGAATCGTCATTCACCTACCTTCAAATATTTTATAGCTTGGATTACGGCATCCCTCTTCCAAGTTATAAAATAGTTTGTTGGGTCCTAGCCTTAATATATCATATTGGGTGTTATATTAAGGACTTAAATCAACTTTACGTGAATTTCTCCCATTGTTGATGTCTGGTTTAGACAACAATGATCTTCCCAAACCAAGCTTTCCTAATGAATATGACTTCCCGAGTTTGGCTCATGGAAGTCATACTTCTCTTCCTCCACCTCCACCAATTATTCTCCCTAACCCACAAGTTCAAGGTCACTCAAGCCCTAATGGCAAGCAAGGTCTATGTGTGATCACATCTTAGAGATGAAGTCACATATTGACAAGCCGGGGGAGTTAGGTGTCAAAGTCTTGAGAAAGTTGGATGTTCAATCACTTTCTAAGTCACATAGTGAGTTCCTTTGGGACTACTATGAAACAGACTATGACATGAACCTTAATGATCATATCTATTTGCTTGGTGCTGCTGAATCAGCAATGATTTGGAACAATAGTAAAACAAATTTGATTAGAAGATCACCTTCCCAAAAACTTTATGGATAGTGACAATGGTGACACTGGAAATCCAGAAAAAGCATTCTCTTCCCAATGGAAAGGGATTGGCCATAGTCAACCCGGTCGACCAAATGGTAAAGAGAAAGGCTAAGTCTGAGATAGTCCCATTACCAAAGGGTCCATATGTTTATTTTGCCAAAGGAAGGGGCGTTGATTGCAAAGCTGCCAAATTTACCTAAGGATGTTAAAGTCAATAAGTTTGACTCTACATCAGGTAGAGCCCATTATCTAACTCTGTTAATTTCTATTCTGAGATCCTCATTACATGATGTGACTGGGTCACATGTTGATGTTTTAAGAATCAAAGAATAGAGAGAAATCTTAAAGGAAGTATATGTTGATTCTGATCGCGAAGGTGGATTTCGATCGCATCAGAATTTTGAGCAGTTGCTTAAGAGGTTATGATATATTGCTAAGGAATAGATAACAACAATTTCCTATGTGGATTGTAAGGATAAGTTTTTCCGTAAAGTTTTAAAATAAAAGAAAATTGTTTAATTTTATTTATTTGAAGTATCCTTACAATGGCATTCGTGGAAAATTGTTGCTTATATGATTCCACTGACAGCAATATTCGAAAATGGATTTTATTCTTTCATTTGTGGTAGTGTCTAAATTTACCAAATCAGGAAAGTTCCTCATCACCCAAGTTTCAATTGGACCGAAACTTGGAATCATGCAAGTTGAATAGTATGATGAATGAGAACTTTCAAGCATTGGAAAATCAAGACTAATTACTTGTTCACATGGATGTGTGAGTCAAGTGAAGGACTAAAGGGATCGAGTACACATTCTTGTGCACTGGTCATGTCCACCACAAAGCTCGTTAAGACTATTTGATTTACTAAAGTTTAGTAAATATGGTTATACTTACAAGTTTAAGTATAATTCTGAAATATTGGAAAAGTCTCAATGTATGGCAGAACGAATGGGAAGAATCAAATTAGGCAGAAAGATAAACGTTTCTCAAATCTGAAAAGATGGGAGAGTACTTTAGTATCATGTTTTTGATCATCTTAATGATTTAGAAATCATATCACAATTAGTCCTCTAAAGGTCATCTTAGTGCATTCTTATGACTAAGAAGAGGAGTCATGAATTGTTGAAATGGTTAGATCAGGAAGATGAGTCATACTTCGTTCCAAAACAATTCTTAGAGTCATACTCCAAGATTGTAACTTGAGTGACATATCTTAAAGAAAGGTTTAAAACACTTGTCAAATGTAAGAGTAAAAGTGTCCTACTGTTGTACATTTGAAATTGGTAAGTTGTGATGTTTTGGATAAAACAAAGACCAACTAAGGCCAATTGTGTGAAGTGTTTGTCTTGATAAAGAATCCGCACTATCTCTTTAATATTTGGCAAGATAGTCTTATATGTCAAGAGGATAGTGGGAGTCTTATAGATCCTAAAAAGAAATTCAAGAACTAATCAAGAATAAAACCTGAGGTTCTTCACTAGCACACGACTTGAGGTTTATAACCTATCGTGTTGACATATTCTGTACCCATTCCAGTTAAAGTTGGTTTTGCATAGGAGTTCTGAAAGTTCTCAGTTGGTTGCATAACAAGTTGGAAGCAATGGCAGGCCCTGTACTACCAGGTGGCAAGAAGTTAAGATTGCATAAGTTCAGTCCATATGAGTTTGGATTTGTCATTATCCTTGTCTTGTGACTATGGTTTTGACGATTCACATGGATAAGAACACATACACCATAAAATCTAAGGGTCATAAGGTTTATCTCCGATTCATGAAAATGATGGTGAGGAAACACTTCCACCAAGTAGATTTGAAGCAGATGGCAAAAGCTCTAAACAATTGAGACTATGATTACGACATCCCTTCTCATAGTTCTGAAATTGTTTAGACACACATGCATGCTATCTAAGGAAAGGTGTATGATTTTGATAAAGTTTTATCAAAGCATCTCGTATCAGAAATCTGAACTTTGGTAAGAAAGTCAATAAAGTATTGATTTCTAGAAGTCCAACTGATTTCTGAGTACATGTCAAAGCTAGTGGGAGCATAAGTGTTATGCTAATAATCATCATGTTAGTGGGAGCATGATAATTATTGTTAGTGTTGCAAGTTAGAAATGTTAATTATAGAAAACAAAAGTTTCAATTCGTGAGGCTGCAGGGATTGAAAAAGTTGTTTTGCTATAATTAAGGGAGAGGATATACTTCATTTCAGTTCTAAAGGCTTAGATTGAGACCTTAATCATCTTTAGTCAAGAATATATATATGAATTTCATGTTGGATTGGTTCAACTTAAGTAAATTCTATATATTGCGTTCTCAAAATTCGATTATGATTACAACATCCCTCTTCATAGTCAAATTTTGAAAACATGGCAAATAAAAATATTGTTGCAAAAGACTGGTCTAGAATCATGTCTTTATGTGAGACATCAAGAATCGTGTACCATTTGCTTTGGGTACAGGATCGATTGCATGTGCTATAATATTTGTCATTTCTAAATTTTTCCAAATGCCCAGAGGCATTAAGAAGGGAAAAGGTCTAGAATTGGATATGACTAAAATGATTAAACAATTGTCGAGGACAATCTGAGGTTTACCAAAGATTGGTTGCTCAGGGACAGTTAGAAGTATAGTGCTAATTTTGGAAGGACCATATTGACATATTCTGAAAAGATGCATCTCTTATTCAGAAGTGATAGTCAAAATGAGAATATGGAGTTGTCTCCATAGGTGGAAGTTATATGTGTAAGATTAGAAAACTTAATGCAAGAAGCATGTCCAAAGCAATGTACTTTGAATATGAGACTTAGTTTCCATGGAGTTGATCTCCATTGGAATACCTTATAATGACTGTTGACAAGTCTTTGTGACTTTGTACATATTCATTACAGGAGGGTCAGTGCATATAAGTTTAAAATCTAAACAGATTTCGATAAATGATAGGAATTTGAAATTCTCACATTTTTCGATAAGGATTTGGGAGTGTGAAATTAGAATCATTGAAATTATGTTCAATTGGTTTATTTCACAAAGTAAGGATCATAGACAAACATAGAGTGCATACTTGGTGTATGGCAAAGCTATTGTTAAAGAAAAACATAGTGTACATGCTTGGAGCATGGGACAACTAGTGTTTTTAATTCAAGTATAAAGTTGATAAAACCGAAACAATGACTAATGAGTAATCAGTATGGTGATAAATAAAAGTGTTTATTTATATTCATAAGGTTTGATACCATATTTGATTCATTTATTCTTGTGTTTCACTTTGCATGTTTTGACTTCTAGAATAACTAAGTCGCTCTTCCTGAATGATTAAGTTATTCAAACCATCCACAGTCGGTCATATGTTGGAAGTAGATATGAATCAAGACTGTCATGGGTTGGTTTGTAGAGGTCCAAGTTGGTGGACAAAGTGGTGCTACAACACTCATGAGTGCTCATAAGTTCTGAGTATTGGATTCAACCCCTGCTCATTTGAATCACTTCATGGATTTTATCACGAGTGATCATGAGACGATAATATCTTATATTCTTCAAACCTAGAGATATGAGTTGTTACTATGAGTTGGTTATACATTGATTGCATGAAAACGCATTTGGTAACTCGATGTTATAAAACATGCCTTTGTGTATGATTCAAAAAGTAGTAGAAGAAGCCATATGAGTCGAAGTTTATCCATTCCTTTTACCTTCGGGATAAAAGCGATATCTGTGGGCCCCTCGATGATTTAGCGATGACACATGTGAGTGCTTGGCCAAGCCAGGACTGATTTGATTTGTTCAATCAGTCAGTCATCATAAATCGAAAATCGGGAAACAACAATTAGACAGAGAGAATGATTATAATCCATGTCTAAGTCCATATGATATCTGGAATAGAGGAATATATGATCCCTTATCTAATGGACAAGTCATTGACAAAGGTCAGAGTTCATCGGCAAGGTCAGAGTTCGGCAGCGGCTTTAAGAGCTACGATTGCCAGTTAGGTTTTGAAGTCATACTCAATAATAGTTTTAGACTTATCCAAGTGGGAGACTGTTGGATTAATGTCTAAGTCCATAACTATATTTGGTATGTACTTGACCCGACCTGGCATGGTCCATTTGGGTTGCACTTCACCGGCACAATTTATATGGATAGTCTTTTGAGAATAGTATATTTATGATTTATATTAATATATTATAAGTTCTGATATATTAATATGGAATCATATTATTTAATTAGTATTGATCAAGAATTAATTAAGTAATCAAAAAGAACTAATTAAATATGGACTCTAATATATATGGAATGGGCCAAGTTCATTTAGGTTGGGCTAAGCTTTCATGGATGGTCGATGGAGCTTTTAACCCATGGATCCTATGTAAATGAAAGGTCATGGGTATTAGGGTTTACATGGATGTAACCCTAATCCTCCATAATATATAAAGGGGTCCTTGGCTCACAAAATTGGCACAAGTGTGTGAAAATAAGAGTGGGCCGATTTTAGTGTGCGTACATATTCTCTCAAGTTCTTCCAAGGTGTTTTGGTGATTTGTGATTCCATTTGAGGCTTCCACACTATTGGGGCTAAGCTCTTAAAGCTTGAAGACATCAAGTTACATCAAAAGGTATGTCATCTAACTAGACCTTTGTAGTATAGGTGCTTCATAATATGCTAGTTAGGATGAAACCTTGGAATAGTTAATATTTGCATGTATAATAGAGAAAACATAGATCCAAGGTTTATAGGGTTGCATGTACACCATAGGAGTGTTAGAATGCTCAAAACCCAACATATGTCAGTAGCCAATTCCTCATCAAAGTTCACATTCAGCTTCAGTAGGTGCTCTACGTATCATTGCATTATTTGCACGTGGCTACTGACGGGCTCTCCATCTTTCATCCAGCTAGGTATGAGGGACTTTACTACCTCATACTTTTCTTGACGAGCTCGTTGATGATACTTTTCCATCAAGTCCTTTTTCATCTCGTATGCCCAATAATCCTCGTAGAACCTTTGAAGCTCAGGATTCATAGTGGCCACCATGATGTATGAAACTTTAGTTGCATCATTACAGTGTTTGGTATACTCAGCTAGTTCTGCGACAATAGCTTTGGTATCATCAAGCTCGACAAGTTCCTTTTCGAGGACATACTCTTTTTCCTCGAAACGAAGAGCCATTTTGATGTTACACATCCAATTAATTAAATTGGAAAATAAAACCATTTATGAATTTTTGATAATGATATCACTGACATTTTAAAATATTCAGATTTATACAATTAAACAATATTATAAAAGGTAATTATCCTAATAAATTTTAAAACATAATAAAAACTGAAACTTTTTAATCTGACAGCTTACCACGTCATGGTAAACAATTACCACGTCGTGGGAAGGCAAAAACGCAGGGCACCACTTCGTGGTAAAGAACACCACGCCGTGGTGGCGGAACAGAATTCCGATTCTATTAAGCTTCTACTTGTTCAAGTTCATATCAGTATCAATTGAATAGAAAACTAAATCTAGGCTCTGATACCACTGATGAGTTTTGAGCATAATAAACAATCCTATGTGTGCATGTAACCCTAATTAAGATCTACGTTTTCTGTAATTGAACATACAATAAGAACAAGAAGGTATAAACCCTAGTAAATAATCAAAAATTACACAATAAGGGTTATGATACATAGCTTTGATTGTTATCTAGTAATAACAATCCAAAACCTTGAAGATGTGGAAGCTTGAGAGCAAGTATTATAAGTGTCACACCTCTAATGATTCACACCCACACTTAGCAAGAGAATGAGAGATGAGAGAGCAGGAGGGAGCTTCAAATTTAGACCACTCTTCGTAGGGTTTCAGGTAGGTCGATAATACCAAGGGGAAGGCTCCTTATATAGTGAGGTAACATAGAGCTAAAGCTAGGGTTTTAGAAAGAAACCCTAATTCCTTAGCTTAAGGACCAAGCACCCCAACACCTTCCATCGAATAGACCTTGGAAGAAAATTCTAGGGCCTTCCTAGAATTTTTCGTCCAAGGCTCTCTAGGAAGGTTCTAGAACTTGTTTCCTCAACTACTAATAAATTGCCAAACATCCCCTGCACTTTTAATTAATTCAATTAATCGCAAAATTAATTCCAATTAGTTTCTGATTAACTGTTAATTAAATAATATAATTTCCAATTAATATATTATTTCCATAATAAATTAATAAATCATTCATTTAAATTTATTAATCAAATAATAAATTCTTCCTCTCTCTCAATAGATCATTCTATCTAGTTGCTAGTATGAGGATAACCCAAAAGGATTGTGTTACAATCAATTCAAATCTATACCAAATATAGTTATGGGCTTAGACACCTAATCCAAAAAATTATTATTAGTTATTTTGTTAATTAGAATTCCGTCTCCTGTGATCGACGCCCTACTTACCCAACTATACTATAATCTGACTAGGTACACTACTTATACGAACATTAGTTAGTTAAGTTAGTTAGGTTAATAAATTAAAGCTAGATAGGTATAATTTGTGCACATCAATTATAATATATATATATATATATATATATATATATATATATATATATATATATATATATATATATAGGGGTAATTATGATAAAGATAAAAGGTAAAATCCTAGGCTTAATGCGCTAGTGAGTTGGTTATTCATCCAAAAGCATTGCAACACCTACAATCGTTAATCTTGCGAGAGATAGGAAGTTATGTATAGATCTATATAGGGCCATGCCAGCCCCACATGCGATTTCTAGCTAAAATCCGACAAGATACCTTCCATATAAATTACTATTAGATGTCTGATGAAGCGTCGTGATTATGGGTACATTTACGGTCGTAGCATCAATTATAGGGGCTCGCGTTAATACATTAAAATTTTCCTTAAAGCTTATATTACCATTAGGGACGTCTGCTATGGTAATTAAAATACGTTAGGATCGTTAAAAATCCTTAAAATATAGTAAATTAGGGTTAACAAAAGATAATCATACTTAAACTACGTTAGGATCGTTAGATATCCTGAATATATAGTAATTTAAGATTTATAAAAAGATACCCAAAAAATATGGAAGATAGGTAAATAAATAAGAAACGTTTTCACAAAAGAAAAGAATTCTTAAAAGAAATTCAAAATAAAAAATTGTGCATTCACCAACATTTTTTTGACTTTCAAAATGCATTTATTCTCAGTTGAATAGGATTGACGCTCTATATACCGTCACACTGCGCGGTGTTTCCGCAAAAGGACGGGCAGGGGGTATGACAATATATATATATATATATATATATATATATATATATATATATATATATATATATATATATATATATATATATATATATATATATATGTATATATATATATATATATATATATATATATATATATATATATATATTATTTCCCCATAAATAATGTCGTGAAGCATTAGAAAAATTGCGGAGTACGTGGCGTGACGACTTGAAATACGTGGTGCTGTAAATAGAGGTTTACAATATTTCTGGATAGACAAATAGAAATGTACTTTTCCGACAACGACGTAGACGGATTTTAGCTAGGACGCGCCCATAAGTAAAATGATATAGTCGAATAGTAGAGAACTCGATGTGGTGAGAGTGACAACACAACGTGATTGGTCCATGCTGTGGTGCGGATAATACCACAGTGTGGTTACGTTGAGTGAGTAAATGAGGTAACATACTTAGAGCTACGAGAACGCTAATGGGTTTTGAGCATTACATCAATCCTATGGTGCACATGCAACCCTAAAGATTTGGATCTAGGTTTTCTCTAATTGTACATGCAATAATATGTTGGATTAGTGTCTAAGCCTGTAACTATATTTGGTAAGTACTTGACCCGGTTGTGCATGGTCCTTTTGGGTTGCGTTCATCATAGCAACTTGAAAGGGTAATTTATGGAGAGAGAGAAGATATTATGATTTATTAATATATTATGAGAATAATATATTAAAGGAATAATCATATTATTTAATTTATATTAGTCATAAATTAATTGAGAATTAATCTGGTGACTAAAAGAGATTAATTGAATAAAGGGACTTAAACTGTCAAATGTGTGATAGTTGTATTTTGGGCTGGGAAGCCTTATGGTTAAGGGGGTGGACGAAATTATGGGTAGGAACCCATCAAGATTTCGTCCAAGGCCTTACTCCAGAAGGTTCCATGGGCTGCTTGGTGATTAAGTTGTCCATTAGTGTTTTGACTGAAACCCTAACTGCTCACAGTATAAATAAGATCCCTAGGTTACAGAAATCGGTGACTTGCTTCTCTAAGAACCCTAGAGCCGATTTTGTGTGGCTCCTCCCTCTCTCAAATATTACCCTCTTGCCAATTGGTGTTTGTAAGCCATTAGAGGAGTGACACTTGTGACTCTAAGCTCCAAGAACAAGAAGTTTCAAGCAAGCAACAAAAGGTAATCATCTAGATCTGAGTTTCTTATGTCATAATTGAATTGTATACACTAGATCTAGGATTTTCAAGACTTGGATAAATTGCATGAATAATAGAGAAACCTAGATCCAAGCATTAGGGTTTGCATGTGCACATAGGAAAGTTCTTATGGATCAAACCCATAAGTGGTATCAGAGCCTTGATTGGTTTCTATTGTTTTAATGCCTTGTTTATTTGTTCAAGCTTTGAAAATCGATTTTTTCATGCCCCTGACTGACAGACTCGGCGAGTCCCATTGTGGACTCGACGAGTAGGATGAACTCGACGAGTCCGTGCGTCTGTCAGAAAGATTTATGGGATTTCTTGCTGTTTTGCTTAAGGATACTTACCTAAATCGTTTTGGTTTAATAAAATCCGAATTTATCATCTATTTGACCATATCCTTAACAAAACAAAAGATAATTACCAATTATTTAAAAAATAAATTCCTTATTTGATAATGTTTGGTTATTTGATTTATTTGGTGAATTATCTTATGAATAATCTTGATTAAGTCAAATTTAGATAATCATTAAAATTAATTGTTTAATTTAAAATTATTTGCTATTTGATCCTTTATGTTTTTAAAAGTTCAAAACTTGTCCTCAAGTTTTGAAATTTAAATTTTGTGATTAAAAGTTTTAATTTGAACTATTTAAATTTCAAACGTCAGAATTTTACAAGTTTTAAAATTCAACTTTATACTTTATAATATTATAAGATTAATATATATATATGTATAACTTAAATGCTAGTCTTACCGTTAGTAGGCCTCATTCACGAAGACGATCTATAAGGAGGGTATAAGGTTATGGCCTATAAAATGGCCGTTTAATGGGTGTCCACTCTCACCCACCACTTCCTTGATTGGTGGAGGGTCGTTAGCCGAACGGGTAGGATAGGGCAAACCTTTCCTCATAAAAAGTATAATGAATCTATAAAAAGTAACTAAATGTTTTTACAAAATTCCCAATCTTAGTTACTTTAGGCAAAAGTGAATTTGATGCAATTCCATGAAATTGCACTTCGTACCCTTGCTAAGACGTTAATGGAGCGCGTGTGGTTAACCGACACATTAATTGGTTTCTAAACAAAGGTGGCAAAGGGTGAATCATTGTTTGTCATAGTTCGATGGAGCGTGTGTGGTTAACCGGCACATCGAATAGGTGACTGTAACAATGAGGGTACCACGTACATTTTCATGGTTATTCACACCCTCTTTGTGATCCTCGGCATCCCAGTCACAAACTAGACGGGCATATCGAGATTTAAACATGCCATTGAAAGGTTCAATGTATCTCAAAGGATCTAGGAGTTTTTCAATACATTTAAAACTTAATCTCTTTTTCGTTTTTCATGGTGGAGAATTAGTGAATCGACATTCACTTACCTTCAAATTATTTGCTTATTAGATTACGGCATCCCTTTTCTAATTTGTAAATAATATTGTTGGTTCCTAGCCCTAATTTCTCATTTGGGTGTTTAATTGGGGAATTCGTTTCTAATCAAACTTTGTTCTTTTTCCTTTTCAGATGTCGAACGCAAACAAAAACGCTTCTGGTTCAAACTCCTCTGGTTCGTTCTCACTCATGAACTTATGTGGGAAGGTGATCTTTGATGGGACCAATTTCAGTAATTGGATCCGCAACATTCGCATGGTCACTCGCTACGAGGAAAAAGAATATGTCCTCGATGAGAAGCTGAAGGAGATTGACATCGACACTGCCTCTACTGAAGAGATTGCGGCCTATGAGGCCGACGAGCGTGATGCCACAAAAGTCCATTGCATCATGTTGGCGACTATGACCACAGGACTCTAGAAGTCCTATGAGGACAAGTACCCCTATGAGATGCATCAAGATCTGCTGGAACGCTACCACCAGAGCGCTAGGCAAGAGAGGTATGAGATCATCACTTCGATGATCACTACCAAAATGGGTAGCGGAGAGTCCCTTACCGCTCATCTTTAAAAGATACAGAGGTATGTCGATCGCCTGCTGAAGTTGAATGTGAACTTCGATGAAGAGCTGGAAATTCATATCATCCTTCATTCCTTGCCTCCCTACTATATCCAATTCTGCATGACCTACCACATGAATAAGGAGAAGGTCTCTTTGAGCAAGCTTCAGGGCTTATTGAGGACTGCTGAGAGCAACCTCAAGGACAAATCTGTTGCATCAACTCCAACTCCCGCTACTGCCCCTATCCTGGCAATAGGGAAGGGGAAGGGTAAGAAGAGGAAGGCTCCCTCAAGGAGCCACCACAAGGGAAAGTCCCTAGATGGTACCCCTTCTAGTGGAACCAAAGTTGGTTATGCTAAACCCAACTCTCACCCTAAGGAGGTAGAGTGCCACCATTGCCACAAGATAGGGCATTGGAAGAGAAGCAGCCCGGAATATCTGCAAGCCATCAAGGACGGGAAGATCAAGCCATCTTTCACAGGTATTTACACAATTAAATCTAATGGTTTATCACATTCTACTTATTGGGTTCTTGATACAGGATGTGGTTTTCACATATGTTCTGATTTGCAGGGACTAAAAAGAAATAGGGATGTGGAGCATGGAAGGATGAATCGGATCATGGGAAACAAAAGATCGTCACCTGTGACCAAGATTGGAGTTTATTCCTTGGTGCTTAGTAATGGATTAGGTTTAGATTTAAACAATTGTTGCTATTCGCCAGATATGGCAAGAAACATCATTTCATTTCATGGTTTATATAGACAAGGTTTTAGATATTCATTTGATAATGAAAAGGGTTGTATTTGTGCTTATCTTAATAATATTTTATATTTTGAAGCATTTCCTTGTAATGGAATATATGAAACTATGATGGTTGTAGATAACTTAGGAAATGATGTATTGTGTGTAGATTCTTCCAATAGTATGGATAAATCATGCTTGTGGAATTTTCGTCTTGGACATGTCAACAAGAAACGCATAGCCCAGCTCCAAAAGGATGGAGTGTTGGAGTCATTCCACCTAAGGGACGATGACGTGTGCGAGTCTTGTTTACTTGGAAAGATGACCAAGTCACCCTTCACTGGCACTTGTGCGAGGGGTGAGGGTTCACTGGATCTCATACATACAGATGTATGTGGACCCTTTAGATCCACCACAAGGGATGCAAACCGCTTCTATGTGACTTTTACCGACGATTATAGCAGATATGGGTATATCTACTTAATCAAGCACAAGTCAAAAACCTTTGAAAAGTTTAAAGATTTTAAACAAGAAGTGGAGAATCAGTTGTGCAGGAAAATCAAGATGCTTCGATCTGATCGTGGTGGAGACTACCTAAGTCTTGAATTCTACGACTACCTCAAGGAATGCCGAATAGTTTCGCAATTGACACCACCTAGGACACCACAATTGAATGGTGTAGCTGAGAGGCGTAATCGAACCTTGATAGACATGGTTCGTTCCATGATGAGTCGTGCTTCACTACCTATCTCATTCTGGGGGTATGCCTTAGAGACTGCCGCCCATATCCTTAACTTAGTCCCTATGAAGAATGTTGCCAAAACACCTCACGAGATGTGGATAGGGAAAGCTCCCCCGTTGGCACATATCAAGGTTTGGGGTTGTGAGGCTTTCGTAAGATGAGAGACTCACGACAAGCTCGAACCTCGTAGTGAGCGATGTATTTTCATTGGCTACCCGCAAAAATCCTTTGGATATCCCTTCTATAGACCGAGTGACAATGTTGTCTTCGTTGCGAGGAGAGGGGTTTTCCGAGAGTGAGAACTCATAAGCCAAGGAGACAGTGGGAGGCAAATCGATCTTGAAGAGCTTCAAGAGTCGAGCGATGAAGGAATCTCTAACACTGGCCCTCAACCCGAGGAGGAAACTCCGGTTGAATCGATTGACGAGTCCTTACCTCTTAGACGTTCCGAAAGGGTTAGTGTTCCACCCCAGTTTTATGGTTTTCATATTACTATGGAAGGGGATACGTTCATTAGTGATAGTACACTAGTTAATCTGGACGAACCTAACAGCTATAAGGAAGCCATGGCAGGCCCGGAGTCTGCGAAATGGAAGGAGGCTATGGACAGCGAGATTCAATCCATGTATGACAACCAAGTTTGGAATTTGGTTGAAAATGTACCAGGTCGTAAGAACAAGATCGACATGGATGGAAATGTGCACACTTACAAGGTGCGATTGGTTGCGAAGGGTTTCACTAAAACTCCTGGAGTTGACTACGATGAAACTTTCTCACCAGTTGCGAAGATAAAGTCTATCAGGGTGATGCTGGCCATTGCTGCATTTCATGACTATGAAATATGAAAATGGATGTCAAAACCTCTTTCCTTAATGGGAATTTGGGTGAGGATGTTTACATGGCTCAGCCAGAGGGTTTTGTCAATGCAAAGCATCCCAATAGAGTGTGTAAGCTTGATAAATCCATTTATGGACTTAAGCAGGCGTCTCGCAGATGGAATTTTGTTTTGATGAGATGGTCAAAGAGTTTGGTTTTCTGCGAAGCGAGGATGAATCGTGTGTATATGTCAAAGCCAGTGGGAGTATAGTTAGCTTCCTCGTATTGTATGTCGACGACATACTACTCATAGGAAATGACATACCGACACTGCAGGAAGTTAAGTCCTGGCTCGGGAAGTGCTTCGCTATGAAGCACCTCGGAGAGGCTTCCTATATTTTGGGAATAAGGATAGTGAGAAACAGAAGTAAGAGACTGATAGGACTTAGTCAGAATACTTACTTGGACAAGGTACTAAAATGTTTTAGTATGGAAAACTCAAAGAAAGGAGAATTACCAATCCAAAGTAATGCCAAGCTGAGTAAGACTCAGAGTCCGAGTACTGAAGTCAAGATAGCAGAGATGATTCGAGTAGCTTACACTTCCGTAGTTGGCTCGATCATGTATGCTATGACTTGTACTCGCCCTGATGTGGCCTTTGCTTTGAGCATGGTCAGCACATATCAGGGGAACCCTGGCAAAGCGCATTGGACTGCCGTCAAGAATATTCTTAAGTACCTTCGGAGGACCAACGAATGGTTTCTAGTCCTCGGGGGGAGTGATGAATTAAAGGTGAGAGGGTACAGTGACGCCAGTTTTCAGACTGACAGGGACAACTACCGTTCGCAGTCGGGCTGGGTCTTTACCCTTAATGGAGGTGCAATAACTTGGAAAAGTTCCAAATAAGAGACCGTAGCTGATTCAACGTGCGAATCAGAGTACATCGCAACAAGCGAAGCGTGAAAGGAGGCAATATGGTTGAAGAACTTCATTGGAGACCTTGGAGTTGTGCCAGCCATAAAGGATCCCATGAAAATTTTCCGTGATAATGAAGGAGCGGTTGCCTTGACCAAGGAACCCAGGGATCATGGCAGATCTCGACATATCGACAGAAAATATCACTTTATTCGACATCGGGTGGAAGAAAGACTCCTCGTAGTAAAGAGGGTATCGTCAGAGGATAACCCAGCAGATCCGCTTACGAAGGGACTAAGCAGGGTTAAGCACTTGCAGCACGCTAGGAGCATCGGGCTGAAGGAAAATATTAGTTTAGATTAGATAGTTTAGAAACATGTAATAGATAAATTGTAATTAACATTCGATGATTAAATAAAAGAGTATTATTTATTAGTAATGTTACTGTCTTATGTTAATCATTTACCTATTGTTTCATTTTGCGTGTTTTGACTTCCTGAATAACAAGATTATTCAAACCGTCCACAGTCGTTCATATGTTGGAAGTAGGTATGAATGAAGACTGTCATGAATTGGTGTGTAGATTGTCTAAAGTGTATTAGACATAGCAAAAGTTTGTTGCAACGTTCATGAGTGCTTATGAACAAGATTTGAGCATTGGAATAAACCCATACTTTCTGGAATCACTTCATGGAATTCATCACGAGTGATCGCAAGACGATAATATTTTATGGTCTTAACACCTAGATATATGATTTATTGTTTGCTAGTTGGTTGTGCATTGATAATGTGTAAACGCATCAGTAACTTGATGTTATAAAACGCATTGTTGTGTATGATTTTATTAGTGGATAATAAATGCATATAAGTCGAAGTTTATCTGTTCCTTTTGTCCTAAGAGGGTAAAAGCGATATCAGGGTCCCTCGATGATTTGATTTGACTTATGTGTCGGGCCCGGTCAGGACTAAATTGATGTGTTCAATTAAGTTCTATGTCAAATAAATTTGAGATCGAGAAACCAACTGCTGGACAATAAGTATGACTATGTTCCATGTGATTGTCGGCACGATATTTAGAACAGAGGATCATTCCATCCCTTATCTGAAGGACAGGTTACTGATAAGATCAGAGTTCGATAGCATCTTTGAGAGCTACGATTGCTAATCGGATTATACTTACATTTATAGTTACTAGACTTATCCAAGTGGGAGACTGTTGGATTAGTGTCTAAGCCCGTAACTATATTTGGTAAGTACTTGACCCGGTTGTGCATGGTCCTTTTGGGTTGCCTTCATCATAGCAACTTGACAGGGTAATTTATGGAGAGAGAGAGAAGATATTATGATTTATTAATATATTATGAGAATAATATATTAAAGGACGAAATTGTAGGTAGGAACCCATCTAGATTTCGTCCAAGGCCTGGGAAATGTGTGATAGTTGTATTTTGGGCTGGGAAGCCTTATGGTTAAGGGGGTGGACGAAATTGTGGGTAGGAACCCATCTAGATTTCGTCCAAGGCCTTACTCCAGAAGGTTCCATGGGCTGCTTGGTGATTAAGTTGTTCATTAGGGTTTTGACTGAAACCCTAGCTGCTCACAGTATAAATAAGATCCCTAGGTTACAGAAATCGGTGACTTACTTCTCTAAGAACCCTAGACCCGATTTTGTGTGCCTCCTCCCTCTCTCAAATATTACCCTCTTGCCAATTGGTGTTTGTAAGCCATTAGAGGAGTGACACTTGTGACTCTAAGCTCCAAGAACAAGAAGTTTCAAGCAAGCAACAAAAGGTAATCATCTAGATCTGAGTTTCTTATGTCATAATTGAATTGTATACACTAGATCTAGGATTTGCGAGACTTGGATAAATTGCATGAACAATAGAGAAACCTAGATCCAAGCATTTGGGTTTGCATGTGCACATAGGAAAGTTATAATGGATCAAACCCATCATAATAATCATCTAAAGCTATTACCCTAAACTAGCATGCATATTTCGAAATCTACATCTAATACATGGTTAGAATGTTACCTTTCGATTGTAGCTTGCTTGATCTTCAACATTTGACAACTTAGCATCTCAAATGCGATGCCTCAAATAGATCACAAACACCAAAAGCAAGTTGGAAGAATATGAGAGAGAGGGAGAGGCACAAAAGCGGCTGGAGATCCTTCTAGGGTTGCTAGTGGCCGATATTGGCATGCCCAAGGGTTCCTTATATAACTGACTAGTTAGGGTTTCAGTCAAAACCCTAATCTAGTTGCCTAGTCCCTAAGAAGCCCATAGGATCCTTCCAGAAGGCCCCCTTGGACGAATTCTATGTGGACTCCCACATGAATTTCATCCATTCCATCCTTATGAACCCTATGCCCAACTTTGTAACTATCTTATGATTATAGTTCCAGTCCCCTTAATTTAATTAATCTTTTTTTACAACAAAATTAATTCTAAATTAATTCTTGACCAATATTAATGAAATAATATGGTTTCTCTTTTAATATATTATTCCTATAATTTATTAATTAATCAAAATTAACCGCTTTCTCCATAATTCATCGAGTCCAGTTGCTATGGCGAAGGCAACCCAAAAGGATCATGCTACTATCGGGTCAAGAACATATCAAATATAGTTATGGGCTTAGACACCTAATCCAACAAACGCGATGATGTTTTGTGTGATGCATACATAAAGTAGATTTATATATCGTTATTTACGACAATAGAATATGACACGACAAGAAGTTTACCACGATGCAATGATTAATGGAAAATGTGTATAAAGAGTAAAAGAGTATGAATTGGAGTTTTGTAATAACTCCTAAGTTGAGGTGATATTAAAAATTATAATGAGAAATTTTTATTGAGGTGTGAGATGATTAGTTAGATCCGAGAGAGATATAACGACAAAGATGTTGAATGAGTTATGATATATATATATATATATATATATATATATATATATATATATATATATATATATATAATGAGATTGAGTAATGAGGACTTTTGATCGACATAATCAGATTTAAACAATTGATCAGTGAGAGGTGATTGTATTTCATAGTGTAAAAGATCAGTATAAACGATAATTTAATTGAGATCATGAGACTTACATGTAGAAGATGTATATAAGAACTATATGTTTGTTTTTGAGATATGATTTGATCATTTCATGTAGATGATCTATACAAGACTTATATGTTTGATCTATGAGAGGTGATTAGATCTTTTCATGTAGAAGATATATACAAGACTTACATAATGATTTTTTGATATATGTGATTAGGTATCTGAGAGGAGACAAGACTTAGGTGCTTTTTGTTTTTTCTAAAAAACCTCTTCTAAGAGGAGAAAAGACTGCGCCACACAGCACACGCGTAACACTTGGCCATTCGCAGCTGTTTGTTTTTCAGAAGACTTCTGACTTAAAAACTGTTGCGCGTGTGCTGCGTGGCGCAACACTTGACCCACTGCATCAAACCTCTTCACGTCTTACTTTAACTAATTGCAGCAGTCTGCAGAGGTTAAAAAACAAACAAACTTTTTATTATATGTTGCAGCCTTTTGGTCCCCCTCTTCTGCTGTAGAGGGTTGTAGAGTTGGTCCGCAGACTTCAGACATTTTCGCTTCGAAAAAAAAACTCCACCTTAATAAATAATTATTACGAGATATGTGATGAGGCCTAATCCCAATATGAGATCCATTATTAGTAATTTGAGTTATTGGTCCAATTGATCTAAGCATTTTTGTAATTGACCAGATTGATTTGAGTAATTGATTTAAGTAATTTATCTGAGTAATCTGAGTGATTAATCTATGCAATAGAGATTGGTCCTAGTGGTTGATCTAAGTAATTGATCTGAGTGAATGATATTGATCCGAGTAACTGATTCAACTAGTTTGTATAATCTGAGTAATTGATATTGATTAGAGTTATTGATATGAGTGACTGATATTAGAAATTCATAGGTGTGAATGATTGATCCGAGAGATTAATATATATTTGAGTGGTTGATCCAATTAATGTGAGTAATCTGAGCAATTGATAAAATAAATCGGAGAAAATGATTTAATAAATATGAGTGATTGATCTGAGTAAGGAAAGTAATTGATCTTATTGATTCAATTTTATTTGAATAGATAAACCATACTTTGATTATTAAATAGATTGATGTGATTGAGATTGATATGAGTAATTTGCAAACTCACAAGAGAGATAATTTCCTTTATTAAGTGTGGAAAAGGACTGGAGAATGACCAGTTAAAATAATTGATTAATAATTCGAGTATTGTGTAAGGATTGATTTATTGAAAACGAGTGATAATATTGAGATACGATTCACCATGGATCGACATGATTAGTCTAGTCAATATCCATTATGTGAGGAACTTGATGATTTTTAGTCCATATATTTGATGTTAGTGATATACTCTTGGATTTGGAAATGAGCCGTAAAATTCCAAATAAATAGTAGGAATATAGATTGATTTAGATTTCGGAAAAATATTAATAATCAAGAGAGTTTAAAAAAAATTTAGATCTCTTAATTGGAAGACGCAGTTCATGATTATTTTAGAGATTTGCAGATTTTTTGATAACTAAGGTGTTAACCTCTCTATATGTGTTTATGATGCAAGAGTAAAAACGCTTACACTGACAATCTGATAGTGAGATCAGATAAGAAATGAGAGTTTGAGAAATGGTGACAAAATAGTAGAAGAGATCAGATAAGATAAGAATAGAGTAAAGAGTATGACGAGATATACGATATGAAAATATATAACACACTCTAGTTCTATGATACGAGATTACAAAAGATTCTGAGGATGGAATCTTTTCAAAGAGTGAAGATTTGTAACACTTTTCTTTTCGTATCAGGTATTAATTCGAGAGATATGGATTTTGACATGAGTAGGTAATTGATATTAGAAAAATATAATTGAGGAAAGGAGTAGATCTTTCAGAGACGATTCTGTGAATATAAAGATCGTCAAGAACAGAGTTCGTACGAGAGAGTTATGATTGTTTGAAGTCAAGATGAAAGTGTGTTGCTATTTTGAGAAACGTCATGTAACGTCCCAAAATTCAGAGCCAAAAATTTCATTTTTAAATAAGTAATTATAAAAACTAGTAGTCTGAAAACATCAATAGTGTCATCCCATATCATAATCAAAATCAATATGTCAATCCTGAACTCCACCTGTGTCTCCGGAGGTACCCCATGCAACTCCTCCGGGAACACGTCCGGGTACTCCCGTACAATCGGTACATCATCCGTGGTCGTCTTACCCTTATCCCGGGTATCCATAACGTAGGCGAAAAATCCTACACATCCCTGATGAAGGTAGCATCTGGTCCTCGCTGCAGAACACATGATCGGTCCACGCTACACCCTCTCTACCTGAATCACCAACTCTCCCCAACTTGAGGTCCTAACCCAGACTAACTGCTGCTCACAGTCGATCATTGGCCCGTTGGGGCTCAACCAGCCTATACCTATGATGACCTTGTTCCCACGCAAAGGAATGGGAACCAAATCCACGAGATAACGCTTGCCACACATCCTCATAACACAATCCATATAAACCTCCGAAGCCCGTACGGATCGATCGTCCGGAATCTCGACCTCTGAAGGACAGTCCAACATGCTCGTAGACTCGGAAAACCTCTTGCTGAGTGCAAGAGATACAAACGATCGGGTAGCCCTCGAGTCGAATAATACCAACATTGGGATACCGTTCACATGGAACAATCCTAAAACAAAATAAATATCAAAACTGACATATAACAAAAGTTATGGAGAAGAAACATAACCGTCACCACATCTAGTTCGACACGCACCTTCGCGGCGGTCAGTTGGTAGGTTCGGCTCCTCACAACATGAGCATCTGACTTGCCCTGTCGGCCATCTGTGATTCGCAGGGTCGTTGGAGCTGGCGCTCCTGATACCAATCTTGGGCAGTTGGCCTTTTTATGACCTCACTTATTGCAGTGAAAACAAATCAGGTCTGATGTCTGTATGGTGGGGGTTGGGGCAGTACAATCCTTGGTAAAGTGTCCAGTATTGCCACACTTATAGCATCCCGATCCCCCAGATCTACAAACTCCCTCATGTGGCTTTCCGCATTTCCCACAGCGACTTCGGCCCTGCTGGCCCTTCGACCTCGAGTCGAATCCCTTGGATTTCTTTACCAAAACCCCAGTCGTCTGCCCAGCCTCCGCCTTCCTCTTCCTAATGTTCTCTATATCAATCTCCCCCTCTCGTGCCCTGGCTATCATATCATCCAAATTCGAGCAGGCCGAATAACTGACATACTTCCTAATTTCTGATCTCAACATGTCATGGTACAAGCTTTTCTTCATCTCCTCATATCCCGCGTACTGGGGCACCAACAAGGCCCTATCCTTGAATTTAGGGGTAATCTCCGCCACCGTCTCAGTAGTCTGTCTCACATCCAAAAACTCCTTGGCTAGCTGTTGAACCTCCACAGCTGGCGCAAACTCCACCCGGAACCTAGCCACAAAATCCGACCAGGTCGTGGCCTCAATGGCTGGAGCTCCCAAAGTATCACTAACTGCCTCCACTAGTCTCTAGCTTGTTCCATCAAACAACCAACAATAAACCTGACCTTCCACCCCTCGTGGCAGAAGCTTGTCATCTGTGCAGACTCCACGTCCGCAATCCATCGCCTATCCATAATAGGGTCCTTCACCCCGTAGAGGTCTGCTTCCCCGCATCGCCTAAAATCCTTGAAGGAGAGCGTATGAGTCCCAGACAGGCCAGGTGCCACGTCACTCCTGAATGATACCTTCCTTGATCGAGTCGAAAATCACAGGTGTCACCTCATGGACGCCTCTCATAATCTCAGTTGCAATGAACTCGCGCAATCCATCATTAAATGGTTCGGAACCCGTACCCAAACCAGACCCAGATCCTGAACCCCCTGCTCCATGACATGTCACTACCAATCTGAAACAAACCACACAATCGTTAGGGTCAAACATTGTGACAACCCGAAAATTATAGCTTGTACAACACTTAAACTCAATCAAAGTGAGACTTGTATCTGCTATCTTCTAGCACTATTTAAGGTCTATTTGAGTGTTCTAATCCTAGTACATCCAAGGAATGAGTGATAGGAAGTGTCAGTTGAAGTTCAAACGATTAATCAAGCCATAAACCCCTTTCATGAGGAGTTTACGGCCAGGACACATGAGTTTACGCCCATAGACTCATGGTGGCCATAAACTCTTGGCTATATATGTGATACTTGGCCAGTTTTCAACACTTTTACCACTCTTAACTCAAGAACTCGACTTTTTCTCTCAACTATCATCAAGTTCTTCACTTAATTCTTCAAAAATGTAAGTGCTTCTATCCCTTGATTAGTGATACATCTTCTTAACTAGCATAACCCATTGATTTCCATCCATTAACATCACCTTTTCGGTTAGATCTTCAAGAACACCAAGAACACACACTAGTGTTTTGGGCCGAAATCAACCTTTTTAGCTTATATATCGTAAGTATCACTTTCCTATGCTCTATGGCTAGTTGAAACGCATGTCAAACACCTTGAAAACGTCCTTTTCCCTAAGAACAATAGGTGTTTATGGCCAAGAGCATCTCTCTTGGCCGTAAACCCTAGTTAGAGGTGCATATGAACCATAAATCCTTCCTAAGGCTTGGTCTTGAGTCTAGAACACTTCCTTGTGGTTTGTAACGCCTTGAAAAGACTTTTCGCACAAAACTTTTAGAAATTACGACCGCAAACCCTTAGGGTCGTAAACCCTATGGCCGTGAACTCAAGAGGTCGTGAACACATGGCTGTAAACTCCAATGGTTGGCCATGCACTCCTTTGATGCAATCCCTTGTGATTATAACACTTCCATATAAGTGTTTCCTAGTTTCTAAGGTGTGTTCCTTACTTGATTAGTTGTGTAAACACTAATTATATACATATGTGTATCATTATATGCTTATTAGGATCCGTTGTGCTCAAGGCTACACTTGGCACTTAGCATCCTTCAAATCGATCTTTTATTCATATCACTCACTACATGTGAGTTCATACCCCCTTTAACTTACCTTTTAAATGATTTTAAATGCTTTTATGGGGGGGGGGGGGAATACAAGTAGAAACATTATAGTTATTATATCAATCACATGTGATTAATAACTACCAAACAAGTGGATTTCTTACATTTCAAACTATGTTATCAAACAAACTGCTTTAAATCGTTTTATAAACTCTTTTACATGTTAAATACTTTCTATTAAACTCTTTTAAACTTACTTTGTCAAAAGCATATATATATATATATATATATATATATATATATATATATATATATATATATAGTTGTATAAGTAGGATTGAAAAGACTTAGGACTGATAACTCGCCTTACTTCCTGTTCCTTGTTTGGTTGTGGACCTAGGGTATCGGTTGTTTGTACGAAGGTCGTTTGAATCTTAGTTATACATTATGTGTATGTGTATAGATATGAAAGTTCTTCTTTCAATTCAATCCCTTTGGGTAGCAAAGGTGTACAAATTGTTCATACATACAAACAACATTGCTAGTAAACTATAATAGGTATAGTTTAGGAAGTCACTAATACTATTACTAGAACAACAAAAAATACAAATAGTCAGTTCATACATGAGTCAGAACATACTATAACGAGAAACAGATAGAGAACATACTATAACGAGAGACAATACTCACTATAAAGAGAAACAGTACATACTTTGATGAGAAACAATACATACTACATACTAGAGAACATACTACATACTAGACAGAGAGAACATACACTACACTAGTTCATACTATACAATTACCAGAATACTATAACATTAATGTGAGATACTACTTCATGGCTCGGCATATACTGCGGTGTCACGTTTTGTACCCAGAGTCTCCTGGAGGGAGAGCGTGAATTTGTGTATAGATCTATACGGGACTGACCCTCCTACACCTTGCTGCTAGGTACAGTGGGACCTGCAGGTCTATGGGTGACGAATGTCATATCATTTCGACGTCTCGAACGTCGTGTTATACGGTCGATCAAGTATGGTTACAATCATATCACATTTTACCTTAATTAACTAACAAGTTTAAATGTAGTTAGTACATTAGTAGTTACCTAGATAAAACTACTAGTACATCTTTATTTTCCCATTTTCATTCACATTGTGATTTTCTCACATAAACGCTAATGAAAAACTATATTTTTGGTAATGATAGTTATACTTTGGGAAAACGCACACTTTTACAAAAGAACAAACATATAGATTAGTTGAGTCTTGGTAGAAGACTACTTTAGTAGAAGATATAAGATTTTCTAGGAAGTTTACAAACATTTACATTCAACACTTACAAACTTTTACATTAAACATTCACAAGTACATTCTTCAAACTTATACAATTAACGACACTAAAATACTTATGAACTCACCAGCTTAAATGCTGATCTACGCTTTCAAAATAACTTGTATTCTCAGGACGCCAGTAGATAGGTACCGATGGCCAGGTTTTGAGAAGATGGAGCACATTCAAGGCTCATCTTTTATTTTGATATTTATTTTTGGTGTCTTATAAACTTCAGAACACACTTGTATTAAAATTATTACTATTAATGCAATGGATGATGTTGTTGCTTGTTTACTATTATGCCTTGTTGTGATACTGTACATGACGTCCTCCGCCCCCGAACGTTTCTGCCGTTCGGGTTTTGGGGTGTGACATACATAATCATCGATAGATCTCACACTCTGCCACTCCTGGTTCCCCGCAGCTCTCTAAGAGTCAAGTAAGGATCCTCTGATTTTAGTAGTACGGGCCTATACTACCTTCCACATCTATCTGTACGTTCCTCCAGGTTTTCCTTGGGTCGCCAAAGTCGCTTCCTATCCTCACACATAATTCATAATTAGATAATTAATGTTACTAATCTCATCCTAGGCTTACCCTAGGGTAACCTCCGACCCACTCTCTGCCATCAGCTGTGTATGAAGCCCCTATTGCCTCTCCCTAACTAGCTCGCGAATACCATTGCATATTACTAAGACCAGATAATTCTTCGAATGAGAGGTCTCTCCCTATAGGGCTAAATCTAACCTTCTGAAATTATTCAGTGCTCGTAATATGTAACTTGGCGTATTCGTTTACTAGTTAGTTAAAGATAACTAGAACTCCTAAAAGCATGAAGCAAGCAGGATTCGAGCATTGAGTAACCAAAACCAGGCATGTCCTAATCATACCATCATATCACTGACTAATCGGTATTAGTATTCAGTTCAATAAGCACATATAGTAGGCATTCAAGGCATCCTTCCTAGATCCTCAACCCTAATCTAGCATGCAATTCTCATACACATACAGTAGGTATACATAAGGGTGGAAACTCTCGACCCAACCCATAACCCGACACTGAACCAACCCAAAAATAGACGAGTTTGGGTTGAGATTTTTGACCCGCCAACCCGTCAACCTGCCAACCCACCAACCCATTTATTTCATGGGTTGGGTTGGGTTATCTGTTTGGGTTCTCGGGTCAACCCGCCAACCCGTATATATATATATATATATATATATATATATATATATATATATATATATATATATATATATATATATATATATATATATATATATATATATATATATTACATTTTAAAAAAATTATATATTTAATTATTAATGAAATTTGATTTCCATCCGTATTCGTAATATTTTGTATCATTGTATTCCTTCCGTATTCGTATGTGACTAATCTGCATTTGTGGTTCGTTAATCAAAAAAAGAGAAAATACATGTCGTTATTTTCACGAGTCACGAACGAAGAACACATCCACTTTCTATGAATGTTTTCATTTTTCATTTTTATTTGGATGTTATTGACTTTATGAATTTATGTTGAAAACCTTTTTTTATGTTAATTACTTTAATCATTTTATGTATTTATGTTGAAAAAACATCACTTTTTAAAATGTGTTGCTTATTTATTAAACGGGTTATATGGTTTGGGTTTGACCCATTAACTTGTGAACCCGCGAACCCATACACTTAAACGGGTTATATGGGTTGGGTTGAGGTTTCCAACCCACCAACCCGTGACCCGTTAACCCATATATTATATGGGTTGGGTTGAGTTTATGTTTTCTGACCTGCCAACCCGCCAACCCATGACCCGCCAACCCGAACCCAACCCAATTGCCAGGCCTAGGCATACAAGGCATCCTTCCTAGATCCTTAGCCTTAATCTAGTATGCAATTCTCATAATCATAACATATATCATAACAACATGTATGGTATCTTGGGGAAAACTTACTCGAGCTCGGCCGATTGCACACATCACACTCCTTTTTCTTTATTAAAAGCCCTTAATTTTATATTTTCAAAATTATTTTTCTTGTAGAAAACTCTCAAACCCTCGATTTGAGTCCAGACACCCCCGAAAGCATGTCCGAATCCCTCAAACCAATGCTCTAATACGAACTTGTAACTTCCTAAAATTTAGAGCAAAAATTTACATTTTTAAATAAGTAATTATAAAAACCAGTAGTCTGAAAACATCGATAGTGTCATCCCATATCATAATCAATCAATATTTCAATAACCAAAACATGTCATAAGAAAACAATATCAGAGTACAACTCCCGATAATCTCATAATGCGGAAAACCATAGTATGATGCGCTGCGATCATGCCGACTCCTTTCCTTTTGAAGAAGAAGTATCTGAAACAAAACTGAAAACCATATGAACAAACTGTTGGGTTTTGAGCATTCTAAAACTCCTATGGTGTACATGAAACCCTATGTGCTTTGGATCTATGTTTTCTCTATTATACATGCATACATTCAAAATTCCGAAAGAATCATCCTAACTAGCATACAATGGAGTATCTATACTACAAAAGTCTAGTTAGATGACATACGTTTTGATGGAGCTTGAAATCTTGAACCTTTAAGAGCTTAGTGCCCTAAGTGTTGCACCTCAAATGGAATCACACAACACCACCAATAATTGGAATAACTTAAGAATAGGTTACTTGGTTCACTCTATGAACTCGACCTTTCCCTGTTTGTATCTCCACTAGTCCCATTTCATGAACCATGGGGTCCTTTATGTAGTGTGGCTCATTTAGGGTTACATTATGTAAACCCTAATGTGCATGACTTTTCATTTCCTTCATGATCCATGGGTTTTAACCTCCATGGAGTATCCATGGGTTACCACATGGGTTATGCCCAACAAGAAGGACTGTGGGTCACAAGCCCACATATATAAGAATGAATGATTTGTTAGGTTTTGAGCATTCTAACACTTCCTAAGTGTACATGCAACCCTATTAAACCTTGGATCTATGTTTGTTTAAGATACATGCAAAATATTATTTTCCAAGGTTTATAACCTATCTACCATGGCATGGGGTACTTTTAACCATAAAAGAACTAGATGAATTACATACCTTTTGTTGATTGTTGATTCCTTGGAGTTTGAGAGCCAAGCACCAATAATGTGAATGCCTCAAATGGAAATCACAAATCACCACAAACTTGGAAAATGTATGAGAGAGTATACTAACTCTTGATTTTGGCCACCACACTTACACACACATTAGTGTTTTTTCATGCAACATAAGCTTGTTTATATAGTGTACATGGTTAGGGTGAAACCCTAATAACCCATGTCTTTTCCTCTTCCAAGGATCCATGGGTAAAAGCTCCATGGATCATCCATGGACTTCCATATAAGCTTAGCCCATTCCCAAATGAGTGTTAGCCCACACCATATAAATATAATAGCCCATGATTTAATTAGTCTTCCTTTTAATCACTAAATTAATTCATAATTAATTCAAGATTAAAACTAATTAAGTAACATGACTTTATATTAATATATTATAACTAGTTTGGGTGAAGTGCAACCCAAATGGACCATGCCGGGTCGGGTCAAGTATATACCAAATAAGTTATGGACTTAGACATCTTATCCAACAGACTCCCACTTGGATAAGTCTAATAACTGTATTTGCCTATATTACTTCAGGAACCAACCGGCAATCGTAGCTCTCGAAAACTCTTGTGAACTATGAAGCGCCATTTTAGATAAGTGATCATATAATCCTCTGCTCTCATGATATCAGCCGAACAAATACATGGAACAATGTCTTACTTATTGTCTAGCAGTTGTTTCTCGATTTTCGATTTGTTTGACAAAGAACTTAACTGAACACATCAATTTAGTTCTGACCGGGCCCGGTACATGGGTCAACACAAAATCATCGAGGGGCCCATATATCGCTTCTATTTCTAGAAGGAACAGATAAACTTCGACTCATATGCTTGTTCTACTACTTATTGAATTGCACACAAAGGCACGTTTTATAACATCAAGTTACTGATGCGTTTACGTGCAATCAATGCACAACCAACTCATAGGTAACAACTCATATCTCTAGGTTTGAAGACTTATATGATATTACCGTCTCACAATCACTCGAGATAAATTCCATGAAGTGATACAAGTGAGCGTGGGTTTATTCCAATACTCATAACTTATGAGTACTCATGAATGTTGTAGTAACCATTGCTATGGCTAAACACCTTTAGTCATCTACAATCCCAATTCATGACAGTCTTGTTTCATACCTACTTCCGACATATGACCGACTGTGGAGAGTTTGAATAAATTAATTATTCTGGAAGTCAAAACATGCAAAACTGAAACAATAGTAAATAATTGACAATGATAGCAACACTTTACTCATAAATAAATCACAAATTTTATTCATCATCAAACGTCGATTACATTTTACAAGTTTCAGAAAAAGGCTATCTAATCTGTAAAACTAATATCGTCCCTCAGCCCGATGCGCCTCGCATGCTGCAAATGCTTCACCCTCGACAGTCCCTTCGTAAGGGGATCCGCAGGGTTCTCATCTGACGATACCCTCTTTGCCACGAGGAGTCCCTCTTCTATCTTGTGTCTTATGAAGTGATATTTTATGTCAATGTGTCGGGATCTGCCATGATCTCTTCGTTCCTTGGCTAAGGCAACCGCACTATTGCTGTCACAGAAAATCTTCATAGGCTCCTTAATAGCTGGTATAACTCCAAGGTCTCCGATGAAGTTCCTCAGCCATATCGCCTCCTTTGCCGCTTCACTCGCTGCTATGTACTCTGATTCACAAGTCGAATCAGCTACAGTCTCCTGTTTGGAACTCTTCCAAGTGATTGCCCCTCCATTTAAGGTAAAGACCCAGCCCGATTGAGAGCGGAAGTTATCCCTATCAGTCTGAAAGCTAGCATCACTATACCCTACTACTCTCAAGTCATCACTCCCACCAAGGGTAAGGATCCAATCCTTAGTCCTCCGCAGGTACTTGAGAATATTCTTTTCCGCAGTCCAATGAGCCTTGCCAGGGTTCCCCTGATATCTGCTGACCATGCTCAAAGCGAAGGCCACATCAGGACGAGTACAAGTCATAGCATACATGATCGAACCAACAGCGGAAGCATAAGGTAATCGTCTCATCTCAGCTATCTCATCTTCTGTACTCGGGCTCTGAGCCTTGCTCAGTTTGGCATTGCTTTGGATCGGTAATTCTCCTTTCTTGGAATTCTGCATGTTGAACCTTTTCAACACCTTATCCAAGTAGATACTCTGACTAAGTCCAATTAGTCTTTTACTCCTTTCTCTTAATATCCTTATCCCTAGGATATAGGTAGCTTCTCCAAGGTCCTTCATAGCAAAGCACTTCCCAAGCCAGGACTTAACCTCCTGCAAGGTTGGGATGTCATTTCCTATGAGTAGTATGTCATCCACATACAGTACCAAAAAACTAACTATACTCCCACTAGCTCTGACATACACGCAGGACTCATCTTCACTTCTTGAGAAACCAAACTCTTTGACCTTCTCATCGAAACAAAGATTCCAACTTCGAGATGCTTGTTTCAATCCATAAATGGATTTCTCAAGCTTGCACACTCTATTGGGGTACTCTGCACTGACAAAACCTTCTGGCTGATTCATGTATACATCCTCAGCCAACTTTCTGTTAAGGAAAGCGGTTTTGACATCCATTTGCCATATTTCATAATCATGAAATGCAGCAATGGCTAGCATAACCCTAATAGACTTAATCTTTGCTACTGGTGAAAAGGTTTCATCATAATCAATTCCCTGAGTCTGAGTAAACCCCTTCGCAACCAGTCGAGCCTTATAAGTGTGCACCTTCCCATCCATGTCGGTCTTCTTCTTGAAGATCCATTTGCACCCGACTGTCTTACGGCCTGGTACATTGTCAACCAAGTTCCAAACTTGATTGTCATACATGGACTGTATCTCGCTGTCCATAGCCTCCTTCCATTTAGCAGACTCTGGGCCTACCATGGCTTCCTTAACACTGTTAGGTTCATCCAGATTTACCAGTGTACTGTCACTGATAAATGTATCACCTTTCGTAGTAATATGAAATCCATAATAAAACTCACGTGTGTTCCTAACCCTTGTGGAACGCCTCGGAAGTATAGACTCGTCAGCTGGATCAATAGGAATTTCCTCCTCAAGTTGATTGCTAGTGTCTGAGGTTCCTTCACCAATCGAGTCTTGAATTTCTTCAAGGTCAATTTGCCTCCCACTGTCTCCTTGGCTTATAAATTCTCTCTCTCGAAAGACCCCTCTCCTAGGCACAAAGACCACATTCTCACTGGGTCTGTAGAAGAGGTAACCAAAGTATTTTTGTGGGTAGCCGATGAAAATACACCTTTTACTTCGAGGTTCGAGCTTGTCATGAGTCTCGCGCCTCACGAAAGCCTCGCAACCCCAAATCTTGATGTGGTCCAAATTGGGAACTTTCCCAGTCCACATCTCATGAGGTGTTTTGGCAACCTTCTTTGTAGGGACTAGATTAAGGATGTGGGCGGCAGTCTCTAAGGCATACCCCCAAAAAGAGATTGGTAGCGAAGCTCGACTCATCATAGAGCGAACCATGTCCAACAAAGTTCGATTGCGCCTCTCAGCTACACCATTCAGCTGTGGTGTACTGGGAGGTGTCAATTGTGAGACAATCCCACACTCCTTAAGATAGTCGAGGAACTCAGTACTAAGATACTCACCACCTCGATCGGATCGAAGCATCTTAATGTTCCTGCCCAATTGATTTTCTACTTCCTGTTTAAACTCTTTAAACCTTTCAAAAGTTTCTGACTTATGTTTGATTAAGTAGACATAACCGTATCTACTAAAATCATCAATAAAAGTCACATAATAGCGATTAGCATCCCTTGTGGCAGTTTTGAATGGTCCACATACATCAGTATGTATAAGGTCCAACAAACCCTCACCCCTTGCACAAGTACCAGTGAAGGGTGATTTTGTCATTTTTCCAAGTAGACAAGACTCACAACTATCATCCGACTTGAGGTCGAACGACTCCAAGACTCCATCCTTTTGGAGCTGGCCTATGCGTTTCTTGCTTACATGTCCAAGACGACAATGCCAGAAAGATGCTTTATCCAAGCTAGTAGAAGAATCAATATATAATACATTATTTCCTAAATTATCTACAACCGATACAGCTTCATACACACCATCACAAGGTAATGCTTTAAAATAAAGAACATTATTAAAGAAAGCATTAATACTACCAACTTCATTATCAAAAGAAAAGGTAAAACCTTGTTTGTACAAAGCATGAAAGGAAATAATATTCCTCGCCATTTCAGACGAGTACACACATTTATTCAAATCTAACTTTAACCCACTATCTAGCAACAAAGTATAAACTCCAATCTTGGTAACAGGTGCAACCTTCTTATTCCCCATGATTAAGTTTATCTTTCCGTGCTCCACATCCTCACTTCTTCTTAGGCCCTGCAAGTCACAACAGATGTGAATACCACAACCTGTATCAAGAACCCAAGAATTAGAATATGGTGAGTTATTAGACAATATAGTGTAAATACCTGCATGGGATGGTTTCACTTTCCCATCCTTGACATCCTGCAAGTACTTTGGGCAGTTTCGCTTCCAGTGCCCCTTATTTTGACAGTAGAAGCATTCAGCATCCTTAGGGATGGCAGAAGGAGTGATAGAACCACCTTTGGTTCCAGATGAGGAGCCTTCAAGGGACTTTCCCTTGGTACCCTTCGAAGGGTGCTTCCTTTTTTTCCCTTTGCCTTGCCCGATAGCCAAAACAGGGGTAGTAGTAGGAGTAGGAGTAGCAACCGACTTACTCTTAAGACCACTTTCGGCAGTCTTCAGAAGTCCTTGAAGCTTACTGAGTGTGACTTCCTCCTTGTTCATGTGGTATGTCATACGAAATTGATCATAACACGATGGCAAGGAGTGCAAAATGATATCAATTGCCAACTCATCAGGGAAGTTCACATTCAGTTTCATTAGACGGTCCACATACCTTTGCATTTTCTGCATGTGGCTCGTGATTGGTTCGCTATCCTTCATACGGGTAGTGATCATGGAGGAGATTATTTCATACCGCTCTTGACGAGCACTCTGATGGTACCTTTCCATCAGATCCTGATGCATCTCAAAAGGGTAATAGTCCTCATAGGACTTTTGGAGTTCAGCTGTCATGGTGGCCATCATGATGCATGCCACCTTGGTGGCATCTCTTTCATGTGCCTGATACTCAGCGACCTCCTCAGGAGTAGCAGTGGACTCATCAAGCTCTTTTAGCTCCTTATCGAGGACATATTCCTTGTCCTCATAACGAGTAACCATCCTGATGTTCCGGATCCAATCCATGAAGTTGGAACCATCAAAGATGACCCTCCCACAAAGGTTCATGAGGGAAAAGGAGCCAGTAGGGTTAGAGCCCGAAGCTTTGTTGTTGGAAGACATCTGAAAAGAAGAAAACAAGTTTAGATTAGGTATATGTCGAATCCTTCATAATACACCCAAATATAATATTAAGGCTAGGATCCAACACAATATATTATAACTTAGAAGAGGGATGCTGTAATCTAAGCTATAACATATTTGAAGGTAGGTGAATGACGATTCACCAATTTCCACCATGAAAACGAAATGAATTATTAGGTTTAATTGGTTTTTGAAATTCCTAGATTCTTTTGAGATTCATTGAACTTTTCAATGGCATGTTTCAATCTCGATTGTGCCCTTCAAGTTTTGTGACTGGGATGCCGAGGATCACAAAACAAGGTGTGAATAACCATGCAAATTCACTTGGTACCCTTAATATTATCACCTAATCAATGTGCCGGTTAACCACACACGCTCCACCGATCTATGATAAACATTAAGTCACCCTTCGTGATCCTTACTAGTCCAAGTTAGTGTGCCGGTTAACCACACACGCTCCACCAACGACTTGGTAAGGTACAAAGTGTGAATTTCATGGGTTAGCACCATATTCACATTTTCCTAAAGTAACTAAGATTGGGAATTTATAAAAGGTTTAGTTACTTTATAATATTCATCATACTTTTAATGAGAATTTATAAGTCCTTGTCCTACCCGTTCGGCTAACGACCCTCCACCAGTCAAGCAAGCGGTGGGTGAGAGTGGACACCCATTAAGTTGCCATTTTATAGGCAACAACCTTATACCCACCTTATAGACTGGCTTCGTGAATGAGGCGTACTAGCGGTAAGACGACTTTGATCTTATACATATATATAATAATTAACCATTAATGTTATAAATAGTATAAGGGTTGAATTTTAACTTTTAAAACTCTAAGGGTTTGGAATTAAAGTATATTAAAGTGTGTGTAACTTTACAAATTCCAAAACTTGAGGACAAGTTTTGAAACTATTCTAAACTTTTCATTTCATAACTTATGAATTAAAGGTTCATAAAAATGAAGATTCTTCATTTCCATGTAACTTATGTGTTTTAAGTGTGTGTTTAAAAGAAGTGACCTTTGGATATCCATAACTTGAGGACAAATTATGGACTTCATTAAAACACATAAATGATCAAGAATTAATCCTAAACAATTCAGCAAATAATTCCTATCATCTTCTAAATTCATAAGAACATGAACATGATCATCAAAGTTTCAAGAATTATATGAACACATACAAAGCATGAAATTTTGATATAAGCTATTGTAAATGGATTAGAACAACCATTACACCAACTAAAACAAGTTTTAAAACACCAAAACAGTTTAGGGTAACGTTTCTAGTCCATTTCCAGCAGCAAAAGTCAAAAATCTACATTCTGAGGCTCCTACTCGCCGAGTGCACGAACCTACTCGGCGACTAGGATGAGTTTACACATGAACTCGGCGAGTCCCCCCATGGACTCGGCGAGTTCATCAGTCAGACAGCAAAAAATCGACTTTTTATCACTATTTTGCATCAAGTATCAAACAAACAAGCGTAGGCTCTGATACCACTGTTGGGTTTTGAGCATTCTAACACTTCCTAAGTGTACATGCAACCCTATTAAACCTTGGATCTATGTTTGTCTAAGATACATGCAAAATATTATTTTCCAAGGTTTATAACCTATCTAGCATGGCATGGGGTACTTTTAACCATAAAAGAACTAGATGAATTACATACCTTTTGTTGATTGTTGATTCCTTGGAGTTTGAGAGCCAAGCACCAATAATGTGAATGCCTCAAATGGAAATCACAAATCACCACAAACTTGGAAAATGTATGAGAGAGTATACTAACTCTTGATTTTGGCCACCATACTTACACACACATTAGTGTTTTTTCATGCAACATAAGCTTGTTTATATAGTGTACATGGTTAGGGTGAAACCCTAATAACCCATGTCTTTTCCTCTTCCAAGGATCCATGGGTAAAAGCTCCATGGATCATCCATGGACTTCCATATAAGCTTAGCCCATTCCCAAATGAGTGTTAGCCCACACCATATAAATATAATAGCCCATGATTTAATTAGTCTTCCTTTTAATCACTAAATTAATTCATAATTAATTCAAGATTAAAACTAATTAAGTAACATGACTTTATATTAATATATTATAACTTATAATATATTAATAAATCGTAAGTATACAACTCTCATAAAATTATCCATAACTAGTTTGGGTGAAGTGCAACCCAAATGGACCATGCCGGGTCGGGTCAAGTATATACCAAATAAGTTATGGACTTAGACATCTTATCCAACATGATTTACATAATCAATCCCCATATATTTAATTAGTCTCTTTTGATCACAAAATTAATTCCAAATTAATTTTTGATCAATACTAATTAAATAATATGATTTCATATTAATATATTAGAGCTTATAATATATTAATATAAATCATAAATAACCTTTTCTCATTTGTCTATCCAATTGTTCCGATGCATACCAATAATAGTTATGGGCTTAGACATCTAATACAACAGTCTCCCACTTGGATAAGTCTAAAACTATTATTCAATTACGACTCCAAGATCCCGACTAGCAATCGTAACTCTTAAAGTCGTTGTCAAACTCTGACCTAGTCAAATGACATGTTCATTAGATAAGGGATCATGTATTCCTCCATTCTAGGTATCATATGGACTGAGACATGGATTATAATCATTCTCTCTGTCCATATGTTGTTTCCTAATTTCCGATTTATGACGACTGACTAATTGAACCAATCAAATCAGTCCAGGCTTGGCCAAGCACTTAGGGGTGTCATCACTAAATCATCGAAGGGCCCACAGATATCGCTTTTATCCCTCCAAGGGTAAAAGGAATGGATAAACTTCGACCTAAATGTTATCTTGTACTTACTCATGAAATGAAACACAACGATATGTTTTATAACAATCAAGTTACTGGTGCGTTTACATATGTCAATGTGCAACCGACTCGCAACTACAACTCACACGTCTCTGTTTCAAGAATATAAGATATTATCGTGTCATGATCACTTGTGATAAAATCCATGAAGTGATTCAAATGAGTGTGGGTTGAATCCAATACTCGAATCTTATACCAGGAGCACACATGAACACTGTAGCCACTTTGTCCTAGACAAACTACAGACCCAGTCATGACAGTCTTACCTCAATACCTACTTCCAAAGTATGATCGACTGTGGATGGTTTGAATAACCTAGTTACTCGGGAAGTCAAAACATGCAAAGTGAAACACAAGAATAATACTAATCCTATATGGCCCCGAACCTTTTGAGCCATATTGATTACTCATTATTCATTGCTTAATGTTTCCAATAATCAACTTGATACTTGAATTAAAACCATAGTCATGTCATGCTCCAAGCATGCACACTATGTTTGTCTAAACAAATTCCATGCTCCAAGCATGCACACTATGTTTGTTTATGGTCCTTACTTTGTGAAATAGATCAATTGAAAAACATTTCAATGATGCTCATTTCACAATTTTAAATCCTGATTGCAAGTGTAAGAATTCCAAATTCTCGTCACTGCTAGAAAGTGTTACATTTTAAACTATCATGCAATGATTCTTTTGTAATGTCTAGGTACCAAAAGTCACAAAGACTTGACCAACGATATTACAAAATATTCCTTTGTAGATTGTTACAAGACAATTCCATGGAAATAAAGTCTCAAATTCAAAGTACATTCCTTTGAACATCCTTCTTGCATAAAAGTTAATAACTTTCTCATCTATTCTTCAACTCCCAATATGGAAACATTTCATATTTTACATACGACAATTCATTATTAATAGACACCTGTCTATTCATAATAATGTCAATATGGTCCTTCCATTAGTATACTTCCAACTGTCCTTAAGTGACCAATCTTTGGCGAACCTTAGATTGTCCTTAACAGTTGCTCAACCACTTTAGTCATAACCAGTTCTAGTCCTTTTTTCCTCTTAATGCCCTAGGCATTTTAAAAAAAATTTACAACACGAGAATATTATAGCATATGCAATTGATCCTATACCCGAAGCATATAGGACACGATTCATAATGTCTAACATAAAGACATGATACTTGATCAGTCATTTTCTACAATATTTTTTTATATTATTTGCCATGTTCTCAAAATTCGAATTATGAAAAGGGATGTCGTAATCATAATCAAATTTTTGAGAACGCAATTAAGACATCCATATATAGAATTTCCTTATGTTGAACCATTCCAACATAACATTCATATATATATTTGACTAAATGTGATTAAAATCTCAATCTAAGCTTTTAGAATTGAAATGAAGTATAATTTTATCTCCCTTAATTATAGCAAAACAACTTTTCAAACTGTGCAGCTTGCAAATTGAAACTTTTTTTTCTATAATTAACATTGCTAACTTGCAACATTCACTATCATTGATTATGCTCCCACTACCATAATAACTACATCCTTATTCGCATAACACTTATGCTCCCCCTAGCTTTCACATGTAGTCGGAAATCAGCTAGACTTCTAGAAATAAATACTTATTGACTTTCATACCAAACTTCAGATTTCTGATACTAGATGCTTCGATAAGACTTTATCTAAGCTTCTTAAACTAATACACCATCCCTTAGATAGCTCACATGTGTGTCTAAACAATTCTAGAACTATGAAGAAGTATGTCGTAATTATAGTCTCAATTGTTTAGATCTTTGCCATTTCTCACAATTCGAACTATGAAGAGGGATGCCGTAATCATAATCGAATTTGAGAAATGCAAGTATCACAATTTCTAGCTATTTAAAATCTACTTAGTGAAAGCATTTCCTCACCATCATTTTCATGAATCAGAGAGAAACCTTATGACACTTAGATTTTATGGTGTATGTGTTCCTATCTATGTGAATTTGTCAAAACCATAATCACAAGACAAGGTTAGTGACAAATCCAAACTCATATGGACTGAACTTGTTCATTCTTAATTTCTTGCCACCTGGCAGCTCAAGGGCCTACCATTGCTTACAGGTTGTCATGCAACCAACTGAGAACTCATAGAACTCACATGCATAGTTAACTTTAACTGGAATGGGCACCGAAACAAGAATATGTCAACACGATAGGTCACAAACCTCAAGTCGTGTGCTAGTGATTAACAACATGTTTATTCTTGATTAGTTCTTGAAACTTGTCAAGATCTTTAAGACTCCCACTAACCTCTTGACATATATGATTTACTTTGTCAAGGAACATTACTTGACAAACAAATATTCAAGAGTTACTGCAGATTCTAATCAAGACAAACACTTCACACAATTGGCCTTAGTTGGTCTTTGTTTAATCCAAAACATCACAACTTACCAATTTTAAATGTACAAGAGTAGAAAACTTTTACTCTACATTTGATAAGTGTTTTAAACCTTTCTTAAGATCATGTGACTCAGAGTTACAATCTTGGAGTATGACTCTAAGACTTGTTTTGGAAACGAAGTATGACTCATCTTCTAGATTTAAACTATTTCAACAATTCATGATACCTCTTCTTAGCCATACAAATGCACTAAGATAGCCTTAGAGGATCAATTGTCACATGGTTTTTCCATAAACATTAAGATGATCATAAAACATGATACTAAAGTACTCTCCTATCTTTCCGGATTGAAGAAACTTTTATCTTTCTACCTAATTTGATTCTTCCCATTCATTCTGCCATACATTGAACCTTTTTCCAATGTTTCAGAATTATACTTAAACTTTTAAGCATAACCATGTTTACTAAACTTTAGTAATCATGACGAATAGTCTTATCGATCTTTGTGGTGGACTTTGACCAACGCACACCCAGTGTACCCGATCCCCTAGTCCTTCACTTGACTCACATATACATGTGAATAAGGAATTAGTCTTAATTTACCAAAGAAGACAATTCTCATTCATCATACAATACAACTTGCATGATTCCAAGTTTCTGTCCAATTGAAACTTGAGTGATGAGAATCTTTCCTTATTTGGCAAATACTCGACATTACCACAAACGAAATAATCAAATTCATATTGCTAACATAGAAACCTACAAACATCAATTTTCACAAATAACATTACCACAAACGAAAGAATCAGATTCAGCTCAAAAATCCGATCTTCGAACCATGCGATTAAAATCCATCTTCACGATCAGATTCAACATACTCTTCCTTTAAGCTTCCTTCCCTTTGCATGATCCTACAAAACATCAAAATGCAACCTTGCCACATCTTGTATTAAGAATCAACAATTAGGAACTTAGTAGAGTTAGATAATGAAGTCACCTGAAGTAGAACCATACAATCTGATTAAACTTCTCAGGTAGTCTCGGCAGCTTAGATTCCAATGTCCATGTCTTTGGCAATAGAAACACACAGGCTCACATGGAGAAGTCTCAGATTTGGCCTTTCTCTTATGATCAAAACTTTTGACCATGCCTAGTTACTTTCCTTTTGGAGAAGGAATATTTTCTGGGATGTCCATGTCAGCTTGGGATGTAGTCCTTGCTTGACCATTGCTCCAAATCATTGCTGATTCGGCATCAATTAGCAAATACGTAAGGTCAATTAGGGTCATGTCGTGATCTGTCACATAGTAGTCTTTAACAAACTCACTATATGACTTGGGAAGTGACTGAAGGACCCAGTCAATAGCCAACTTCCTTGGGAAGACGACACCCAACATCCTTAGCCTGTCAATATTCAGCTTCATGTCCAAGACATGAGCACATATTGACTTTCCATCTTTGTGTTTACTATCCAATAGGGATTGATTGATCCTGAACTTTTCATGTCTTCGAGCTTTTGGGTCAGGGAGAATGATTGGAGGAGGTGGAGGAAGTGAAGTATCATCTTCGAGAGAAAAACTTGTTCTAAAAGAATTGTGAAGACCATAGCTGTCTGAACCACACATCTACACGGGAGAAATTCAAGTTAATTGATTTAAGTCCTTAATATAACACCCAATATGAAATATTAAGGCTAGGACCCAACACAATATTTTACAATTTGGAAGAGGGATGCCGTAATCTAAACTGCAAAATATTCAAAGGTAGGTAAATGACGATTTACCAATTTCCACCACGAAAAATGAAAAAGAGTTTTAGGTTTTAAGTGAATTGAAACTCCTAGATCCTTTGAGATTCATTGAAACAATTCAATGGCATGTTTAAATATCGATTGTGCCCTTCAAGTTTGTGACTGGGATGCCGAGGATCACAAACAAGGTGTGAATAACCATGCAAATTAGCTTGGTACACCCAATGTTACACCACCCAATCAATGTGCCGGTTAACCACACACGCTCCATTGATCTATGATTAACATCAAGATACCCTTTTCCACGCACTGTCAGTCCCGATTAGTGTGTTGGTTAACCACACATGCTCCACTAACGGCTTAACAAGGTGCAAAGTGCAATTTCATGGGTTAGCACCATATTCACATTTTCCTAAGTAACTAAGATTTGGGAATTTATAAGTGTTTAGTTACTTAGTATTTATCATTACACTTTTAATGAAGGGAGAATTAGAGTCCTGTCCTACTTGTTCGGCAAACGACCCTCCACCAGTCAAGGAAGCGGTGGGTGACAGTGGACACCCAATAAACTGCCATTTTATAGGCAGTAACCTTACGCCCCCCTTATAGACCGACTTCGTGAATGAGGCCTACTAACGGTAAGACTAAATTTACTCTTATACATATATATATATAAATATTAAACCTATAATATTATAATAGTATAAGGGTTGAATTTTAAACTATTTAAAATTCTAGGGTTTGGAACTAAAGTATTCAAAAGTGTAATTTCACAAATTCCAAAACTTGAGGGCAAATTTTGAACAATTCAAAAAAAACTTTTGGAATCCATAACATATGAGTTTAATATAGGTTTAAAGACTTCAATGAATAAACTTTTGAAAATCCATAACTTGAGGACAAGTTATGGAGGTCATAAAACAATTTATGGGAAAAAGACTCTTCAAGTTTATAACCTATGGCTTTAATGATTTTTTTAAAAGGAAAAAACTATTGGTTTTCCATAACTTGAGGACAAGTTATGGAGTCCATTAAAAATAATTAACATCACCAATTAAACAAACAAACATATCAAGAAAAACTATGATCTAGATTAAACTCATATGAATCAAGACAATTCAAATCAAACAATTTTCATGTAATTAGCCTAACCATTAAACTAATACAAAACATGAAAATTTTGACAATTATCTTTTAAATTGGATTAATATGATCATTACCACATCAAAAACAGGTTTATAAGTTCAAAAACAGCTTAGGGTAATGATCCTAGTCCAATTCTAGCCAAAAACCTCGAAAATCTGCATTTTAGAGCACCAACTCGTCGAGTGTATGAACAAAATCGGCGAGTTGGCCAGTTTGTGCCTTGGACTCGGTGAGTCCATTAGTGGACTCGGCGAGTCCACTATCCAGAACAATAGAAAAACGATTTTTAAGGCATTTCCAAGCAAGTAGCATCAAGTATAATTGAAAACAACCCTAGGCTCTGATACCACTGTTGGCTTTTGAGCATTCTAACACTCCTATGGTGTACATGCAACCCTATGGGCTTTGGATCTATTTTTTTTTATCTATTATACATGCATACATTCAAAATTCCAAAGAATCATCCTATCTAGCATACAATGAAGTATCTATACTACAAAAGTCTAGTTAGATGACATACCTTTTGATGGAGCTTGAAGTCTTGAACCTTTAAGAGCTTAGTGCGACAAGTGTTGCACCTCAAATGGAATCACACAAAACCACCAACAATTGGAATAACTTGAGAAGAGGTTACTTGGTTCACTTTATGAAATCAACTTTGCCCTCTTTGTGTCTCCACTAGTCCCATTTCATGAACCATGGGGTCCTTTATATAGTGTGGCTCATTTAGGGTTACACCATGTAAACCCTAATGTGCATGACTTTCCATTTCCTTCATGATCCATGGCTTTTAACCTCCATGGAGTATCCGTGGGTTACCACATGGCTTAAGCCCAACATGAAGGACTATGGATCACAAGCCCACATATATGAGAATGAATTATTTACATAATCAATCCCCATATATTTAATTAGTCTCTTTTGATCACAAAATTAATTCCAAATTAAATCTTGATCAATACTAGTTAAATAATATGATTTCATATTAATATATTAGAGCTTATAATATATTTATATAAATCATAAATAAACTTTTTCTCATTTTTCTATCCAATTGTTCTGATTATGGGCTTAGACATCTAATCCAACACAAAGCTTAGTGAGTTCCCCCATCATACCACATAGTCACATACTGCCAGGCATATCTGGGTGCCCGGCCTACCCTATTAGGCATATCTAGGTGCCCGACCTACCCTGCCAGGCATATCCGGGTACCCGACCTACCCTGTCAAGCATATCTGGGTGCTCGACCTACCCTGCCAGGCATATCTTGGTGCCCGACCTAACATCTGGTTTATTTCAATCGGTTACGGTGTCTATTTCGCCCTGACCACTACCACATAATAACATAGCAAATAAGCACATAAATCGTAACAGTTAGTGACATACCAGACAATTATCACAAACAAAATCATATCTACTATAAACAACTACTAGTGGGCCGACATTGGTGTCTTCGACCCACTCATACAGGGAATGTAACTCACCTCAAATAGTTGAATGAAAAGAATGATCCCGGACCGCTGGCTCTATAGCTCCCCGAGCTATCAATCACCAAATACAAACCGATTAGCATTTGGGATCTACATCCTCAACCAAAATCCCTACTTTGGTAAAAGTCTATTTTACCCTTATCATAACTTGGTCCAAGAATGGAAGCGTACATCGCAACCCTATGGCTTAATAATTACATAATCCAACAAAGCCCAATATATGGCCCAATTTCCAATTGGGCCCCATCCCTTCTTATGGGCCTCATCCTAAGGCCAATAATGCTTCTCTAGTCCAAAGGTTCAATTCCAAATGGCTCACTAAGGTCCAAGACACCAGCCCAAAGAAATGGCCCAAACCAAGGCCCAAACAACGCAAATCCCAAATCCAGTGAGTATGCGGGGCGTACTCCTCTGTACGCTAAGCATACATGCTACATGGCTTATACGCTGCACGTACTTGCTTGTACGCCCATCGTACTACTCTGCTAAGCCACTTATACAATTAAGCACTTAATACTTTATTCTAGGGGTTAAAATCACAGATCCAAGTCCTCTTCAACGTCTTAATCCATAAAGTCACTGACTTGGTGACGTTACATGACCCACATGAACCCAAACTCAAAGTTTATGATTCAATGACCCAAATAACACTGAGAATGGAAATTCTAAGCTTCATAAACTCTAAGGACTCGTGACGCTTCATCAATGAGATAAAATGTGCCCATAAACCCATACTTCAAGAGATCTAAGCAAATAAACACCAAGTTCAAAGCTTTATACCTTATATGAATGCCAAATATTGATAAGGTTCTGGATCTATAAGCCTTTGCTCCTTTGATGACGCTTCAACAATGGCCACCTTCCTTCAAAACACTAAGATGCACTCCAAAATGGTCATCTAAGCTCAAAACACGCAAACAATGGATTAGGGTTTCATGGGAGCTGCGTAAGGGTGAGAGGGAGGCTGGGCTTTAGGGCACAATGTTCTTTATATAGGGATCAACCCTAAATTTTAGGGTTTTGGGGACTACATGCGTATGCTGTGCGTACCCTTTGGTACGCTGTGTGTGCGCGCATGACATCTGTGTCCATATCTCGTGAGTACGTTGCACGTACTTAGAGTGGTACGCCCCGCGTACGGCACTCTTAAGCCTAGTCATAAGGACCCAATGGGTCCAAGCCCAAATCAATGCAATTAATTAACCTAACAATTAAATAAATAATACCTTGGAGAATATCGAGCGTTACACGTCAACGTAAGTCAAAGTCAATGGTCAATTCTTGGATCATGACGACATGGTGGTATGCTCACCATGACACGGTAGAAAGAGATTCACCAAGACACGTGTCAAACTTTGAAGGACACATGGCAGATGAGGGAACTACATGACACTTTTTGGAGAAACTCATAGCCACGATGACATTGCCATTTGACCACTACATCATGGTGTCACTGATGGTATAAATGTTGGGTTTTGAGCATTCTAACACTCCTATGGTGTACATGCAACCCTATAAACCTTGGATCTATGTTTTCTCTATTATACATGCAAATATTAAATATTCCAAGGTTTCATCCTAACTAGCATATTATGAAGCACCTATACTACGAAGTTCTAGTTAGATGACATACCTTTTGATGTAGCTTGATGTCTTCAAGCTTTAAGAGCTTAGCCCCAATAGTGTGGAAGCCTCAAGTGGAATCACAAATCACCAAAACACCTTGAAAACCTTTAGAGAATATGGATACTTGGCTCACACTATGAACTCGGTTATTGCCCTCTTTAGTGTATCCACACTAGCCACTAGCATAATTTCATGAACCATAAGACCCTTTATATAGTGTGGAGGATTAGGGTTAAACCCTAATACCCATGACCTTTCATTTCCTAGGATCCATGGGTTAAAGCTCCATGGACTATCCATGAAGACTTAGCCCAACCTAAATGAACTTCGCCCACTACACATATATATATCTAAGAGTCCATATTTAATTAGTTCCTTTTGATCACTTAATTAATTATAAATTAATTCTTGATCAATACTAATTAAATAATATGATTATATATTAATATATTAGAACTTATAATATATTAATATAAATCACTAAATATACTATTCTCCAAAGACTATCCATATAAATTGTGTCGGTGAAGTGCAACCCAAATGGACCATGCCGGGTCGGGTCAAGTACATACCAAATATAGTTATGGACTTAGACATTAATCCAACAGTCTCCCACTTGGATAAGTCTAAAACTATTATTGAGTATGACTTCAAAAACCAACTGGCAATCGTAGCTCTCAAAAGCTTCTGTCGAACTCTGACCTTGCCGATGAACTCTGACCTTTGTCAATGACTTGTCCATTAGATAAGGGATCATATATTCCTCCATTCTAGATATCATATGGACTGAGACATGGATTATCAATCATTCTCTCTGTCCATTTGTTGTTTCCCGATTTCCGATTTATGATGACTGACTGATTGAACAAATCAAATCAGTCCTGGCTTGGCCAAGCACTCACATGTGTCATCACTAAATCATCGAGGGGCCCACAGATATCGCTTTTATCCTGAAGGTAAAAGGAATGGATAAACTTCGACTCATATGGCTTGTTCTACTACTTGTTGAATCATACACAAAGGCACGTTTTATAACATCGAGTTACCAAATGCGTTTTCGTGCAATCAATGTACAACCAACTTATAGTAACAACTCATATCTCTAGGTTTGAAGAATATAAGATATTATCGTCTCATGATCACTCGTGATAAAATCCATGAAGTGATTCAAATGAACGCGGGTTGAATCCAGTACTCAGAACTTATGAGCACTCATGAGTGTTGTAGCACAACTTTGTAAACCAACTTGGACCTCTACAAGCCAACCCATGACAGTCTTGATTCATATCTACTTCCAACATATGACCGACTGTGGATGGTTTGAATAACTTAGTCATTCCGGAAGAATAACCTAGTTATTATGGAAGTCAAAACATGCAAAGTGAAACACAAGAATAAATGAATCAGATATGGTATCAAACCCTATGAATATAAATAGACCACTTTTATTTATCACCATACTGATTACTCATTATTCATTGTTTCGGTTTTATCAACTTTATACTTGAATTAAAACACTAGGTGTCCCATGCTCCAAGCATGTACACTATGTTTTCTAAACAATAGCTTTGCCATACACCAAGTATGCACTCTATGTTTGTCTATGATCCTTACTTTTGTGAAATAAACCAATTGACCAAACTTTCAATGACTCTAATTTCACACTCCCAAATCGAAATCTGTTAGATTTTAAACTTAAATGCACTACCCTCTTGCAATGAATGTGTACAAAGTCACAAAGACTTGTCAACAACCATTACTGGGTATTCCAATGAAGACCTACTCCATGGACACAAAGCCTTATGTTCAAGGTATGCATTGCTTTGAACATGCTTCTTGCACTAAGTTTTTTCTAATCTTACACAGATTGCTTCCATCTATGGATAACTCTATATTCCCATTTTGACTACCACTTTTGAACAAGAGTTGCCTCTTTTCAGACTATGTCAATATGGTCCTTCCAATATTAACAGTATACTTCTAACTGTCCTTGAGCAACCAATCTTTGGTAAACCTTAGATTGTCCTCGACAATTGCTTAATCATTTTAGTCATATCCAATTCTAGACCTTTTCCCTTCTTAATGCCTCTGGGCATTTGGAAAAATTTAGAAATGACAAATATTATAGCACATGCAATCGATCTTGTACCCAAAGCAAATGGTACACGATTCATGATGTCTCACATAAAGACATGATTCTAGACCAGTCTTTTGCTACAATATTTTTATTTGCCATGTTTTCAAAATTTGACTATGAAGAGGGATGCCGTAATCATAATCGAATTTTGAGAACGCAATAAAAAGAATTTACTTAAGTTGAACCAATCCAACATGAAATTCATATATATATTCTTGACTAAAGATGATTAAGGTCTCAATCTAAGCCTTTAGAACTGAAATGAAGTATATCCTCTCCCTTAATTATAGCAAAACAACTTTTTCAATCCCTGCAGCCTCACGAATTGAAACTTTTGTTTTCTATAATTAACATTGCTAACTTGCAACACTAACAATAATTATCATGCTCCCACTAACATGAAGATTATTAGCATAACACTTATGCTCCCACTAGCTTTGACATGTACTCAGAAATCAGCTGGACTTCTAGAAATCAATACTTTATTAACTTTCTTACCAAAGTTCAGATTTCTGATACGAGATGCTTTGATAAAAATTTATCAAAATCATACACCTTATCTTAGATAGATCACATGTGTGTCTAAACAATTTCAGTACTATGAAAAGGGATGTCGTAATCATAGTCTCAATTGTTTAGACCTTTTGCCATCTGCTTCAAATCTACTTGGTGGAAGTGTTTCCTCACCATCATTTTCATGAATCGGAGAGAAACCTTATGACCCTTAGATTTTATGGTGTATGTGTTCTTATCCATGTGAATCTGTCAAAACCATAATCACAAGACAAGGTTAGTGACAAATCCAAACTCATATGGACTGAACTAAATCTTAATTTCTTGCCACCTGGCAGCACAAGGGCCTGCCATTGCTTCCAAGTTGTTATGCAACCAATTGAGAACTCTAAGAACTCATATGCAAAACCAACTTTAACTGGAATGGGCACGGGAATAGAAGTATGCCAACACGATAGGTTATAAACCTCAAGTCGTGTGCTAGTGAAGAACCTCAGGTTTTACTCTTGATTAGTTCTTGACACTTTCAAGACCTTTAAGACTCCCACTGTCCTCTTAACATATAAGACTCTCTTGTCAAATATTCAAGGGATATTGCGGATTCTTTATCAAGACAAACACTTCACACAATTGGCCTTAGTTGGTCTTTGTTTATCCAAAACATCACAACTTACCAACTTCAAATGTACAAGAGTATGACACTTTTACTCTTACATTTGACAAGTGTTATAAACCTTCTTTAAGATATGTATCACTCAAGTTACATTTGTGGTGGGCTTGATCAATGCACAAGAATGTGTACTCGATCCCTTAGTCATTTACTTGACTCACACATCCATGTGAACAAGTAATTAGTCTTAATTTTCCAAAGCTTGAAAGTTCTCATTCATCATACTATTCAACTTGCATGATTCCAAGTTTCGGTCCAATTGAAACTTGGGTGATGAGGAACTTTCCTGATTTGGTAAATTTAGACACTACCACAAATGAAAGAATCAAATCCATTTTCCAATATTGCTGTCAGTGGAATCATATAAGCAACAATTTTCCACAAATGCCATTGTAAGGATACTTCAAATAAATAAAATTAAACAATTTTCTTTTATTTTAAAACTTTGCGGAAAAACTTATCCTTACAATCCACATGGAAAATTGTTGGTATCTATTCCTTAGCAATATATCATAACTTCTTAAACAACTGCTCAAAATTCTGATGCGATCGAAATCCACCTTCGCGATCAGAATCAACATATACTTCCTTTAAGATTTCTCTCTATTCTTTGATTCTTAAAACATCAACATGTGACCCAGTCACATCATGTAATGAGGATCTCAGAATAGAACTTAACAGAGTTAGATAATGGGCTTTACTTGATGTAGAGTCAAACTTATTGACTTTAACATCCTTAGGTAAATTTGGCAGCTTTGCAATCAACGCCCCTTCCTTTGGCAAAATAAACATATGGACCCTTTGGTAATGGGACTATCTCAGACTTAGCCTTTCTCTTTACCATTTGGTCGACCGGGTTGACTATGGCCAATCCCTTTCCATTGGGAAGAGAATGCTTTTTCTGGATTTCTAGTGTCACCATTATCACCGTCCATAAAGTTTTTGGGAAGTTGATCTTCTAATCAAATTTGCTTTACTATCATTCCAAATCATTGCTGATTCAGTAGCACCAAGCAAATAGATATGATCATTAAGGTTCATGTCATAGTCTGTTTCATAGTAGTCCCAAAGGAACTCACTATGTGACTTAGAAAGTGATTGAACATCCAACTTTCTCAAGACTTTGACACCCAACTCTCCTGTCTTGTCAATATGTGACTTCATCTCTAAGATGTGATCACACATAGACCTTGCTTGCCATTAAGGCTTGAGTGACTTTGAACTTGTGGGTTAGGGAGAATAATTGGAGGAGGTGGAGGAAGAGAAGTATGACTTCCATGAGCCAAACTCGGGAAGTCATATTCATTACGAAAGCTTGGTTTGGGAAGATCATTGTTGTCTAAACCAGACATCAACAATGGGAGAAATTCACGTAAAGTTGATTTAAGTCCTTAATATAACACCCAATATGATATATTAAGGCTAGGACCCAACAAACTATTTTATAACTTGGAAGAGGGATGCCGTAATCCAAGCTATAAAATATTTGAAGGTAGGTGAATGACGATTCACCAATTTCCACCAAGATAAACGAAATGTATTATTAGGTTTTAATTGGTTTTGAAACTCCTAGATTCTTTTGAGATTCATTGAACTTTTCAATGGCATGTTTCAATCTCGAGTGTGCCCTTCAGGTTTTGTGACTGGGATGCCGAGGATCACAAAACAAGGTGTGAAGTAACCATGCAAATATACTTGGTACCCTTAATATTTACCCCTCAATCGATGTGCCGGTTAACCACACATGCTCCAACGATACTATGATAAACATTAAGTTACCCTTTGCCTACCTTGTTAAGTCCAGGTTAGTGTGCCGGTTAACCACACACGCTCCACTAACAGCTTAAACAAAGTGCAAAGTGTAATTTCATGGATTAACACCTTATTCATATTTTCCTAAGTAACTAAGATTGGGAATTTATAAGTGTTTAGTTACTTAGTATTTATCATTATACTTATAATGAAGGGAGAATTATAGTCCTTGTCCTACCTGTTCGGCTAACGACCCTCCACCAGTCAAGGAAGCGGTCGGTGAGAGTGGACACCCATTAAACTGCCATTTAATAGGCAGTAACCTTATACCCCCCTTATAGACCGGCTTCGTGAATGAGGCCTACTAATGGTAAGACGACTTGCTCTTATACATATAATATATTAAACTTTTAATATTATAATAGTATAAGGGTGTATTTTAGACATTTAAAATACTTGGTGGTTTAATCTATTAATTAAACTATACTCTTAATTTAATTAAATTTAAACCATGTCATTATGGAATTATTAATTCTCTTTTAATTAAACACTTTAATTATCTATTAATAAAGTCCATAAGAGTTAATTGAATTATTCAATAAAAACATCATAATTCCAATTATTAAATTCAAAATTAAAACCATTTAATTAATTGTTTAAGTTATGAACCCAAGAGTTTTAGAATTCAATTCTTTTTTTTTATCATAAAAAACTTTTTCCAAATTCCAAAACTTGAGGGCAAGTTTTGTAACTCTTGAAAACTTTTGGATTCCATAACTTATGGAGTTAAATACTTGTTTTATGATGAAACTTTTCATGTTCCATAACTTAAGAACAAGTTATGGAATTCTTTAAAGCATTAAGACCAAGTTTTGTAACTCCATAAAAAACTTTGAATCAATTTTTTTAAAAACTTTTTCATATCCATAACTTATGGAGGTTTCAAAAAACTCTTTAGATCAAACTTTTAAAACTAATAAAATAATCATATCATTTTATCTTTTACTAAATTTGACCTAATTCAACTCATATAGCAAATGATTCAAATTTTACAAATAATTAGTTTTTCACAAAAACATGTATTTATCTTAAAATTTGACAAACGTCATCTTTTTTTTTCAACTTGAAAATAAAATATTTGCATCAATATAACAGAAAACAACCCATTGCTCTGATACCACTCTTGGGTTTTGAGCATTCTAACACTCCTATGGTGTACATGCAACCCTATAAACCTTGGATCTATGTTTTCTCTATTATACATGCAAATATTAACTATTCCAAGGTTTCATCCTAACTAGCATATTATGACGCACCTATACTACAAAGTTCTAGTTAGATGACATACCTTTTGATGTAGCTTGATGTCTTCAAGCTTTAAGAGCTTAGCCCCAACAGTGTGGAAGCCTCAAGTGGAATCACAAATCACCAAAACACCTTGGAAAACCTTTAGAGAATATGGATACTTGGCTCACACTATGAAATCGGTTATTGCCCTCTTTAGTGTATCCACACTAGCCACTAGCATAATTTCATGAACCATAAAACCATTTATATAGTGTGGAGGATTAGGGTTAAACCCTAATACCCATGACCTTTTATTTCCTAGGATCCATGGGTTAAAGCTCCATGGACTATCCATGAAGACTTAGCCCAACCTAAATGAACTTGGGCCACTACACATATATATATATATCTAAGAGTCCATATTTAATTAGTTCCTTTTGATCACTTAATTAATTATAAATTAATTCTTGATCAATACTAATTAAATAATATGATTATATATTAATATATTAGAACTTATAATATATTAATATAAATCACTAAATATACTATTCTCAAAAGACTATCCATATAAATTGTGTCGGTGAAGTGCAACCCAAATGGACCATGCCGGGTCGGGTCAAGTACATACCAAATATAGTTATGGACTTAGACATTAATCCAACAATAAATAGTTGCATTTTTGTGTCATTTGTGAGATTTTGGCACTCATGATTCGAGATGTTGCTCAGTAAGCATTCTCCGGAGATTATAATGTAGGATTTATACCGTTATACAAGAGATACAAGCCTAGTTTTGAGATTCATTTAGGTATCTGTTACCCCGTTATTGAGTAATTATGTTACGAGATATTATTGAGATTTCTTGGACCTGAGTATGAGTTACCAGAATTCGTGATATGGTGCTGCTACGAACCCGTTGGTATGATTGTGAGTAAATGTTACGATTAAAGTTTTAGTCGAGAGTTTGAGGGTTATAAACCCTAATATTGGAAAAATACCCATTAAGAAACATTTATCTACCGATTTACGAGTGAAGCCTGTTATAATTATGTTATGAGATTTAATTTGTTTGGTGACAAGATGTCACAAAGGGTAGCTAGTAATTAGTTACGACAAGTTCTAAGGAACATATTATTCGAAGATTAGGTGCTACCATTTGATGAGATCGATCTTCGATGAGATAGATCCTTGATGAGATAGATTATTGTTAAGAGATTGATCCTTGATGAGAGATAGACCATTGATGAGATAATTATTTGATGAGATACATATTATTGATTGAGACATAGATTAAGATAGAGTTATAAATCATACCTGAGCAATTTGATATGAGAACACCACTAAGTGATGTACTTTATTTGTTGTATATTATTGATATTGATTTGATATATGCACATACGATTTATGTGTTATGTTACAGTAGTTTTTATTCACTAATCAGTGGGGCTTAAGTCATTATGAAGATCATTTTATAGGTAGCTCATTGTGACGTTCGGTTTGATCCTCTACTTGAGGTCAATACGGTCATTAGTGGTAACTCCTTGTATTCCGGAATGCAAGTGTACACCAAGATTATTTATAATTTTTAAATGATAAATGAAAATTTTTGGGTGTACCTGGTGAGAACCTGGACGTTACATGATGAATATGTTCGGAGCGCATGTGAAAATCACTTATAGTTAAAATATAAAAACAACTCCTAAGACTTGCAGTTTAGAAATGGAACAATGGGTATGTAATGTGTGAGATAGGACATGTAATGCATATTGAAAGAAAAAAATCCCTTGTAGGATGTGTGATTTAGATATGGTTATGTCCTAAATAAATTTTGAGTATATTGTACATGCTGAAAGTAATTCTTGTAGAAGGATAAATGAAAAGAATGTTAGATGTTACAAGCATGTTGAAAAACTTGAAAGTAAATGGAAAGCATATTGCGATACGATATCGTAATGATTGATAGAGAAATGATCTATACTTTCATGAGAATGTAAGGGAATAATAAAGTAGGTTATTATGGCCTAGTTGTAGTAATTTTGGTGATACTGTGAGGAAGAAATCTTCTTAAGGAAGAGACAGCTTAAAACGCCTGTTTTTCATAATAGGTATTACTATGTTCAAATAAGTCGGAATTAGTAAAAGAAAGTGATAGTTTACTCTGAGACGATTCAGTCGATGTAAAGATTGTTGAAAACGGAGTACGTATGATGATGTAATGGTCATTAGAAGTCGGAATAGAAGTACATTGGTATTTCGATAGAGTAAACAAAATTCAATTCATTGACGCGTCGCGGTTATGAAGGTGACACAGTGCAACCAATGGTGAATCAGTAGAGACACATGTCGGAAGGGCAATACATGTAGCGAGTTCTTGCGAAAATAGCAAACTACGACACGACCAAGAAAGAACTGCAATGCGTTTTCGAGGCAATATATATATATATATATATATATATATATATATATATATATATATATATATATATATATATATATATATATATATATATATATATATATGTCATGTTTGTTTCATTTGGAGAGATTTAGCACACATGATCGGGACAGAGGCCGTAGAGGTGTTTCCAGAGGGTTATTACCATAGAGTTACACTAGCGTACGGGGACACATGGATTGAGTTACTAGATGATTCGAGGTATTTTTATCTTGTTATTTCATGATTATATTTACGTAATATTTTTCTAGGCTTGTTAGATCGTAGACGTGTTACGTGAATTCGTGATATGGTGCTATTTATGAACAATATTGTAAGATTAATAGATTAATCTTACGGTTAAATACATAGTCTGGACAGTGAGGGTTATAAACACTAATTTACAATAGTTATCAGATGTGTCAGATTTAGCTAACGGGTTACGAGGTTAAGCTAGTAGTAGTTGTATTATGAACTTTAATTAGTTTAGTGACAAAGGGTAACGTCAACGTTCTAAGTAACGTAAGACATGACTTGGCGGCAATGTCAAACGTCAAGCTTTTTCGAGCATTGGCGAGCCACGTCGTTTGTAAGGCATGAATTAAGGCGATAATTTTGTATATAATTAATAATTATATATATATATATATATATATATATATATATATATATATATATATATATATTCTACTATTATTCATTTTTATATACATATATGACTTAAGGCGACATTTTTTCAAAGCTCGGCAGCAAGTACAAGCCTTGGAGCCATGTCGCACAACATAGTTTATTTCGTAGTTAGCGATTAAATTTTTTGAGGAACTTGTTATACTATTGATTAGGTGTTGGTATGTGGCAAGCTAAAAGGTAGCGCAGGTCAGAGACCAAAGCTGGTATTAGTCTGCTAATTAACAAGGTGAATAATTCTACTCTAAAAGGTAGTTTATTTCGTAGTTAGCGATTAAATTTTTTGAGGAACTTGTTATATTATTGATTAGGTGTTGGTATGTGGCAAGCTAAAAGGTAGCGCAGGTCAGAGACCAAAGCTGGTATTAGTCTGCTAATTAACAAGGTGAATAATTCTACTCTAACACCCGACGTTTATTGATGTGTGTTGTTAATTAATGTTAGAATTTAATATATTGTGATATCGTTATATTAAACGTCATTGAGGTGATAATACATTATAGACCGATGAAATATGTTCAGTTGATATATATATATATATATATATATATATATATATATATATATATATATATATATATATATATATATATATATATATATATATATATATATATATATATATATATTGGAAAATGAAAATGATGTAATTACTTTGGACGAAGGATTCCCAAAAGGGTAGTGATGGTAGTAATGAATTATTGGTTAGTCATGAGAGTATTGTCCGGTGATAATCTTTATGACAAGATGATACTAGTAGGTCTATTGACTAATCAGTAATTAATAACCAATCAGTATAATTTAATTAACATATTGGATATGACGTATGTTTTGGATGATAAGTTAAATATGTGAATGAAGTTACATGATGTTATGTTATTGTAGTTGTTATTCACTAAGCCTTATGGCTTACTGTGTTTGTTATTGTTGTGTTGCAGGGTTGTAGCGCCCTATTCGGAAAATGTATTTGATGCCGGTACGATTCCTGGTGATAACTTCTTGTGATTCAGTATGTTGTTGTACACCAAAATCTTTTATTATGATGTAAATAAAAGAAATTTTATTAAGGTATACCGAGTGTAAAAACCTGGGCATTACATCTAACCTTCAAATGCTTTACCGAAGATTAAGGGACGGGTTAAGCCTACATGTGTTTAGTTGGTATCATGGCTGTAGTAGGCAAGGTTCATGCAATGACACGATTTAGAAACTTTTTTGCACTTCGCATACCACATAGGTCGTTAGGAGATGAAGAACTTCTATTTTTAGAAAGGTTCATGTTATATTGTGTGACAACCCGAAAACTTTTAACTTGTAAGATCGATTAATTATATCAACATCAAACTCAGTTTTATCATCATTTAACACCGTTTAAGGGTTTGATAAAGCGTTCTAAGCCTCGTACAATCAAATTTTGGGTCCTAGGTTGAGTTATACCAAGTCATAGTACAACATTCGGGCCATACACCCTCTCGGGAGGAGTGTACGACCGTACCAATGGGTGTGCGGCCGCACACCCACCCCTCAACCGTACACCCTCCTCTATATAAAGGATGAGACCCCTTCACTCATTCCTTTTCTTTGGCTGCACTCTACTTTCTCTCACTACTTTCTCTCTCTAAAAACTTCATCCAAGAACACTCTAAGGGCCTCAAAAACATGAAATACTCCATCATTCAGCTTGTTATACTGGTAAGACACCTTGATTTAAGGCTAAAACTCTTCATGTTCTTCGTGTTCTTCATCCTTTGAAGGTGTACGGCCGCACACCTTCATAAGGTGGCCGTACACACCTTAAAAACTCTCCAAAGTGAAGAGTTTGGCCTCCATTTGCTAGTTGGACTTGGTATTAGCCTAGAAACACCCGAAAAATCGACTTTTGGAGCATAAATGAAGAGTGTACGGCCGCACACCCCTGTGTACAGCCGCACACCCCTCTGTACGGCCGCACACTCCTGTGTGCAACCGCACACACATGCTGGCCGCACACCCTGGCCGCACACACACTCTAATGGCCATGCACATCCCTCGTTCGATCATTTATGGGTCCGACACTTAGTTCAAGCAATTTCCAAGTCTTTCGGGTGGTTTCCCCGTCATGTTTAGTCATGGAATACCTTAATCTAATACATATATGTGTTACTATATGTTAATAGGATCCACTTGCATACGAAACATCAGTTGACACTCAGCACTCGTTACCGATCGTACATCCGAATCCTATGTTAATCTGTGAGTTCATACCCGTACGCTTTTATAAGTTTTTATAACGTTTTCAGGGGGGAATACAAGCCAAACACAAAGGTTTTCACAACTTTGAAACTGATGCAATTACAATGGTTTTACGTTAATCATTAGATACTTTATCCCTTTTGTAAAAATGTGGAGCATAAGGGGCGTTTTCTAAACATAATTGCATAGTTTTCAGAACAATACATGAACACAGCTTACCAGTCTAACTATAATAGTTATAGTTTGGGGATTTCATTACCGGTTTTACAGAATCAAACACCATGCAAAGTCAAACATTTAAACTATGGCAGATTTAGTTTACCCATACAGTTAACAAGAGTATCTTATTAAATAATTATTTTGTGTGTAATTATTATACTCTACAATATATACAACGATTTCGAACTTGAGAACAACCAAACTACACGTAAACTAGTTAATACCGGATTGTGAGACTTATCTTCGTTATGCCCTTCGGGGTACCAATAAATCCTCTCCGTTAGTATAACCAGAGTCTCCTGGAGGGAGAGCGTGGAATTTGTGAATAGATCTATTCGGGACTGACAATCCCACACCTGAACTGTTAGCTACAGTTAGGCGGGCACGCCTGGGATGACAAATTTTGTAATCGTACGACGCCTGAAGAAACGTCAAGGAGGTCACAGGTCATATTAGTATGGCTATACAACTCACAATAAGTATAAACTAACCTTTGTTTACGGGATTTCCTTCTTCAATAGTTTTATTTTAATTAATGAAACTACTTATCTACTTACTGGAGGGTATTCCAGGGATTCAACTCTTGGTTTTATTTGAGTAATAAAACTATTTACTTACTCGCGGTAGCCAGGGTTTTGAAACGAAACATACCTTATTTACTGGCGGTAGCTAGGGTTATCAAACGAAACATACCTTATTTACTGGCGGTAGCCAGGGTTTTTAAACAATATTTACTTATAATGAAAAGAAATTAATTTTAAAAATTCAGTGACTAGTTTCCAATACAAAAACATACTTATGAACTCACCAGCTTTATGCTGACACGTTTTCAAAATCGCTTGTCTTCTCAGGGCAATTATAGACAGGTACATATGCCAGCTTTTGGAGAAGACGGAGCATTTTTGGAGTCTCGTCTTTATCTTTTGTTACTTTTGAATATACTGATATGTACAAACTATGTTTTCAAACAGATGTAAATATTCATATTGTAATGTAATGGTTGTGCTTACTTTGCTTGCTATGATACAGTTGTTGTGATACTACGCATGACGTCGCCCGCCCCCGGACGTTTCCGCCGTCCGTTCTGACGGTTTGGGGGTGTGACAGATTGGTATCAGAGCTATTGTTTGTAGTGAATTAAGTATACCAAACCTTACATGGTATACAAATATAAACACTAAGGGGCTAAAGTGCTCTGAACTAAAAGTATACTTTTCAAAATATAAGTATTTTTAAAAAAGTATACAAGTATACCTACGCACCAGAAACAGTATAATGAGTAGAACAAAACAAAAGTATTTGGATGTTGAACACTGCGGTTAAACCTGGGCAGTTATGTAATCATGTCTAGGGTCAATATATCCTGATCAACTATACTCATTAGAGACATGACCAACATGTGCTTGGGAGTGATTGTAGTGTTGCAGCAGGCCTAAAACTTACCAAGTATCCATAGAACAAGACGTCGATAGAACAAAACCTAAAATACTATAGGAGTATTTTACTAGAGTCAAAATCATTGCAGAAATTCACTTTCAAGTGTTGCTACTCATTCCTTTTAGTGATAACTTATTTACATTGGTAGTCTTTCCTTGCTTATCGCTTAGTAGAACACTCTAGCTATCATAATGAGATATACTTTTGCTTCATATCTCTTGATTCGATTCAGAGGACTTACCATCCTCTTCTTTCTGATCATTTTTAGAACAAGATGCCTCCAAAGAAAAGACCCAACATAAAGAACAACAATCCTCCAACGGATCCAGCTCCTCCACCTCCTCAGTTTGATCCCGCTATGTTTCAGGCGGCTGTTACTGCTGTTGTGGCTGCCGCGATGTCACAGATAAATCCTGGTGGATCTGGCAGACCGGGAGGTGGTACTCATCCTGAAGGGAGTCAAGGGCACCGGAAGGAGTGCTCCTATAAAGACTTTATGAATGTAAAACCCACATCTTTCGACGACACTGGAGGTGTTATTTCCCTGACTCGATGGTTCGAAAAGATCGAGTCTATCTTCGAAATTTGTTCCTGTTCTGAATCCAACAAGGTGAAATTCGCCGCTTGCACTTTCGCCAACAAAGAATTGACTTGGTGGAATGGTCGGGTCAAATCTCTAACCCTGCCGATAGCCAATGCTATGGGTTGGGAGAGCTTGAAAGAGCTCATGCTTGCTGAGTATTGCCCACGGGGCGAAATGCAGAAACTGGAGCACGAACTCTGGAACCTAAAGATGAAGGGTTCCGACTTTGCTGCCTACACTTCTAGGTTTGAAGACCTAGCACTTCTCTGCCCGGGAATGGTTACCCCGGAAAGCAAGAGGATTGAAAGATACATCTGGGGATTGACGCCCCCAACTCAAGGGAATGTCTTGGCTGCCAGGCCAACCACTTTTGACAGCGCCAAGTGCCTGGCGCAGACTCTCATAGATCACAGCGTTGATCTGGATAAAGTGATAGCCACTCCTGAACCAGCTAAGGGTGGCGGTGAGAAAAGAAAGTTCTGGAAGCAACGAAAGGGCCAGTCTTCACAAAAACCCTCAAAGAAGCAACATACAGTAGCAGTTCATGCTGCTACTACTCCTGTCGCTGTCCCTGCCGCTCAAACACCTACTAGTGGATATGATGGTACCCTTCCTCGGTGCGAAAAGTGCAATTACCATCATAATCCCGACCCATGCCGTGAAATGCTCTGCAACAAATGTGGCAAGAAGGGTCACACAGCTCGAGCCTGCAGGCCACAAGTTCAACCAGCTCAACCAACCGATCAGACATCCGGAGCAGGTGTCGGTCAAGCCTGTTATGGCTGTGGAGAAGTCGGACATTACAAGAGAAACTGCCCCAAAGCAGCAACGACCGGCAACACAGGGAGAGTGCTATCTATGGGGCAAGAGGAGGCAGTTCTGGTGCGGAGAGAAGCTTTGTTAGTCATGCATTCAAACATCTCCTCAAACATAATCCCCAACCGCTAACCGAAACATTTAACGTCGAGATGGCTAATGGTGCGAAAGAAAGCGCTAACGACATATTCATAGGCTGTACCCTTACCCTGAACAATCATTCCTTTCCCATCGACCTTATGCCAGTCTCCATAAAAAGCTTCGATGTCATCATCGGCATGGATTGGTTGAGCCCCAATCGTGCTGATATCCTTTGTTACGAAAAAGCCATACGTCTCAATCTTCCCTCCGGAGAAACCCTCATGATTTATGGCGATAAACTCAGTTCAAACCTCCGTATCATCTCGTGCATCAAAGCTCAGAAACTTATGCGAAAGGAATGTCATGCATTCCTAGCCCATGTTGTTAACGAAAAACAGGAAGTTAAAGACCTTGAGAGCATTCCCGAAGTCTGCAACCTTCCTGATGTCTTTCCCGAAGAGCTCCCGGGAACTCCTCCCGAGCGCTAAGTCGAGTTTCGTATCGACTTAATCCCCGGAGCTACCCCTGTAGCCAAGTCCCCTTACCGCTTAGCGCCAGCAGAAATGCATGAGTTATCTTGTCAGCTCAATGAACTGCTCAGCAAAGGATTCATCAGATCGAGTCCCTCACCCTGGGGAGCCCCGATCTTGTTCGTGAAAAAGAAGGATGAATCCTTTCGGATGTGTATCGATTATCGAGAACTGAACAAGCTTACTATCAAGAACCATTGCCCTCTGCCTCGAATCGACGATCTCTTCGACCAACTTCAAGGAGCCAGCTACTTCTCCAAAATAGACCTCAGGTCAGGGTACCATCAGCTGCAAGTCCACGAGGGAGATGTTCCTAAAACAGCATTTCAGACTCAATATGGTCACTCCGAGTTCGTAGTAATGCCCTTTGGTCTAACCAACACACCGGCTGTATTCATGGACCTGATGAATCGGGTGTGCCGCCCTTTCCTGGACAAGTTCGTTATCGTGTTTATCGACGATATACTTGTCTATTCCAGAAGCGAGGAGGATCACAAACAGCACTTGAGATTTGTGTTGGATACTCTAAGGGCGGAGAAGCTTTACGCGAAATTCTCCAAGTGCGAATTCTGGATTCGAAAAGTAACCTTCCTAGGTCACGTGGTAAGCAAGGAAGGCATTCACGTGGACCCTTCCAAAATCAAAGCGATAGAGAGCTGGTCAGCAACGAAGACACCCACCGAAATTCGTCAATTCTTGGGTCTCGCTGGCTATTATCGCAGATTTATCTAGAATTTCTCAAAAATCGCCAAACCCTTAACCACTCTGACTCAGAAGGGCGTACCTTTTTGTTGGAGTGAAAAGCAAGACATTGCGTTCCAAATATTGAAACAGGCCCTATGCAGCACACCTATCCTGTCTCTGCCCGAAGGGACAGAGGACTTCGTTGTCTACTGTGCTGCATCCAATCAGGGCTTAGGCTGCGTGCTCATGCAGCGAGGAAAGGTTATTGCTGATGCCTCGAGACAGCTGAAAGCACACGAAGTCAACTACACAACAAACGACCTGGAGTTGGGAGCAGTGGTCTTCGCATTGAAGATATGGAGACATTATCTCTACGGAACCAAGTGCACTATCTTCACTGACCATAAAAGTCTGCAACATATTTTCGACCAGAAGGAGTTGAACATGAGACAACGGCGATGGGTAGAGCTGCTCAGCGATTACGAGTGCGAAATACGCTACCATCCCGACAAGGCCAATGTGGTGGCAGATGCCCTTAGCCGGAAGGAATGCTCAGGTCGCAGTGCGAAAGCACTAACTATGACTATCCATTCCCACTTATCCGCACAAATCAGAGAGGCTCAGCTGGAAGCCCTAAAACCGGAGAACATGTTGGATGAAGCCTTAAGAGGAATGGATAAGAATCTAGAGATCAAGGGAGACGGAGTCTATTATTTCATGGACCGGATCTGGACCCCAAAGTTCGGTGGATACAGAGAGGTTGTAATGAACGAAGCCCACAAGACCAAATACTCCGTTCATCCAGGCTCGGATAAGATGTACATCGATCTCAAGAAACTATATTGGTGGCCAAACATGAAAGCAAAGATCGCTACATTCGTGGGCAAGTGTCTGACTTGCGCCAAAGTGAAAATCGAATATCAGAAGCCCTCAGGTATGCTCCAACAACCAGAAATACCCGAATGGAAGTGGGAGAGGATTACCATGGATTTCATCACCAAATTATCCAAATCTCCGAGTGGGTACGATACCATCTGGGTAATAGTCGATCGACTGACCAAATCTGCCCATTTCCTACCGATCAAGGAAAACTTCAAAATGGAGAGACTCACACGAATCTACATCCAAGAGATAGCAGGTTCACCTCGAGATTTTGGCAGTCCCTGCAGAAGGCTCTTGGAACTAAGCTGGATATAAGCACAACTTATCATCCTCAGACAGATGGGCAGAGTGAGAGAACCATCTAGACCTTGGAAGACATGTTGAGAGCATGTGTCATTGACTTCGGGAAGTCATGGGACACCCATTTGCCCTTGGTCGAGTTTTCCTACAACAACAGCTACCACACCAGTATCAAGGTTGCACCGTTTGAAGCCCTATATGGCCGTAAGTGCAGGTCCCCTCTATGCTGGGCTGAGGTACGCGACACGCAGCTAGCCAAGGGGCAAGTCCCAGACAGCACTCTCACAGGCCCAGAGATCATCCGTGAAACTACCGAAAAGATCGTACAAATCTGGGAACGACTTAAAGCCTCACGAGATAGATAAAAGAGCTACGCCGATAAACGACGAAAACCCTTGGAGTTCCAGGTGGGAGATCGTGTGCTGCTGAAGGTCTCGCCCTGGAAAGGCATGATACGCTTTGGAAAGCGTGGAAAGTTAAATCCGAGGTACATATGACCATTAGAAATCCTTGCTAGGATCGGTCCCGTAGCATACAAACTTCGTTTACCTCAAGAGCTTAGTAACGTACATCCCGTCTTCCACGTCTCGAATCTTAAAAAGTGTTGATCCGACGAAACCCTTATGATTCATCTCGATGAGATTGAAATTAACGAGAATCTCAACTTTGTGGAAGAACCAATCGAAATCATGGATCGGGAGGTCAAACGAACAAAACAAAGTCGCATCCCGATAGTGAAGGTTCGCTGGAATGCCAAGCGGGGACCTGAATTCACTTGGGAGCGCGAAGATCAGATGAAACAGAAATATCCACGTCTCTTTCCAAGTTCATAGTTTGTGCTTTATGTTTGAATTTCGGGACGAAATTCCCTCTAACGGGGGATGATGTGACAACCCGAAAACTTTTAACTTGTAAGATCGATTAATTATATCAATATCAAACTCGATTTTATCATCATTTAACACTGTTTAAGGGTTTGATAAAGCGTTCTAAGCCTCGTACAATCAAAGTTTGGGTCGTAGGTCGAGTAATACCAAGTCATAGTACAACATTCGGGCCATACACCCACCCCTCAACCGTACACACTCCTCTATATAAAGGAGGAGACCCCTTCACTCATTCCTTTCCGTTGGGTGCACTGTACTTTCTCTCACTACTTTCTCTCTCTAAAACCTTCATCCAAGAACACTCTAAGGGCCTCAAAAATGTGAAGTACTCCATCATTCAGGTTGTTATACTGGTAAGACACCTTGATTTAAGCCTAAAACTCTTCATGCTCTTCGTGTTCTTCATCCTTTGAAGGTGTACGGCCGCACACCTTCATAAGGTGGCCGCACACACCTTAAAAACTCTCCAAAGTGAAGAGTTTGGCCTCCATTTGCTAGTTGGACTTGGTATTAGCCTAGAAACACCCGAAAAATCGACTTTTGGAGCATAAATGAAGAGTGTACAGCCGTACACCCCTCTGTACGGCCGCACACTCCTGTGTGCAACCGCACACACATGCTGGCCGCACACCCTGGCCGCACACACACTCTAATGGCCATGCACCTCCCTCGTTCGATCATTTATGGGTCCGACACTTAGTTCAAGCAATTTCCAAGTCTTTCGGGTGGTTTCCCCGTCATGTTTAGTCATGGAATACCTTAATCTAATACATATATGTGTTACTATATGTTAATAGGATCCACTTGCATACGAAACATCAGTTGACACTCAGCACTCGTAGCCGATCGTACATCCGAATCCTATGTTAATCTGTGAGTTCATACCCCTACGCTTTTATAAGTTTTTATAACGTTTTCAGGGGGGAATACAAGCCAAACATAAAGGTTTTCACAACTTACAAACTGATGCAATTACAATGGTTTTACGTTAATCATTAGATACTTTATCCCTTTTGTAAAAATGCGGAGCATAAGGGGCGTTTTCTAAACATAATTGCATAGTTTTCAGAACAATACATGAACACAACTTACCAGTCAAACTATAATAGGTATAGTTTGGGGATTTCATTACCGGTTTTACAGAATCAAACACCATGCAAAGTCAAACATTTAAACTATGGCAGATTTAGTTTACCCATACAGTTAACAAGAGTATCTTATTAAATAATTATTTTGTGTGTAATTATTATACTCTACAATGTATACAACGATTTCGAACTTGAGAACAACCAAACTACACGTAAACTAGTTAATACCGGATTGTGAGACTTATCTTCGTTATGCCCTTCGGGGTACCAATAAATCCTCTCCGTTAGTATAACCAGAGTCTCCTGGAGGGAGAGCGTGGAATTTGTAAATAGATCTATTCGGGACTGACAATCCCACACCTGAACTGTTAGCTACAGTTAGGCGGGCACGCCTGGGGTGACAAATTTTGTAATCGTACGATGCCTGAAGAAACGTCAAGGAGGTCACAGGTCATATTAGTATGGTTATACAACTCACAATAAGTATAAACTAACCTTTGTTTACGGGATTTCCTTCTTCAATAGTTTTATTTTAATTAATGAAACTACTTATCTACTTACTGGAGGGTATTCCAGGGATTCAACTCTTGGTTTTATTTGAGTAATAAAACTATTTACTTACTGGCGGTAGCCAAGGTTTTCAAACGAAACATACCTTATTTACTGGCGGTAGCCAGGGTTTTCAAACGAAACATACTTTCATACAGTGCTCAACGAACATGTTAGAAAATATTGGATTTTCTTGGGAAGCATGCATACATAATTTCAGAACTAGACAACGAAGGTTTTCGTTACAAACGATATTTACTTATAATGAAAAGAAATTAATTTTACAAATTCAGTGACTAGTTTCCAATACAAAAACATACTTATGAACCTAGCAGCTTTATGCTGATACGTTTTCAAAATCGCTTGTATTCTCAGGGCAATTATAGACAGGTACATATGCCAGCTTTTGGAGAAGACGGAGCATTTTTGGAGTCTCGTCTTTATCTTTTGTTACTTTTGAATATACTGATATCTACAAACTATGTTTTCAAACATATGTAAATATTCATATTGTAATGTAATGGTTGTGCTTACTTTGCTTGCTATGATACGATTGTTGTGATACTACGCATGACGTCGCCCGCCCCCGGACGTTTCCGCCGTCCGTTCTGACGGTTCGGGGGTGTGACATATTGTGTTAGTCTGACCCGGTCAACGTATTGACCATTTGTTAACTTTGTAGAAACGTTGCAGAAATTTCTAGCAGACTTCAAAAGACGTGTTGTTTCGAGAGCAAGGCACATCATCTAGGGTTTGACCGAGTCAGATTTGTGTGACACATGATGAGCCGTGATAGAGTTGTTGTAGTTATAGTTTCATAAATTTTGGACTCTCCCATGGTTTCTACGACTATAAATATAGCTCTTCTGGAGCCGTATTCTACACAGAATAAAATCGAGAATTCTCTCTACTCTAATATCTACCTCTGGTCCTCTTCATTCTTTTAGTTTCTGAGCATTTGTTTTCATTTATCAGTTCTTCCTTAGTTGTTGGAACTATCAATAATCTTACTTAAATCATGGGGATCATACCGACACTTACAACATTCTGAGAACATAAATTCCTTTAACGATAGGAGATCTTTTGTGCAAATATAAGTCAAGAAATCTCCAAGCTGGTTTTTATTTATTTGTTTTGTATTTTACTTGTCCGATAATGGGACAATCTCATTCTATCTTTTTTATAATTAGATCTGATAGCAAATGATCAATTTGATTTTTGGACGAAACTTGGTAATCATAATAGTTGAATTTATTATTTGCAACGCTTTCATGTTTAATCTCAATAGTAAATTGTCAACTTGTTTAACCAACGATTGGATATTTAATTATTAATATTAATTATTTAATCGCTTATTTGATATTTTAAAGTACAATAATTAGTTTACAATAATAGTTATTGGATTGTTTAACGTTCCAACACTATCATGGTTTTGTTGTGCAATTTTTTTTAACATAGGGAAGATCCCTCGTCATTGGTACTTGTAAGATTTGACAACATGGGGCGCTGATTGTGTCTTTGTATATTTGTAGTTGTCATATTCTCGATTCCTTCTTCCATGTCTCTATTATGTTCATCAGTGATTTTTCTTTTTAGTAGAAATGGGGATATCTTTTATTACAAATGTCATGTTCTAAAACTCAAGATGGTCAAATAAAAATGATTTAGATAGGGGGAAAAGATCACAAATTTTGTATAAAAGTCATAAATGAATTTAGGAGCTCTTTATATAAAGAAAATAGGATTATGAATGAGATTTTATTTATTGTTTTATATTTTTTTTGAGCGTCATTTAAAAGAAAATAGGATTTTGTGCCATGGGCTCTAATCAATATTTAACTAAGATTTGTTACCTTTTCACAAAAAGAAAATGCCCTTCAAAAGGCTATCGAAATTCATGGAACCTTTTTGGTAAAGGAGGTCTGTTACAAATGTTTTTGATAAAAATGGAATATGCATAGTGTCCATTGTCCACCCACCACCATGTGTTGCCGAGGATAAGTACTTGTCCGTACCTTTCAATCAGAATTATGAAGTAGTCAAACTAGCCAACTGTTGTTTGCCTTTTGTGTTGTGTACATTGTATCTTTTGACCTTCATGAGACGAGACCTATTAATAGTATATTATAACAAGTTCCAAACTGTTCACAACAATCCCTACTTTGTCTACGCACTTTTACATGATTTGTAATAATATGATTTATAACTACCCATAGGTAGATAATAATGTAGCTGCTAAAACTCGAACCTCTCATCAATCCTACAAGTACCCCTACATAATACGCTTACATCCGTGTATGTATTTGACGAGAGTAAAGTTATATTGTATAATATTATTGTATAAAAAAGCAAAGTTACGTATGTTTTGGATGTATGCGAATTGACAGATAGTAAAGACTAAAAATATTCTATTAGTGTTCTAGATAGGTTTTCCTTCGTAAAAAAAAAACATTCTATCAGATATACAGAATTAATAAAACATTCAATCAAATAAAACCAACAATAAAGTCCAAAAAACCATGAAATATTCCATAGGATTTTGTGGATCATATAGAGTGCACATGATCTATCTATATGCAATGGAGAAAGGGGAAGAGTGCGAAGAGAGGAAGGAAGGAAACATGGTATAAAACAAAAACTTCACCATCATTCCACAAGGCAAAGATGAAGACTTGATTGAAGGAACTTTTCTCTTCAATACTTTTGCCATTAACCACTTAAATTCTTTTATTCATTATTCTATATATAAAAAGGAAAAAGGTGAGCAATGGGGTCATACGGCAAACGGGCCAAGGCCAAAAGTTCACATGATTTGCCTATTAAAGACAAACCACCTCACCGTATCTTTCCACTTTCCTTTCTATATCTTTATTTATGTTATACATCTTTACCAATAAAAAAATATATTGTTATTTTATACCATTAATTGTTACTCATGCCGATGTAATAGGTATCCTTCGTATTTCATAGTATGTACAAGAAGATGACGTTTGGGACCTTATGATTGTTTATGCCAGAAGACTTTTTTTTATGAACGGTAGACAATCCTAATGTTGAGGACTGTAAGATTCGAACCCATGTCAACTTCTATTTTAAACTGGTTCATTCTTAACAAAGAACTCTTTACACATAAATATGTTATATGGAGATGTTTTCCTCACATAAGTATTACATTTATACCCACGAACTTTTATATATAGAATGTAGAAGCATTAAAGTGGGTGGTCGATGACGAAGAGCTTTAGTCTTGCCCATAAATAATGTCTCCATGATTGTGATGTTGACTTTGGCTCAACCAAACAAAACTTCCTCTGCATGAACTCTAATGGACCACTCACCACACGTGTGTGTAACCCCACACAATGCATCTTACCCATTACCCAAATGTAACATGTTTCTTGTTTTCTTTTTCAACAATTTGCATATAATAACATATTTTAGGGTGAAATATATTTAAGGTAATGAAGTGTTTTTCCTTAAAAAAAATTGTTTTGAAAAAAAAGTTTTTCGTTTAAGTAAGGTTTACTTACAAACCAGTTCATGAACCAAGTCACCAGGTTTTTGTCTATTATACATGTTGTGTCACTTGCTTAAATGGTGATGTAATATCCATTTGGTATTTTACAAAACAAGGGAACCCTGTGTAGAAATATACGCTAATTTGGCCGAAGTTTTATTTTGGATGATAGACTTTGTATTTCCCTATAAAAAGGTAATGTATTTTCAAAACATTTAAACATGTGGTCCACAAGTAAGCTGAAAACCTAATGACACATTCTATAATATGGGTTATAGATAAATATGACATGAATCGAAGTTGCCGAAAGTATGATACATAGAAAAACAAAGTTCATTACCCAAAATAAAAATTTGGGCAAACTAGATTTCCTTACTTTCAAATTGTCCACGTTTCTACGAACCTTATTTTTCAACCAACTAATTACTTGTAATAGCAACCAACATCTCACGTTTTTATAACCAATTACTTCAAAGAGAACTAATTACAAATAATTTGGGCCTAAATAAGGACATATACTTTCAACAAGATGTGTAAGTTTATCGTCGTGTCAGTAAAGTTTTGTCAATTATATATGCTTAGCAGGCTTTTACCTTTTTACTTTGTTAGTTAGAATTGAATGACAAGAATACAGGAGCTGCACTTTTTACAGGTTATTCATCTTTGACTAACATGTTTCAGTGGTTATTATTTTATTTTATTTTTTTATTTTATTATATTACTTTTTTTTTGTAATGAAAAAAAAAATATTTAGTTATCTAAAATGGAAAAAACTTCAGGAAGTTGGTTAGACTATGGGGATTGGCCATGCTAAAGCTCTCGCCAAGGCCTTGCTGGCTTCGCTAAACACCGCACGCTAGCATCTCTGTAGGGTGTATGCCAAAGAAGACATGCTGCCGGCACAGCCAGAAGAAAGAGAAGAGATATGGAAATGAATGAGGGTTTGATTAATTGTGATTGGTAGTTTTTTAATTCTTTTTCCTAAAATCAAATAACACACCACCACTCCATAGCATTATGCTATGTTTATATGTCATGCAAAAATATGATCTGACATGTTAAAGGCACACACCACCACTTCCTATAGTCATATCATTAAAGCAATATGGTCGGATATAGAATACTAATATCGAATTGATCTCTAATCTCATATATAGTTGTTATATAGAAATTACCCTAAAATATAAAATATCTAATGTATGAACGGTAGCAAAAGCGAATATGTGGTTCATGATTCTCGCTCCAAAATCCAGACATAAAAAGTTATCAAACTTTGATGTTGATATCGACACTATGATATCAAATAAATGTTGCAAGACATATACGTGTGTGTTCAGCGTTTATTCCTTTATGGGGTAAAAGCAAAGTACCACCTTATAATTGTTGTACTAAAAAACGATAGCGAACTAGTCGTAGGCTAGTAATGTTTATTAGGTACACTTCATCACATGAAGTGGGGTGAGTGCAAGTATGACCATGGCCCTCTAAAATTCCTTCCTTTTTCTTGACCAACAAATGTCACAACTCCTTTGATTCCTTTTCACTATTTTATTCTTTGGGTTGAGGTAATTGGATATTAATATATACTTTTATTGTTTCTATTACGTTTCCAAACAATTATGTATGTACGAATTAATTATACTTGTAACTAACGGTAGTATAAAACCCCCTTTTTATTCTATCATTTTCAAAACATAGGCTAACTATTCAAATCAGAGTATAAAAAGAACATGTGGAAAACTAAAATATGATGTTGACACGCGTGTATAGTCATTCTTTGATCTTTTCACGATCTGAAGAAATACCTGAAATCATTTGTAATCAAGTGGGTAAGCACGAAGCTTAATTACTTCCACGAGATGCTATATATCACAATACATAGATATGCATACAAACAATGGTTACGACCTTTCATCGTTCTACTAATAACATGTATATCTTGGTCTGTAGGCGTTCTGTCGTCAACACGAGTCTATAGGGACATGAATTGTCGTTGTTCCACCGTCAACTACTCGTATATACATATGAACGAATTATATAACCAAATAACCATTCATACAAAGACTATATTAGTACACACATATAATTCTACCCTAACAGTTCTTATAGCTTATCATACAAGCATATATACTGTAACACATAATATAGTGTGATAACTTTGTCGGAAAATTACTCAGACGACTATCAACTATCCAACAACGATCCAACTGGCGAGTAATGTGCTAAACAAGTATTAACCTATGATATTGTATTTGATCAATATCTATGGCCATCTAGTAACAAAATCTATATCCTTCACTATTCTCAATAATAGGGGATGACTATCAAATAAGGATTAGCCAGTGAAGAGGCACGATAATTTCAAAATATAGTTTTTCTAAAATCCAACAGGCAAGACAGTGTGTCTATCCTAGACACTGCACATGTAAGTAGATCAATCAATATAATAATTAGAATTAGTAATTAATCTAATAAACAGGTTCATGATGACGACAACAAGTCTTCTTCATATCAGTTATAATTAAGCGAAAGTGTAACTTACCCGATTGACGTACTCCAAATATCTGCGAGTAGAACTTCGATGCTTACTTCTTATATATTTTTAAAACCTCTAGGGCTTCGCTACTGGTACTCTTACAACTATAGAACGAGAAATCGAATAAAGGGGGACCAAAATGCTCGAGGGTGAGAGAGAGATTACGAGAGAGAGAATGGTTTAATAAATGAAGAGGCCTAACCTCCTATTTATAGGAGTTTTCGGGAGGCGCACCACACCGTGGACAAAATAGCATCGTGTCGCGGCCACGTTTCATCATTCTAGAAGTGCCAGGTCATCGTCGGTTAGGTAAGGGTGTTTTGTCTCCAGCTGCCATGTGGCACATTCCTATGGTGCCACGTCACCCCTCGTAGGTAAATTCTCGTATTCTTTGATAAATCATAACTTTTGCATAAGAGCTCTATTTTCGACGTTCTTTATATTCATGGTTTCGCAATTACATGTACTACAACTTGCATTTATATCTTAACAGCTAATTCGCACTCTATCTTCACTTTATATTTTACAAATATTATACCATGAATGACCTTGCGAAACTCATAAGTTTTTCATACGAGTTACGTTCTAAACGTTCTTTATATCTATGGTTTCATAATTACACAGGTATAATCTCTCATTTACATTACTTTGGTGAACAATGAGTCTATTCTCGTTTCATATTTTACAAAAAATAATGTAGAAAAGCACTATGACACGTATCTTCGAAAAATCATAGCCAACTCATACGACATCAGATTTTCGCGTTCTATATACTCACGGATTTATACTTTCGTCTACTACACCTTCCATATGAAACAAATTGGCTACAAAAAAATGTATTTACACTTCAGTTGCACATATCATCTACTAAACGCCAAAATAGGCTTGAAACTACAACTATATGCGTCGATTAGCCTTCAACTACGCATATCATATCACTATTCACATCAACCAACTTTTTAAGTTCTTAATTCCTTAAGACGAGAGCCCCTACTTTTCATATCTCGATGATATAAGGTCTTAAAGGATAAAGTTTCAAACTTATTCTACCTCTTATTGTTCTTTAACTTTTGTGCGTTAAGAACAACTATCTCTTTACGATCACCTTTCCATTCTCTTCTTATTTATATTCATTACTTTCTTAAACACTAATTGTGACAACCCGATATTCTGAGTCAATGTAATATTTTTGTAATTAATAAGAATAGCGTCAAAACGAATTGTTCAAAAGTCTTAATTGGGGTGCATAAAATGATAGATATAGTGTCAAGGTTTTCAGAAATATAAAGAATACTCAAATCCGAGTTATAACGAAGAAGTTATGACTAATCAAAGATTTACGACAAAACCGGTAAAACACTGTCAAGTGTAAAAAGTGAAATTTCAATAAACTACTTTTTAGCCTTAAGTATCTAAACGAAAGTCGTAGATAATAACAAACCATGAGCGCACATAAAAAGAACGTCCAAATCTGACTTCGTATGAGGAAGTTATGATTTTTCTATGTTTCAGAACAGTTGTAGACATCTAAAAACTCGAAATAAAGATCGAACGATTTTTAGCCGACACAACCTAAACGAGAATTGAAGATCTCAACAATAGTAGTACAACGGTAAAAAGACAGACGAAAAAGAACATCAGATGAAGAAGTTATGAATTTTTAACGGATTTATCATGTCCCGGCCTATTAAAAATATAATATTAAAAACTAAATTCAAAATTAGCTGACGGAGTATAAACGAAAGTTGTAGAGTATAATCTCACCTTCGCGTGAATATAAAGAACGTCAAAAACGGAGCCCGTATGCGAAAGTTACATATTTTTAAAGATCAGGGCACACCCTTCGAGGCTTATCCGAAGCGAACGCCATGCGTTCTGAGGGAACGCCCCGCGTTCGCAATGCATGGCCTCCGTTGGTCCACGTCGCCCCGCTGATCGCGTAGCCAATCAAGATGATGCAAGACGTCTCGCAGAACGCGCTGCGTACGAAGGGAACGCCCTGCGTTCCGGAACGCCCCACGTTCGTCATAGGAACGCCCCGCGTTCGTGGATCAGTCCCAGCACTATAAATAGGTGCGAGGGTTCCGACTCCTCTTGCACAAATTCTCCATTTCTCTCTCTCTCTTTTCCACTTCCGAGCCCCTCGAGACTATCCCGACGCCCGGTTCCGTACCCAAGTCCCGACGAAGGTCCGAAGCTTCGAGAATCCCGAGAAACTTACCACTTTCCGGTCGAAGTGCTGCCCGAGAAAAATCACGTTTTCTTCAAATCACCACACTTTACCGGTGAGTTCATACCCCTACATTTTCACGTCTTTTTCATGTTTTAGGGGGGGGGGATACAAGTGAAACACGAGAAAAACTTATGTTTAAAATACGCATCGTTACGTATGGTTTCAAATACTTTATCTACATTTTGTTCATAAATGTTAAACAACATTACTACCAACGTTACACTTTACAAGCAAAGTTGGTATTACACCGAGTTTTATCACCAAATGGAACACACTTTCGAAAAACTATAATGGGTATAGTTTACAAGTTATTCATGACATCTTTACGTAAACACTATAAAAAGGAAATACCTTCATTTAAAAGAAATGTGGACTTTTCATTCCGTAAATCTATTGATACTAAGTTTTGTGAGACATTCGTTTTCACCGTACGGTCAAGTACGTATTTCAAGTCCTGTATTATAAACCATAATCTCTTGTAGGGAGAGCGCGATACTTGTGTATAGATCTATACGAGATTGACAATCCCGCACCTAAACTGTTAGCTACAGTTAGACCGGCAGGTCTGTTGTGACAAACGTCATAACACTGCAACGCCTGAAGAACGTTGTTACAGGCAGTCTGGGCCAATAGCATGGTTATAAAACTCACATGGAGTATCAAAACATTTTGATTTACGAGACTATTAAATGCGCCAGTAATTACATTATACATGTATGAATCCACTTACACCATTTTTAGTATGAAACATACTTACGCATTTCAGTCTTTGGAACTTTTCAAACTACTACACTTACATGGAAAATATTGGATTTTCTGGAAACACGTTCTGTTATTTTCTTTCTGAAGGACATACCATTTTAGTACAAAAACGCTTATGAACTCACCAAATTAATTGTTGAAACTTTTTCAAAACTACTTGTATTTCTTAGGGAATCAGTAATACAAGTAAAACATCGGCTTTTGTAGAAGGGACGTTAAGGCCTCAGTTTTCAAAACTTATTCAATCATCATATTTGTAATATTCTTTTAAGACATATATCACATACAACAAAGTAACTTTCAAATTATATTTATGATGGTTGTGTTTACTTTCTTTACAAATATTCAACTGTTATGATACTACATGAAGTCACCCACCTCCGAATGTTTCCGCCATTCTGGTTTGGGGGTGTGACACTAATTCCTTGGATAAACATTTTCTCTTTACTTTAACCAACTTTAACAAACACATATCTTGGGACAAGTTTATTCTAGTACCAGGTTTCATATTATTTTATGTTTGAAACATATCCATTAGTGATTTGTAAATAGATGATGCAATCTGTAACGTTCCAAAATTCATAAGTAAAATTTTCATTTTTAAGTTAATCAAAATCATGAAATATCCATATCAATCCAACAAAAGTCTGTCAATATGAAAATAGTTATCAGAGTACAATCTCAAAGATCATAAAACTGTTGAATACGTGTGGATGTGCTGTGATCAGATTAGGCCCTTCCCTTTCGTACCGGAAGTACCTAAAACATAAACATAAACCGTAAGCACAAAGCTTAGTGAGTTCCCCAAAATACCACACATAAAAACGCATAAATATAACAGCACGCAGTTGTGTCTGTTCTGTATCAACCACCAAGTCTGTATCAACCACATATAACAAGTAGCTATTTCGGGTCTGTATTAACCCTCAGGTCCGTATTCACCCCATAACGACTCCGAGCCCATATTGGCTCCATGCATATTTCAAACAATCATATCAGTAATAGATAGATAATCACATACATCCTATACATACAATTCAGTGGGCCAACATTGGTGCCTTCGACCCACTAGTGTGGTGAGAAGACTCACCTCATACTGATCACGATCCAAAATCAACTCTAATTAATAATCGGAATTTTAACCCCGTTATCGAGGGTCTAATTCATACTTTAACTTACTAAGGGCAAAATACCATTTTTCCCTTCCCATACATGACTCGAGTAGACAAGGCACAAAACCCCAAATGGCCCAAGGCCTAATGATAGCCGAAGAATGTTTTTTGGGAGTACGCCTTGCATACTCCTAATTATGCTCAGTGTACTACTTGGCATGGAAGGATTACGGGGCATCAGCCCGGTACGCCCACCGTACTCAGGGTTACACCTAGCGTACCCTTCAAAAGATCAAACTCGCTATTAAGGTTTGAATGCTTAAAGACCTTTTCGTCCAAACTTCAATTCTAAACCTAATAAACTAAATCCACGAGGTTGCCACTTTTATGCCTTTTCATGGCTACAAGGAGCTAAAAACTAAAACCGTAACTTATACAACCATCTAACGCTCCATAACTCTTGCATGGAAGAAGTCAAAGGTCCAAGCTTGCATTTTTATCTCACCAAACACCCACAAATGCTTGAAAGGACAAACTAAATGGTCTGGATTAGACCATTCATAAGATCAAGGTTTTTGGGACAAAAAATTCCATAACTTACAACCTAACAAGATCAAGCAAGGAAAGCATCAAGATTTGAACTTTATACCTCCTAAAGATGCATAAAGATGAGAAGAATCAGCATCCAAAAACTAGAGAGCAACACCACCACTTCAAAGGTTTTCCTTCACCAGCAAGAACACCAAAATATCACTAAAATGCTTCAAAACTTGCACACAAGACTTAGGGTTTCAGGATGAGGGATAAGAGGGATGGAGGCTAGAGGTAAGGAAGGTTTTAAGGCCATAAAGTCCTTTAAATTGGGTCAAAACCCTAAAAACTATGGTTTGAAGTCTACACGAGTAAACCCAACATACTTCCATGTACGGCTAACGTACGAGCAAAAGTGTGCGTTCAAAGTTCTTGCGTAGCTCCAACTTACACCAAGCGGAGGGACTGGAAATGCAAACAATTTCAGTTTTTATGCTATAATTGAAAAACACCTGATAATTTATGTTACAAATCTCCCCCACTTAAATTAGATTTCGTCCTCGAAGTCTGCTGCTTTAAAATAATCTAGCTAGTGCTCCTTCATTTCCACCTCAGATTCCCACGTCCACTCAAAGCCCTTTCGGTGTTGCCATTGCACCTTCACCAGATTCAGCACTTTGTTGCACATAGCCTTAGTCTTCCTATCGAGAATCGCAATCGGCCTCTCCACATAGTTCAGTCGCTCATCGACCTAAATATCATCTGAAGGAATCACCACCGACTCATTGGCTACACACTTTCGCAACTGAGAGACATGGAAAGTGTTATGGATTTGACTGAGCTAATAAGGCAAATCCAGCCAGTATTCCACCTTTCCTAACTAGGCGATAATCCTGAAGGGACCAATAAATCGGGGGCCCAACTTGCTCCGTTTCCGAAACCAGATGACACCTGTCCAAGGTGAAAAGTTGAGTAGCACCAAGTCCCCCACCTGAAACTCGAGGTCCGAAAGACAACGTTCTTCATAACTCTTTTGCCGGATTTGCGCGACTCACAACCTTTCATGCACTTGCCGAATCAACTCACTGGTCTTGAGCACCACTTCAATAGTCCCCATGACCCGATGCCTAAACTCGCCCCAACAAACCGAGGTCCTGGTCCTCCTCCCATATAACATCTCGAATGGTGGTCGATTAATACTGACATGATAATTGTTGTTGTAGGAGAACTCGGATAGTGGAAGGTTAGTATCCCAACTCCCTCTAACATCTAACACGCATGTCCATAGCATATCTTCGAGCGTCATAATTATCCACTCACTATTTCCATCGGTCTGGGGGTGGTATGATGTAATGAAATGTAGTTGTTTACATAACTCCTCATGATACTTCTTCCAAATCCTAGAGGTGAAATGAACATCTCCGTTTGAAACCACTAAAACTGGCACTCCGTGTCGAACCACCACTTCACTAATGTAAATGTCAGCCAGCTTATCAGCTGATATACTCTCAGAAATCAGAATAAAATTCATGCTCTTGGTCAATCTATCAACAATGAACTAGATAGAATCAACTCTATGTGTCATCCTTGGCAACTTTGTGATAAATCCATGGTGACCTCTTCCCATTTCCTCATGGGAATGGGTAACAACTGCATCTTTCCGTGAGGTCTCTTATGTTCGACCTTGATTTTCAAGCAAGTCAGACACCGCTACACAAACCATGATATCTCCTTTTTCAAACAGGGCCACCAATAACTTAACTTCAAATCCTTATACATATTCGTGTCCCCCAGATGGATCGAAAACTTTGACTTATGATCCTCTTTTATAATTGTCCGCCTCACCCCACCAGTAGTCGGAACCCAAACTATACCACACTAAGTCAACAAACCCCGACTATCTTTGATGAGTACAAGAATATGCCCCCTGATTAGAGGTGCACACAAAAACCGGATCCTCAAAATGAAATAGATCCGATCCGAAAACCAGTTCCGTCAAAATCTGTTTTGACCAAACCGGATCGGATTAAACCGGTGACCGGATTCAAACCAGTTTGACTTTACGGACTCGAAATTGGATTTACCCCCGTATCACAAACCGGATTCTACAAATTAAAACCGGTTCTCAAACCGTTGAAAATCTAGTAAAAGCTAACAAAATTCGGATCTAACCGATTTCAAATCGGATTTGGATTGTTGACCAGATTCAGATTGGATTTTGACTGGATCCAGATCGGATCGGATTGGATCCTTGGTTTGTGCATCTCTACCCCTGATTCACTCATCCTTCCAATTCTTCTTTTCCAACACTTAAAATCCAGCAAATGAGAAATGATAACCATCCTCAGACACATATATCCTATAGGTGCTCCTGCAGGCTTATAACTCAGGACATCGGCCACCACATTGGCCTTCCCAAGGTGGTACAGGATCTCGCTATCATAATCCTTTACCACATCCAACCATCTCCGCTGCCGCATATTCAAATTCGGTTGATCCATGAGGTTCCCCAAGCTCTTGTGGTCAGCGTAGATAGTACACCTAACCCCATATAGATAGTTCCTCCAAATCTTGAGGGAAAAAACCATAGCCTCCAACTCCAAATCGTGCGTAGGATAATTGCCTCATTAGGCTTCAGTTTCCTCGAAGCGTACACAATCACATGCCCTCTTTGCATGAGGACAACCTCCAAACCCAAGAGAGACACATCACAATAAACCACAAAATCCTCTATGCGCTTGGAAAGTGCAAGAATCGGGGCATCGCATAGTCTCTAACTGGGCGTCTCAAAGGCTTCCTGCTAATAGGGTCCCCACCGAAAAATACATTTTTCTTTGTCAAGCGGGTCAATGACACATCAATCTTGGAGAAATCATGGATGAATCTTCGATAATATCCCGTGATACCTAATAAACTCCAAACCTTAGATGGGGTTCTCAGTAGCTCCCACCACATCACATCCTTAATCTTGGCCAGATCGACTAAGATACCCTTCTAGTTGAAGATGTGCTCTAGGATCTGCACCTCGTGCAACCAAAACTCGCATTTGCAGAACTTGGCATACCGCCTCTCTCTTCTTAGGATCTCTAATACCTCTCACAAATCATTCTCGTGTTGATCCTTGGCTTGGATACCCTGTTCATGAGATCCATGAACGTTGCTAGCGCGTTGGTGATCATGAATGGCATCAGCATAAACTCGTAATGACCATAATGAATTTTGAAGGTCGACTTCTGCATATCCTCATCTCTGGCCCTCATCTGATGGTAACTAGATCACAAATCAATCTTGGAAAACCAATATGCACCCTGAAGCTAGTTAAATAAGACGTGTCGATCCTCAGAAGTAGGTAATAGTTCTTCACCGTTAGCTTGTTCAACTCTCGATAGTCAATGCACATCCTGTGTGAGTCGTCCTTCTTTTTCACAAATAGGATCAGTGCTCCCCATGGTAAACTACATGGTCTAATAAACCCCTTGTCTAGCAGCTCCTAAAGCTGGGTAGATAACTCCTGCTTCTCTGGTGGTGCCAACCAATATGGTGCTTTGGCCATCGGGGCTGCACGAGGAACTAAATCAATACGAAACTCGACTTTCCTATTGGGAGGAATTCTTGAAAAATCCTTATGGAACACATCGGGAAAATCCTGAACAATGGGTACCTTACTCAACATCGTCATGCCCCCAATCTGAGTATCTAACATGTAAGCTAAAAATCCAGAACAGCCCTGCTGAAGATATCTCCTGGCCCTTGCAGCTGAATAGAGAGTTGACCCATGCAAAGCTCCCTTACAAGGAATAACCAGTTTTCCCCCATGGGGTTCAAATTCTCACTAGATGGTACTCATAATCAATCATGAGTGCATTGGAACCCAACCAATGCATCTCGATGATAACCTTCGACTCTCGTGGAAGAATCAGAACCAAGACAATTGAATATCTCTTGATGAACAGATTCTATACACACCCACGATGAACCCTTAAAGCACTCATAGAACGATCATCAGAAATCTCCACCTCCAACGGATAATGAAGAATCCTAGGAGCATCACTAAACTTCTTCCTAAGTTCAAGATATACAAAGGATCAGGTAGCACCCGAATGAAACAGAAACTGAGCAGTCATACCATTGATTAAGAATGTCCTTATAATCACATCCGCAACTGATCAAGCCTCGTCGGTAGTCAACTGGACTGCCCTACTCTTCACCATAGGTGTCTCCGCCTTGCTCTGGCAGCCATCATTAATTGTCAAGGTGGCTTTTGCAGGTGATGACATTTCCCCTCCTGACAACCTCGGACAATCAACCTTTTTTTTGGCCTGTCTGTTTGTAGTGAAAAGAAATAAATGCAATCCTGGGGAAATCCTTACTCATATGAACAGTATGACCACATTTGTAAAAATCCCAACCTACTGATCAACATGCCCCACTGTGCGGATTGTTGCACTTGCCACAGCGAATCCGATCCTAACGGCCCCTAGAATGCGAATTTCAAGTCCCACGACAATTTGTACCTGCTCAACTTGTGCTTCGTCTAAAACTCCAACTTAATCTCCTGCTCATGGGACCTCTCAATCATGTTATTCAGGGTCGTGCACCCTGAAAAGCTCACGAACTCTCTGATTTCATCCCTCAACATGTCATGATATATCGTGTTCTTCGTCTCCTCATCCACAATGTACTGTGGAACTAACAGATCCCTCTCATAGAATTTGGAGGTGATCTCTGCCACAGTCTCAATAGTCTGGCGAAGGTCCTGAAGCTCCCTCGGCAGCTACTGCAACTTATCACCGGTGCAAACTCCTCCTGGAATCTCCTTACAAACTCTCCCCAATTCATGGTCACAAAATCCTATGATCCTAACGCTCGGCTGACCTTATTCCACAAGTTACGTGCCTGGTCTCTCAGCAGGAAAGATGCAAACCCTACCTTTGTCCCCTCCGGGAAAAAACTCCTCCGCCGAGTATTCTCAATGTCAGCGATCTAGAATCAGCTAGTGATGGGGTCCTTAGCCCCAAAGAAATCTTGAGCTCAATAAGCCTTGAACTCCCGAAACGAGGGAGTTCGTGCTCCTAACTGACCTACAACTACCTCGGCCCAAAACCTGAACCAGACTGAACCAGAACCTCTTCCTCGAGTGATGACCACCATACTCAAACTGAAAAACACCATAGAAATCATCGTCATAAAACTTGAGGAAACTCTCACCGCACCGGTCTCCTTAGAATCTCCAAGACAATCTTTGTCTAGAGTACATATCATGTTCTTTCAGTACTACGGGCCCAATACTACCTTCTACACCTATCTGTACTTTCCTTAAGAACCATCTTGAATCCTCTAAGTCACCATACTAAATCCATATACCAACCCTATGTTAGACTGCATACCAACTCTACAATACTAAGAACCTCAACCAAAATTGTTGGTTGCCTTATGAATGCAATTTATGCAAAAAATGGCATCACATAGACTGTCCAATGATTATTCTACCCTAAGTCCACAACCAAACAAGGAAAAGGAAATAAGGCTAAAGTGATCATGCTAGGGCTATATGATCCTGATCGTATACAACTTTTTAAGCATATACATAGCAATTAACTAAGAGAATATCAATTCCATGTAATAAATATCATCCAATACTCCGAGGCTATATGGCATCAAACAAATCAGACAATTCTATCATACAATTCCTAATGGTATCCTTAGCCCAATACTAGCATGCAGTTCATATATCAGGCATACTAATCATAACAAATAGATATGGGTATTTTTGGGAACACTTACTTGAGCTTGGATGATTGCATGCATCACAACCCCTTTTTATTTTGTAATAATCTTTTGGAAATTTATTTTTCTCTTGAAAATATTACCATTTTCGCAGTTTGAGTTTTGACACACCCAAAAGTGTGCTCGAACCCCTCAAACCAAGGCTCTGATATAAACTTGTAATATCCCAAAATTCATAAGTAAAATTTTCATTTTTAAGTTGATAAAAAATCATCAAATATCCATATCAATCCAACAAAAGTGTGTCAATGTGAAAATGGTTATCAGATTACTGTTTCAAAGATCAGAAAAATGTTCAACATGGGTGGATGTGAAACAATTAGGTTAGGCCCTTCCCTTTAATATCGGATGCACTTGAAACATAAACTTAAACCATAAGTACAAATATTAGTGAGTTCCCAAAAATACCACAAATAAAAGAGACATAAATATAACAACATGCGGCTGTGTCAGGTCCATATCAACCCTTGGGTTTGTATCAACCCCATATAATAGCAAGTAGATATGTATGGTCTGTATCAACCCCGGGTCTGTATCGACCTCGAGCCCGTAAGGACTCTGAGTCTAGTTTGGCTCCATGCATAATTCATACAATCATATCAGTAATAGACACATAATCGCATACACCCTAACGTATAATTCAGTGGGCCAACATTGGTGCCTTCGACCCACTAGTGTGGTGAGAAGAATCACCGGAACTGAAGATATTCGAAATACACACTCATGCTGCTGCTACTATGGCTCCTCACACTAATCATAACCCAAAATCAACTCTAATTAATAATCGGCGTTTTAACCCCATAATCGAGGGTCCAATTCCTTATTTAACTTACCAAGGGTAAAATACTATTTTTCCCTTCCTATATATGACCTAACTAGACAAGGCCCAATAACCCTAATAGCCCACGACCCAAAGATGACCCAAGAGTGATTTGTAGGAATACGACCTGTGTACTCCTAATTATGCTTAGTGTACTACTTGGCTTGGAAGGATTGCAGGGCAACAACCCAGCACGCTCAGCGTACTTAGGTTTACACCCGACATACCCTTAAGAAGATAAAACTCACTATTAAGGACTTAATGCTTAAGGAACTTTCTTCCAAACTTCAGATCTAAGCCTAATAAATGTCTAAATCCATAAATCTGCAACCTTTATGCCTTTTCAGGGCTACAATGAGCTAAAAACTAAAACCCTAACTTATACAACCATCTAACACTCCATAACACTTGCATGAAAGAATACAAAGGACCAAGCTTGCATTTTTATGTCACCAAAATCTCAGAAATTCTTGAAAGGATAGCTCAAATGCTCTGGAGTAGACCATTCTCATAAGATCAAAGATTTTGGGACAAAAATCCCATAACTTGCAACCTAACAAGATGTAGCAAGGTAAGCATCGAGATTTGAACTTTATACCTCCTGAAAATGCACAAAAAGGAGAAGAATATGGATCCAAAAGCTTGAGAGAAACACCAACACTTCAATGTTGTTTCTTCACCACAAAGAACACCAAAATATCACTAAAAAGCTTCAAAATTTGCACACAAGAATTAGGGTTTCGAGATGGGGGCTAAGAGGGATGGAAGCTAGAGGTAAGGAAGGGTTTAAGGCCATAAAGTTCATTAAGTAGGTTACAAACCCTATAAATTAGGGTTTGAAGTCAACACGAGTATGCCCAACGTACCTTCATGTACGCCCAACATACGAGCAAAAGTGTGCGTTCGAAGTTAAGAAGCTACAAAAGGCGTAGCTCCGACTTACACCAAGCGTAGGGACTAAAAATGCAAACATTTTGGCTTTTTAAGCTACAATTGAAAAATACCTGATAATGAATGTTACACAATCAAACAATACAAATTCCTCCTTTTTTTCACATAAGTTAGTTGTTTGTATGTTGTAGAGTTAGTGACTTTTGTACGTAATATTTCGTAAAAAGAATAATATTTACCTTCTTTTTGGTTTCTCTAACCTCTTTAGTTGTCATGGAAATGAATATTCCACATCTCTAATTGGCAGATGTGTGCAGATAAGAGTTGTTCCATGAACAAGGATAACTTTTTTTTTGTACATTTATCATGAAATTAAGCCATGATAAATTCAAGGTTTTACAAAATCCTTCAATTGTTTATCAATGTTTACAATAATGGTGTTAGAAATGACATTCACAACCATAATAGAAGGAAACAGAAAATACATATTTGAGATGGTTCAAAGGCTTCCAAAATATCTTTAATAGCAAATATACATAGTAATTCAAAGGTTTCATGAGATACATGAGTTTAGATTCGGCAAAATAAATATGAAATATACTTTTAGAATATTTCATAAGAACTTCAGCTTTTCACAAGCATTCAATACCATAAACTTATGAAACTTGATAATCTAAAACTTATTTTCATAACCTTATGGACACTTTAACAAATCATAAAAAAGTTGACATCATAATATTTTCGTACTACCCTTACATATGGGGAGTCTATAGCAATTACTAACTAGAAGATTGTATCAAATTTGGAGATCATAGGCCTCGTCGGTTCATAGCCAGCTCCTTACTAAACAGGGAAAATTAATCCCATTGTGGTCTATAGGGAGTCTATAGCCCTTCAAATTAATGAATCATAAGGCATGCTAAAACTTTCAAAAGTAAACTTCCCAAAATGTCGTTGGATTAGGTTTCTAAGGTCATAACTAAATTGGTATAACCTTAAGGAATTAGAAGCAAAATACTTTTTGTGTTGCCCTTAAGAATTAGAAATAGTTAGAAACAATTATAGGAGAGTGAGAAAATAATTTGTTACTTTATTATTGATTAATAAATTAATTATAAATGGTTATGAATTAATTTAGAATTAATCAATATAAACTGGAAATTAATTTTAAATTAATTAGAGTTAATTAAAGTTTCAACGGCTGAATTATAATTGTATAATAGTTATTGTTGGGTCTAAATTTATGGTTTACACTTTGCTTTTCTAGACATTTGTAGTTTTCGGTCTAGCGACGAAAACAGTCTTGGGTTTGGCGTTTGAGTTTTGGGCTTGGGTTTTCGGTCCATATATATATATATATATATATATATATATATATATATATATATATATATATATATATATATATATATATATATATATATATATATATATATATATATATATAGTCACTACGGGTGTGTTAGGTGTGTGTCAAAGGAGTAGAAAACCTTCAAGGGGCTGCCATTGATATATCTTGTTGTTCTAGAGAGTGAAAGTAGAGAGAACTTGTGTGTGTATGAATCTTTTGTACATGGCATGGATCATTATTGAATATCACTGAGTGCATTGAAGATTCATCTTGTTCTTCTTGTTCTTCTTCTTCTTATTCTTCTTGTTCTTCTTCTTCTTCTCCATTCTATCTTGCATCATCCACTTGATTGAGATTCCGCATCATCAAGTGGATCAGATTGATACATCAGAGCGATTTAGGGACTTACAAGTGGTATCAGAGCTTGGATCGTATCAATCAATTTGGTAAGATATTGAGCGTTTTTAGATTTTTTTTCTTCAAGGTTTTGGCGTTTTTGATTCGTTTTAGAAGAATATTGGGTGTTTGTTCTTCGTGTTCTTCATAAATTTGAGTATTAGATCGAATTTTGCGTCAAAAAGATGAAAAAAACGTGTTTTTGGTCGTTTCCAGGGAGACCCCGACGACTATTTTCGATCGGGAGCTAGGGTTTCCGAAGTGTTTTCGGCCGAAAGCTCGTTTACGGTCCAAAACGAGGGTTCTCGATGGCACGTCTCGGAGTTTGCGGTCTGCGAAGGTTTGTGGTGGAGCGTGCAAGGGTTTGCGGCTTCAGATGTTTTTAGTGCACGTGTTCAGTCTTTGTTTGCGGTCCTCGCATTTTCGGTCAGAAGTAGATTGCGGTGCGAATCTTCTCGATAAGGATCAAGAAGCTTCACATTTTCGGCCCTAAAATCAAAATTTTCATTTTTAAAACCTAGTTTTCGACCCTAAGCTTCGTTTTCGATTAAATAACCTCGTCTTTGATATTAAAGCTTCGTATTTAGTCAAAAAGCCACGTATTCCGTTTGATCTTAAAATTTTCGTTTCCGGCCCTAATTTTTGTCTTTCAAGCTTGACTTTTGACTTTCAGTTTTGACCTTTGACTTCTGAAGTTGACTTTTGACTTTCAAGTTTGACTTTTTAAGTTTGACTTTTCAGTTTGACTTTCAAGTTCGATTTTTTATAAGTTTGACATTTCAGTTTGACTTTGAAGTTCGACTTTTTAAGTTTGATTTTTCGATTTGATTTTCAAGTTTGACCTTTGTAAGTCCCAAATTTTGCTTGATGTATCAATCAGATCCAATTGATGGTGCGGAATCCCAATCAAGTGGATAACGCAATATCAAATGGAGAAGAAGGAGAAGAAGAAGAAGATGAATCTATGATGTATTGATGATAAGATTGATGCTCCAACACAAGATTGACACACACACACACTCTCTTATTCTCTCTAGCTTTCTCTCTCTACAATATGATTATGAATGAATGCTCCTCTCAAGGCCTTACCTCCACTCCTCACCCCTTCTTCTATATATATATATATATATATATATATATATATATATATATATATATATATATATATATATATATATATATATATATATATATATATATATATATATATATATATATATATATGGACCACAAACCCAAGGCCCAAACCCAATGCTAGACCGAAAACACATGGGTTTTCGGTCCAAGCTACAATTAAACTATATATTATTTTCGGCCCAAGACTAACAATAATAAATGCTTAGAAATGCAAAGTATAAACCATATTTTTGACCCAACAATCTCCCCCTTGATTTATAGCTTTCTTTTATGTTGACCCAACAAACTCCCTCTAAAAATGTAGCTGGCTTTTCTTGTCAATCTTCATTTGGAGCTTGGCTTCAGCTTTAATCTTCAATTTCTTCACAACTTCAAGATGAACAACTGAATCTTCTAGCTGAATGACTTCAACTTGAACGGATGGGCATTTCTTCATAATTTGGCTTTGAACGCACGTTGGATGAGGAGGCTTCATGTTGAGATTCTTGAAAATTGGCGCTTTCAACTTGAAAATCTTCAGAGAGAATATCAGAGAGAATCTTCTAGATCACTTCAACAGGTAGATATGTAGCAACAAATTGATTGAGGAGGCTTGAATGCAATCTGTCACATAATCTTCAAGTGCAGCTTCACCTTGCTTCTGGGGTTGAAAGATTGAATGTTTAAAGAATAATCTTCATTTCTTGTTCCTTCGAATGAGAATTCTTCGACAATCACGGATGAAGTTTTAGCTCAGAAAATCTCGATACAGTCTCCATCAGTCTCATCTACATCTGAATTCACTTTTCAATACAAAAAAAGTTTGAGATAAAAACAAAACTAAAAGAAAACTTAGCACACAATATTTTTGGATTTTTCATATTTTCTGGAAAAGAAATAAAAACAGAAACAAAAATATTTTGGGATTTTTGAATTTTCTGATTTTTGTTTGATTTTTTAATTTTCTGATTTTTGTTTGATTTTTGAATTTTCTGATTTTTGTTTGATTTTTTAATTTTAATTCTCCCCCTAAATTTGTGCATAGAGGAAAACTATGAACAAATTTAACCAAAATAAAAATAATAACTAAATTCCAAAACTAATATGGGATCAAAGTTGTCAAACAATTCAATATTGTTTATCTGCACACACCTGCATGTTTATAACTGGTCAATCACCGATATTGTGGTCCACTTAAACACAAAGGATGTTGACAAATTGGACAGGTTATAAGTGACAAGACAGTTGTACCTATATACCTAAATAGACATTTAGCTGACGACGACCAAGGATATTGTTGTCCATTTAAATTAAGCAGTGAGATCTACAGACAACATATAAAATGGCTCAATTTTAGATGTACTAGAATGTGTTCCCGATTTCGTGATATACCCCGGTAATCAAGAACTTCGAAAGAACAATTTACTTTAGGTGAGTAGGTAATCATTAAAAGGGAAGTCAGATTTAGAGATAGGTGCATATATTGTGACCCAGGTCGGATCTCTTCCAATCACACAGAGGGGACAACATATGGCTAACTAATATAGAGGGATTGAGAAGTAGAATGATGCATATGTTGTGTTCCAGGTTGGATCTCTTCCAATCACGCAGAGGAGGCAACATATTATTAACAGATAGAAAGAATTGCATAGATAAGGAGATGCATAGAAATAGAGTTGCATATGTTGCATTCCAGGTCGGATCTCTTCCAATCACACAGAGGAAGCAACATATGACTAACAGATAGAAAGCAAGAAAATAATTTCCTACAGACCTACTTTATCAGAACCCCCAGTCGCCATATCAACACCGGAATTAAGGATATGAGTCCATACATCAAGGAAATTTTGAGCCACAATTCTAGATAATTAAATTTTAGTGTATCTCGCAGGTTCCCATGTTTATCTCACTGCTCAATCTACCCGAGCGTCGTATGGTCAGTACAAATGAAATTATCTAAGTTCATATTGTCTAGTCCTTTCATTGTCAATCTAAGTCTAGTCCTTTTGAACCCTACGTACCTACCAGCACATTGAACACAGAGTCTAAACAATTCGGCATTAGTGCATTACACGAATATCAGATTGCCCTTTAGCACTAGACTTCATATAACTTTCCAAACAATACCTACTAATGAAAGACTATAACAAAATAAAAGATTATCTTTGAAACGAATCAATGTAAGAGAAAACTCAGGAGTATCGAGAAGAAAACTCAAACCGTAAGTCACTGATTGAATTTGCATCCAGAAGGACTGAGAACAACACACATATTTCGATCTCAAAACATATCCGAAATTCTTCACATCGTTAAGCACAAACCCCATGTGTGATCCTCTCATTTCTTCCTTTCTTTCCTTTCCCGCAGAGGACACATACTCTCACTTAAAGTTCTGAGTGTTATATAGTTGAGAGATGTTTGCTATCATGTGCTAGGAACAACCGCTATCAACAAACCAAAGTCTAATGATATGCCTCCATAGCTGCTCCAGCACAGAGCATGATCAATTGATCTTTGCAACCCAGTCCATTTTGAAACTGGGTCAACCTTTGTCATCCTTGCAAGACACTCTCTCCCATGACATATCTTGCTTATCACAAACAGAAGATGAAGAAATGTTAGAATCATTAGACGATTTGGGAGATTGAACCTTTGGTACCCATCTGTAGTTGGGTTTAACCCATTTCTTGTACGATCAGATGGGTGCCTCAACACTTGATTTTGAACTTGAAGCCGATCTTCGAGATGACTTTGATCTAACTGATCTTGGTTTCACTGGAGCCTCTCTTGAGCTTGGCTTCGTGGCCGAAATTTCCTTCTTGTATTTGGGATTTGGATCTTGACCTTGGGAGTTGGATTCTTGGCCTTTTGCGCGTTCCAATCACCATTTTTCATCATCCACTTGATTGGGATTCCGCACCATCAAGTGGATCTGATTGACACATCAAGCAAAATTTGGGACTTACAGTTGGTATCAGAGCTTGGATTGTATCAATCATTTTGGTAAGATCTGGAGCGTTTTTGCACTTTTTCTTGAAGGATTTTGCGTTTTTGGATAGTTTTTGACAAAATATTGGGGTTTTGTTCTTCATGTTTTTCATAAAAACGACTTTTTGGTCGAGTATTGGAGCTAAAAAGATGAAAAAACGTTGTTTTTGTTCGTAATCTGCGAGGGGTTTGTGGCCGGAAACGATTTGCGGTTCAACAGTTTACGACAGAAATCGCGTTAGCGGTCAGGAGGAGCGTGCGAGTTTACGGTCCGAGGTCTCGTAAGTTCACGGCCCAGCGAGGTTTTCGGTTCGGACAGTTCTCATTTGCGCATGTGTTTGGTCCGTTTGCGGCCAGCAGCACGTGTTCGGCCAATGCTCGTTTGCAGTCCTCGTGCGTGCGTTCCTCATTCTTGGTTGCAGCGAATATTCAAAAATTCCTGGGAGTGCAAGGATTCGAACTTGGGTCTCCAGCACACACAACCCGCCACCTTACCACTTGGTCTAACAAGCCACATGTTAAACATCTTCCCTAATTAAATCATATAACTTCGCTGTTTCGACCTTAATTTTGGAATTTTGACAAATTTAGCCCAAAAATCAATTTTTCAAAATTTAAAATTTCATTTTCAACCCAAAATTTTGGTTTTGAATTTTTGACTATCATTTTTGACTTTTGACCTTAAAAATTGGACTTTGATATTCAAGTTTGACCTTTGACTTTAAACTTTTACTTTCTCGTTTAACCTTCAAAATTTTACTTTTAGCTTTTTGGTTTGACTTTTCAAGTTTGACTTTTAAGTTTGACTTTTTAACATTTGACTTTTAAGGTTGACTTTCGAAGTTTCAAGTCAAAGGGCATTTTTGGCAAACAATGAGTTCCGCAAATATCCCGGTCAATGAAGTTTCATGTTCTCAATCTTGTGAAACTACGATTAAATTTCTTCGCGAACAAATTGATTTGCTAAAAAGGGAAAATGAGGACCTTAAATATGAAGGATATACACTTAGGAAAGGTCAAAAACACCTAAAAGCACAACTAGAGGCAAGAACAAATGACATTAGAACCCTTCAAGAGGAATACAACAACAAATGTGAAAATTATACATATGTTAAGAGACAACTTGCCGAATTAACTACTGAACTTGATGCATGAAAGCTAAATATAATGATGCTGAATTCACATTTAAGAAATTTGATGTGTCAATTGTGGTAGTTGAGTCCATGATTGAAAAATAATTGAAGTTTAAGGATAATCAAACCAAGGTTCTAGAGTATCATAATGTTCCACCTCCTTTAAATGACAACTATACCACACCCCTTGAGACCAACAAGGAAGAGACACCTACTCAGTGTGGCCAAATCCCTGTTCAAGCTTCAGTTATGACTGAACAATCTGGGCCAACTGAGGGTGTTGGCATGAAAGATTCTAATGTTTCTACTTCCTGTGCATGTAAAGTAGTCGAAGAAGAGAATAATGAGAACATAATTAACTATAGTTCTGTTAATTCTACTGACTATCAAACCAATGTCTCCTTGAACTCTGAATCTGTTGCTTCTAACTCAATTACTTCTGACAAACCTGTTGTTGGTAAATACAGGCCACTAATTCAAGCTAAACAGAGTGCCTGTTGCAAGTGTGCTTGTGGGAACAATCAGAGACAAGGCAAGGGCACGCCACCAGGGGCAGGAAGAAACAATTCCTACGTGAAGAAAAAGACATGTTTTCACTATGGAACACTTGGAGATATTGCCAGAAATTGTCCAAATCGCGCATACGTTCCTACTACAACAATAAAGTCAAAGGTCAAACTTGAAAGTCAAAGTCAAATTTTTAACGTCAAAAATAAAAAATGATAGTCAAAAATTAAAAACCAAAATTTTGGATTGAAAATGAAATTTTAAAATTTGAAAAATTGATTTTTGGGCTAAATTTGTCAAAATTCAGAAATTAAGGTCGAAACTACGAAGCTATATGATTTAATCAGGGAAAATGTTTAATATGTGGCTTGCTAGATCAAGTGGTAAGGTGGCGGGTTGTGTGCATGGGAGACCCAAGTTCGGATCCTTGCACTCACAGGAATTTTTGAATATTCGCTGCAACCGAGAACGAGGAACACACGCACGAGGACTACAAACGAGCACTGGCCGAACACGTGCTGGAGCCTCGCACCAAAGACCGATCTCGGCCGAGAACCGTTTCCGACCGAGAACGAGACGCGCCACCGAAATCAGACCCACTCTACCGCAAACCCGCCTGACCAAACACGCGTCTCCAGACCGAAAACTCCGTGGGCCGAATGCCTGCTTGGCCGAAAATCTGAGGAACCCTAATTCCTGATTACGGTCGCCGCCGAGGTCTGACCGAAAACGTGAAACCCTAGCCGTAAACGAGCGTAAAACCCTAGCCGCAAACGAGATTTCGACCGTAAACACCTCAGACCAGACCCTCGCCCTCGCAAAATCTCGAACAAAAACACGATTTTTCACATTTTTAGCTCCAAAACTCGATCAAAAAGTTGTTTTTATAAAAAACACGAAGACAAACCCCCAATATTTTGTCAAAAACTTTCCAAAACGCAAAATCCTTCAAGAAAAAGTGCAAAAACGCTCAAGATCTTGCCAAAATGATTGATACAATCCAAGTTCTGATACCAACTGAAAATGATAAATGCTTAGAAAAGCAAAGTATAAACCATATTTTTGACCAAACAATGATTGAATTCTCCTGTTGACTCCTCACCCTTACATCTATATATATGGACCACAAACCCATGGCCCAAACCCAATGCTAGACCAAAAACACATGGGTTTTCGGTCTAAACTATAATTAAACTATATATTATTTTCGGCCCAAGACTAAAAATAATAAATGCTTAGAAAAGAAATGTATAAACCATATTTTTGACCCAACAAACTTTCAAGTTTGACTTTTCAAGTTTGACTTTCAAGTTTGACTTTCAAGGTTTCAAGTCAAAGGGTATTTTCGGTAAACAATGAGTTGCTCAATCACCAAGGGTAATGAAACTTCATGTTCTCAGTCTTGTGAAGCTACGACTAAACTTCTTCGTGATCAAACTGACATATTAGGTAGAGACAATGAGGACCTCAGTTATGAAGGCTATACTCTTAGGAAGGGCCAAAACCCCTTAAAAGAAAACTAGAGGAAAAGACTAAGGACTTTAGAAAACTTCAAGAAGGATATGGCAACAAATGTGAGAATTATGACTATGTTAAGAGACAGCTTGCTAGCTTAACTGCCGAACTTGATGCATTGAATGCTAAATATTAAGATGCTGAATTCAACTTTAAGAAATTTGACGTGCCAAGTGAGGTAGTTGCACCTATGATTGAGAAGCAATTAAAATTCAAAGATAATCAGAATAAGGGTCTAGGGTATCATAGTGTTCCTCCTCCCTTCAATGACAACTATACCTCACCCCTTGATACTAATTAGGTAGATATATCTGCTTAGTATGGCCCTCCCCCTGTACCAGCTTCAGTTAAGACTGAACAATCTGGGCCAACTAAAAATATTAAGATGAAGGATATTGATGCTTCTACTTCATGTGCAGGTAAAGTAGTGGAAGATGAGGACAAGGAGAACATAAACAATTCTAGTTCTGTTGATTTTATTGATTGTTAAACCAATGTCTCCTTGAACTCTAAATCTTTTTCTTCTAATAAACCTGCAATTAGAAAATACAGGCCACCAAAACAAGCGAAACAGACGGCTTGCTGTATGTGTGCATGTGGGAACAATCAGAGACAAGGAAAGTACACGCCACCAGGGGCAGGCAGAAACAACGCCTACGTGAAGAAACATACTTTTTTTCACTGTGGAACACCTGGACACATTGCCAGAAATTTTCCAAACCGTTCATATGTTCCCTACTATGCACAAGGTTGGCAGAATGCGCCAAAAGGGAGATCTTTCAAAAGAAACTCTTCGAGGCATTGTTCAAACAATGGTGACTGGAATGCCAAGAAGGGCAAGAATCAAAATCTCAAGGTAAATAAGGGAATGTCATCCAAGAAGCCAGATTCAAGAGATGGTTTTGTTAAACCATGATCGGTTAGGTCAAAGTCATCTCTGCGATCGACTGCAAGTTCAAAATCAACTGCTAAGGCATCCATCCGATTAAACAAGAAATGGGTTAAACCCAACTACAGATGGGTACCGAAGGTTCATACTCCCAAATAACGTAGTGATTCTAACATTTCTTCATCTTCTGTGTGTGACAAACAGGATATTTATTGGGAGAGAGTACCTTCCGTAGATGACAAAGGTCAACCCAGTTTTAAAATGGATTGGGTTCCAAAGACCAGCTAATCCCATACTCTATGCTGGAGCATGTATGGAGGCATATCATCAGAATTCGGTTTGTTGATAGTGGCTGTTCCACACACATGATAGGAGTCATCTCTCAACTGTACAACACTCAGAACTTTTCGTGAGGGTATGTGTCCTTTGCAGGAAAGAAAGGAAGAAAGAAGAGGATCACAAATGGGGTTTGTACTTAACGATGTGAATAATTTTTGGATCTGTTCCGAGATTGAAATATGTGTGTTGTTCTCAGATCATCTGGTTGCAACTTCCATTGGTGAGTTACGGTTTGAATTTTCTTCCCGATACTCCTAAGTTTCTCTTAAAATGTTTCGTTTTGATGAGAATTTTTAAATTTACGCATTTATTTTATTTCTTCCCTAAGCCCAAATTAAGAGGGAGAAATCAAAATACAAAAAAAAAATTATAAAATAAAAAAAATACAAAAATATGTTCTTATAGTTTTTCGTTTGTAGGTATTATTTGGGAAGTGATGTCAAGAATAAGTGATAATGGGCAGTTTAAACAAGTGTAAGGTACTGAAGCTGAATTGTTTAGACTCTGTGCTCAATGTGCTGGTAGGCACGAAGGATTTAAAACGACTAGAGACATCTGACAATGAAAGGACTTGACTGTGTTAACTCATCTGGACTTAGATAGTTTCGTTTGGACTGACCATACGACGCTCGGATAGATTGAGCAGTGAGATAAACAAGGGAGCCTGCTAGATACATTAAAATCTTATGTATCTAGAAGTGTGGCTCAACATTTCCTTGATGTACGGACTTATGTCCTTAATTCCAGTACTCATAGGGCGACTAGGGGGTTCTGATAAAGTAGGTCTGTAGGAAATTATTTTCTTGATTTCTATCTGTCAGTCACATGTTGCCTCCTTTGAGCGATTGGAACATATATGATCTGGAATGCATCATATGCAACTCTATTTATATGCATCTCCTTATCTATGCAATTCTTTCTATCTATTAGCCATATGTTGTCTCCTCTGCGTGATTGGAAGAGATCCGACCTAGACCACAACATATTCACGCTACTATCTCTCTAAACCTCTATCTATGTTAGTCATATGTTTTTCCCTCTGTGTGATTGGAAGACATCCGACCTGGGTTACAACATATGCACTTCTATATCTATCTTCTCTCTTAATGATTGAATACTCACCTAAAGTAAGGAGTTCTTTGGAAGTTCTTGATTGTCGAGGTATGTCAAGACGTGGGGAACACGTTCTAGTACATCTAAAATTTAACCATTTAAAAGGTTGTCCGTAGATCTCGCTGCTGAATTTAAGTGGACAACAATATCCTTGTTCGTCGTCAGCTAAATGTTCCATTTAGGAATATTGGTGCAATGCCTTGTCTCTTATAATCTGTCCAATTTGTCATTATCCTTTGTGTTTAAGTGGACCACAATACCGGTGATTGACCATATCTAAACATGCAGGTGTGTGCTGATAAACGATATTGAATTGCTTGACAAATTTGATCCCAGAAGTCTTTGTTTTTGTTAAATTTGTTCATAGTTTTTCTCTATGCACAAATTTAGGGGAAGAATTAAAAAAAATTAAAAAATCATACAAAAATCAGAAAATTAAAAAATCCAAAAATATGTTTTTTTCTGTTTTTTTTCTTTTTCAGAAAAATAAAAAATCCAAAAATATTTTTGTTTTACTTTTGAGTGTATTTTATTTTTTGGTTTTTACTTCTTAGTGATTTCTATTGTGTGCTAAGTTTTCTTTTATTTTTGTTTTTATCTTAAAATTTTCTTTGTCTTGAACAGCGAATTAAAAAATTAGAGAACTCAAAGGAAGAAGAGACTCAAGGAGACTGTATTGGAACTTTCTTAGCCAAGGTTATATCCTTGAATAACTGTGTTGAGAAGGGTCTTTATGATTCTGTGATCCACATGGACTTTCTAGTAAATGGTTACTTGTCAAGGCGCAACGATGATCGTTAAAGAATTCTCATTTGAAGGAACAAGAAATGAAGATTATTTTTCAACACAATATTTCAATCCCAGAAGCAAGGTGAAGCTGTATTTGAAGATTATGTGACAGATTGCATTGAAGACTCCTCAATCAATTTGCTACTATCTATGAACCTGCTGAAGTGATCCAGAAGAATCGGTCTCTCTGTTATTCTCTCTGAAGATTCTCAAGCTGAAAGTGATGATTTTCGAGAATCCTTACAAGAAGCCTCCACACCCAACGTGCGTTCAAAGTCAAATTTTTGAAGAAAAGTCCAACTGTTCAAGATGAAGTCATTCACATATAAGATTCATATGTTCATCTTGAAGTTCTGAAGAAATTGAAGATAAAAGCTGGAGCCAAGCACAAAGTGATGATTGAAAAGAAAAGCAAGCTACAAACCCAGGGGGACGAAATTTATGGTTTATACTTTGCTTTTCTAGACATTTGTAGTTTTCGGTCTAGGGACGAAAAAAGTATTGGGTTTAATTGTAGTTTGGACCGAAATCACATGTGATTTCGGTCAGGCCTTTGAGTTTTGGGATTGGGTTTTCGGTCCATATATATATATATATATATATATATATATATATATATATATAGTCATTAGGGGTGTGTTATGTGTGTGTCAAAGGAGTAGAAAACGTTCAAGGGGTTGCAATTGATATATCTTGGTGTTCTAGAGAGAGAAAGTAGAGAGCACTTGTGTGTGTATGAATCTTATGTACATGGATCATTATTGAATATCATTGAGTGCATTGAAGATTCATCTTGTTCTTCCTCTTCTTCTTCTTCTTCTTCTTCTTCTTCTTCTTCTCTATTTTATCTTGCATCATCCACTTGATTGGGATTTCGCACCATCAAGTGGATCAGATTGATACATCCAAGCGATTTAGGGACTTAAAGTTACGAAATGGAAGCAATTCTAGAACCCTCCTGGATGGTTTCTATAAGGTTTCAGAAAGGTTCTAAAAGCTTCATATAGCTGATTAGCATAAACAAATTGAATAAGATAAAATTTAAATATTTTAATATTCAAATTAGGGTTTATCTTTGTAAGGTCGCACCTTATGATCCGATGAGTCAAACACACTACACGTTGACCACCAGCGCTAATGCCAGCATCACTTCAGTCAATGCCAGCGTAAACCCAATGATCTTAGTGATCATATGTATATGAGGTAGTTAGTCATTTTATATATATAATAGATATCTGATGCATAAGCTTAGTGATTAGGATCAGTCCTTTACATAGATTAGTTACATCCCCAAAATAATGGGATCTTCATTTTTATTAATTTTATATATTGTACTATTAGGGTTAAACCCAAATAGAGCTTGGTGTCATCTTTGTGACATGTTCTCTTTGTGAGAACCCTCTTTCCTCATGAAAATATCTTTGTGATCATCTTATTCTTTGTACTTTGGTTGTTCTTTATTGTTTATATGTGAGTGTATCCGATCGATACAAACCTTCAATTGGTATCAGAGGGGGTTTTCGATACATACAATTTGTCATGTATTCCTCTCATTATCCCAATTTGTCTGCCTAAAAAAGATCCCTCCTTTTGATGAACCTAACTTTGCAATGTGGAAATCAAAGGCTATGGTTGTTCTTGAGACCATGGAATTTAATACGCTTAAGTTCATAGACAAAGGTCCACACGTTCCCATGTTTGAACCTATGCTTAACAATGCTCATGTTGGTACCTTGAAACAAAAGCCAAAAACTAGCTATGTCGATGATGACAAAAGACTAATTAGTCATGACGTTAAAGCAAGGGCAGCCATATGAAACTCTCTTCCTTATCATGTGTATCATCTGGTTCAGAATTGAAGTATGCTCAAGAGATGATGGAAACGCTGACTGTGGCTTATGAAGGAATTATGGAAGTCAATCTCAATCAGAGATATGAGCATTTCTTTGCTCATCAAGGTTTGTCTCTAACTCAAGTATTTAATTGGTTTAACTTTTTAGTGAATGATATGCACATGTTGGGGATTGTAAAGAATTCCTCTCAGTTGGTTTTAAAGTTCTTTTATTCTCTTGGGAAAAGCTGAGAACATCACGTTGATGTTCTTAAGAACAGTGAGAAAATAAACCTCGTGGATTTGAACTCCTTGTTTGGATATCTACGCAATTATGAAGAAAATAAAGCTCTTCCTAAAGACATCATGAAGGACTCTAACTAAGAAAAATTTGTAGCCCTGGTCTCCAGAAAAGAAGCATCCAATCTCATCAGCAACTCTGATGATTCTGGTCAGAGTGAAGTAAGTAATGATGAAATACCTAATGAAATGGTTGCCAACATTGCACTCATTGTTAAACTCTATGAAGAAAGCAGATCTAATTAAGCCAACAGAGTTCAACCCAAGTGAAATAGTTCAACGAGAAAGCACAACTCATAGAAAAGGAATTCAAGTAATTGTTTTAATTGTGGAAGCCTTGCCATTTTTCCAAGGATTGTAAAGAAAAGATTGAATCTCAATGCCCTGAAAGCTATAAATTCTTGTACAAGAAGCTGCTAGCCCACATGAAGAAGCAGAACATCTCTCAACCAAAAGTTTTTATTAGGAGTCTGAGGAATGGGTTAAAGAAGAGGAGACATCTGACGGAAATTACTAAATGTTAAAGGCCTTTCGGATCTTCTTAATGATGCCCCTGATAGTAGTTTCAATAGTTTTGACATTGATACTCTTGAAGTTGTCAAAGAGTCAAAGATAAAACGATGGAATGTCTCTTCCACTCGTCAGGGTCCTGAGCATAATTGGTACCTAGACAGTGGATGATCTATACACTTAACCAGTTACTCTTAACCAAATTTATAGAGAAAGATTGTCCAATTGTTACTTTTGGGGAGAACAGTAAATGAGCAGTAAAGGGCGTGGGTAAAATAAGGTCCAGATCAATCGAGCTAAAAGATGTGTTCTATGTCAAGGGCCTTCAAAATAATATTATTTCAATTAGTCAACTGTGTGATGCTGGCTACAAATTGATTTTCAACTGCGATGAAGGAAAGGTCATTGATTCAAGAAACAAAATTGTGCTCACTGCACTCAGAAAAATAACATTTACATGCTTTGATTTTATTTTTGCTGACAATACTGCTTTATGTTTCCTATACATTGCCTCTTACTATCTTGAACTTTTGAACATAAGCTTCTAAATTTTTATTTTGTTTTGAATTCTTTTTCTCTAAAAAATTCTTCTAATTTTCAAATTACCAAAGGAGTATACATTGTAAATTATACTACTAATATTGCCTATGTGTGTTCTTCTACTTCATGCTCTCTGTCTCAGAATCTTCCGCTTTCAACTTGACACTAAACATCATTGATTTATCCTTTATGAAAGGATCAACATGTCGTTCCTTTGGTGCAACATATTCTCAATAGAGCTTGCTGGAATTGGCTCTGTATCTTTTCTTCACCACCACTTGCTCTCTTCTTAAAGGGGATGGTCATGCTTAATGACACGAAGCATCCTGGTGATGAGTCAAGAAAAAGGAGAACTGCGTCTCAATTTTTTTTGGATATAGATCTCTTCATTCTCTTACATCCTATCTCGGTTGCAAAGGGATGCAGTGAAGCTAGGTAACGTGACACATCTAATTTTCATAGACGCCCTCACTACTACACGAACTCTAATCACAGATCCAAAGACCTCTTCAGCAAGACAGTGCTTCTCATATCTTCTATCATGGATCATAATGTATGGAAGCTTCGAGTTTTTCTTGGTGACTCTTATAACTCGATGGTTACAAAGATTGAATCATATTAACTTGTTGGTTACAAATACTTCTCTTGTTCTTCCCTTTTTCTTGGTGAACATGAAGCTTGGAATCTACCTACAATACTTCAACGATTAAAGGCATCTTCTCTCCTTATTTGTTGTGAATTGTGTTTTATGTTGATGCATCTGATCTCGCCAATGTATTATTTTATAGAAATTATTAAAGGGAAGATATCTCAGAAAAGGAAACTCATTTATGGACCTTCAATTCAATAGATCTGCTAAATCGGTTCTTTATTTCATTTCTGAAAAAGATGCACAAGTCTCGTCTTTAGAAAACTTCTTTGGTTGACTAACTCTTTTGTTTCATTCTCTTATTGTTTTATTCATTTCATTATGTATTATTTTTGTAACACCTGATCTGAATTAGGAAGGATTTATGCATGAACTCGGCGAGTTAGGAGCTCAACTCGTCGAGTAGAATTGTGAAACCATGAAACGCGGACGGGACCGACTTGGCGAGTCGGAGGGTCGACTCGGTGAGTCCGAGCGGTTGAAAGAAGACCCTAATTTTGAGATTTGCCCCTATATAAACATCATTATAAACCCTTGTGGCGTCCCTTATCACGGTAAAGACCGTTTACGGCCGCAAACTCTGGAAGGTGTGAAGTGAGTGCATTTGGGGGCCATCTTTGGGATTTTGGGGAGAATTCCAATCTTGAAGAGGAAGTACCAAGAGGAAAACACTAGATGAAGCATCTATTTCGTGTTGGGCATTCGTTTGAGGTATCAATCTGTTATTTTCGGTTTAATAAATTCTTTTGAGTATTATGGCCATGAGAGGCCTCGCATGCATGTAAAGTTTGCAACTTTACGTGTTATCTGCGCTAGTAGAGGATAGATCTAAAGTTTTGGACCCTGAGTCCCACTGGAACGGGTTTACGGGCAAGGTTCATTGCCAAGGGTCCACGACCAAGGTTCACGGCCAATGTTCACGGCCAAGGGTCCATGGCCAAGGGTCATGGCCAAGGGTCCACGACCAAGGTTTACGGCCAAGGTTCACAACCAAGGTTTACGGGAAAGGGTTTACGGTAAAGGGTGTTCGGTTGGTCATTTACGACCCTGAACATCAAGGAACTCGACGAGTCCCTTTGGTGACTCGGTGAGTTGATGAGTTAAGCAGGGACCCGACGAGTGACTGATTGTACTCGTCGAGTCAAGGCCAATATGGACTTTTGACCGTGACCATAGACCTAGACTTTGACCAGGGTTGACTTAGAGGGGCCTTAGGGATTGAGTTAATTTACTTATTGGTTATAGGCAGTTTGGGAAGAGCAGCAGGACATATCTGAATTTAGTTTCCGTTTCAGCTTTGTGAGGTGAGTCTTCTCACCATACCAGTGGGTCTAAGGCACCAAGCTTGACCCATTTTACGTTAGTTGGATTACTTGCTTTGTAGAGGTGTGATATGTGTATATGCATGGTATGCGGTAGAGATAGCCCTTTAGGGCTAATGGTAGAGACAGCCTTTATGGTTGATGGTAGAGATAGCCTTGTGGCTAGTGGTAGAGATAGCCTCGTGGCTAATGGTAGAGATAGTCCTTGTGGTAGATGGTAGGGATAGCTTCATAGCTATTAACGTGTGATATGTGGTAGAGATAGCATTATAGCTAATGTGATATGTGGTTTGTGTGGGGTATGATCTGGGGGACTCACTAAGCTTTCAGCTTACCGTTTGTGGATTTGTTTCAGGTACATTGGAGCCCAATGGCAAAGGCAAGGTGTGATGATGCGGCGTGCACTATATCTCTCTTTTCCGATATGGGTTGGGGGACACTATGATGTTCGAAAATAATAATGTTGTAATGATGGTGGTTTTGAAAACAATTATTGGGATTTTTATGTTTTATGAAATATGGTTGACTAATTAAAAATGAAAAATTTCTTTGTAAAATTTGGGTCATTACAAGTTGGTATAAGAGCCTTGGTTTGAGGGATTCAGGCATACTCTCAGGTGTGTTGGGACTCAAACTAAGGAAATGGTAAATTGGTTTTCAAAAATGACATAAAAAAGCTTTTGAAAGAAGGAAAAGATGAGAGTGCAACACGCGTGATCAGCCGATCCAAGTAAGTAGTTCCCCAATATGCTAGCCATGCTATTATAATATTTGAACTTGGACGATCGTATGGAATTTTCTATGTGTATGCTTCTAAAATTATATACGGTTAGGAGCTTATAACCTTAGAATGATCGATTTGGCCTTATTTCCTGTTCCTTGTCTGGTTGTGGTCCTAGGGTAGAATCTTTTATTCGAAAGTCTATTTGATCCTCTTTCTGTGTATAATTTGCATGCATAGAGACAACCTGTAATGATTGGTCTGTTTGATGTGAGTAGAGAAAATCTTAGAACAGTCTAGGATTTGGGGTGTGCGGTGGTTTGTAGTATATGATTTGTTTTGGGACTAATTGGATCTATTAGGTAGAGATTTGGGGAAAGGCACAGGTAGGCGTGGAAGTTAGTATTGGGCCCGTACTACTGAAAGCGCAGGACCTGTGGCCGAGGCAATGCTAGATCTGATCACTCTATGGAGGACCGATGTGGGAAGATCCCCTTTATAGATGTCCTGACTTATTACATTTCAGTTCAGCATGGTGATGACATGATTCGGGACAGGTTGATCAGGATCAGGATCGGGATCAGGGTCTGGGTCTGGATCAGGCAGCGGTACCGAGCCTATTAATGAGAGACTGTGCGATATCATTGCAGCCGAGGTTACAAAGGGAATCCTTGATGCTACCCCATTCATCTTTGGGACGGTGAATAAGGGCATTATAGAGATCATGGAGGAGAAACTCAGATCATTCAGGGCTGAGATTGCTTCAGGCCAGATTGGTGCCGGAGTTTTTCGGGGTCAGGGACCCCATTGTCAGCCGACGCTGGGTGGCGGATATCGAAAACGCCCAGCGCACGAGTTCATGCCCGGATGTGGCAAAGGTTGGGTTTGCTTCTTGTATGCTAAGAGACAGAGCTCGGGATTGGTGGGGCGAGGTTACTAGACAGGTAGGACAAGCTAGGGTGGCTGAGATGACGTAGGATGAGTTTGTTCGGCGATTTGATTTGGAGTTTGCACCACCCATTAAGGTGCAACGACTAGTGCGAGAGTTTCATGATTTGCAGCAGACCATCAAGACTGTGGTGGAGATCACCGCCATGTTTTGGGAACAAGCTTTGTTGATCCCTTAGTATGCTATGGATGAGGAGATGAGACGGACCCGATATCATTCCATGTTGAGGGATGATATCCGGGAGTTTGTGAGCTTCACGGGGTGCAAGACTCTGAATGAAATGGTGGACAAGGACCGGGAACGGGAAATGGAGCTAGAATCCCGTACGAACCGGAAGCCTGAGCAGGCTCAGGAAGCAGTAGGACAGGCTAAGAAGCCTAAGACATCAGACGCTCCCAGCAAGGGTCGGGGCCGATGTGCCAAGTGTAGCCAGGTACACAATGGAGCTTGTCGTATTGCAGGCTCGAGATGTTATGCATGTGGCCAGCAGTGCCATATGAGCAGGGACTGTCCCGCGAAGGGATTAATCTGTTTTCACTGCAATCAGATCGGCCATAAGCGTGTCAACTGTCCGAAGTTGCAGGGAGGAGGAGGAGCAGTGGCGGCGCCTGCGCCTGCCACAAAAAGGATTACCGATGGCCGCCCTGTTAAGGCAGATGCTCCGGCAGTAAAGAGTCGGACATTTCAGCTAACTACCGAGGAGGCATGAGCAACACCAGACGTTGTGGCTGGTACGTATTTATGCTTCTCTACTCTATGGATATGTTTCTCTTATGTGTACTATATGCTTGTATAGAGACCTTTTTGGTCAATGCTATGTCTGCTCATGTCTTATTTGATTCGGGTGCTACCCGATTGCTTGTATCTCTTGCGCTTAGCAAGAAGTTTCGGGATGCGTCGACAACTTTAGATTCCCCGCTCGAGGTGGAGATTGCAGATGACCACACCATTAGTGTTGCGAGGCTGTATCGGGACTGTGTCCTGAATGTGCTTGGCGAGAGATTTCATGTCGACCTAGTCCCGATACCGTTGCGAGGGCAGAAAGTGATTATCAGAATGGATTGGTTAGGGGCCAACGGGGCCATGATTGACTGTGAGCATCAGTTGGTGAGGGTTCGAACCCCAAGTGGGGTAGAACTGGTGATACATGGTTATAGGGCATCGCAGGGGCCGACCCTCTGTTCGGCTGCGAGGGCTAGGAGGTTCCTGCAGTAGGGTTGTTCGGGATTTCTGGCATATATCTCAGATACAAGGGTAGAGATCACGAAGGATGTAGGCAGTGTGCTAGTCGTTCTGGACTTTCGGGATGTTTTCCCCAAAGAGTTACCAGGGGTGCCTCAGGAGAGGCAGGTGGAGTTTCGCATCGATTTGGTGCCGGGTGCCGCTCCGATAGCAAAGGTACCATATCGGTTGGCACCACCCGAGATGCAAGAATTATCTACACAGCTTCAGGAGCTGTTAGACCGAGGGTTCATTCGTCCGAGCAGTTCCCCGTGGGGAGCACCAATCGTTTTCGTGAAAAAGAAGGATGGATCCCACAGGACGTGTATCGATTATAGGGAACTAAACAAGCTAACAGGGAAGAACCGTTATCCGTTGCCAAGGATCGATGATTTGTTCGATCAACTGTCGGGTGCGTCTCGGTTTTCCAAGATTGATCTTCGGTCGGGATACCATCATATGAGGATTCCAGATGAGGATATACCAAAGATGGCTTTCAGGACTCGGTATGGGCATTAGGAGTTTGTAGTGATGCCGTTTGGGCTCACCAATGCCCCAACAGCGTTCATGGACCTTATGAATAGGGTGTGTAGACCGATGTTGGATCGGTCGGTGATCGTTTTCATTGATGATATCCTGGTCTATTCTAAGACCAGGTAGTAGCACGAATAGAACTTAAGGGATGTGTTGGAGACCCTCAGGGTGGATAAGTTGTATGTCAAGTTCTCAAAGTGTGAACTATGGCTGCGAGAGGTACAATTCTTGGGGCATATCATCAACCCATAAGGTATTTCGGTTGATCCCGCCAAGGTTGAGGTTGTGATGCGGTGGGAAGTACCGAAGAATGCATCAGAGATTCGTAGCTTCTTTGGTTTAGCGGGTTATTATCGGAGATTTATTCAGGAATTCTTCAAGATTGTTGTGCCATTGACACGACTAACCAAGAAGAATGTGACGTTTCGGTGGGGTACGGATCAGCAGTTGGCTTTTGAGACATTGAGACAAAGATTGTGTGAATCTCCGATCCTTATATTACCTGAGGGGTTAGACGATCTGGTGGTGTACTGTGATGCATCGATCAAAGGTTTAGGTGCAGTACAGATGCAAAGAGGGCACGCGATAGCGTACGCCTCAGGACATTTAAAGCCACATGAGGTGAATTACCCTACTCACGTTCTGGAATTGGGGGCAGTGGTGTTTTCCCTCAAGATTTGGAGGCATTACTTGTATGGAGTGTGGTGTACCATTTAAACCGACCACAAGAGTCTGAAGTATTTGATAGACCAACAGAACCTCAACATGCGGCAAAGAAGGTGGTTGGACATGTTAAAAGACTATGATTGCGAGATTCTATACCACCTCGGGATGGCCAACGTAGTGGCCGATGCCTTGAGCCGTAAGACGGCAGGTTCCCCGATTGGGAGTGTGTGTTTTAGGATGACAGTGATCTCTCCACTATTGGAGATGATCAAAGAGGCATAGGTTGAGGGAGTGAAGAAAGAGAATTGGAAGGTAGAGAGGATTCGAGGAAACTATCCTCTGTTTGTTAAGGATAGTCGAGGTCTCTTGACGCAGTGTGGCCGGGTGTGGGTACTGGTGACCGGGGGAGTGAGACAAAAGATATTAGAGGAAGCGCATAATTCCAAGTTCTCTATACATCCAGAAGCTACGAAAATGTATAGGTACTTGAGGCTGAGTTATTGATGGCCATGCATGAAGCGTGAAATTGCTTGGTTTGTAGAGTGGTGCTTGACTTGCTGGAAGGTCAAGGCAGAGCATTAACGGCCTCATGGTAAGGTCCAGCCACTACCCAATCCCATGTGGAAATGGGAGGATATCACGATGGACTTCCTTGCGAATTTTACAAGGACGGTGATTGTGGATGCCATATGGGTGATTATGGATAGACTGACGAAGAGTGCCCATTTCGTTCCTATATCCAAAAGTATATCCACAGAGAAGTTGGCAGATATTTACATGCTTGAGGTGGTGGCTAGACACGGGGTGCCCGTATCGGTAGTTTCTAACCGCGATGTTCGGTTTTCATCTAGGTTTTGGAAGAAATTCCACGAGGAGCTGGGCACTCAGCTACATTCTATAATGACATACCACGCCCAGAACAACGGTTAGTGTGAGAGAACGATCCAGAAACTGGAGGATATGGTACGGGCCTGGGTGTTGGATTTTGGAGAGAGTTGGGATATGTACCTCCCACTGGCAGAGTTTTTGTACAATAACAGTTATCACGCCAGTATCGACCGAGCTCCATTCGAGATGCTATATGGTCGAAGGTGCCAAACCCCGGTTTGTTGGGATGAGGATGGACACCGGGTCATAGGAGGCACTGAAGTAGTGCTCAAGACTACTGGGTTGATTCAGCAGGTGTGCGACTGGTTGTGGGTCGCGCAGAGCCGTCAGAAGAGCTATGTTGACCGACGGCGATCAGACCTCGAGTTTCAGGTGGGGGATTTATTGTTGCTGAAGGTGTCACCCCGGAAAGGAATCATCAGGTTTCGGAAGAGGGGCAAGATGGGGCCTCGGTATATTGGCCCGTTGAGGATCACAGCCCGGGTGGGCAAAGTGGCATATCGCTTGGATTTGCCATAGGAGCTTAGCAAGATTCACAACACACTCCATGTGTCGCAACTTCGGAAGTGTGTCACAGACGAGGATGCGGTTGTCTTGTTGGGTGATATCTAGGTGGATGAGAGCTTGAACTACATCTAGAAGCCCGTTGCCATCTTGGATAAGAAGACGAAGGTTCTTCGTAATAAGGAAGTAAGACTGGTAAAAGTGCAATGGCAACATCGGAGAGGCTCCGAATGGACTTGGGAGCCGGAAGAGGAGATGCGAGAGCACTATCCAGAACTATTCATTTTGGACGACTTCGAGGACGAAGTCTAGCTCAAGTGGGGGAGACTTGTAACACCTGATATGAATTGGGAAGGATTTATGCATGAACTCGGCGAGTTGGGAGCCCAACTCGTTGAGTAGAATTGTGAAACCATGAAACGCGGATGGCACCGACTCGCTGAGTCGGAGGGTCGACTCGGCGAGTCCGAGCGGTTGAAAGAAGACCCTAATTTTGGGGTTTTCCCCCTATATAAACATAATTATAAACCCTTGTGGCCTCCCTTATCACGGTAAAGACCGTTTACGGCCGCAAACTCTCAAAGGTGTGAAATGAGTGCATTTGGGGGCCATCTTTGGGATTTTGGGGAGAATTCCAAGCTTGAAGAGGAAGTACCAAGAGGAAAACACTAGATCAAGCGTCTATTCCGTGTTGGGCATTCTTTTGAGATATCAATCTGTCATTTTCAGTTTAAGAAATTCTTTTGAGTATTATGGCCATGAGAGGCCTTGCATGCACGTAAAGTTTGCAACTTTACGTGTTATCTGCGCTAGTAGAGGATAGATCTAAAGTTTGGGACCTGAGTCCCACTGGAACGGGTTTACGGCCAAGGTTCACGGCCAAGGGTCACGGCCAAGGGTCCACGGCCAAGGTTCACGGCCAAGGTTTACGGCCAAGGGTTCACGGCCAAGGTTCACGGCCAAGGTTCACCTCGAAGGGTTTACGATAAAGGGTGTTCGATTGGTGGTTTACGGCCGTGAACATCAAGGAACTCGATGAATCCCATTGGTGACTCGGTGTGTCAATGAGTTAAGCAGGGACCCAGCGAGTGACTGATTGTAGTCGTCGAGTCAAGGCCAATATGGACAGTTGACCTTGACCATAGACCTAGACTTTGACCAGGTTTGACTCAGAGGGGCCTTAGGGACTGTGTTAATTTAGTTATTGGTTATAGGTAGTTTGGGATGAGCATCAGAACATATCTGAATTCAGTTGTCGTTTCAGCGTTGTGAGGTGAGTCTTCTCACCATACCAATGGGTCTAAGGCACCAAGGCCAGCCCATTTTACATTATTCGGATTACTTGCTTTGTAGAGGTGTGATATGTGTGTATGCATGGTATGCGGTAGAGATAGCCCTTTAGGGCTAATGGTAGAGACAACCTTTATGGTTGATGGCAGAGATAGCCTTGTGGCTAGTGGTAGAGATAGCCTTGTGGCTAATGGTAGAGATAGTCCTTGTGGTAGACGGTAAAGATAACTTCATAGCTATTAACGTGTGATATGTGGTAGAGATAGATTTAAAGCTAATGTGATATGTGGTTTGTGTGGGGTATGCTCTGGGGGAGTCGCTAAGCTTTCAGCTTACCGTTTGTGGATTTGTTTCAGGTACATCGGAGCCCAAGGGCAAAGGCAAGGTGTGATGATGCGTCGTGTACTATATCTCTCTTCTCCGATATGGGTTGGGGGACACTCTGATGTTTGAAAATAATAATGTTGTAATGATGGTGGTTTTGAAAACTATTATTGGGATTTTTATGTTTTATGAAATATGGTTGACTAATTAAAAATGAAAAATTTCTTTGTAGAATTTGGGTCGTTACAATTTTATTCTCTTGTACAATACTAAATGAATTGGTGGTTAATTTTAAATATTAGACTGCAACTTAACTTTATGATATAGAAGATAAAGCACATCTTGTGACAACCGTCAAATTTCGGTCAAGGCAAAGTCAAACTAAGTCAACAAGTCAAACCGGTCAACTCCGTTAACCCTTGTATGTTAAGGTTTACGTTATGTAATAACTGTACAATTCGCTACTTTAATGAGAAAACATCATTTGGAAAATTTGTGTGTTTGATTTTCCTTAGCCTTTACAGTGCTAAACAACATTGGAAATTTAATAAACCCTACTCAAGATTACTTGACGCTAATAGGATCAAAACCCATACACTACGATATAAATTGACGTTAATAGCAACATAGTATAAGTACAACGTTATAACTATAATCCGATTAAATTATGATACCATATTAAAATCAAATCAAAGTATAATGCTCTAATTAAATTAAAAGAATCAAACTTGAATGCTATAATTAAACTTCAAATCAAAGTAGATTGTTATAATCAAATAATAACCTATCTTTTATAAAACTCTATTTTTATAAACTTTACATTAAATTTCATAAAACTCTTATATTAATTATGTAAAAGATGCTTGTGTTAGTGGGAAATTATGAAGACCACCAAAAGCAAAAAGATTATTCCCATGGTCTCCCACTCACACCTCCCATCCATTTTCCTTTCCTTTTTCTCCCAACACATTATTCTCTTCACCACTTAAACCTTCTCTATTCTTTCTCTCACTCTCAATCTCGAAATTCATCCAAGAAATACTCATATTCTAGCCAAGAACAACCTATTATACTCCAATCTTCAACCCTCTTGAAGCATTCAACAATGTATGTTGTTAAAAGTTTCAAATTCATACAAGAAACAAATTAAATCCACCAAACTATCTAAAACTAATTTTATGCATAAACCTGATTTTTCTCAGAATCCCATCAATAAAATAAGAAGTTCTGGAAATTTTCAGAAAATAACTTATTTTTATTGAATTACTATAATTATTGCAATAAAGTAGGGTAATAATTCACATAAAATACTTTTTGCATTCAATAAATTCTGAGAAAATTCTGGGATGACCCATATATTGATTAAACATAATTTATGAAGTTTCATGCATTTATATTACCGTTTACTATTATTTATGGTTTTATTGATTAATTAATAATGAAATATATAAAAAAATACTTCCCATAGTCACAAATATCCGAAACTTATACATTGGGCTCTATATCATGTTATAAAACTATGGTTAATTTTACAGAATTTTTGGGAATCATTTATTATTTTTCCCGTATTTTGTTGTTGTTTAATCATTAAAGTATTAAATAAATACTAAAACAGTTCAGAAAAATATAAAATTTTTACAGTAATTAATATTATACGAAATAATGATTTCCTAATAATTTCATACTTTTTCAATACTGTTTACTATTTAAAACCATTTTCCTAAGTATTTAAGCAGGTAAAAAATGCATTTTAATGATTATTTCATATAAATAATTGTTAAAATCTGTAAATAATTATAATTGTGCAAGTTATTATTTTAATAAGAAATTATTAAAATCTGGCCTAAATTGAAAATATAAATTAATTATGCAAAGTAATTAATTTAATTTAAAATTTCATTTAACAAATGAATACCTTAATATTCTAATCAAAATGAGTTATTGTTAATTCATCTAATATAAGAATATGTGTCTAATTATTTGAATTAATACTCCATTCTCGTTTAGCAGTTCCTAAACCAAAACTATTAATTATATTAGGTTCTACGCCATTTTGACCCGAACCGTCTATCGTACGACACACGCATTTCGTTTTGGGACTAATGTGAGTAATCTACCCCATATTTTATAATTTTCAATACTTTTGGGGTGTATCATGTGGTTCTAATACGTTCCAACTTCATTTTATTGTTTTATCACAATTGAGACATTGTTGGGACATTTATACGTGAGTCATTAGTTGTATAACTATTGTTTGTTTACGCTTCATGTACTTGTAGTGCATTACCATTTTTAGTCTAATCTCCATGACTATGCCCGTATTCTTGAGGTACGTTATGGACAATAATAGCGCTATTGGGTTGACCACCCCGCCTTGGGACGCTAAGGTGATTGATCGCACGTGGTTGAGTGTGTTTGATGATTAGATGCTCCATCCTATATATATATTTATATATATATATATATATATATATATATATATATATATACATATGTATATATATAGGGTGAGGACTTATTGTTGTTGTTATCATTTGTTAATCAATTTTTGATTTATAAACCGTTATCTCAAATACAATTGTTTGCCGACTTCAAAAGAAAACAAATTTCAAATTATAAATGTTTCAACTTCACAATTTTCTCTACTAAAATTAGATTACTCACCAACTCTCGTAGTTGACCTGTTTTTACCCATGATGCAGACTTGAAGAATGAAGTTGATGAAAAATAGGCTGTGCCTTAGAAATCCACAAGACTATTTAAATTTGATGTAATAAATGTTGTTCGTATTTGGATTTGTATTTGTATGTTGTGGATCTTGTTTGCGTACTTAGTACTTAATTGAATCTAATCATATTATAACATAGTTGTCATGAGACTTTGAACAATATATCACGCCTTGATCGATTTCGACAAGGATCGGGGTGTGACAGATTGGTATCAGAGCCCTTGACTATAGGGAATTAGGTTAATTGCCTTGACCTAGTCTATAGCCTCTAGGGTCCTCCCGTATGCTAGTTTATAAAATGCACACACAACTGCATGCAATTCACACTTAGAAAATCCTAGGAACACATTTGTGTGTTAATTGCTCCCTTGAGTGCATACGTATTACTCCTGACACTTATATATGTGCATACACTGGTGAATATTCTCCTCTTTCTCTGAAAATCACACACATATTCAAGTGGTTTTAAAAAAAAATGTATATACATATATATTCCTTAAAGCTCATAGGAAATTCAAAGTCATCCACTCTAGTTGGGTAGGATCATAGTAATGGACGCGTAGTAACTGGAAGGGGGAGGTGCCGGTGTCCTGACTAGGCAAGCATTCGTATACATCCCAATCAACCGAGGGACCAGTTTGCTTATCTGGGGACCAAAGGCGAGAGTTCCCAAACCTATAGGCCAAAGCGCGTCATTCACATTACTTTTGAGCCATCAAAATACCCGACCTTATCAAACGTATCCGAAAGGATACACTCCAAAATGGCCAACTCATTGGACTATTAAGTTCCCTAATGGGCCTAGAAGTGGGAAAGACATGTGAAAACTTAGTTTTGTGGGGGCCCATGCAAGTGCTACATGTTTAAGATTTAGTAACCATGGAAAGCCCAAAAGGTGCCCAACACTCCTAACCATGGCCCAACAAGTGTTTTACAATTATTTTACCCAACAATGTCTAAAAAATTTATTTCCATAATCAATTTACAAATAACTCACAAGTCCATATGCGTGTTTCTCGTAGATGGCATTACGACCCCCATACGCTGCTCGCAACAACCGAAGGCTAGCTGCCCTTATCGCCAAGGAGGTAGCAAACGTCATCCCAACAATTGCAACCCAACTTCATTCTCTTCAGCCACAAGATCCAGCAACCACTCCTCGTTGCTCGTTCAAGCACTTTCGTAACTGCAATCCGCCTTACTTCAAAGGCATCGATGGTGCCACCGCACTCCTCACATGGATTGAAGAAATGGAGAGTACTTTCATCCATAGCGAGTGTCCTGAGGACCTGATGGTCCGTCATGCTACAGGGTGCCTCCAAGGTCATGCTCTCACATGGTGGAACCTAGAAAAACGGGCAAAGGGAGAGGTTGTTGCCTTGGGAATGACCTTGTCAAAACTAAAGGAACGCATGATGGAGAAGTTCTGCCCTGACAGCGAATTGCAAACTCTCGAGGATGAATTATGGAATCTGAAACAGGTGGGAGGCGACAACGCGACCTACACCAATAGATTCCATGATCTCTCGAGACTCCTACCTCACATGGTTCAACCTATGAAAACTGCAATACGTCGCTACATCAAAGGGTTACCACGCCAGATCCGTGATTCGGTAACCAGCAGCAGGCCATCTACCCTAGAATCCGCCATTGAAATAGCAGGTCAACTCAACGAGGACAATATGAACGATGGTGTCCTCCCACGCAAGGGTTCAAAGATGTCAACTGAAAAGCCGACCCCTGAGACCCCCCTAATTGTCAAGTCCGAGTCCTCCCACCGACATGACAAAAAGAAGCGGAAAAGTCATCACCACAACCATGTTGTTATTACCCCTGGTACTCCTATCACCCAAGTCACCCCACAAGCCCAACCGAATAAAAAGCCGTATACCGGACCTCACCCCCTCTGTAACCACTGTAACTATCACCATATGACCACCAGCCCGTGTCGCCTCTATACGAATTGTGGTCGCTATGGCCACTTGGCGGACACATGTCGTGCACCAAAAACTCAGCGACCACTCTATCTACCCTCAAATCAGCAAACACAAACCCGATATCCAACTGGAACATGCTTCAACTGTGGTGACCCCACCCATTTCAGAAACGTGTGTCCTAGGCTAGTCAATATCATCAACACCCAAGCCCAGGCAAATCCAACAATGCAGGTTCCATCTCCCAAAGGCCGAGCCTTTGTCATTACCGCAACCCAAGCAAAGACCGATAACAAGGTCGTAAATGGTACGTTTCTCATAAATGACTGCTACGCGTTAGTACTTTTTGATTCAGGTGCCGATAAAAGTTTTGTGTCTTTGGAATTTGAGCCCATACTTCACACATCTCGCATGATTCTTGATGAGTACTTTACCGTAGAAGTCGCCGATGGAAAATACGTTTCACTCAATGCAGTCATCCAAGATTGCACTTTCGATTTTTGCGGTCATAAATTTTCTGTCAATTTAGTTCCTATGGAACTTGGTAGCTTCGACATCATAGTAGGAATGGACTGGCTATCCCAAAACCATGCTGAAATAGTATGTTACGATAAGTTCATTCGTATTCCTCTCGCCGACGGTCAAAGTATTCGTAATTATGGCGAGACTCATTCGAAAAAGCTTAGTCTTATGTCATGTACTCAAGCTCGATCATATCTAGAAAAGAATATATGGCTTTCTTAGCCCATGTGGTGGAAACAAAGGTCAAAGAAAAGAAGATCGAAGATATTCAGGGTAGACTCATTAGGATCAATAGTCTAATAAAATTTTAATTACACATAACTGGGGGCATGTCGAGTGAATCTTAGGAGTGGATCAGACATGGAACAAATCAAAAGATTATAATCAAGTTATTCCTACTAAATTCATAAGTCTATTTATATAGACCTCTGGTATAGAGTCGTCAGCATAGTCATGTCGGCAATCTAGAACATAGCTAAATACATAATACAAACTATAATACCCAAATTATACAAAATTTTCTGCATTAAAAATCAATAGACAAACACAATGAAACTAAAAAGGGTATCAAACTATCAAGAGAAAAACACATACAATGTAGATTAAAATCCACTAATTATAACAAAATGGCTAAAAGAAAAGGTAAGGACTAAGGATTGTTAAGTCCTCTCTTCTTATAAATAGCTTTGAAGCAAGCTTGCCTAAGCTTCTTTGTTGTTCTGTCAATTCCATACCTGGAAATTTCTCCATCATCTTCTTGTGCCCTTCTAACGTCTCTATCTCCTCCTTTAATCCCAACTCCTAGTTTTTTTACAAAAGGTAGATGCAATATATTTTTCGTGTGAGTTCACAAAATTTACAATGACTTAAGTTTATATAAATATAAATTAGGAAATCGTAGTAAATCAATTGATTTGATGTGGAATATGCCTAGGGCCTTTGTTTATGTTATAAAGAAACTAATAATTAGAATTTTAGAAAATACTAAAACTACTTTGGTTACCAAGTGCAGGCATGCATGCATGAGTAATGTATAGAAGGTTATTATCGTAATTTACCTTGGCATTTTGAATGAGGGATTGTAGGCTTGTAAGTTTTCTATGAGGCCATCTGTTTATGTTTAGCTCTCTGCATCTTTTCTTCAACAATGTTAACCCTATCCCTATTTCCTTTGCTGACATGATTATCGGCATCTCAAAGTACTTCTCTATCTCTTCAAACTCCAATGGTCTCAATCTCTTTGCCACCTTCCGGTCACCATGATCAGTGGTGGCAGCACTAGAACTACATGTAGCCTCACCACCGGATTTACAGTCTTCACTGAAACTAACCAATGGTAAATTACCATCCTCCCAACAATCCCATAAGCTTATGTCTTTAAGGGGATCAAAATCGTGAAACTCATTTCTAGAAATGATGTTTTGATCTTTGTTAAGTACTGTGGAAAAGTTCTGATCGAGCACTTCATGCAATTTTTCCGACAACTCGTAATCACGATGGTCGAGCATGTCACCACTACAAAAATCCAAAAAAAAAAAAAAAAAAAAACTCAAGATAATTAAATCCAAAACGATGAAAGACTCTTTTTGATCACTACAAATCCAAACCATGTTTTGATCAATGTCGACAAAATTACTTTTCTGTGCGAAAGATGGTGTAATGAGTGACGTTTATATATACCTGAAAAGATCTTGATGATCAAAGTATTGAAACCAATCGAGGTCATCTATGGGGTTTTGGTGATCTGCAGGTGGATCCATTTGTGAGGGAGAAGTTAAAAGTCGCGATAAGAATGTGATGATTTATATAAGTGAAGTGGGAGAAGTAATTAATAGCAAGTTGTGGGAATGCAACAAAACAAGTTAAGCACTTCTGAAAAATTGATAAATGATTTCGGTAACACTCGCGGAATATAAACTAGTGAAAATTACAAACGAAATTGAATATATATAGTCTATGATGTTATGGTTATTGTGTATCTAACAAATGAAGAAGAAAATGAATATATATATATATATATATATATATATATATATATATATATATATATATATATATATATATATATATATATATATATATATTCTCTGAGCCGTAACCTTCTTCTTCAATTCACACACATATACGTATATGTTGCTGAAAATTATGACTTGTGTGCCTCATGCATTTAATGCATCACATGCCTACTGCATATTCTTGACTTTGAAGCTACGTACCAGTTTCCAATTTCCCCAGTAGCACACTTTTCATTAGAAAGTACTCCAAGTCTTCACACATGCAAATTATGACTTGTGTGTCGCTATAGGTATGTCGTTGGCCCTTGTTAAAAATCTATAGCGACAACAAGTCATCGTAATAGATTAAACCTGTGGTGACAACGAGTCGTCGCTATAGGTAACTAATAAAACTATATTTTAACCCCGAAGATATGATTGACAAAATCTATCCGACGAGACCCTCGTAATACCTCGTGATGAAATTGAAATCAACGAGAGTCTCCACTTCGTGGAAGAACCGGTAGAAATCATGGATCGAGAGATCAAAAGAACAAAGCAAAGTCGTATTCCCATTGTGAAGGTCCGCTGGAACGCTAAACGAGGACCCGAATTCACCTGGGAACGCGAGGATCAGATGAAACAAAAGTATCCACATCTCTTCCTAAACTCTCGAAATCCCAGTCAAAATGAAAATTTCGGGACGAAATTCCTCTAACGGGGGGATGATGTGACAACCGTCAAATTTCGGTCAAGGCAAAGTCAAACTAAGTCAACAAGTCAAACCGGTCAACTCCCTTAACCCTTGTATGTTAGGGTTTACGTTATGTAATAACTGTACAATTCGCTACTTTAATGAGAAAACATCATTTGGAAAATTCGTGTGTTTGATTTTCCTTAGCCTTTACAGTGCTAAACAACATTGGAAATTTAATAAACCCTACTCAAGATTACTTGACGCTAATAAGATCAAAACCCATACACTACGATATAAATTGACGTTAATAGCAACATAGTATAAGTACAACGTTATAACTATAATCCGATTAAATTATGATACCATATTAAAATCAAATCAAAGTATAATGCTCTAATTAAATTAAAAGAATCAAACTTGAATGCTATAATTAAACTTCAAATCAAAGTAGATTGTTATAATCAAATAATAACCTATCTTTTATAAAACTCTATTTTTATAAACTTTACATTAAATTTTATAAAACTCTTATATTAATTATGTAAAAGATGCTTGTGTTAGTGAGAATATATGAAGACCACCAAAAGCAAAAAGATTATTCCCATGGTCTCCCACTCACACCTCCCATCCATTTTCCTTTCCTTTTTCTCCCAACACATTATTCTCTTCACCACTTAAACCTTCTTTATTCTTTCTCTCATTCTCAATCTCGAAATTCATCCAAGAAATACTCATATTCCAACCAAGAACAATCTATTATACTCCAATCTTCATCCCTCTTGAAGCATTCAACAAGGTATGTTGTTAAAAGTTTCAAATTCATACAAGAAACAAATTAAATCCACCAAACAATCTAAAACTAATTTTATGCATAAACCTGATTTTTCTCAGAATCCCATCAATAAAATAAGAAGTTCTGAAAATTTTCAGAAAATAACTTATTTTTATTGAATTACTATAATTATTGCAATAAAGTAGGGCAATAATTCACATAAATTACTTTTTGCATTCAATAAATTCTGAGAAAATTATGGGATGACCCATATATTGATTAAACATAATTTATGAAGTTTCATGCATTTATATTACCGTTTACTATTATTTATGGTTTTATTGATTAATTAATAATGAAATATATAAAAAAATACTTCCCATAGTCACAAATATCCGAAACTTATACACTGGGCTCTATATCATGTTATAAAACTATGGTTAATTTTACAGAATTTTTGGGAATCATTTATTATTTTTCCCGGATTTTGTTGTTGTTTAATCATTAAAGTATTAAATAAATAATAAAACAGTTCAGAAAAATATAAAATTTTTACAGTAATTAATATTATATGAAATAATGATTTCCTAATAATTTCATAATTTTTCAATACTGTTTACTATTTAAAACCATTTTCCTAAGTATTTAAGAAGGTAAAAAATGCATTTTAATGATTATTTCATATAAATAATTGTTAAAATCTGTAAATAATTATAATTGGGCAAGTTATTATTTTAATAAGAAATTATTAAAATCTGGCCTACATTGAAAATATAAATTAATTATGCAAAGTAATTAATTCAATTTAAAATTTCATTTAACAAATGAATACCTTAATATTCTAATCAAAATGAGTTATTGTTAATTCATCTAATATAAGAATATGTGTCTAATTATTTGAATTAATACTCCATTCTCGTTTAGCAGTTCCTAAACCAAAACTATTAATTATATTAGGTTCTACGCCATTTTGACCCGAACCGTCTATCGTACGACACACGCATTTCGTTTTGGGACTAATGTGAGTAATCTACCCTATATTTTATAATTTTCAATACTTTTGGGGTGTATCATGTGGTTCTAATATGTTCCAACTTCATTTTATTGTTTTATCACAATTGAGACATTGTTGGGACATTTATACGTGAGTCATTAATTGTATAACTATTGTTTGTTTACGCTTCATGTACTTGTAGTGCATTACCATTTTTAGTCTAATCTCCATGACTATGCCCGTATTCTTGAGGTACGTTATGGACAATAATAGCGCTATTGGGTTGACCACCCCGCCTTGGGACGCTAAGGTGATTGATCGCACGTGGTTGAGTGTGTTTGATGATTAGATGCTCCATCCTATATATATATTTATATATATATATATATATATATATATATATATATATATATATATATATATATATATATATATATATATATATATATATATATAGGGTGAGGACTTATTATTGTTGTTATCATTTGTTAATCAATTTTTGATTTATAAACCGTTATCTCAAATACAATTGTTTGCCGACTTCAAAAGAAAACAAATTTCAAATTATAAATGTTTCAACTTCACAATTTTCTCTACTAAAATTAGATTACTCACCAACTCTCATAGTTGACCTGTTTTTACCCATGATGCAAATTTGAAGAATGAAGTTGATGAAAAATAGGTTGTGCCTTAGAAATCCACAAGACTATTTAAATTTGATGTAATAAATGTTGTTCGTATTTGGATTTGTATTTGTATGTTGTGGATCTTGTTTGCATACTTAGTACTTAATTGAATCTAATCATATTATAACATAGTTGTCATGAGACTTTGAACAATATATCACGCCTTGATCGATTCCGACAAGGATCGGGCTGTGACACATCTCGTTGATAAGTTTACATCGTTTATGATTCACGCTGATTTCACATCAGCGTGATTGAAACGCCACATTCTCTCCTCTAACTTCTTCTCAATAAAACATAACCATTCACTATGATATACCACACACTAATGAGAGTTTGAAATTTTTTGCCGATGGTTAGTCTATGTACCTTAGACATTCACACGCACCAATCCCTTCTTGACCTTAAACTCTTGTTAAAAGCTTTATGATTCAGCACAACATACCATACGCTGATGAGAGCTCGAAAACTCTATGACAATCGTTAGACTATGTAATGTAGCATATCACACGCACAAATCCCTCATCGACATACATTCTTTTTTTTTAATTTTATGATTCAGTGTCTGAAGCCAGACGCTGATGAGAATTTGAAACTCTACGCCAATGGGTATCTCACGTCCCGTGATGTATTACACATACCTACCCATTAGTTCCCAACAATTCTTCTATTAAAGAAGTTGATGATTCACTTTATCTACCATAAACTAATAAAACTTCGACATTCTTTGCCGATGGGTACATTCCGTACCGGAATGTATTACACGCATCATCCATTCTCGGCTTTTGTTCTTTTAATAAGAGAAGTTAATGATTCAATGTATAGAACCATACACTTATGTGACTTTGCAATACCGTATCAGTGAATGATAATTCAAACCCGTACTATCAGGAGACATCTCAATCTCACTTGTTTGTCAGCTGCAACTTTGATCCACCGATATTACAACTCTGATATGCTGACTGCTTCCGTTGATGGTTTATGCTACTATTGCTATACCTCACTGATTGACTTATCCTAACGGTAAATTTTGGATGGAGATTAAAGATTTGCAACAACATCTTGAAATACGAGATTTTTACGGTGGCGCTCTCTCCAATAATGATTGTGTAAAAAGAAAGAAAATTCACGAATAAATAAGGATAACTCTCTCTATCTCTCTCTCTCCTAGGTCACTTTTATAACTTATTCAACTAGTCAAATTTCTCTCTCAAAAAGCTCTCAATCATCATCTTCTTTGTCGCAAGTTCCTCAAGGTTTCATCATGTCAAAGGTTTTCGATGTGTTTGCTCCTAATGCTAATGTGGTCAACATCTGCCATGCTCCAGATACTCCCATCGTTGTCCAGGCAAACAAATTTCCCTTTTCAGGCATCATTCAAAATCAATACACGGATTCAGGGATTGAAGACTTCGTGAACTACGTCAAAAGTTTACCTCTTCATTATGCATTCTGTAGTTTCCCAGAGCCATTCAACCATAAGCAAGTATGTGAGTTCTATTATTTTTGTTTTATCGACTCTAATGCTCAAACCATTGGAGACAGTCATTCTATCGTTGTTATCAATGCATCATCCTTTAGGCTGCTCTATGTCTTCCCTAATAAGAAAATTAGTCTAAAACTCCTTCTAAGGAAAGATGCAAGTCTATTCAATCCAGATTAAGGTATAATTTCTCTCCTCAGGGTACTACTCATGGTCCAACCAAATACACCCTTCGTCAATACTATTATGATGGCTGGAAGTATCTAACAAGGGTAATTGGAAAATGTGTTGGACATACGATGGGAATTTTGGATGAGTTGATCCTTTTTGAGTAACGAATTGTTTATGCCATGGCCTACAACAAAAGGCTACACCTTACACAACTCTTTGTTGATAAACTGGTTGAGTCTGTCACTGGAAAAAACAAGCCAATATACATTCCATATCCTCATTGTCTTGCACTAATTTTGGCTCGCACTGGAGAGGTTTACAATGTCAATCATGGAGTCTCCACGCCAATTCCAATTCGTTCATCAAAGATTATCAATGTTGGTCCCTTTGATGGGGATATCAATCATACCCAGAGTATGGAGAATTAGGTTGCAAATCCTTATGTTGTTGAAACCTCTAAATCTGAAGAAGAGGATGATGAGGGTGGTAATAAAGATGAGCAAGATGATGTTGATGATGAAGAAAATTTTGATGATGAAGAAGATGTAACATCCTGTTATTTTTCTACTTGTAATGTCAACCCTAGTCAATCAAAGTCAAACTTGGGTCAACTAAAATCCTCTTTATTGTTTGGATTTTATTAAGGTTAGTATAACAACCTTTGCATTTTAAAAACCTTAAGAATATTAGGTGTTGAGAACGGAATAAGTTGGATCCGAGGAATTTTGCATCATCTTTCTTTATTTCCCTGCGGACCGCAATCTTGCAGCCGTGAACGAGGCCGTGATCAGGCTTCGCCCGTGATCAGGGTTCGGGCCGCAAACCACCTTCAAACCGCCTTCAAGGTTCACGGCCGTGAACCCCTCAGACCGTGAACCCTCACCTATATATATATATGTTTCAGCTGATTTTTACTTCATTTCTACACTTTCAAACAAAATTCCAACCTTTTTCTCTCAAGTATCATCAGCCAAGAACAACCTCTCTCCTCAAGAACATGCTAAATTCATCCTTACTCATCATATTCAAGTGATAATCACTAGTTCTTCATAAGATCTATCAGGTATTACTTCTTCATCTTGTTATCACTTCAAGAACATCCTTCAATCTTCTTATACTAGGCTGAAATCCTTTAATTTCACAAGTTTTCGCGAAGAGCACGAAGAACAAGCGAAGAACACGAAGAACACGCGAAGAACACGAAGAATACCCATCTGAAAACCTTTGAATCTTCTTAAAAACTTGCTTAGGATCTTAGGTGTTCTTCATTCATCAAGAACACAAGGCCGTGAACCCCTCATGTTCTTGGGCCGTGAATACCCCTCCTCGCCATGAACTCAATTCAGCCTCCATTTTAGCTTCTAACACTCCTATTTGTAAGTTATACTTACAAATTAGTCCAATTTCCAATCATTCCTATGATTATATTATCTAATTGGTTTCATATATGCTATATAAATTACTATATAGGACTTGTTTTGCTACAGAATTTCACTTGTGGAAACAAACGTCCTATATCAATTCATCAATCGAATCACCCTTTAAAAGGTGAGTCCATACCCCTGTATTTTCATAGTTTTTACAGTTTTAAGGGGGGGGGGCATACAAGTCTAACACAAGGATTTCGTGTTACCAACAAATGATTTCAAAATATCTTACAAAATGGATTTCAATTATCTTCAAATCAAATGGTTTTAAATCGTGTTAAAATGACATCAAGTCATCAAAAGGATTTCAAAATGACAAACTCTTTAAAATCTTTTATAAACATATATTTTCCCCAAAAATCATATATATATATATATATATATATATATATATATATATATATATATATATATATATATATATATAAATAAGATTTAAAGGGCTTAGGACTAATAAGTCGCTTTGGTTCCTTTTCCTTGTTTGGATGTGGGGTTATAGCAAAATTATTTATCCGAGTGTTGTTTAAATTTTTGTTATATATATTTGTATATGTATATAAATTAAAAAGATGTTTCATTCAGTTTCAATACCCTTTGTAACATGTCGAGCAATGTCACACCCCCAAACCGGAATGACGCAAACGTTCGGGGCGGAGGACGTCATACGTAGTATCACAACAATTGTATCATAGCAATATAGTAAACACAACCAAACATTGAATACATATATAAAAAAGGTTTACATTTACTTGAAACATAGTTTTGTATACGACAAAGATATAATCAAAATAGAAAGACGTGTCTCTAATGCTACGTCTTCTCAAAACTCCCGGAGGTACCTGTCTACTGATTTCCTGAGAATACAAGCAGTTTTGAAAGAGATGTTTTTCTCCAAAACTAAATCCTTTTGGAAAGTATTCCTCAAGAAAATCCCTTATTTTCTTATGAAAAGCATGATTAAACCCATTCCTTCCATGACTTCCAGGTTCATAGTAGTTATGCATAACTCAAGGAGTCATGGGATGAATATGAATATCCATTAGTTGAATGATAAACCATCAGTTTATAAAAATATCGGTGTTATCCTGGGAAAATCCTATATTTTCCCTAAAAACAGATTATTGAACTATCCGTTCCAAATTGAAGGGTACAAGTATTCACAATACTTATATCGTTTATGCATTGATCTTTTGGAAACCCTGATTACTATCAGTATATATGAAAGTAGTTTCATTACTTAAAATAAAACTAATGAAGAATGAAATCCAGTAAACAAAGATTAGTTTGTACTTATTGTGAGTCGTATAACCATACTTGATATGACCTAGAGACCTTTTCAACGTTCTTCAGGCGTTGGTTAAATGATATTTGTCACCCAAAGCATGCCTGCCTAACTGTAGCTAGCAGTTCAGGTGTGGGATTGTCAATCCCCAATAGATCTATTCAAAAATATCACGCTCTCCATCTAGGAGACTCTGGTTATACTAGGATAGGATTTAATTAAGTACTCCTAAGAGTACGAGTTCGAAGTAGAGCCTCACAATCCTGTATAATCTAGTTTACATGTAAATCAGTTTTATTCTCTTGCATTTGAATCCGTTGAATGCGGTATAAAGTAATAATTATACATAAATAATTATTAAATATTATACTCCTGAGAAAATATACACCATAAACTAAATCTGTCATAGTTTATATATATTCACTCATGAATGATATCTGAATTGGTGAAAGTTGTATATTGAGTTTTCCCAAACTATACCCATTATAGTTTACTTGAAATGATAAGAAATTGCTTTGTAGAACCATTCTGAAAACTATGAAATTAGATTTCCAAAATAAGAGCGTCCCTTTTGCTCAACGTAGTACAAAAGGGATAAAATATCTGAATATGTTATTAAACGTGGAAATCGTTGAACTGTATTAATAAGTTTAAAACTTAATAAAATACTTTGTATTTGGCTTGTATTCCCCCCCCCCCCCGAAAACATTAAAAATCGTAAAAGCGTAGGGGTATGAACTCACCTCGAGTGAGTGGTTTGAATGAAGGATCGATATGGGATGCTGAGTGTCAAGTGAAGCCTTGAACACGATTAGATCCTATTTAACCTGTAATAACACATATAAGAGTCAAATTAGGGTATTTCACTACTAGACACGATAGGGAACCACTCTAGGGACTTGGAAACACTTGAACTAAGTGTTAAAACCATACGTGATTGAGTGAGGGAGGTGTGTACGGCCATGGATGTGCGGACCATGAGTGTACGGCCATAAACTCATGATGAGATGTGCCTTTGAGGTGTTTCCAAGGTTCAAACTAGCATCCATAAAGTGTTCTAAGTCCCATGCTTAGTTGCAATTCAAGTTTGAGGCCTAAAATGATCATTAAAGTTGGTTTGCGGCCCTATGGTGTGTGTGCGATTGTAAAAAGGGGTGTGCGGCCATACATCCTTCATGTTCATGCCGAAAATGTTGACTTTAAGGTGAATTAAGGCTAGGGTCATGTCCAACTAGAAGATAGGGGTCAAACTCCCACTTTGGAGGGCCTTTAAGGAGTGTACGACCAACCTCATGAGGGTGTGCGGCCGTACTCCTTCAAAGGGTGAAGAACATGATAAAACTTCATGAATCACGACTTAGATCAAGAGGTCTTTCAAGTACAACAAGCTAAAGGATGGATTACTCAGGTTTTTGAAGCCTTGGAGGGTTCACGGTTGAGTATGCTTGAGAGAAAAGAAGTAGTGTGCAGCCAAGAGAGGAAAGGAATGAATGGAAGGAGGTCTACCCATATATATAGGGGTGGGTGACCCACCAGCTCGGGTGTGCGGCCATGAGCGGGTGTACGGCAGTACACCCATGTGTACGGCTGCAAACTCCTCCTAAGGGAGTGTATGGCCCGAAAATACTACTATACGACTTGCTGACTCAGCCCTGATCTCAACCTTGGTTGTACTTAAGCTTAGAACACTTAAACGAACCCTTAAACAATGTTAAAAGACAACGGAAACGAGTTTAACATTGGTTGAATTGACTAGATATACAAGATAGAAGTTCCGGGTTGTCACATCATCCCCCCGTTAGAGGGAATTTCGTCCCGAAATTAAAGAATAGAGATATAAATCATGGACTTGGAAAAGATGAGGGTACTTCTGTTTCATTAAATCCTCGTGCTCCCAAGTGAATTCAGGTCCCCGCTTGGCATTCCAGCGAACCTTCACTATCGGGATGCGACTTTGTTTCCTTCGCTTGACTTCTCGATCCATGATTTCAAATGGTTCCTCCACGAAGTGAAGACTCTCGTCTAGTTTGATCTCATCGAGGGGAATCACAAGTGTCTCATCGGACAAACACTTCTTTAGGGTCGACACGTGGAAGATGGGGTGAACGTTGCTAAGTTCTCGGGGTGACTAGAGTTTGTGTGCTACGGGACCAATTCTAGCGAGGATCTCGAATGGTCCAATGTATCTTCGATTTAGCTTTCCACGCTTTCCGAAGCGTATCATGCCTTTATAGGGTGAGACCTTAAAAAGGACACGGTCACCAACTTGGAACTCCAAAAGTTTTCGTCTCTTATCGGCGTAGCTCTTTCGTCTATCTCTAGATGTTTTTTAACCGTCCTTGGATTTGTATGATCTTTTCAGTCGTCTCTCGGATGATCTCAGGATCCGTGAGAGTGCTATCGGGGACTTGACCCTTGACTAGCTGCGTGTCACCCACCTCAGCCCAGCACAGAGGGGATCTGCACTTACGACCATAGAGGCTTCAAACGGCGCAACCTTGATGTTGGTATGGTAGATGTTGTTGTACGAAAATTCGACTAAGGGTACATGAGTGTCCCACGATGTGCCCTAGTTGATGACGCAATCTCTCAATGTATCTTCCAATGTCTGGATTGTCTTCTCACTCTGTCCATCTGTCTTTGGATGATAAGCCGTGCTCATATCCAGCTTAGTTCCAAGAGCCTTCTGTAGTGACTGCCAGAATCTCGAGGTAAACCCGCTATCTCGATCGGAGATGATGGATATAGGTACCCCATGAAAGCGGACTACTACTCGAAAGTATATTCGGGTGACTCTCTCCATTTTGAATTCAGACTCTCGCTGGGTGTTTCAGCGGATCTTCACTGCTGTATCACCTATTCTGATTCATACTCTTCGCCTGAATACTCTCGGGTTTTGAAGAGAGATGAATTTTTGAAGTTCGCATCTAGTTTGCCGTTATGAGTGAAGATAGTTTTGTGATCGAGCGACTTAGGACAAAGGGTCTTCTTAGGGAGAAGCGGGTTTGGTATGACGTAGACTCAGTCGGACTAAACGGGATGACGTCGTAGAATCGCGCGTTAAGTTAGTTCGGAGGGAGCGTTTTGTTAGGACCTCGGTGACTCTGGGTGTATGTTTCTGGTGTTTTCTGTTTTTGATTCGAAGTTGGCGGGTACTACTAATACGAGGGTTCTGATACTTTGAAATTATGAACTTTTTATGAAATGATTCTTACTAGGTCTCACTATAATCGCTTTGTGTATGCAAGTCATGTATAACTATAACTGACTCTAACGTATACACTAAGCCATCATAGTTTACCCATTAGGGCTTCAAATTTTTATATGAGTGTTGTGATTTAATTTGAATGAGAGAGTAATCACAATTGTGAACAATTATTGGGGGTTTCGAAAGCGTACCAAAATATAGCAGGGTTCTTTGATGCTTCTCCATTCTCTGGGGGTCAAACTCCTCCTGCTTCCACGTCTTTCTTCTCAGTTGGACAGTCTCTCTTGAAATTTCCTACTCCACCACATAGGTGACATGTTGGACTAGTCCCAACATTGGTAGTCGGAGTGATGAACTCGACTGGTGTCTTACAGATGCGGGCAGTGTGTCCCTTCTTGTTGCTGTTGGATATAGTGTCTAAGTCCATAACTATATTTGGTATGTACTTGACCCGACCCGACATGGTCCATTTGGGTTGCACTTCACCCGAACAATTTATGGATAATCGTTTGAGAATAGTATAAGTTATGATTTATTAATATATTATAAGTCCTAATATATTAATATAAAATCATATTATTTAATTAGTATTGATCTATAATTAATCTAGAATTAATTTAGAGATCAAAAGTATGACTAATTAAATATGGGCTCTTGTATTTATATAGTGTGGGCTAATGCTTATTTGGAATGGGCTAGGCTTGCATGGAAAGTCCATGGATACTCCATGGAGCTTTAACCCATGGATCTCATGGAAATGAAAAGACATGGGTATTAGGGTTTACATGAATGTAACTCTAATCCACCACACTATATAAAGGAGGCTTTGGTTCTTGAAATCACACTAGTTGATGTGCGTAAACTAAGAGGGCCGATTTCAAGAAGGTTGTGACTATTCTCTCAAGTTTCCAAGTTTGTGGTGATTTGTGACTTCCATTTGAGGCATCCACACTATTGGTGCTAGGCTCTCAAACTCCAAGCAATCAACTACTACTACAAGGTAAGTAATTCTACTAGCTTTATTTGATTCAAGTACCCCATGCCATGCTAGTTAGGATAAGAACCTTGGAAAAATAATTATTTGCATGTATCTTAGTCAAACATAGATCCAAGGTTTCTAGGGTTGCATGTACACCATAGGAGTGTTAGAATGCTCTGAAATCCCATCAGTGGTATCAAAGCCTGGTTTGTTTACTTGATACTTGATGCAAAAAAAAAAAAAAAAAAACCTTGAAAATCGAAGTTTTGTTCAAAAGCTCGTATCAAAATTTCAAGTTTTGTATATGTACTTACAATTCTTGAAATTTTTGATATGAACATTCATAAACATATGAGTTTAGAAGATCATAGAAATTATGTGCTAATAATTGATTAGATTAATTCTTGATCTTTATGTGTTTTAATGGAGTCCATAACTAGTTCTTAAGTTATGGATAACCAAAAGTCACATTTATAAATAACCATTAAAAGAACACATAGGTTAAAAAAAATGAAGAGTCTTCATTTTTAATAACCATTAACTCATAAGTTATGAGAAATGAAAAGTTTTGAAAGTTTACAAAACTTGCCCTCAAGTTTTGGAACATGTAAAGTCATATTAAAAACTTTAGTTCCAACCCCTAGAATTTTAAAAGTTAAAATTCAACCCTTATACTTTATAATATTATAAGTTTAATAATATTTATATATGTATAAGATCAAGTCGTCTTACCGCTACTACGCCTCATTCACGAAGCCGGTCTATAAGGGGGGTATAAGGTTGTTGCCTATAAAATGGCAACTTAATGGGTGTCCACTCTCACCCACCGCTTCCTTGATCGGTGGAGGGTCGTTAGCCGAACGGGTAGGACAAGGACTTATAAATTCTCATTAAAAGTATAATAATAATACTAAAGTAACTAAACTTTATTGAATTCCCAATCTTAGTTAATTTAGGAAAATGTGAATAAGGTGCTAATCCATGAAATTACACTTTACACTTTGTTTAAGTCGTTAGTGGAGCGTGTGTGGTTAACCGGCACACTAACTTGAACTTAACAAGGTAGGTAAAGGGTGACTTAATGTTTATCATAGTATCGATGGAGCGTGTGTGGTTAACCGACACATCGATTGAGGGGTAATACATTAAGGGTACCAAGTAATTTGCATGGTTACTTCACACCTTGTTTTGTGATCCTCGGCGTCCCAGTCACAAAACTTGAAGGGCACACTCGAGATTGAAACATGTCATTGAAGAAAGTTCAATGAATCTCAAAGAATCTAGGAGTTTCTAAACCAATTAAAATCTAATTAAATATTTCGTTTTTCATGGTGGAAATTGGTGAATCGTCATTCACCTACCTTCAAATATCTTATAGCTTAGATTACGGCATCCCTCTTCTAAGTTATAAAATATTGTGTTGGGTCCTAGCCTTAATATTACATTTGGGTGTTTTGTTAAGGACTATCTCTATATCTAATCTAATCTATTCCCTCTTCTTTTCAGATGTCTTCCAATAACAATGCTTCTGGCTCAAACCCTACTAGCTCCTTCTCTCTCATGAATCTTTGTGGGAGAGTCATCTTTGATGGTCCAACTTTACAGATTGGATCAGAAACATCAGGATGGTCACTCGGTATGAGAACAAAGAATATGTTCTCGACAAGGAGCTGAAGGTACCCGAGCCAACTGCTACTCCTGAAGAGCTTGCTGAATATGAGGTACATGAAAGAGATGCTACAAAAGTGGCATGCATCATGATGGCCACCATGACAGCCGAGCTCCAAAAGTCCTATGAGGACCATTATCCTTTTGAGATGCACCAGGACTTGATGGACCGCTACCATCAAAGTGCTCGTCAAGAGCGATATGAAATAATCTCCTCCATGATAACAACCCGAATGAAGGATGGTGAACCCATCACGGGCCACATGCAGAAAATGCAAAGGTATGTGGACCGTTACTGAAGCTGAATGTGAACTTCCCTGAGGAGTTAGCAATAGACATCATTTTGCACTCCTTGCCATCGTGTTATGATCAATTCCGCATGACATATCACATGAACAAGGAAGAAGTCACCATCATTTTTATATTTTTCCCAACTTAAGAATGTTTAATAACAATATCACAAAAAGTTTGGGTAATTTTGGAAACTGTTTTCTATTTATCCCCTCTTTTATTAGATTAAATGCATAAAAATCATAAAATTGGGTTAAACATTTTAGAAACCCCTTTTTATGTTTTTTCCAGCTTAAGTATGTGTAATGACATTGTTATAAAAAGTTTGGGGTATTTTCATAACTGATTTCTATTTTTCATGAATTTGTATCTATTTAGAGAATTAAATATGTGAAAAATGGTTATACATATTCATAATCCATGAAAATTTATCTAGAAGTCTTTTAGTACATTTAGAACCAAAATCTGAAGTTTGGTAATTTTTATTAACTGTTTAGTATTTTTCATGATTTTATGGTTATTCAAGAAACTAAAATCGTGAAAAATAGTCAGACAAATTAAAAATTCAAGAAAATTTATCTTAAGGTCTTTGACTTCAATTAAAACTTAAATGCAAAGTTTGAGAAAGTTTAGAACTAAATTGATTAAGTTTTGAATATTTAATCATTGGAACACCTCTAAAATGTTAAATATTAACATTTCAATAATGGAAATTTTCCACTTAAATTGTTATATAACAATTGATTCTTTGAAACTTAATTTCCACAGAAAAATGTTTGTAGCTTATCAATATTAAATTTTGACACATTATTGGCATAATTCTATTGTAGTAGTAAGTATACTAGTGTTAGATTTCGATTAGAGACTCACTAGCGAATACCATTATTGTAGGAATCGGTAGTGGTACACGCGGAACGTAGTTCAAGGCATCATTTGCATCATCTCAATGCATAGTGAGTATTCACGCACTCCCCTATTTTCAGTTTTTATGTTTTGGGGTGGAAAAGCATGTCCCGGAAAACTATTATTTGTTCGTTGTATTTAAATTGATTTGTATCAAACATGATTGTTATTTTATTGCTATGTCTCTCTATGTATGTCTATGCAACACGGAACATGAGAACTTATCGTAATAAGGCCCTTCCCTTATCTCTAACCATTAACTCTTTGAGCCAATGGTCATTATGGATGGCGCTATTAGGAATTGACAAGCATAGATCTTGATAGGGCTTCAGTCATAGGTTTGGTTGAGACTCATTGTTTGCTCATACACATACAAACTCGTTTCTCGTTATAGCAATAAACTTGTTATTAATTATAGCAATGAACTTTGTTTCTCATTACAACAACGAACTTTTATTACTGAAAACTTATATACATGTTTTAGCAATGAAATTGTTTGCTCATTGTAGCAACGAAATTGATTGCTCATTTTAAGCAATGAAACTTGTTTACTCGTTTGAGTAACGAACTTTATCTTCCATGAGAATATGAATGTTGCATCTTATTTGGGCAACATACTTTATCTCTCATGATGACAAAGAACTCTGTTTTTTTTTTACAAACTTATTTACTCATTTTAACAATATACTTTTATTATTGGAAACTTTTATCAAAACTTTGATTTCAATTCATGGAACCAATATTATTTTGTTTATTTGTGAGTACTCACCAACTAATTTTATAGTTGACGCTCGTTTTACATGCTTTTTCAGGAATCATCGAGTAAGTGGCACTTAGGGACACTTCACTTTTAGGAGCATTCGCATGTGTTGTATTTCAATTTACATTGCAATTTCTTTTAAAAGTTGTTCAAACCCATTGTAAATTTGTAATGATTTTAATACTATGGTTGGTGTTCTCTTTTAACTTTTGCTATGAAACCCTTTATACTGCCACGCCTCGTGTTTCCGCTTTAGCGGGGTGTGACAGAAAATGGTATCAGAGCCGAAGGTTATAGAGAATACCGGTTTTCCTTTGGAAAACCACAACTATAGCCAAAAAAAAAAATTCAAAACATTTTTAAAATACAGAACATACTAATGGTATAACTAATTTGAGTACGCATTATTGGACTTTAATTAAGTATAGCCTGGCCAACTATGCTTAATTAAGGAAAGTTAATGTGAGGCTGGAAACGGTTATATTAGAATTATTTTCAAAACAATTTTCAACCTAAACTTTTGAAAAACAATATTTTTCGGTGTGCGTACGGGCATTGCATATTATAGGCATTCATCTAGGTACACTTAGAAACTAAGTGCACTTTTACCACAATGTCTTATTTAGAAATATTCTTATCCCTTATCAAGTGCTAGGTTAACCACTTAGGTTATATCACTAGCCACTCTAGGAGCAATGCACTTAGTACTGAGAATGAGTATTCCTCGGTAGCTGTTGACTTTAGATGTAAGGTTAGTAGCTAGATATACACTAGTAATAATCTTAAGTCGAAACCTATACCAATTATTCCTTAATACCTCTTCATCTTCTTCGTATTAGAGTTACAACTAGGAAAAAACGTTTCGATATCGACACGAATGATAATTGGAGCATCGCGTAAGGAGGTAGATGAGTCGCCACTAAGTAATCACTTGGATATCATTGGCAGGCATTCCGAATTCGACTCACGAGAAGACACGGAGGTTTAACCCATACGTGAGACCTTATTACTACGTTACGACTTAGCTCTAGGTTGTTTCCACCTTGAGCTTAAAACTTAACATAAGATGTCCCTTTGACCTCTATAAAAGGTCGTAAAGTACATTGACACCATAAAACGTTTTTCAAACAATTTTTCTTGTCCTTTATCTTTGGGAAAAAGACATCGTACTCGTCTTATACTTGCCTTGTACTCGCCTTAGTATTTAGATACGATCAGCTACACTAACATACTTATTCCTTACTTCTTAATCTTCCATCGAAAAATTATTTCGCTTCATCGGTTTTATTTATCATTGATAAAATATTTTATAACCACTTCATTCAACTTAGTAGACATTTCTTAACAATGTAAGTCATATTCTCGCTAAAAATCTTCTGACAACTTGCTTTAACTTAACATTTTTCTTCAAAACTCAATTTAACCATTATTGGTTTTAACCTTGCTATTTCATTTTTATTTCAAATCCATTTCAATCCATTTCAATGGATAGATGTGCTTTTAAGGGCATATAAACCATTTTAAACCTTGATTACCATTTTGACACGTTTTCGAAAAACTTAGAAACATTTTATTTTATAAAAGTGTTTAAATTCTATGCTATAAAACTTAGACATATGACATTGAAGTTCATATTACGTGTAAAAGCTTCATCAGATCTTTCAAACGAGTTTTGTTTTGGCTCTTTTGACCACTTTCTCATTTAGGCATTTTACTTTACATAAATGTGTTTTCCTGAAACCCAACATGGTATTTTTACAACTTTCTAATTCAAACATGTTTATAAGAAATCTCTAATTCCTACATTTCCAACATACCTCATTTATTTATTTTATTTCAAATTACTTTTATACTTTGTAAAGTTTCTAAAATTTAAAGCATTGCAAAACTTAGTCTTCACTTTTAAACTTCCAGTGACGCACTTTCGACAATGCACAATTATTCATCTAAATATGTTAAGTCTTTACTTTATCCGTTTTAACCATTGTTGGACTCTAGTCTAAAAGGTCAACACTATCAGATTTTCAATTACCAATTGTAGTGCTTCTTCTTTTTCACAAATGGATTTTAATTTAATAGATAACTCATGAATTTTTAGCAAACACTTTAAAACTTCATCCTTTCTATGTAACCATCAATATACATCAAATATTTAAGTTTGAAATATATCTCAACCTAAGTTTTAAATCTACATATAATTATTGATCTTAAAATTTTAACAATAGCAATCATCGCTGCTACCTTCTTTTTCTTTCCCCGATACTTGATTTCCCGATCTCCTTCCGATTTTAGATCTCGCACGCCATAATATTAACATAATACATTGTCTAACTTTATTTCTGTCTATTTTGCCCCTCCTGGTATCATGTTCGTACACATAAAGACTAGAAGTCTACCCTTCCGTTTTGAGCGATTAATACGTGTATAGTCGTGAGGCATACTTTTTATTTAGTCAGCTTTGATATATTCAATTACACATTTTATTATATACATCTTGTTTTTATTTTGAAATCTCTATAAACAAGTGATCCTTATTTACATTGCTCTTTCGTTCTAGATTCGGAAACTTGATTTAAAATGTAATTTTCATTGTATTTTTCTTACAATTAATACACAAGAAGAATACCATTGTTCTTATCATTTTTCTAAATCCATAAAATATATGTGAAAGAATACATTTTCTTATGCTTCTTCTTTTCTTTAAATACATCAAAAGTCTTGAATTTTACTATTATATATATTCTATAAATGATTGTTTTTGTAGAAACACTAAATTAAGAATCCACTATTTTCAATGATCGATATTTTTACACCTTTCTTAAAATAGCATTCTACTTTGTAATTTTCATTGAGTTCCTAAACTCTCAACTTTGTTTTTATAAATATTCTGACTCATAAGCTTGAATTTGTCCTGACTTAGAGAATTAGACAATTTTTCAAAAGAGTAATCAAAATATTTTTGTATAAATTCCCTTATTGATGACTTAAACCTGTAACCTTAATTAATCTTTATATTATTTTACTACTTCGTTTGATCGCCACACATGTATTTTCGTTATCTTGGAATTATTACATATTTTGATAATAGTGAGATTAATTATCATTTCTAAACACACATTTTGATAACAGTGAGATTTTTATCACTTCTAAACACCTAAAATGCTATCTACACAATGTGATTTAATCGCCTCCATTTGCAACATTGACTCTCTAAATATATATATTCTTCGAATATAGATCTATTATTGTAAGAGTAACCGTAGTAGTAATTATAGCCTCGGTGATCCTCAATCATTTCGTAATTTATTTTGTAGCCGACACTTAAATAGTCTTTACATTGGAGATGTACCAAAACTTCGTTGCCTACCCTTAGTACGTTTTTTTAGGAACTTACCCTCGATCGCTTCCCTTTCATTCGTGTTACCCCTTCTTATTTCGGAACATATATTTTCCAGATATAGTAGCCAACCCGAAAGTGAACAACTTGTTCCTAATCTCTTCTTTATTAGGCGGCGAATTTACACTTAGTGTTAATTTAAAATGCGACTTGAGGATCAATGCGGATTTAACGCTCAATGCAGTGGGTGCTTCAGCAAAACTTATAACGTTCTTTTAAGTTAGATAATATCTAACTAGATAATCTTTTCAACTAGGTCGCCATGGTCGGATCATGATTTCCATGATCCTAATTTCTCACAATCTAGACTATAGAACTCGAATTAAGGAAACATTACTTTGATTATAGCTAAAGAATTGGGTTCTTCCTTTGAGGAAATAAACCCGAAATAATCAAAGAACACTGAAAGTCACCACCTCTCCAGCTATATAATTGTATTCGACTGAGTTCTAATAGAATACGTCACGAATTGAATTTCGGGGCGAAATTCTTTCGACCGGGGGAGAATGTAACAACCGTCAAAATTCAAGTCGGTTCTAGATTTGACTAGACTTAGTTGCACATATAGGCACAAAACATATTAGACTTAGTAACTAGAAGCTAAGTTATAACCTAGTAGAAACTTGGAAACAGATAGAAACAATGGATAATGTGCTTAGATTTCACATTGATATGTGAATTCTACTACTACTTAACTGTAGTGACTATCTATATTTGGGTCACTCTTTGACTCAAACACCTTTTCATGAATCATATACACACATCATGCACTTGACCTAGTAGTAGAAATTAGGTCAAAGTCTCATAGAAACTTAAGTCAAAGTCAAAGACTAGGACTAGTATACTTGATTCCTCAATTTCGCTTGAATCTCGGAATCACTACATAGAGTGCCAATAAACCGGTAAAAATAAATTAGAAGCATTATTTCTAACTTGAATAAGAGTTAGAAAACACAAAAATAATTTGAAGTCTCAAAAATTTAATTAATTTTGATATCCAAAGACTTACATACTCTCAAAAACCCTAAATGCCCTAAAAACTCACATTTATAAACTTTAAACTTAAAAATTCTATAAAAATAATTATGAAGCTTCTAATATTATCTTATAATAATTAAAATTATGAAAATGCATTTAAGGAAAATAAAATTTAACTCATTAACATTTACCCTTAATTTATAAATCAAAAATCAACACTTTTATGCATAAAAACTAAGTTAAGGTGCACATTTTATGAAAGGTTTGATATTTTTATAAAATATTTGAATTTTATAAAAATGGAAGAGGGGGAAACCCTATCTTATTCCCCTAAAATCGGAAACCCTCTCTCCTCCTTCAAAATTCATCTTTCCAACACACTAAATGACTTCTTCTCTCTCACACTCCATCTTCTCTCTCACTCTACCTCTCATTCTCTCTCACACTCCATCTTCTCTCTCACTCTACCTCTCATTCTCTCTCACACTCTTCATCACCACCACTCCATTTCTCTCTTCATCTCTCTACACTCATGAAAATTTCCAGAAAACAAACCCAATAACACTCCTCAAACTCGAAATCTTCATCATATTGTAGTGTTCTTGAAGGTAAAATCGATTTCCCTTCATTTTCCTTCAAAGTTTTGTTATTTTTCACACACTTTCTTTTTCTTCTACTCTATTCTATTGTAAAATCATGAACACTTGCACCTACTCACGGTTTTGATGATGATGGTGGTAGGATTTCATCCAAAAACAACATGCATGTTGTAAATAGTGAAATCCAAGGACCTAAACCTAAGTCAAGATCATGAAAATGCACTTTTCTACAAGTTTTGGTGTACATTAGAAGGCTACATAAAAATTTTGATGATTTTTCTGTTCTGTATACTATTTTTCTCCTATTTTCTAAGATTAAATACACTTAAATACACAAAATCGGATTTCAGTATATAAAAACCACATTTGGTATTTTTCCCAGATTATTTACTCTGTAAATGAAGTGTACAAAAATTTTGGTAATTTACTTTAACTGTTTAATAATTATTCTCCAATTAATGATTATTTAAGAGGATAAAACAAAGAAAAATAGAAAGACTAATTGAAAAATATATTTTATATTTTTCACAGCTTCTACATGTATAATAAAAGTGTTACAAAAATTTTGGACAATTTTGGAAACTGTTTTCTATTTATTTCAATTTTTATTAGAATAAATGCTCAAAAATCATAAAATTGGGTTAAACAGTTTAGAAATCAATTTTTATATTTTTCCCAACTTAAGAATGTTTAATAACAATATCACAAAAAGTTTGGGTAATTTTGGAAACTGTTTTCTATTTATCCCCTCTTTTATTAGATTAAATGCATAAAAATCATAAAATTGGGTTAAACATTTTAGAAACCCCTTTTTATGTTTTTTCCAGCTTAAGTATGTGTAATGACATTGTTATAAAAAGTTTGGGGTATTTTCATAACTGATTTCTATTTTTCATGAATTTGTATCTATTTAGAGAATTAAATATGTGAAAAATGGTTATACATATTCATAATCCATGAAAATTTATCTAGAAGTCTTTTAGCACATTTAGAACCAAAATCTGAAGTTTGGTAATTTTTATTAACTGTTTAGTATTTTTCATGATTTTATGGTTATTCAAGAAACTAAAATCGTGAAAAATAGTCAGACAAATCAAAAATTCAAGAAAATTTATCTTAAGGTCTTTGACTTCAATTAAAACTTAAATGCAAAGTTTGGGAAAGTTTAGAACTAAATTGATTTAGTTTTGAATATTTAATCATTGGAACACCTCTAAAATGTTAAATATTAACATTTCAATAATGGAAATTTTCCACTTAAATTGTTATATAACAACTGATTCTTTGAAACTTAATTTCCACAAAAAAAAATGTTTGTAGCTTATCAATATTAAATTTTGACACATTATTGGCATAATTCTATTGTAGTAGTAAGTATACTAGTGTTAGATTTCGATTAGAGACTCACTAGCGAATACCATTATTGTAGGAATCGGTAGTGGTACACGCGGAACGTAGTTCAAGGCATCATTTGCATCATCTCAATGCATAGTGAGTATTCACGCACTCCCCTATTTTCAGTTTTTATGTTTTGGGGTGGAAAAGCATGTCCCGGAAAACTATTATTTGTTCGTTGTATTTAAATTGATTTGTATCAAACATGATTGCTATTTTATTGCTATGTCTCTCTATGTATGTCTATGCAACATGGAACATGAGAACTTATCGTACTAAGGCCCTTCCCTTATCTCTAACCATTAACTCTTTGAGCCAATGGTCATTATGGATAACGCTATTAGGAATTGACAACTCCTCACTCGCCCTATTGCTGGAGTGCATGATACCATATTCATCTATGGAACGATAAGCATAGATCTTGATAGGGCTTCAGTCATAGGTTTAGTTGAGACTCATTGTTTGCTCATACACATACAAACTCGTTTCTCGTTATAGCAATAAACATGTTATTAATTATAGCAATGAACTTTGTTTCTCATTACAACAACGAACTTTTATTACTGAAAACTTATATACATGTTTTAGCAATGAAATTGTTTGCTCATTGTAGCAACGAAATTGATTGCTCATTTTAAGCAATGAAACTTGTTTACTCGTTTGAGTAACGAACTTTATCTTCCATGAGAATATGAATGTTGCATCTTATTTGGGCAACATACTTTATCTCTCATGATGACAAAGAACTCTGTTTTTTTTTTACAAACTTATTTACTCATTTTAACAATATACTTTTATTATTGGAAACTTTTATCAAAACTTTGATTTCAATTCATGGAACCAATATTATTTTGTTTATTTGTGAGTACTCACCAACTATTTTTATAGTTGACGCTCGTTTTACATGCTTTTTCAGGAATCATCGAGTAAGTGGCACTTAGGGACACTTCACTTTTAGGAGCATTCGCATGTGTTGTATTTCAATTTACATTGCAATTTCTTTTAAAAGTTGTTCAAACCCATTGTAAATTTGTAATGATTTTAATACTATGGTTGGTGTTGTCTTTTAACTTTTGCTATGAAACCCTTTATACTGCCACGCCTCGTGTTTCCGCTTTAGCGGGGTCTGACATGAAGGAACCTCAAACCCTAGCCCTCAACCTGAGGAGGAAACTCATGTTGAGCCGACTGAAGAATCTATACCTCTGAGGCGTTCCACCAGAGTTAGGAATGCACCTGAGCATTATTATGGTTTTCATATTACTGCAGAAGGTGAGACACTTATCAGTGATAACACACTGGTAAATCTGGATGAGCCTAACAGCTACACGGAAGCCATGGCAGACCCTGAGGCTGCTAAATGGAAAGAGGCTATGGATAGCGAGATACAGTCCATGTATGACAATCAAGTTTGGAACTTGGTTGACAATGTACCTGATCGTAAGATAGTTGGGTGCAAATGGATCTTCAAGAAGAAGACCAACATGGATGGTAATGTACACACTTATAAGGCACGACTGGTTGCAAAGGGTTATTCTCAAACTCCGGGAGTTGATTATGATGAGACCTTTTCACCAGTGGCCAAGATTAAGTCTATTAGGGTTCTGTTAGCCATTGCTGCATTTCATGATTATGAAATATGGCAAATGGATGTCAAAACCGCTTTCCTTAATGGAAAGTTGCCTGAAGATGTTTACATGGTTCAGCAAGAGGGTTTTGTCAGTACAGAGTACCCCAGTAGAGTGTGTAAGCTCGAGAAATCCATTTATGGATTAAAACAGGCACCTCGCAGATGGAATCTTTGCTTTGATGAGAAAATCAAAGAATTTGGCTTTTCAAGGAGTGAAGATGAATCTTGTGTCTATATCAAGGCTAGTGGGAGTATATTCAGCTTTTTGATACTGTATGTGGATGACATACTACTCATAGGAAATGACATCCCAACCCTGCAGGAAGTAAAGTCCTGGCTTGGGAAGTGTTTCGCTATGAAGGACCTTGGAGAAGCTGCCTATATCCTAGGGATAAGGATTTTGAGAAACAGGAGTAAAAGACTAATTGGACTTAGTCAAAGCACCTATGTGGAAAAAGTGTTGAAAAGGTTCAACATGCATAACTCCAAGAAAGGAGAGTTACCTATGAGTCGAATACCTTATGCTTCAGCTGTAGGATCAATCGTGTATACTATGACGTGTACTCGACCTGATGTAGCCTTTGCTTTGAGCATGGTTAGCAGGTATCAGGGGAACCCTGGCAAGGCACACTGGACTGCGGTAAAGAATATCCTCAAGTACCTACGGAGGACTAAGGACTGGGTCCTTACCCTCGGTAGCAGTGAGGACTTGAGAGTTGTAGGGTACAGTGATGCTAGCTTTCAGACTGACAGGGATAATTTCCGCTCTCAGTCGGGCTGGGTCTTTACTCTAAACGGAAGGGCAATTACTTGGAAAAGTTCCAAGCAGGAGACAGTGGCTGATTCCACTTGTGAATCAGAGTATATAGCAGCAAGCGAGGCAGCAAAGGAGGCTATATGGCTAAAGAACTTCATCGGAGACCTTGGAGTTGTACCAGCTATAAAGGAGCCAATGGAGATTTTCTGTGACAGCAATAGTGCGGTTGCCTTAGCCAAGGAACCAAGAGATCATGGGAGATCCAGACACATTGACAGAAAATATCACTTCATCAGACATCGAATAGAAGAAGGAATCCTCGTGGCAAAGAGGGTATCATCGGATGAGAACCCAACAGATCCCCTCACGAAGGGACTGACTCGGGCTAAGCATCTCTAGCATGCTCGGAGCATAAGGCTGAAGGATGATATTAGTTTTAGTAGTTAGATAATCTTGAAATTTGTAAAATGTAATTGACATTTGATGATAAATAAAAGCTGTTATTTATAAGTAAAGTGTTGCTATCTCTTGTCAATCGTTTACTATTATTTCTTTTTGCATGTTTTGACTTCCAGAATAATTATGTTATGGTTTATATCATATTATTCAAACTCTCCATAGTCGGTCATATGTTGGAAGTAGATATGAATCAAGACTGTCATGGGTTGGCTTGTAGAGGTCTAAGATGTTAGACAAAGCGGGGCTACAACACTCATGAGTGCTCATAAGTTCTGAGTATTGGATTCAACCCACGCTCACTTGTATCACTTCATGGAATTTATCTCGAGTGATCGTGAGACGGTAATATCATATAAGTCTTCAAACCTAGAGATATGATTTGTTGCCTATGAGTTGGTTATGCATTGATTGCACGAAAACACATTGGTAACTCGATGTTATAAATCGTGCTTTTGTGTGTAATTCAACAAGTAGTAGAGCCAACATATGAGTCGAAGTTTATCTGTTCCTTCTAGGATTAGAAGCGATATCTGGGCCCCTCGATGATTTTGTTTTGACCTATGTACCGGGCCCGGTCAGAACTAAATTGATGTGTTCAGTTAAGTTCTATGTCAAACAAATCGGAAATCGGGAAACAAATGTTGGACAATAAGCAAGACCATGTTCCATGTATTTGTCCGGCTGATATCTAGAACAGAGGATTATATGATCACTTATCTAAAATGGCGCTTCATAGTTCAACAGAGTTTAAAGAGCTACGATTGCTGATTGGTTCCTGAAGTCATACTTGCAACTATAGTTATTAGACTTATCCAAGTAGGAGACTGTTGGATATAGTGTCTAAGTCCATAACTATATTTGGTATGTACTTGACCCGACCCGGCATGGTCCATTTGGGTTGCACTTCACCCGAACAATTTATGGATAATCGTTTGAGAATAGTATAAGTTATGATTTATTAATATATTATAAGTCCTAATATATTAATATAAAATCATATTATTTAATTAGTATTGATCTATAATTAATCTAGAATTAATTTAGAGATCAAAAGTATGACTAATTAAATATGGGCTCTTGTATTTATATAGTGTGGGCTAATGCTTATTTGGAATGGGCTAGGCTTGCATGGAAAGTCCATGGATACTCCATGGAGCTTTAACCCATGGATCTCATGGAAATAAAAAGACATGGGTATTAGGGTTTACATGAATGTAACCCTAATCCACCACACTATATAAAGGAGGCTTTGGTTCTTGAAATCACACTAGTTGATGTGCGTAAACTAAGAGGGCCGATTTCAAGAAGGTTGCGACTATTCTCTCAAGTTTCCAAGTTTGTGGTGATTTGTGACTTCCATTTGAGGCATCCACACTATTGGTGCTAGGCTCTCAAACTCCAAGCAATCAACTACTACTACAAGGTAAGTAATTCTACTAGCTTTATTTGATTCAAGTACCCCATGCCATGCTAGTTAGGATAAGAACCTTGGAAAAATAATATTTGCATGTATCTTAGTCAAACATAGATCCAAGGTTTCTAGGGTTGCATGTACACCATAGGAGTGTTAGAATGCTCTGAAATACCATCAGTTGCATCTAGTGAAATACCGCACTCGGTAGACTCCATAATGACGGTAGTTGCATTCGCTGCAGTACGGGAGGTTTCCCAATTAGGGTGTGGTTGGTGTTGGAATAGCAGGGCTGACGGGGGTATTGACTGCCCCAGTTCGTTGCCTTTCAGTAGGTCTTTAGGTTGAACAACTCCCTTTCTCGTTCTCGAATTTTCGTTTCAGGATATTAGGTTTGAAGTTAGGTGTGTCCTTTCTAGTAGGCACTTGTTGTTGAAATTGGTTATCACCAAGATTAGGATTGCCATTAACGTTTCCACCCACATTTGTGTTGTTAGTGTTAAGGATAGCTATGGCGGCTGCTACGACTGCTGTGACGGCAACTTGGAACGTAGCTGAATCCATATGAAGGATTGGTATTTTACTGGTGGGTTGGTTACGTTTCTTCGGAGGCATGATCTGCTACATGTCAAGAAAAGGAGCTTGTGAGCAACAATGGTTGCCTCTGGATGTATTCTAAATGTTTATATATATATATATATATATATATATATATATATATATATATATATATATATATATATATATATATATATATATATATATATATATATATATATATATATATATATATATGCATGAAAATTTCCCATTTTGTTATCTGGTTCTCATTGATTCGACCCACTTCCCTATGATGTGGTCCTAGCAAGAATAGAAGTAAGTTTCTAGAATGGTTAGAGACCGAGTGTCATCCGAACTAAGTTACCTTCGATTGGTAGATATAGATTTCCAACTTTAGAAAAGATTTGAAAACAATTCATAATAAAGTTCACATAAACTAGACTTATGAATCCTTTGCTGCTCAGGTCATTGAGCTGGCTGGATAACGCTTGCATTTCCGCCGGCGCTAGATGATATGGTGATTTAGGTATAAAAGTAGCTCTGGGGATTAAGTCGATAGGAAACTCGACTTGGCGCTCGGGAGAAATACCTGGAATGTCTTCGGGGAAGACATCAGGAAAATTGCAGACTTCGGAGATGCTCTAAAGGTCTTTAACTACTTGGGTTTCGTTGACAACATGAGCCAGGAATGCATGACATTCCTTCCGCCGATACTTCTGGGCTTTGACGCATGAAATGATACGAAAGTTCGAACTGAGCTTATCACTGTAAATAGTGAGGGCTTTGCCAGAGGGAAGATTGAGACGAATAGCTTTCTCGAAGCAAAGGATATCAACACGATTTGGGGCTCAACCAATCCATTCCGATTATGACATCGAATCTTTTTATGGAGACTGACATGAGATCGATGGGGAAAATGAATGATCGTCTAGGATAAGAGTATAGCCTATGTTATTTGTTTCAAAGATGAACCATTGGTACAACTTTGATAAAGTTGCTTAGTTTGCATGCTACCGATCTAAGGTATATTTTTGATAATGATGGTATTTAACTGAAATAAGATTGTTGTCACTATAGTTGGTATGGAGATTACATATAGTTTGGAAAATTTTACCTAGAAGTAGGTCTACAACATACCAACAGAGGGGAAAAATTGACAACATAAAGAACTAGTGGAACAGTACTCGCAAGACAGGAATGTCCACAGGGAAAAGAGCTACTTAAAGCATAGATATGAAGGCTATTATTTAAACCAAAAAGGAAGGATGAGTAGAGTATATCCTATCGACGACGAGCACCCCTGAAATGAAACCTTAATTCGGCCAGCTGACGCTCCACACCAAGTAGGCGTCTCTCATATCCTGACTGGCATGCTCGGAGTTCTATGAATTCGGCTCGGGTTGTATCTAACTCTCGCTGCAGAGCTTCATTTTACCTCACAGCTCTCCCAAGAGCAATTTCAAGGCGACGAATTCGATCCGTGATGGTGCTTGAACCCGCTTCGAGTTCCACAGTTCGCTGAAGGGTTGCCACACCTAACTCCACATTGCAAGCCACTCGGCGTATCAGGATTGGAAGGGCCCTGTCTGCGGGGCCTCCTTCATTCAGATTGTAGAAGTTGCGGTTTCCATTGTATGGGAGGTGTTGGCCATGCTCGTGGCTCCACCTATTCAACCTCCCAACCCACATAGGCGTTGGACCTTGGAATTCAAGTCGATGGTTAGGATTTGGCATTGGGGCCACTTGAGGTAGGTTCTCGACTTCGGGTTCTGAGTCAGTCTCACCAGGAAATTGTTCTGTGAAGTCGTCGTCCAAAGGAATTTCATGGTTTTCTTCTGGCTCTTGCTCGAGCCATCCATCATCTCCTTGATTGGGAAAGTACGAGTCGCCAGGGAGATGGAATCCAGCCATGCTATCTACGCGAAATAGTGGTAAAGGGATAGTTAATATCCGTCGAATCTAATAATACTTCTATTGTATTAGATTCTTGAAAAATGAATTTTGTAAGTTTCCGGTTCGGTCGTTATAGCATCCTAAAATACTCTTATAGTATTTTAACCTTTATGTTTGGTTCTGGAACTCTTCTGGTGTCTAGGTAAGTTTTAGACTTGTTGCAACACTACAATCACTCCCAAACACATGTTGGTCATATCTCAAATGAATATAGTTGATAAGGATATATTGATCCCAGATATGATTACATAACTGTCCAGGTTTAACCGCAATGTCCAACATCCAAATACTTTTGTTTTGTTCTACTTATGATACAGATTCTGGTACTCGGGTATACTTATATTTTTTAAAATATACTTTTAATTCAGAGCACTTCGACCCCTTAGTGTTTATAGTTGTATAGCATGTAAGGTTTGGTATACTTAGTTCACTATAAACAAGAGCTCTGATACCAATCTGTCGCACCCCCAAACCGGAACGGCGGAAACGTTCGGGGGCTGAGAACGTCATACATAGTATCACAACAATTGTATCATAGCAATCATAGTAAACACAACCAAACATTGAATACATATATGAAAAAGGTTTACATTTACTTGAAACATAGTTTTGTATACGACAAAGATATAATCAAAATAGAAAGACGTGTCACTAATGCTCCGTCTTCTCAAAACTCCCGGAGGTACCTGTCTACTGATTTCCTGAGAATACAAGCAGCTTTGAAAGAGTATCAACATAAAGCTGGTGAGTTCATAAACATTTAGTTTTGGAGAAAAACTGTTCTTTGATCCTTTTGGAAAGTGTTCCTCAAGAAAATCCCTTATTTTCTTATGAAAAACATGATTAAACTCATTCCTTCCATGACTTCCAGGTTCATACTAGTTACGCATAACTCAAGGAGTCATGGGATGAATATGAATATCCGTTAGTTGAATGATAAAAATACCGGTGTTATCCTGGGAAAATCCTATATTTTCCCTAAAAACAAGTTATTGAACTATCCATTCCAAATTGAAAGGTACAAGTATTCACCATACTTATATCGTTTTATGCATTGATCTTTTGGAAACCTTGATTACTATCAGTATATATGAAAGTAGTTTCATTACTTAAAATAAAACTATAAAGAATGAAATCCTGTAAACAAAGATTAGTTTATACTTATTGTGAGTCGTATAACCATACTTGATATGACCTAGAGACCTTTTCAACGTTCTTCAGGCGTTGGTTAAGTAACATTTGTCACCCCATGCATGCCTGCCTAACTGTAGCTAGCAGTTCAGGTGTGGGATTGTCAATCCCGAATAGATTTATTCACAAATCTCATGCTCTCCCTCCAGGAGACTCTGGTTATACTAGGATAGGATTTAATTAAGTACTCCTAAGAGTACGAGTTCGAAGTAGAGCCTCACAATCCTGTATAATCTAGTTTACATGTAAATCAATTTTATTCTCTTGCATTTGAATCCGTTGAATGCAGTATAAAGTAATAATTATACTTAAATAATTATTAAATATTATACTCGTGAGAAAGTATACACCATAAACTGAATCTGTCATAGTTTCTATATATTCACTCATGAATGATATTTGAATTGGTGAAAGCTGTATATTGAGTTTTCCCAAACTATACCCATTATAGTTTACTTGAAATGAGACAAAATTGCTTTGTAGAACCATTCTGAAAACTATGAAATTAGATTTCCAAAATAAGAGCGTCCCTTATGCTCAACATAGTACAAAAGGGATAAAATATCTGAATATTTTATTAAACACGGAAATCGTTGAACTGTATTAATAAGTTTAAAACTTAATAAAATACTTTGTATTTGGCTTGTATTTCCCCCTGAAAACATTAAAAATCGTAAAAGCATAGGGGTATGAAGTCACCTCGAGTGAGTGGTTTGAATGAGGGATCAATATGGGATACTGAGTGTCAAGTGAAGCCTTGAACACGATTGGATACTATTTAACATGTAATAACACATATAGGAGTCAAATTAGGGTATTTCACTGTTAGACACGAAAGGCAACCACTCTAGGGACTTGGAAACACTTGAACTAAGTGTTAAAACCATACGTGATTGAGTGAGGGAGGTGTACGGCCAGCCTATAGGTGTGTACGGCCATGGGTGTGCGGCCCAAGAGTGTACGGTCGTACACTCATGATGAGATGTGACGTTGAGGTGGTTCCAAGGTTATAACTAGCATCCACAAAGTGTTCTAAGTCCCATGCTTAGTTGCAATTCAAGTTTGAGGACTAAAATGATCATCAAAGTGGGTTTGTGGCCATATGGTGTGTATGCGGCCGTACAAAGGGGTGTGCGGTCGTACACCCTTCATGTTCATGCCCAAAATGTCGACTATAAGGTGAATTAAGGCTAGGGTCATGTCCAACTAGAAGATAGGGGTCAAACCCTCACTTTGGAGGGCCTTTAAGGAGTGTACGACCAACCTCATGAGGGTGTGCGGCCGTACTCATTCAAAGGGTGAAGAACATGATCAAACTTCATGAATCACAACTTAGATCAAGAGGTCTTTCAAGTACAACAAGCTAAAGTATGGATTACTCACGTTTTTGAAGCCTTGGAGGGTTCACGGTTGAGTATGCTTGAGAGAAAAGAAGTAGTGTGCAGCCAAGAGAGGAAAGGAATAAATGGAAGGAGGTCTACCCATATATATAGGGGTGGGTGACCCACCACCTTGGGTGTGCGGCCATGAGGGGGCGTACGGCCGTACACCCATGTATACGGCCGCACCCTCCTCCTAAGGGAGTGTATGGCCCGAAAATATTACTATACGACTTGCTGACTCATCCCTAATCTCAACCTTGGTTGTACTTAAGCTTAGCACACTTAAACGAACCCTTTAACAGTGTTAAAAGACAACGGAAACGAGTTTAACATTGGTTGAATTGACTAGATATACAAGATAGAAGTTCCGGGTTGTCACAAGCAAGGGGTTGCATTCATGAACAGTTAGTATCAATACAGGAAGCACATATAAATTATAATAGGTATAATTTATGATTCAAGAACACTAACTCACGGGTCAAGTATACTAGAGTACACTATTTTAGAAGAACAAGGGTTTGATTCAAAACTAAACAAGGGTATACAACTTACTAATACATTTCATGTAAACTAAACAAAGAGCATAATATCAATTATTTATTTCAGAATGATTGAGTTTTCACTGCTATTATACATGTAACGTCTATATGCATTTTATGAGTCAATAGATACAGGTTGTTTATTTATTTCAACAACATAGTTAAAGTCCTGACGTTATAACCAGAATCTTGAGTCGGGGATCGAAACAAGTGTGTATAGATCTGTATTGGGATTGACAACCCCGCACTCAGACTGCTAGCTACAACCGGGCATACACGCCTACGAGTGAAAATCGTTATCAACAGTTTTGACGCCTTCAAAGCGTTGGTTCAGGCCATCTAGTCATAGTATGGTTATAATAACTCATTAAAAAGATATTAACTATATGGTTAGTGTATAATTAACTAAACATGAGTACATTTTCAAAGCACTAGTTTACAAAGATACAATTTACAGTATTACATTACAGTTTACAATAACAGGTGATAGAGCCAGGCACACTCACTGTCACATCCCGCTAAAGCGAAAACACGAGGCGTGGCAGTATAAAGGGTTTCATAGAAAAAGTTAAAAGACAACACCAACCATAGTATTAAAAATCATTACAAATTTACAATGGGTTTGAACAACTTTTAAAAGAAATTACAATGAAAATAGAAATACAACACATGCGAGTGCTCCTAAAAGTGATGTGTCCCTAAGTGCCACTTACTCGATGATTCCTGAAAAAGCATGTAAAACGAGCGTCAAGTATAAAAATAGTTGGTGAGTACTCACAGATAAAATAATAATAATAATAATAGTTTCATGAATCGAAATCAAGTCTTGACAAAAGTTTCCATTAATGAAAATATATTGTTAAAATGAGTAATCAAGTTCATTGCTGCAAGGAGCAAACAATTTCATTGCTAAAACATGTATATAAGTTTCCAATAATAAAATTTCGATGTTGTAATGAGAAACAAAGTTCATTGCTATAATGAGAAACAAAGTTCATTGCTATAATTAATAAACAAGTTTATTGCCATAATTAATAACAATTTTGTATGTGTATGAGCAAACAATGAGTTCACAACCAAGCCTATGACTGATGCCCTATCAAGATCTATGCTTATCGTTCCATAGATTAATATGGTATCATGCACTCAAGCAATCGGCCGAGTGAGGAGTTGTCAATTCCTAATAGCGCTATCCATAATGACCATTGGCTCAAAGAGTTAATGGTTGGATTAAAGTGTAAGAGAAGGGACTTAAGACAATAAGGGCTCATGTTTCAAGTTGCATAAACTTACATAGCAAAATATTGCAATCCAGTTTGATACAAATTAGTTTGAATACAACGAACAATAAATAGTTTTTCGGACATGCTTTTCCACCCCAAAACATAAAAACCGAAAATAGGGGAGTGGTGAATACTCACAATACATTGAGATGATGCAAATGATGCATTGATCTAAGTTCCACTTGTACCACTACCGAATCCTACAATAATGGTATACGCTAGTGAGTCTCTAGTCGAAATTTAGTGCTAATATACTTACCACTACAATATAATTATGCCAATATTGTGTCAAAATTTAATATTGATAAGTTACAAACATTTTTTGAAATGGTGAAAATTTATAACTCATGTGATTAAGACAATTTTGGATATTAATTTCCAGATTTTTATAATATTAATTGAGGGTATTTCAACCCATTTAAATGTGTTTTTACGCTCCTAAAAATCCAAAATATTATCAAACAGTTTCCAAAAATTGTCAAACTTTCCATTTTCATTCTAAATATAGCAGTTGTCTTCCATAAATTTTTCTTTGAATTTTTGATCTGATTAACTATTTTTCCAAAATTTTAAGCCTTCATAACAATATAAATTCATGAAAAAAATAGCATCCAAATGATAAAAATTTCCAAACTTTTTATGAAACTGCCATTAGACATACTTAAGCTGGGAAAAATATAAAAATGGATTTATATACTGTTTAACCCGATTTTATGATTTTTGTTCATTTATTCTAATAAAAATATAAATAAATAGAAAACTATTTCCAAAATTATCCAAACTTTGTTTAACACTGTTATAATACATATAGAAGTTATGAAAAATATAAAACATATTTTTAAATTAGTTTTTCTATTTTTCTTTGTTTTATGCTCTTGAATAATCATTAAATGGTGAATAATTATCAATCTGTTAAATTAAATTACTAAAAAATTTTAAACTTCATTTACAGTGTACATAATCTGGGAAAAACACCAATGGTGATTTTTATATAGTGTAATCCGATTTTGTGGATTTAAGTGTATTTAGTCTTAGAAAATAGGAGGAAAATAGTATACTGAATTAGAAAATTATCAAAATTTTTATTTAGTGTTCTAATATAGTTTAAGGTCTTATGGTAGATTGTCATGAATTTTGAATGAGTACAAATATTTTTTCCCTTTATTAGTCCATTATAAATACAAAAATTAGGGAAAAATAGGAATGCATTATCAAAAATTCTGAAAATACGTTTATGAGTACTCCACAATAGGTAGGAGCTACGAAAATTATTAGATAGACTTTTAAAATTACTTAAAGTGGTTTTATGATTTATTTGAATTAAACAAAAAGAAAATTAAAAATCATAGCAAAATGTAACAAAAATAGATGCAACTTACTGAGAAGTTATCATTCACTTTAGGGGTCATCCACGAATTTACCTATGATTTATAGACCTTAGAAAGTATTTTATATGAATTATTGCCCTATTTTCTTGCAATAATTATAATAATTCGAGAAAAACGAATTATTTTATGAAAGTTTGCAGAACATCTCATTTTGTTGATGGAATTCGGGGAAAAATCGGATTTGGTCAGAAAAGAAGTTTTATATATTTATTCGGGAATAAATCCTTAATGAACCTATTTGAATGCTTTTAAACAACAAACTTTGATGATCAAGCCTCTAAGCTTGAAGATCATCACATGCATGTTGGTCTTTGGGTGAAATAATATCACCATAATCATAAAAATCGTGGCTATGAACATGCATGTGAATAATCTCAAAGAAAAGTGTTTATGGAGAAGAAGAAATAGTAAAACTTGAAGGAATAGTGAAGTAGAAATCGATTTTACCTTCAAGAACACCAAAATATGATGAAGATTTCAAGTTTGAGGAGTGTTCTTGGGTTTGTTTGCTGGAAAATTTCATGGTTCTTAGGGGGAGGAAAGAGAGAAAATGTGTGTGAGAGTGTGAGAGAGAAATGAAGTGTGGAGAAAAGGAGAAATGATTTATATTTTTGGGGAAATAGAGTATTAGGGTTTTCAAGTAAGAGAGAGAGGAGAGAGGTCCGAAATTTTTGAGGTATTCTACCCTCTTTCTTTTTTTATTTTATAAAAATTTCAATTCTTTTATAAAAATATTAAACTTTTTATAAAATATATACACCCTAACCAATTTTTTTTCATGAAACCTTGATTTTTGACTTATAAATTAAGGGTGAATGTTAATGACTTAAATTTTTATTTTCCTTGATTATATTTCCCTGAATTTAATTATTTTAAGATAATATTATAAGTTTCATAACTATTTTTATAGAATTCTTGATGTTAAATTTTATAAATTTGAGGTTTTAGGGTTTTTAGGGTTTTAAGATTTAATAAATCTTTAGATATCGAAATCAATAGAATCTTTGAGACTTCAATTTATCTTATAGTATTATAACTCTTTTATAGTTATAAATAATATTTGTAACTTATTTTATCGGTTTATTGGCATTCTATGTAGTGGTTTCGAGATTCAAACGAAATTGAGGAATCAAGTATACTAGTCCTAGTTTTCAACTTTGACTTAAGTTTCTATGAGGCTCCAACCTAATTTCTACTACTAGGTCAAGTGCATAATGTGTGTATATGATTCATGAAAAGGTGTTCGAGTCAAAGAGTGACCCGAATATGGATAGTCTCTACAGTTAAGTAGTTATAGAATTCACATATCAATGTGAAATCTAAGTACACCATCCATTGTTTCTATCTGTTTCCAAGTTTCTACTAGGTTATAACTTAGCTTCTAGTTACTAAGTCTAATATGTGTTGTGCCTCTATGTGCAACTAAGTCTATTCAAATCTAGAACCGACACGAATTTTGACAGTTGTCACAGTCTCCCCCGGTTGAAAGAATTTCGTCCCGAAATTCAGTTCGTGACGAATTCTATTAGAACTCAACTGGATGCAATTGTACAATTGGAGAGGTGGTGACTTGGAGAACTCTTTGATTATTTTGGGTTAATTCTCCAAGGGAAGAGCCTAATTATTTAGCTATAATCAAAGTAATGTTTCCTTAATTCGAGTTCTGCAGTCTAGATTGTGGGAAATTAGGATCTTGGAAATCATGACCCAACCATGGCGACCTAGTCGAAAACGATTATCTAGTTATATATTTTCTAACTTAAGAGAGTGCTATAACTTTTGCTAAAGCACCGACTACATTAAGTGTTAAGTCCGCATTGATCCTTAAGTCGCATTCTAAATCATCGCTACGTGTAAATTTTTCGCCTAATAACGAAGAGATTAGGAACAATTTGTTCGCTTCCGGGTTGGATACTAAATCTGGAAAAGATATATTCTGAAATAAGAAGGGGTAGCACGAATGAAGGAGAAGCGATTGAGGATAAGTTCCTAAAGATACGTACTAAGGGTAGGCAACGAAGTTTTGGTATATCTCAAATGTAAAGACTATTTAAGTGTCGTCTATCAAAGAAATTACGAAATGGTCAAAGATTTCTAAAGCTATATTTACTACTACTAGTACTCTCTCTACAATAAAATCGTATTCAAAGAATATATATATTTAGAGAGTCATTGTTTTTAATGAAGGCGGTGAAAGTTTATGATAAATTAAATCACATTGTGTAGATAGCATTTTGAGTGCTTAGAAATAATAATTAATCTCACTGTGATCAGAATGTGTAGTAATTCCAAGATAATGAAGATACATGTGTGGCGATCAAACGAAGTAGTAAAATAATATGAAGATTAATTAAGGTTACATATTTAAGTCATCAATAAAGGAATTTATACATAAATATTTTGATTACTCTTTTGAAAAATTGTCTAATTGTCTAAGTCAGGACAAATTCAAGCTTACGAGTCAGAATATTTATGAAAACAAGGTTGAGAGTTTAGGAACTCATTGAAAATTGAAAAGTAGAATGCTATTTTAAGAAGTGAGTAAGAATATCGATCATCGAAAATAGTGCATCTCAATTCAGCGATTGTATCAAAAACAATCATATGAAGGATAGATAATCGTAATATTTTATAAAAATATAAATTTATGTTTTTAAGAAGAAGAAAATAAGAAAATTTGTCCTTCACATATACTTTCCGGTTTTAGAAAAGTGATAAGCATAAGGGTATTCATCTTGTGTATTCATTATAAGGAAAATTACAATGAAAATTGTATTTTAAATCAAGTTTCCGAATTTAGAACGAAATAGCAAATGTAAATACAGATTACTTACTTACTATAGATTTTATAATAAAAATAAAATGTATGTGATAAAAGGAGTAATTGAATATATCAAAGTTGACTAAACCAAAATTATGTCTCACGACTATACACATATTAATTGCTCAAAACGAAAGGGTAGACTTCTACTCTGCATGTGTAAGAACATGGTACCAAAGAAGCAAAATAGACAAAAACAAAGTTAGACAATATATTATGTTATTATTATGGGTGTTCGAGATCTGAAATCAGAAGGAGAGCAAGAAATCAAGTGTGGGGGAAAGAAAAGGAAGGAAGTAGCAATGATTGCTATTGTTAAAATTTTAAGATCAATAATTATATGTAGATTTAAAACTTAGGTTGAGATATATTTCAATCTTCAATAATTGATGTATGTTGATGATTAAATAGACATGTGGATGTTTTAAAGTGTTTGCTAGAAATCATGAGTTATCTATTAAGTTAAACTCCATTTGTGAAAAAGAAGAAACACTAAAACTTGTAATTGAAAATCAGACAGTTTTGACCTTTTTGACTGGAGTCCAACAATGGTTAAAACAGATACGGTAAAGACCTAACATATTTAGATGAATAATTGTGCATTGTCGAAAGCGCGTCACTGGAATTTTAAAAGTGAACACTAAGTTTTGCAATTCTTTAAATTTTAGAAACTTTACAAATTATAAAACTAATTTGAAATAAAATAAACAAATGAGGTATGTTGGAAATGTAGGAATTAGAGATTTCTTAAAAACATGTTTAAATTAGAAAGTTGTAAAAATACCATGTTGGGTTTCAAGAAAACACATTTAAGTAAAGTACAATGCCTAACTGAGAAAGTGGTCAAAAAGTCAAAACAAAAGTGGTTTAAAGATCCGATGAAGCTTTTGTTGGATTAATGTCTAAGTCCATAACTATAATTGGTAAGACTTGACCCGACCCGACATGGTCCATTTGGGTTGCATGGCATCATGCATTTGGATAGACTAAAATGAGAGAAATAACACTTAAGGTTTATTAATATATTATAAGTTCTAATATATTAATAAGGTTATTTAATTAGTATTGATCAAGAATTAATTTGGAATTAATTAAGTGATCAAAAGGAGACTAATTAAATATATGGGTTGATTGTGTAAATCATTTATTCTTTTATATGTGGGCTTGTGATCCAAGATTCCTTATGTTGGACTAAGTCCATGGGGTGACCCATGGATACTCCATGGAGGTTAAAATCCATGGAGCATAAGGAATGGGTAAAGTTATGAGTTACATGGTGTAACCCTAATAGCCACCATATAAAAGAATCCAATGGCTCAAGAAATCGGGGACTATGTGTGAGGAAAAAGGGCTAGCCAATTTTATGAAGTGTTCCAATTTCTCTCAAGTGATTCCATGTGCATTTGATGTTGTGTGAACCATTTGAGGTGTCACACTTGGGGCACTAGTCACTCAAGCTTCATGAAGACATTCTACATCAAAGAGGTATGTAATTCTAACTTGAGATATTCATTTGAATCAATGTTATTATGCTAGTTAGGATGAATACCTTGGAAAGTTCATATTTGCATGTGTAATAGAGAAAACATAGATCCAAGGTATTTAGGGTTGCATGTACACTTAGGAGTGTTAGAATGCTCAAAACCCTACAGTGGTATCAGAGCGTAGGATTGTTTTCAATTATACTTGATGCAAATTGCTGAAAAATGCTGAAAAGGTCAAATTTCGGGCATTCTGGGCACTGGACTCGCCGAGTCCACTGATGAACTCGCCGAGCCCATGAAGAAAATCATCCTACTCATCGAGTAGGTTCATACACTCGACGAGTAGGAGCCCGTGTCAGCATATCTTCGAGTTTTTTGGCTAGAAATGGACTAAGAACATTACCATAAGCTGTTTTTGAACCTATAAACCTATTTTTGATGTGGTAATGTTCATTCTAATCCAATTTCAAAGATAATTGTCAATAGATTCATGTTTTGTATTAGTTTAATGGTTAGTCTAATTACATGAAAAAGTTTGATTAAATTATCTTGTTCTTATGAGTTGCTTAGATTAATAGAAAAATTATTAGAAATTGTTGTTTTCAATCCATTTTAATCTAAGAGATGAATCTAAAATGTGTTTGTGTAAGTTGTCCTCAAGTTACATGAAAAGTCACATTAAAGTTTCTTAAAACTCATAAAAGTTGGCAAAGGTTACAAAATGAAGAGTCTTTTCTTCATTGAATGGTTTTATGACTCCATAAATTGTCCTCAAGTTATGGAGGTTCAAGAGTCACTTCATTAAGTAATAAAATGTGTAACCTTAATTAGTTCCATAAGTTACAAAAAATAAAGAAAAGTTACATTCTTTCATTAGTTTAAAGTCTTCCATAACTTGTCCTCAAGTTATGGAACTTGAAGAGTTTTTTTTAATTAAAACTACTTTAAACACATAAGTTATGGAATTAATTAGTTTTGAATAGTTTCAAAACTTGCCCTCAAGTTTTGGAATTTGAAAAGTTTACTCTTATGAATACTTTAATTCCAAGTTAAGCCCTTAGAATTTTAAAAGTTAAAATTCAACACTTATACTTTATAACATTATAAGTTAATAATAATATATATATATATATATATATATATATATATATATATATATATATATATATATATATATATGTATGTATGTATAAGAGAAAGTCAGTCTTACCGTTAGTAGGCCTCATTCACGAAGCCGGTCTATAAGGGGGGTATAAGGTTACTGCCTATAAAATGGCAGTTTAATGGGTGTCCACTCTCAGCCACCGCTTCCTTGACTGGTGGAGGGTCGTTAGCCGAACGGGTAGGACAAGGACTATAATTCTCCCTTAACTAAAAGTATTAATGATAAATACTAAGTAACTAAACATTTATAAATTCCCAATCTTAGTTACTTAGGAAAATGTGAATTTGGTGCTAACCCATGAAATTACACTTTGCACTTTGTTTAAGTCGGTGAGTGGAGCGTGTGTGGTTAACCGGCACACTAACTCGTATTTAACAAGGTAGGCAAAGGGTAACTTAATGTTTATCATAGTATCGATGGAGCGTGTGTGGTTAACCGACACATCGATTGAGGGGTAAACACTTAAGGGTACCAAGTATATTTGCATGGTTATTCACACCATGTTTTGTGATCCTCGGCATCCCAGTCACAAAACCTGAAGGGCACACTCGAGACTGAAACATGCCATTGAACAGTTCAATGAATCTCAAAAGAATCTAGGAGTTTCAAAACCAATTAAAACCTAATAATACATTTCGTTTATCTTGCTGGATATTGGTGAATCGTCATTCACCTACCTTCAAATATTTTATAGCTTGGATTACGGCATCCCTCTTCCAAGTTATAAAAGTATTGTGTTGGGTCCTAGCCTTAATATTTCATATTGGGTGTTATATTAAAGACTTTAAATCAACTATCTTGAATATCTCCCAAAAAGATGATCGTCCCAAATCTCTTAAAACAAGTTTTCCTAAAATGAAGATGATGTCCCATGGAAATCATACTTCTTTCACCTCCTCTAATTATTCTCCCTAACCCACAAGTTCCTGAAAAGTTTAAGGTCACTCAAGCCCTATTGGCAAGCAAAGGTCTATGTGTGATCACATCTTGGAGATGTAGTCACATATTGACAAGCCGGGAGAGTTGGGTGTCAAAGTCCAGAGGAAGCTGATGATCAATCACTTTCTAAGTCACATAGTGATTTCCTTTGGGACTCCTATGAAACAGGCTATGACAAGACCCTTAATGATCTTATCTATTTGCTAAGATCAACTTCCTAAAACTTTATGGACATTGACAATGATGACATTGGATATCCAGTAAAGCTGTCTCTTCCCAATGGAAAGGGATCGGCCATAGTCAACTCGGTTGCCCAAATGGTAAAGAGAAAGGCTAAGTCTGAGATAGTCCCATTATCAAGGTTCCATTGCCAAAGAAAGGGGCATTGGTTGCGAAGCTGCCAAATTTACCTAAGGATGTTAAAGTCAATAAGTTTGACTCTACTTCAGGTAAAGTACACTATCTAACTCTGCTAAGTTTCTATTATGAGATTCTTGATACATGATGTGACTGGGTCACATGGTGATGTTTTAAGAATCAAAGAAAAAGTGAAGAAACTTAAAGAAAGAATATGCTGAATCTGATCGCGTAGATGGATTTCTATCACATAGTTTGAAGATCGGATTCTTGAGCTACTTCTTTGGAGTTATGATATTTTGCTTAGGAATAGATAACAACAAGTTTTCATATGGATTGTAAGGATGAGTTTTTCCGCAAAGTTTTAAAATAAAAGGTAAATCTTTTGATTTTATTTATTTTAAAATATCCTTACAATGACATTTGTGAAAAACTGTGTTGCTTATAAGATTCCATTAAGAGCAAGAGTGGAAATATGAATTTGATTCTTTCATTTATGGTAGTGTCTAAATTTACCAAATAAGGAAAGATTCTCATCACCCAAGTTTCAATTGGACCGAAACTTGGAATCATGCAATTTGTAGAGCATGATGAATGAGAACCTTCAAGCATTCGATAAATTAAGACTAACTACTTGTTCACGTGGATGTGTGAGTCAAGTAACGGACTAAGGGATCGAGTACACATTCTTGTGCACTGATTAAGTCCACAACAAAAGATCGATAAGACTATTCGTCATGATTTATTAAAGTTTAGTAAATATGGTTATACTTACAGGCTTAAGTATAATTCTGAAGCATTGGAAAAAATTTCAGTGTATGGCGGAACGAATGAGAAGAATCAAATCAGGTAGAAGGATAAAAGGTTCTCAAATCTGAAAAGATGGGAGAGTACTTTAGTATTATGTTATATAATCATCTTAATGATTAAGATACCTTATCACAATTCATCCTCTAAGTGCATTCTGGTAGCTAAGAAGAGGAGTTATGAATTGTTGAAGTGGTTAAATCAAGAAGATGAGTCATATTTCATTCCAAAACAATTCTTAGAGTCATACTCCAAGATTGTAACTTGAGTGACATGTCTTAAAGAAGGTTTAAAAACACTTGTCAAATGTAAGAGTAAAAGGTTTCTACTCTTGTACATTTGAAATTGGTAAGTTGTGATGTTTTGGATAAAACAAAGACCAACTAAGGCCAATTGTGTGAAGTGTTTGTCTAGATTAGAATCCACAATATCTCTTGAATATTTGACAAGAGAGTCTTATATGTCAAGAGGACAGTGGGAGTCCTAAAAGGTCTTGAAAATCTCAAGAACTAATCAAGAATAAAACCTAAAGTTCTTGACTAGCACACGACTTGAGGTTTATAACCTATCGCGTTGACTATTTCTGTGTCCATTCCAATTAAAGTTGGCTTTGCATATGAGTTCTTAGAGTTCTCAATTGGTTGCACAGCAACTTGGAAGCAATGGCAAACCCTTGAGCTGCCAGATGGCAAGAAATTAAGATTGAGTTCAGTCCATATGAGTTTGAATTTGTCATTATCCTTGTCTTGTTACTATGGTTTTGACAATTCACATGGATAAGAACACATACACCATTAAATCTAAGTGTCATAAGGTTTCTCTCCGATTCATGAAAATGATGGTGAGGAAACACTTTCACTTAGTAGATTTTAACTAGATAGCAATTGTGATATTTGCATTCTCAAAGTCGTTAGTGGAGCATGTGTGGTTAACCGGCACACTAACATGGACTTGTGAGAAGTGACAAAGGTCTAAACAATTGAGACTATGATTACGACATCCCTTTTCATAGTTCTTAAAATTGTTTAGACACACAAGTGTGCTATCTAAGGCAAGGTGTATGATTTTGATAAAGTTTTATCAAAGCAATCTAGCATCAGAAATCTGAACTTTGGTAAGAAAGTCAATAAAGTATTGTTTTCCTAGAAGTTCAGCTGATTTCTGAGTACATGTCAAAGCTAGTGGGAGCATAAGTGTTATGCTAATAATCATCGTGTTAGTGGGAGCATGATAATTATGATAAAGGTTGCAAGTTAGCAATGTTAATTATAGAAAACAAAAGGTTTCAATTGGGAAAAAGTTGTTTTGCTATAATTAAGGGAGAGGAAATTATACTTCATCTCAAATCTAAAAGTTTAGATTGAGGTTTTAAATCGTATTTAGTCAAGGATATATATATGAATTTCATGTTGGAATGGCTCAACATAAGGAAATTCTATATATGGGTCCATTATTTGCGTTCTAAAATTCGATTATGATTACGACATCCCTTTTCATAATCTGAATTATGAGAACTTGGCAAATTGAAATTGAAATATTATAGCAAAAGACTGGTTTAGTCTTTATGTGAGACATCATGAATCGTGTCCCATATGCTTCGGATATAGGATCGATTACATGTGCTATATTCATCCTTTCTAAAATTTTCCAAATGTCTGGGGCATTAAGAAGGGAAAAGGTCTAGAACTGGATATGACTAAAAGGATTAAGCAATTGTCGAGGACAATCTAAGGTTTACCAAAGATTGGTTGCTCAAGGACAGTTGGAAGTATAGTGCTAATTCTGGAAGGACCATATTGACATAATCTGTAAGGAGGCAACTCTTGTTCAGAAGTGATAGTCAAAATGGAATATGGAAATGTTTCAAAGTTAGAAATTATTCAATCTGTGTAAGATTAGGAAACTTAATGCAAGAAGGATGTTTCCAAGGAGTTGATCTCCTTGGAATGCTCTGTAATGTTTGTTGTCAAGTCATTGTGACTTTGTGCATAATCATTACAAGAGGATCAATGCATATAAGTTTAGAATCTAACAGATTTCAGTAAATGGCATGAATTTGGAATTCTTGCATTTACAAGAAGGATTTGGGACTGTGAAAAGAGAATCATTGAAGTTATGTTCAATTGATCTATTTCACAAAGTAAAGATCATAGACAAACATAGTATGCATACTTGGTGTATGGCATGACTAGTGTTTAGAAAACATAGTGTACATGCTTGGAGCATGGGACACCTATTGTTTTAATTCAAGTATAAAGTTGATAGTTTGAAACAGTATACAATGAATAATGTGTAATCATATGGTGATAAATAAAAGGTGTTTTATTTATATTCATATGTTCTGAGACCATATTGGATTCAATTATTATTGTGTTTCACTTTGCATGTTTTGACTTCCAGAATAACTAGGTCATTCTTCCTGAATGATTAAGTTATTCAAACCATCCACAGTCGGTCATATGTTGGAAGTAGATATGAATCAAGACTGTCATGGGTTGGGCTTGTAGAGGTCTAAGATGTGGGACAAGGTGGTGCTACAACACTCATGAGTGCTCATAAGTTCTGAGTATTGGATTCAACCCGCGCTCATTGGAATCACTTCATGGATTTTATCACGAGTGATCATGAGACGATAATATCTTATATTCTTCAAACCTAGAGATATGAGTTGTTACTATGAGTTGATTATACATTGATTGCACGAAAACGCATTGGTAACTCGATGTTATAAAACGTGCCTTTGTGTATGATTCAACAAGTAGTAGAACAAGCCATATGAGTCGAAGTTTATCCATTCCTTTTACCTGCGGGATAAAAGCGATATCTGTGGGCCCCTCGATGGTTTGGTGATGACAAATATAAGTGCTCGGCCGGGCCTGGACTGATTTGATTTGTTCAATTAGTCAGTCGTCATAAATCGGAAATCGGGAAACAACAAATGGACAGAGAGAATGATTATAATCCATGTCTCAGTCCATATGATATCTAGAATGGAGGAATATATTATCCCTTATCTAATGGACAAGTCATTGACAAAGGTCAGAGATCATCGACAAGGTCAGAGTTCGACAGAAGCTTTTGAGAGCTACGATTGCCAGTCGGTTCTTGAAGTCGTACGCAATAATAGTTTTAGACTTATCTAAGTGGGAAACTGTTGGATTAATGTCTAAGTCCATAACTATAATTGGTAAGACTTGACCCGACCCGACATGGTCCATTTGGGTTGCATGGCATCATGCATTTGGATAGACTAAAATGAGAGAAATAACACTTAAGGTTCATTAATATATTATAAGTTCTAATATATTAATAAGGTTATTTAATTAGTATTGATCAAGAATTAATTTGGAATTAACTAAGTGATCAAAAGCAGACTAATTAAATATATGGGTTGATTGTGTAAATCATTCATTCTTTTATATGTGGGCTTGTGATCCTAGATTCCTTATGTTGGACTAAGTCCATGGGGTGACCCATGGATACTCCATGGAGGTTAAAATCCATGGAGCATAAGGAATGGGTAAAGTTATGAGTTACATGGTGTAACCCTAATAGCCACCATATAAAAGAATCCCATGGCTCAAGAAATCAGGGACTATGTGTGAGGAAAAAGGGCTAGCCGATTTTATGAAGTGTTCCAATTTCTCTCAAGTCATTCCATGTGCATTTGATATTGTGTGAACCATTTGAGGTGTCACACTTGGGGCACTAGGCACTCAAGCTTCATGAAGACATTCTACATCAAAGAGGTATGTAATTCTAACTTGAAATATTCATTTGAATCAGTGTTATTATGCTAGTTAGGATGAATACCTTGGAAAGTTCATATTTGAATGTATAATAGAGAAAAACATAGATCCAAGGTATTTAGGGTTGCATGTACACTTAGGAGTGTTAGAATGCTCAAAACCCTACAGCTTTTACCCATGTCATGAACATCAATGTCATATATTTAAGTTTTATAGAATAAAGTCTCAACACTTTTATAAAAGCAAATGTTTCTAAGTTTTTCGAAAACATGATAAAATGGTAAGCAAGGTTGAAAATGGTTTATATGCCCATAAAAGCACACCTATCCATTGAAATGTATTTGAAATGAAATTGAAATAGCAAGGTTAAAACCAATATTGTTTAAATTGTGTTTTGAAGAGAAGTGTTGAGTTAAAGCAAGCTGTCGAAAGATTTTAGTGAGTTAAATAAAACCGATGAAGTGAAATATCTTTTTGATGGAAGATTAAGAAGGAACAAGTAGATTAGTGTAGCTGATCGTACCTAAATACTAAGGCGAGTAACGATGTCTTTTCCCCAAAATAAAGGACAAGAAAAATTGTTTGTAAAACATTTTTAAGTGTCAATGCAATTTCCGACCTTTTATAAAGCTCAAAGGGATATCCTATGTTAAGTTTTAAGCTTAAGGTGGAAACAACCTAAAGCTAAATTCGTAGCGTGGTAATAAGGTCTCACGTATGGGTTAAACCTCCATGTCTCCTCGTGAGTCGAACTCGGAATGCTTGCCAATGGTATCCAAGTGATTACTTAGTGGAGAGTCATCTACCTCCTTACGTGATGCTCCAATTTTCATCCGTGTGGGTATCGGAACGCTTTCCTAGTTGTAACTATAGTACGAAGATGATGAAGAGGTATTGAGGAATAATTGGAATATGTTTCGACTTACGATTATTACTAGTGTATATCTAGCTACTAACCTTACATCTAAAGTCAACAGCTACCGAGGAATAATCATTCTCAGTACTAAGTGCATTTCTCCTAGAGTGGCTAGTGATATAACCTAAGTGGTTAACCTAGCACTTGATAAGGGATAAGATTATTTCTAAATAAAGGTATTGTTATAAAAGTGCACTTAGTTTCTAAGTGTATCTAGATGAATGCCTATAATATGCAATGCCCGTACGCACACGAAAAAATTTGTTTTTCAAAAGTTTAAGTTGAAAATTGTTTTGAACATAATTCTACTATAACCATTTCCAGCCTCACATTAACTTTCCTTAATTAAGCATAGTTGGCCAGACTATACTTAATTAAAGTCCAATAATGTGTACTCGAATTAGTTATACCAGTAGTATGTTCAGTATTTAAAAAATGTTTTGCAATTTTTTGGCTATAGTTGTGGTTCTCCAAAGGAAAACCGGTATTCTCTATAACCTTCGGCTCTGATACCATTTCTGTCACACCCCGCTAAAGCGGAAACACGAGGCGTGGCAGTATAAAGGGTTTCATAGCAAAACTTAAAAGACAACACCAACCATAGTATTAAAAATAATTACAAATTTACAATGGGTTTGAACAACTTTTAAAAGAAATTACAATGAAAATTGAAATACAACACATGTGAATGCTCCTAAAAGTGATGTGTCCCTAAGTGCCACTTACTCGATGATTCCTGAAAAAGCATGTAAAACGAGCGTCAACTATAAAAATAGTTGGTGAGTACTCACAGATAAAAAAATAAAAATAATAATAATACTTTCATGAATCGAAATCAAGTTTTGATAAAAGTTTCCATAAATGAAAATATATTGTTAAAATGAGTAATGAAGTTCATTGCTGCAAGGAGCAAACAATTTCATTGCTAAAACATGTATATAAGTTTCCAATAATAAAATTTTGATGTTGTAATGAGAAACAAAGTTCATTTCTATAATGAGAAACAAAGTTCATTGCTATAATTAATAAACAACTTTATTGCCATAATTAATAATAATTTTGTATGTGTATGAGCAAACAATGAGTTCACAACCAAGCCTATGACTGATGCCATATCAAGATCTATGCTTATCGTTCCATAGATTAATATGGTATCATGCACTCAAGCAATCGGGCGAGTGAGGAGTTGTCAATTCCTAATAGCGCTATCCATAATGACCATTGGCTCAAAGAGCTAATGGTTGGATTAAAGTGTAAGAGAAGGGACTTAAGACGATAAGGCCTCATTTTCAAGTTGCATAAACATACATAGCAAAATATAGCAATCCAGTTTGATACAAATTAATTTGAATACAACGAACAATAAATAGTTTTTCGGACATGCTTTTCCACCCCAAAACATAAAAACCGAAAATAGGGGAGTGGTGAATACTCACAATAGATTGAGATGATGCAAGTGATTCCTTGATCTAAGTTCCACTTGTACCACTACCGAATCCCACAATAATGGTATACGCTAGTGAGTCTCTAGTCGAAATTTAGTGCTAATATACTTACCACTACAATAGAATTATGCCAATATTATGTCAAAATTTAATATTGATAACTTACAAACATTTTTCTGAAATGGTGAAAATTTATAACTCATGTGATTAAGACAATTTTGGATATTAATTTCCAGATTTTTATAATATTAATTGAGGGTATTTCAACCCATTTAAATGTGTTTTTAAGCTCCTAAAAATCCAAAGTATTATCAAACAGTTTCCAAAAATTGTTAAACTTTGCATTTTCATTCTAAATACAGTAGAGGTCTTCCATACATTTTCCTTTGAATTTTTGATATGATTAACTATTTTTCCAAAATTTTAAGCCTTCATAACAATATAAATTCGTGAAAAAAATAGCATCCAAATGATAAAAATTTCCAAACTTTTTATGATACTGACATTAGACATACTTAAGCTGGGAAAAATTTAAAAATGGATTTATATACTGTTTAACCTGCTTTTATGTTTTTTGTTCATTTATTCTAATAAAAAATTAAATAAATAGAAAACTAGTTCCAAAATTGCCCAAACTTTGTTTAACGTTGTTATAATATATATATAGAAGCTGTGAAAAATATAAAACATATTTTTAAATTAGTTTTGCTATTTTTCTTTGTTTTATGCTCTTGAATAATCATTAAATGGTGAATAATTATGAAACTATTAAATTAAATTACCAAATTTTTTTTAAACTTCATTTACAGTGTACATAATCTAGAAAAAATACCAATGATGATTTTTATATCGTGTAATCCGATTTTGTGGATTTAACGGTATTTAGTCTTAGAAAATAGGAGAAAAATAGTATACTGAATAGAAAAATCATTAAATTTTTTATTTAGTGTTCTAATATAATTTAAAGTCTTATGGTAAATTTTCATAAATTTTGGATGAGTACAAATAGTTTTTCCGTTATTAGTCCATTATAAATACAAAAATCAGGGAAAAATAGGAATCCATTATGAAAAATTCTGAAAATATTTTTCTGAGTACTCCACATTAGGTAGAAGCTGCGAAAATTATTATATAGACTTTTCAAATTACTTAAATTTGTTTTATGATTTATTTGAATTAAACATAAAGAAAATTCAAAATTATAACAAACAGTAACAAAAATCGATGCGACTTAGTGAGAAGTTATCAGTCACTTTAGGGGTCATCCACGAATTTACCTATGATTTATAGACCTCAGAAAGTATTTTATATGAATTATTGCCCTATTTTTTTGCAATAATTATAATAATTCGAGAAAAATGAATTATTTTCTGAAAATTTATAGAACATCTCACTTTGTTGATGGAATTCTGGGAAAATCGGATTTGGTCAGAAAAGAAGTCTTAGATATTTATTTGGGAATAAATCCTTAATGAACCTATTTGAATGCTTTTTAACAACAAACTTTGATGATCAAGCCTCTAAGCTTGAAGATCATCACATGCATGATGGTTTTTGGGTGAAATAATATCACCATAATCATCAAAATCGTGGTTATGAACATGCATGTGAATAATCTCAAAGAAAAGTGTTTATGGAGAAGAAGAAAGAGTAAAACTTGAAGGAATAGTGAAGTAGAAATCGATTTTACCTTCAAGAACACCAAAATATGATGAAGATTTCAAGTTTGAGGAGGGTTCTTGGGTTTGTTTGCTGGAAAATTTCGTGGTTCTTAGGGGGAGGAAGAGAGAAAATGTGTGTGAGAGTGTGAGAGAGAAATGAAGTGTGGAGAAAAGGAGAAATGATTTATAGTTTTGGGGAAATAGAGTATTAGGGTTTTCAAGTAAGAGAGAGAGGAGAGAGGTCCAAAATTTTTGAGTTATACTACCCTCTTTCTCTTTTTATTTTACAAAAATTTCAATTCGTTTATAAAAATATTAAACTTTTTATAAAATATAGACCCTAACCTACTTTTTATTCATGAAACCTAGATTTTTGACTTATAAATTAAGGGTTAATGTTAATGACTTAAAATTTTATTTTCCTTGATTATATTTCCCTGAATTTAATTATTTTAAGATAATATTATAAGTTTCATAACTATTTTTATAGAATTCTTGATGTCAGATTTTATAAATGTTAGGTTTTAGGGCTTTTAGGGTTTTGAGATTTAATAAATCTTTAGATATCAAAATCAATAGAATCTTTGAGCCTTCAATTTATCTTATGGTATTATAACTCTTTTATAGTTATAAATAATATTTGTAACTTATTTTATCGGTTTTTTGGCATTCTATGTAGTGGTTTCGAGATTCAAACGAAATTGAGGAATCAAGTATACTAGTCCTAGTTTTCAACTTTGACTTAAGTTTCTATGAGGCTCCAACCTAATTTCTACTACTAGGTCAAGTGCATAATGTGTGTATATGATTCATGAAAAGGTGTTCGACTCAAAGAGTGACCCGAATATGGATAGTCTCTACAGTTAAGTAGTTATAGAATTCACATATCAATGTGAAATCTAAGTACACCATCCATTGTGTCTATTTGTTTCCAAGTTTCTAGTAGGTTATAACTTAGCTTCTAGTTACTAAGTCTAATATGTGTTGTACCTATATGTGAAACTAAGTCTAGTCAAATCTAGAACCGACTCGAATTTTGAAGGTTGTCACACTCCCTTTTACAGGTTTTACAAAAGAATACAAATACAGAACACTAGTTTAAAAATAGAATGGTTTTATGAGATTAAAACTACTTTTCTTATACAGTAGAAAATATAGGATGTTCTGGAACAGTTTATATATTTAAAGAACAGAAAACATACTTTCAAACATAAATACTTATGCACTCACTCAACTTTATGTTGATACTCTCTTTTCAAATTACTTGTATTCTCAGGAAATCGGTAGATAGGTACTCCCCGAGCTTCTGAGGAGACAGAGCTGTTTTTAGTCATGACTTTTGTCTTTTGCTATAACTATTTTGGTGTCAATATATAGTGATTGAACACTTGTAAAAACTTATACTTATTAATGCAATGGTTTTTTGTACTTTTATTATTATAATGCATGTGTTGTGATACTACAAATGAAGTCATCCACCTCCGGACGCTTCCGCTGTCTGGTTTGGGGGTGTGACATATTGGTATCAGATCATTGTTTATAGTGAACTCAGTATATCAATTCATAAAAGATGTACAAACTATAAATACGTTAGGGCTGAGAGCTCTGACTACAAGTATACTTTTAAAATTTAAGTATTTTTACAAGAAGTATACTAACACTCATACATACAAGAACAGTATCACAATCATCACAACATAAAAGTATTTGGATGTTGGACACCGCAGTCAAACCTGGGCAGTTATGTAATCATATCTGAGATTAATATAGCCTGATCAACTACATTGATTTGAGATACGACCAACATGTTCTTGGGAGTGATGATAGTGTTGCAGCAAGTCGAAAACTTACCAACTACATATCCAGAAGAACTATAGAACAAAACATAAAGTTAAAATACTACAGGAGTATTTTAGGCACTGCATACTAAGAAAAAACTACATGAAAACAAAGGACTCCTGCAGGTAGATCTATAAATACTAAGTGTATATATTACAGTTATATATAATTAAGGTTATATATAGACTTAGAATGTGTGATTTAGCTTAGCTTCCCTTTTCATTGTTTGGATGTGGGGGTAGAGTAGAATCATTTATTCGAAGGTCTATTAGACTCAAGTTATATATAATTGGTATATAGTTTGTAATTATAGATGGACCCAGTAGGAGTTATCCCATACATAATACATTATTTGTTAACTGTAAGTTTTCTTGCGTGGAAACTTGAATTTGTTTACTATTTTTATTATCTGATTAGATATCTCTTATACCCCTATTCTCGCATAGATATCAATGGTTGGATTCCATCTACCCGGAGACCCGTACTTTACCAATCAGGGAATTGGAGAATGGTTTGATGATGAGCCAGAAGAGAATCCTGAAATTCCCTTAGATGAAGATTTTGCAGAAAATGTTTCTGAAGATGCTGATTCAGGATCAGAAGCCTATAATCCACCACCGGTTGCCCAGAATCCCAATCTACGACAAAACTTCCAAGGCCCGATGCCTCTGTGGGCGTTCAACTTAGACAGGTGAAGTATCGAACAGGGTCAGAACCATCCTTACCAAGGAGACCGAAGCTACTACAATCTGGACATAGGAGGATCAGCAGACAGAGCCCTCTCGGTGTTAGTGCATCGTGTGGCGCATCACGATGAACAAGGAAGAGCTGTTATCGACCGAGTCATGCAGGTTGATGCAGCTACTGGAGTTAACACCATTCGCATTCGCAACCTAGAAAACAGTCATCATGCGACAATGGATCGTACAAATTTCTTGCTGAGAGAACTAGCGGCATCCCAAGCCAAAGTTAGAGAACTGCGAGAACAACAAATAACACAAGATAGGCGTATGTACGAAATAGAACGCCGGTTAGCAAAATCTAGGGTCGGATCTAGTAGGAAGTAGATCATACTCTACTCGTTCACTACTTACCCTTTTGGTTATAGTCTAAGTCTATGGATATGTTCTAGCGTAATTTTTCATGTTTTCCAGTAGGAGCGCGAAAATTTCATTTTCGGTAGGTCGGTGTTATGTCGATGTTTCCCCAGTATTGTGGTGTATTGTAGACATGAATTTTCATACTCTTTGAGGTCATGTTTTCCGAACTCTATGTACTTAACATACCAATACAATTGACATGCATTTTCATACTCTTTGAGAAATAACCACTCAAATTCATATTATCCTGTTGAAACTTGTACTTGTAGTAGACTTCTATTTCCAATTCCTTACAAGACTCATGTTGAACTAAGTGATTTAGTTCAGAGATATCAAATTCATATTCACTCGTGATATCTTACCATCTTTTCATCTTTTAACTTTTATACTGAAAGATGCCTCCACGGAGAAACCCGAGGCGTGTCAATGTTAATGAAGCGCCAATACCACCTCCACCACCACCTCCTCAATTTGACGCTGCCATGTTTCAGGCAGAGGTCACTGTAGCGGTTGCAACTGCTATGTCCCATATAAACTGTACTGGTGCTAGTGGGTCAGGAGTTGGTGTGCATCCCTCCAAACACGGCGAAAGTCACGGGCACTCACGAGAGTGTACCTATAAGGAATTTTCAAATGCTAAACCCAGGACCTTTAACGGGACTGGGGGATTTATGGTGTTAAGACAATGGATTGAGAAAACAGAGGCAGTCTTCGAGATCTGCTCCTGTCCGGAAGGTAGCAAAGTTAAATTCTCTGCCTGTACCTATGCTGATAGAGCCCTAACACAGTGGAATGGCTATGTTAAGTCACTGACCTTAGTAGTGGCTAACTCTATAAGTTGGGAGAACTTGAAAAAAAATGTTGATGCGGGAGTACTGCCCGCGGGGTGAAATTTAGAAGCTCGAACAAGAGCTCTGGGTCTTACTATGGTTGGTTCAGACATAACAAACTACACTAATAGGTTCTGCGACTTAGCGAATCTATGTCCAGAAATGGTTGCTCTGGAGAGCAAAAAGATTGAAAGGTACATCTGGGAGCTGTCACCCCAGGTTCAGGGAAGTGTTATTGCTTCCAGGCCTGTTACCTTTGACAGTGCCAAAGAGTTGGCACAGACACTTATTGACCATGGAGCCCGTCAAAACTGATTGGTTCCTGCTCCAGAACAACCCATGGGAGACAACAACAACAACAACAACAAAAACAACAACAACAACAACAACAACAACAACAACAACAACAACAACAACAACAACAACAACAACAACATCAACAACAACAACAACAACAACAACAACAACAACAACAACAACAACAACAACAACAACCACAAGAAAGCCTGGAATAATAGGAAAGGCAAATCTTCTCATGAACCCTCGAAAAAGCAACAGTTAGTGGCAGTCCATGCTGCTACTGTACCTGCTGCTGTTCATGCTAACCCTGCACCAGCTAAGCCTTATGCTGGTAATCTCCCTAAATGTAACCAGTGTAATTTACACCACAACGAAAATTTCTGAGAATTGCAGTGTCGAAAATGCAACAGAAAAGGGCATACTGCCCGATTTTATAAATCACCGCCCCAACCGATTAATCAAGTACCTGCCGCTGGAGTAGGTCAAGCGTGTTATGGATGCAGTGAAGTTGGACATTACAAAAAGAATTGTCCAAAAGCTAACAATGCTGGTGGTGCGGGAAGGCTACTGGCAATGGGTCACGAAGAAGTTGTGGCAGACCCTACGGTGGTCACGAGTACGTTTCTTCTCAACAATACTTATGCATGCATACTATTTGATAGTGGTGCTGAGAAGCGCTTCGTGAGCCATAAATTTGAACACCTGCTAAAACAAAACTCCCAACCACTAAATGAAACCTTCACAGTAGAAATCGCTAACGGGAAGTCTGAATACGCTAACGACATCCTTCATAGGATGTACCCTTACCTTGAATAACTTTTCTTTTCCAATAGACCTTATGCCGGTCTCTATCAAAAGTTTTGATGTCATTATTGGTATGGATTGGTTGTGCTCTAACCATGCCGACATCCTATGTTATGAAAGAGCCATTCGCTTGAATTTGCCAACTAATGAAACTCTTATCATCTATGGCGATAAAACTAGAACGAACCTTCAGATCATTTCTTGTATCAAGGCACAAAAGTACCTTGGCAAGGAGTACTGTGCTTTCTTAGCTCACGTGGTAGACAAAAAGCAAGAAGTGAAAGACATCGCGAGTATTCCTGAGGTTTGCAACTTTCCAGACATATTTCCCGACGATCTCCCAAGAGTGCCTCCCGAACGACAAGTCGAATTCAGAATCGACTTAATCCCTGGGCTACCTCTGTAGCCAAATCCCCCTATCGTCTTGTACCTTCAGAAATGCAGGAATTATCCAGCCAACTGAATGAACTCCTTAGCAAAGGCTTCATAAGACCAAGCTTCTCACCATGGGGAGCCCCGATTTTGTTAGTGAAGAATAAGGATGGATCATTCCGTATGTGCATAGACTATCGCGAGCTGAATAAACGTAGCGTTAAGAACCGATATCTTCTACCTCGCATTGACGATCTGTTCGACCAACTTCAAGGTGCGAGCTAATTCTCAAAAATAGACTTAAGATCCGGGTATCACCAATTACGAATTCGGGAGGAGGATTTTCCCAAAATAGCGTTCAGAACTTGTTATGGTCATTACGAGTTTGTAGTGATGCCTTTCGGATTGACAAATGCACATGATGTGTTCATGGACTTGATGAACAGAGTGTGTCGTCCGTACCTAGAAAAATTCGTTATTGTCTTCATTGACGACATCCTTATCTACTCAAGAAGCAAAGATGAGCATGGCCAACATCTCCTAAAAGTCTTACAAACACTGAGAACATAGACGTTATATGCGAAGTTCTCAAAGTCCGAGTTTTGGATTAGGAAAGTTGATTTCCTAGGTCACGTGGTCAGTTCAGAAGGAATACACGTGGACCCTTCCAAAATAGAGGCAATCGAGAACTGGCCAACACCCAAAACGCCTACAGAAATCCATCAATCCTTAGGTCTTGCTGGCTATTATTTCATATTAATCCAGAATTTCTCCTGAGCTGCTAAACCACTTACCACCCTGATACAAAAGGGTGTAACTTTTAGCTGGGGAGAGAAACAAGAAACATCGCTCCAAACGCTGAACCGAGCCCTGTGCAGTGCACCAATCTTGTCTCTTCCTGAAGGGACAAAGGATTTTGTAGTGTACTGTGATGCTTCTAATCAAGGGCTTGGATGTGTTCTTATGCAACGAGGAAGGGTTATATCCTACGCCTCGAGACAGCTAAAAACACATGAGGTCAACTATACAACACATGACCTTGAACTGGGAGCAGTGGTATTTGCTCTGAAGATCTGGAGACATTACTTATATGGCACGAAGTGCACAATATTCACGGACCATAAAAGTCTTCAGCATATCTTCGACCAGAAGGAGTTGAAAATGAGACAACGACAGTGGGTGGAGCTAGTAAACGATTACGGATGTGAGATTCGTTATCATCCTGGTAAAGCTAATGTAGTAGCTGACACCTTTAGCAGAAAAGAATACTCGGGGCGCCGAGTAAAATCGTTGACGATGACGATCCATTAACATCTGTCCACACAAATCAATGAGGCTCAACTCGAGGCCTTGAAACCCAAAAACGTGGCAGGTGAAGCCCTAAGAGGAATGGATAAGAACTTCGAAATCAGGGGTGATGGAGTCTATTGTTTCATGAACAGGATCTAGACACCAAAGTTTGGTGGTTACAGAGACGTGGTTATGAATGAAGCACATGAAACCCGATAGTCCATTCATCCAGGTTCAGACAAGATGTATCTGGACCTCAAGAAACTGTACTGGTGGTGTAACATGAAGGCCGAAATTTCTACCTTTGTGGGAAAATGCCTTGTGCCAAAGTCAAGGTAGAGTACCAGAAGCCTTCAGGTTTATTGCAACAACCTGAAATCCTTGAATGGAAGTGGGAGGGGATTACAATGGATTTCATAACTAAATTACCCAAGACATCGGGTGGTTATGATACTATTTGGGTGATCGTCGTTTGATTAACCAAATCCGCACACTTCTTGCCAATAAAAGAAACCGACAAGATGGAGAAGCTAACGAGAACATAACTCATGGAGATAGTTAGACTGCATGGTGTGCCAATATCTATTATCTCATATCGAGATAGTAGATTCAACTCTCGTTTATGGCAGTCTTTACAAAAATCTCTGGGAACTAGGCTGGACATGAGTACAGCCTACCATCCTCAAACCGATGGACAAAGTGAGAGGACGATTCAAACGTTGGAAGGCATGCTGCGAGCGTGTGTAATCGACTTTGGTAAAGCTTGGGATACCCACTTGCCACTAGTCGAATTCTCGTACAACAACATTTATCACACTAGCATAAAGGTTGCTCCATTCGAAGCCCTTTACGGTCGCAAGTGCAGATCACCTCTGTGCTGGGCTGAAGTGGGTGACACACAACTAACTAGAGGTCAAGTTCCATATAGTAGTCTCATTGGTCCGGAAATCATTCTAGAAACCACTGAGAAAATCGTAAAAATTCAGGAGCGACTTAAAGCTTCCAGAGATAGACAGAAAAGCTACGCTGACCAAAGGAGAAAACCCTTGCAATTCCAGGTTGGTGACCGTGTTCTATTGAAGGTCTCACCCTGGAACAGCATGCTACATTTTGGAAAGAGTGATAAACTGAACCCAGGGTACATAGGACCATTCGGGTTTCTTGCTAGAATCGGTCCACTAGCTTACGAACTCCGACTACCACAAGAACTAAGTAACATACATCATACCTTCCACGTATCTAACTTGAAAAAGTGTTTATCCGACGAGACTCTTGTTATCCTACTCGACCAGATCGAGATAAACGTGAACCTCAACTTTGTGGGAGATCCCGTAGAAATCCTAGACAGGGAAGTCAAGACAACCAAACAAAGTCGTATCCGATAGTGAAGGTTCGCTGGGATGCAAAGCGGGGACCTGAATTCACTAGGGAGCGAGAGGATCAAATGCAACAGAAGTATCCACATCTTTTTCCCTAGTCTTTCTGTAACACGATAGTCCTAATTTCGGGACAAAATTCTCTCTAACGTGGGGATAATGTAACATCCCGTTATTTTTCTGCTTGTAAAGTCAACCCTAGTCAATCAAAGTCAAACTTGGGTCAACTAAAATCCTCTTTATTGTTTGGATTTTATTAAGGTTAGTATAACAACCTTTGCATGTTAAAAACCTTAAGAATATTAGGTGTTCAGAAGGGAATAAGTTGGATCCGAGGAATTTTGCATCATCTTTCTTTCTTTCCCTGCGGACCGCAATCTCGCTGCCGTGAACGAGGCCGTGATCAGGCTTCGGTCGTGATCAGGCTTCGGCCCACAAAACCACCTTCGAACCGCGTTCGAGGTTCACGACCGTGAACCCCTCGGACCGTGAACCCTTACCTATATATATGTTTCAGCTGATTTTTACATCATTTCTACCCCCGTATTTTGTGTTACCAACAAATGGTTTCAAAATGTCTTACAAAATGGATTTCAATTATCTTCAAATCAAATGGTTTTAAATTGTGTTAAAATAATATCAAGTCATCAAAAGGATTTCAAAATGATAAACTCCTTAAAATGTTTTATAAACATATATTTTTCCCCAAAAATCATATATATATATATATGTATATATATATATATATATATATATAGATATATATATATATATATATATATATATATATATATATATATATATATATGTATATATATAGTTTATGTTCTTCATAAAATAGTTTATGATCGTAAACAGGCTCCTCGCGCATGGTATGAAACTGTAAATCATTTTCTTAAGCAATATAATTTTACACAAGTTTCGATTGACCCCACCTTCTTTCACAAAATGGTTGGAGAGCATTTGATGGTTATTTAGCAGATCCAAGTTTAAATGCTGAATTATGTACTCTAATGGAAACTAAATTTGCAATGAGTTCTATGGGTCTAATTATTTTTTCCTTGCATTGAATATTAAACAAAGTAAATAGGGTATATTCAAAAATGAGGAAGCTTTTATGATGATTTTACTTACGAAGTTTGGCATGACAAGTGACTCACATGTTAAAACTCTGATGGCCTTTGGTGCGAAGTTAACATCGTCGCTTGACACACTAGCAGTTGATCTCACATTATATAGACAAATGATTGGTTCTTTACTTTTTTTTAACATCTAGTCCAACTGATATAATGTTTTTTGTTTGTTGTTGTGCAAGGTAACAAGAAAATCCATGAGTACCTCACATGATTGATGCGAAGAACATACTTAGATAGCTTCGTAGAACATCCTCTCTTGGTTTATGGTATCCAACTAATATTGGGTTATTTGTGAAGGCATATTCATATGCGGATTTAGGAGGATGTGAACTTGATCATAAGAGTATATCAGGAGGATGTCAAATATTAGAATTGAAACTTATTAGTTGGCAATCAATGAAACAATTTTGTGTTCCATTATCAACTGTTGAAGCTGAATATATTACCGCTGCATCTTGCACTTTGCAAATTATTTGGATTCAAAACCAATTGTGAGACTATGGAATAAGTATGAAGAAGATCCATTTGTATTGCGATTTTTAAGTGCAATCATAGTATCTCATAATCCGGAGCAACACTTAAATACTAAGCATATCACATTACAATATCACTTTATAAAGAATCATGTGGAAGACGGAAATATGGAAGTTCAATTCGTTGTATTAGCGACTCAATTTCACAAAAGCTTTACCTGAAGTGTCAATCAGTCGGATTTAACATGGGCTTGGAATGATAGAAGGAAAATAATTTCAAAATTTAACTTGAAAATGACAAAATGCAAAGGATTACTATTCATCTGTGAACGGTTCCGAAGCTTTGCATGCCGTCACAACATGCTTAACTGGTTTTTGTATTTACTCTTTGTTTACGAGAGGGTGTGAGCCATAATAGTCCATTAACCAGGATAACAATCCAATGGGCCGGCCTTAGTACATTCGACCCGAAAGCACAGTGAGGAAGACTCACCTCAATACGTTGACAATCAAATGCCTACTCGGGTTGATGAACCGGTTCACCTCGCGCCAACTATTAAAAATGTAATCTCAATCAATAATTATCCCGAAAATCCAAAATACAAGGCCCAATCCATGATCCAACTTCATAAAGGGTAAAAGACCATTCTACCCTTTTCCCGACTTAGCACAAAACCAAGGCCCAATCGAAAAGCACAAAAATCCTAAAATGGCAACTCAATGCCCAAAATCAGAAATCCAATGGCCCAAAAAATCCTAAAACCAGATCTCAAACACCACCGAAAATACCCAAAATACCCTTGGTCAAAAAGTCAACGGTCAACATGTTGGATTAGTGTCTAAGCCTGTAACTATATTTGGTATGTACTTGACCCGGTTGTGCATGGTCCTTTTGGGTTGCCTTCACCAAGGAAACTTGACAGGATGATTTATATAGAGAGTGAAGTTATTATGGTTTATTAATATATATATGAATAATATATTAAAAGATAAATCATATTATTTAATTAATATTAGTCATGAATTAATTATGAATTAATTTGGTGGATAAAAGAGAATAATTGATTAAAGGGGACTGGAAATGTCAATTGTGTGATAGTTAATTATTGGGCTGAGAATCCTTATAGATTAGGGCATGTACGAAATTAAGGAGTCCATCTTGAATTCGTCCAAGGAGGCGTTATTGCAGAAGGTTCCTTGGATTGCTTCAGGCCTAAGTTGTCGATTAGGGTTTTGACTGAAACCCTAGCAACACAAGTATATATAGAACCCTTAGCGCATCAGACTTCGGCCACTGGAAACCCTAGAGAGTTCATAGCCGAAATTGTGATCCCTTCCCCTCTCTCCAATATCATTATCTTGCTTGTGGTGTTTGTAAGCCATTAGAGGTGTGACATTTGTGACACTAAGCTCCAAGAGTTAAAGATTCAAGCCATTCAAGAAAGGTAATTATCTTGATCTGATCTATTAGGTTAATTTCGAAATATATATGCTAGATCTAGGGTTCATAAGTCTTAGATGAATTGCATGTACAATAGAGAAACCTAGATCCAAGCATTAGGGTTTTGCATGTGCACATAGGATGTTCTTTTGCTCAAAACCCATCAGTAGTCTCAGAGCCTTGCTTGGTTTCTATTGTATTTGATGCATTGCATGATTGCTTATTGCTTGAAATCGATTTTTTGACCTTCTGTCTGACAAACTCGCCGAGTCCCTTACTGGACTCATCGAGTAGGATTAACTCGACGAGCCCAGTAAGGGACTCGGCGAGTCGGGCAGTCAGACATATGATATTTTAGGATTTTATGTCTATTTTGCTGTGAGATAATTACCAAAACGTTTTTAATTGATAAAATACAAATTTTATTGATATTATGTAATTATCCTTGCCAAAATAAAAGATAATGTCAAATTAATTGAATAATTATTTCCTTTTATGATAAATGCTAATTATTTAAATTATTTGGTCAATTATCTTGCATGAATTTGGATTAGGTCAAAATTAGATAATCATCATAATTAATTGTTTAATTATTTATTTGAATTTTGATCTAGATAGTGTTGAAATGTTTCAAAACTTGCCCTCAAGTTTTGGAATTTAAAATTTTGGATTAAAAGTTTAATCTTGAAATAGTTAAATTCCAAACCCTAGAATTTTACAAGTTTAAGATTCACCATATACTATTAAAATATTATAAGAATAATTATTATATATGTATAACTTAAATGATAGTCCTACCGTTAGTAGGCCTCATTCACGAAACCGATCTATAAGGGGGGTATAAGGTTATGGCCTATAAAATGGACGTTTAATGGGTGTCCACTCTCACCCACCGCTTCCTTGATTGGTGTAGGGTCGTTAGCCGAGCGAGTAAGATAGGATAACCCTTTCCTAATTAAAAGTATAATGACTTATAAAGTAACTAAATGTTTTTACAAAATTCCCAATCTTAGTTACATTAGGCAAAATGTGAATCTGATGTTATTCCATGAAATTACACTTTATACCCTTGCTAAGACGTTAGTGGAGCGTGTGTGGCTAACCGGCACACTAATTTGGCTCTAAGAAATGGTGGCAAAGGGTGACTCGATGTTTGTCATAGATCGATGGAGCGTGTGTGGTTATTCACACCCTGTTTGTGATCCTCGGTATCTGAGTCACAAAATTGAGGGGCATATCGAGATTTAAACATGCAATTGAAAAGGCCAATGAATCTCAAAAGATCTAGGAGTTTTCAATACATTTAAAACTTAATTCTCTTTTGTTTTCATGGTGGAAATGATTGAATCGTCATTCACTTACCCTCAAATTATTTGCTATTTAAATTACGGCATCCCTCTTTTAAGTTGTAAATAATGTTGTTGGATCCTAGCCCTAATTTCTCATTTGGCTGTTTAATTGGGGATTATTATCTAATCAAACTTTGTCTCTTTTCTGTTCAGATGTCTAACTCAAACAACAACAACGCTTCAGGATCAACCACTTCTAGCTCATTCTCACTCATGAATTTGTGTGGGAGGGTGATTTTCGATGGGACCAATTTCAATGATTGGATCCACAACATTCGAATGGTTACCCGCTACGAGGACAAAGAATATGTCCTCGAGAAGGAGCTAAAGGAGGTGAACGTCAACACTGCTACTCCAGAGGAGATCGCTGCCTTTGAGACCAATGAGCGTGATGAAACGAAAGTCTATTGCATCATGGTAGCGACCATGACTGCTGAACTTCAAAAGTCCTACGAGGATTACTACCCCTATGAGATGCATCAGGATTTACTGGTCAGGTACCACCAGAGTGCCAGGCAGGAGAGATACGAGATCATCACTTCGATGATCACAACAAAGATGAGAGACGGAGAGTCTGTCACTGCTTATCTACAGAAAATGCAGAGATATGTTGACCGCCTGCTGAAGTAAAATGTTAACTTCGATGAAGAACTAGCAATTGACATCATTCTTCATTCACTGCCACCCTGCTGCAACCAGTTTCGCATGACCTACCACATGAACAAAGAGGAGGTCAGCTTGAGTAAGCTTCAAGGCTTGTTGAGGACTGCTGAGAGCAACCTCAAGGACAAATCCGTTGCACCAACTCCTACTCCTAGTGCTGCCCCAGTCTTGGCTATTGGGCAAGGAAAGGGTAATATTAAGGATTATCATCTAATCTAAACTTTTTTCTTCTTCTTTTACAGATATCTATCCCAAACAATGCTTCCAACCCAATCCCTTCAAGCTCTTTCTCCCTAATGAATCTGTGTGGGAGGTTTATTTTCGACGGCTCGAATTTCAATGATTGGATTCGAAACATCAGGATGGCTATTCGCTATGAGGACAAAGAATATGTCCTAGATAAAGAGCTTAAAGAGATTGATGTCACCACTTCTACTCCTAAAAAATCACTAAACACACTACTCATGAGAGGGATGCCACAAAGGTGTCGTGTTTAATGATTGCAACCATGACTGCTGAGCTGCAGAAGTCCTATGAGGACTACTATCCTTATGAAATGTATCATGATTTGATGGAAATATACCATCAAAGTTCTCGGCAGGAGAGGTATGAGATCATTGCCTCCAAGATCACAACCAAAATGAAGGATGGTGAACCCATTACTGCCCACTTGCAGAAAATGCAGAGATTCGTGGACCGCTTGCTAAAATTGAATGTCAATTTTGATGAAGAGTTGGCCATAGATATCATTCTACACTCTTTACCTTCTTGTTATGATCAATTTCGTATGACTTATCATATGAACAATAAGAAGGTCACTCTTAACAAGCTTCAAGGCCTTCTGAGGAATGCAGAAAGCAACCTGAAAGGCAAAACAGTTGTGTCTACTCCTACTACTACTAATTCTGCCCCTGTTCTAGCAATCAGACATGGGAAGGGAAAGAAGAGGAAGGATCCCTACAAGAGCCGCAAGGGAAAGTCTCTTGATGGATCCTCTTCAAGTGGGAACAAAGCTGGTTCTGTTAATCCCTCTTCCAATCCGAAGGAAGCAGAGTGCTTCCATTGTCATGATAAAGGGCACTGGAAACGAAGCTACCGCAAGTACTTGCAAGACATTAAGGATGGGAAGATCAAACCCTCCTTTGCAGGAATTTACACTATTCAATCTAATAACTCATCACATGCTAATTCCTGGGTCCTTGATACAGGTTGTGGTATTCATAGTTCTTCTGATTTCTAGGGACTAAAAAGAAGTAGGGATGTGGAGCACGGGAAGATAAATTTAATCGTGGGAAAAAGGAAAGTGTCGCCTGTGACCAAGATTGGAGTTTTTTCTTTATTGCTTAGTAATGGTTTAAATTTAGAATTGAATAACTGTTGTTACTCAACCGATATGGCGAGAAATATTATTTCCTTTCACAGTTTATATAAGCAAGGTTTTACCTTTTCTTTTAATAATGAAAATGGCGGTATTTATACTTATTGTAACGGTTTATTTTATTTTGAAGCATTACCTTGAAATGGTATATATGAAACTCTGATGATTGTAGATAACTTAGGAAATAATGTGTTGAATATTGATTCTTCCAATGAATTGGACAAGACATGCTTGTGGAATTGTTGTCTTGGACATGTCAACAAGAAGCGCATAGCCCAACTCCAAAAGGATGGAGTTTTGAAATCATTCGACTTAAAGTCGGATGATACTTGCGAATCTTGTTAACTTGGAAAGATGATCAAGTCACCCTTCACTGGTACTTGTGAAAGGGGTGAAGGTCTGTTGGATCTCATACACACTGATGTGTGTGGACCACAAGGGATACTAACCGCTTCTATGTGAATTTTCCTGATGATTATAGTAGATATGGGTATATTTAATTAATCAAGCATAAGTCATAAACCTTTGAAAAGTTCAAAGAGTTTAAGCAAGAAGTGGAGAATCAATTGGGAAGGAAGATAAAGATGCTATGATGTGATCGTGGAGGAGAGTATCTTAGTATCGATTTCCTTGACTATCTTAAGGAATGTGGAATTGTTTCACAATTGACGCCACCTAGGACACCATATCTTAATGGTGTGGCTGAGAGGCGCAATAGAACCTTGCTAGACATGGTTCGTTCCATGATGAGTTGAGCTTCGTTACCTATCTCATTTTGGGGGTATGCCTTAGAGACTGCCGCCCATATCCTTAATCTAGTCCCTACCAAAAAGGTTTCCAAAACACCTCACGAGATGTGGACAGGGAAAGTTCCCACTTTAGACCAAATCAAAGTTTGGGGTTGCAAGGCTTTTGTGATAAAAGAAACTCGAAAAGCTTGAACCTCGGAGTGAGCGATGTATTTTCATCGGCTACCCATAGAAATCCATTGGATATCTCTTCTACAGACCGAGTGACAATGTTGTATTCGTTGCGAGGAGAGGAGTGTTTCGTGAGAGAAAACTCATAGGCCAAGGAAACAGTGGGAGGCAAATTGACCTTGAAAAGTTTCAAGATTCAAGCGGTGAAGGAACCTCAAGCACTAGCACACAACCTGATGAGGAAACTCCAGTTTATCTAATTGATGAGTCCTTACCTCTGAGGCGTTCCAGTAGAGTTAGAAATACACCTGAGTTTTATGGTTTCCATATTACTACTGAAGGTGATACATTTATCAGTAATAGCACACTGGTAAATTTGGATGAACCTAACAACTAGAAGGAAGCCATGGCAGGCCTCGAGTCTGCAAAATGGAAAGAGGCTATGGACAGCGAGATTCACTCTGTGTATGACAATCAAGTTTGAAACTTGGTTGACAATGTGCTGCGTCGTAAGACAGTGGGATGTAAATGGATCTTTAAGAAGAAGACCGACATGGATGGGAAAATACACACATATAAAGCGCGACTAGTTGCGAAGGGCTTTACACAAACTCTAGGAGTTGACTATGATGAGACCTTCTCACCAGTAGCGCAGATTAAATCTATAAGGGTTATGTTGGCCATAGCTGCATTTCATGATTATGAAATATGGAAAATGGATGTCAAAACCCCTTTCTTTAATGGAAAGTTGGTTGAAGATGTTTACATGAGTCAGCTAGAGGGTTTTATCAATGCAAAGTACCCTAATAGAGTGAGTAAGCTTGAGAAGTCCATTTATGGATTGAAACAAGCATCTCGTGGATGGAATCTTTGTTTTGATGAGAAAGTCAAAGAGTTTGGATTTTCGAGAAGAGAGGATGAGTCTTGTGTATATGTCAAAGCTAGTGGGAATATAGTGAGCTATCTGGTATTGTATGTAGATGACATACTACTCATAGTAAAAGACATCCCAAACTTGCAGTAGGTTAAGTCCTAGCCTAGGAAGTGTTTCGCTATGAAGGATCTCGGAGAAGCTGCCTATATCCTAGGGATAAGGATATTCAGAGACAGAAGTAAAAGACTAATAGGACATAGTCAAAGTATCTACTTGGACAAGGTGTTGAAACACTTCAGCATGGAGAACTCCAAGAAAGGTGACTTACCTATCCAAGGCAATGCCAAACTGAGTAAGACTCAGAGTCCGAGTACAGAGGCTGAGATAGCAGAAATGAGTCATATACCATATGCTTCCGCAGTTGGTTCAATCATGTATGCTATGACTTGTACTCGCCATGATGTGGCCTTTGCTTTGAGCATGGTCAGCAAATATCAAGGGAATCCTGGTAAAGCTCATTAGACTGCAGTTAAGAACATTCTTAAGTACTTGCGGAGGACTAAATATTGGATCCTTACCATAGTTGGGGGTGATGACTTGAGAGTGACAGGGTATAGCGACGCAAGCTTTCAGACCGAAAGAGATAATTTTCGTTCTCAGTCGGGCGGGGTGTTTACACTGAATGGAGGAGCAGTGACAGGGAAAAGTTCGAAGCAGCAGACTGTAGCTTACTCAACGTGTGAATCAGAGTACATAGCAGCAAGCGAAGCATCGAAGGAGGCGATATGGTTGATAAACTTCATCGGAGATCTTGGAGTCGTTCCATCCATAAAGAAGCCTATGGATATTTTCTGCGATAATGTAGGTGCGGTTGCCTTAACCAAGGAACCGAGAGATCGTGATAGATCCAGGCATATCAACAAAAAAATACCACTTCAGAAGACATCAGGTAGAGGAAGGGCACCTCGTGGTACAGGGGATATCGTCAGAAGACTACCCATTAGATCCTCTTACAACGGGACTGACTAGGGTTAAGCACTTGCAGCATGCAATGAGCATTGGGCTAAAGGACGATATTAGTTTTAGTAATTAGATAAATCGAAACTTGTAACAGCTAAATTGTAATTGACATTTGATGATTGAATAAAAGGAGTTTTATTTATAAGTAAAGTTACTATCTTGTGTCAATTATTTACTATTATTTCACATTGCATCTTTTGACTTCCAGAATAATAAAATTATGATTATTATTATTATTCAAACTATCATTAGTCAATCATATGTTGGAAGTAAGTATGAAATAAGACTGTCATGACTTGGGTTGTAGATTGTCTAAGGAGTTAGCCATAGCAACAGTTTGCTACACCATTCATGAGTGCTCATGAAATAAGATTTGAGTATTGGATTAAACCTGTGCTCACCTAAATCACTTCATGGAATTTATCACGAGTGATTGTGAGACGATAATATCATATAATATTCAAACCAAGATATATGAGTTGTTGACTATGAGTTGGTTGTGCACTGATGGCATGAAAATGAATCAGTAACTTGATGTTATAAAATGTGTCATTGTGCATGATTTGATGAGTAGTTTGTACAAGCATATAATGTCGAAGTTTATCTGTTCCTTTTATCCTAACAGGATTAAAAGTGATATCTTGGCCCCCTCGATGATTCTATTTTGACTTATGTGCGAGAGTTATTAGACTTATCCAAGTGCGAGACTGTTCGATTTGGTGTCTAAGCCCATAACTGTAACTGGTATGTACATGACCCGATTATAGCATGGTCCTTTTGGGTTGCTTTCATCAGTGCAATTTGATAGGATGAATTTTGAGAATAAGGTTATTTATGGTTTATTAATATATTACAAGTATAATATATTAATATGGAGTTATTTATTTATTATTGATCAAGAATTAATTTATTAATTTTGTGATCAAAAGAGACTAATTAAATATACGAGGATTGATTATGTAAATCAATCATTCTTGTAGTGCGGGCTAATAATCCAAGATTATGGGCTAAACTAATCCATGGATAGTCTATGGAGGTTAAACCCATCGAGCATGAGAATGTGGAAAGTCATGGGTTATTAAAGTTTACCAAGTGTAACCTTAGCATGTCCAACACTATAACTAGAACCCTCCATAGACCAAAATTGGTTGCACCTTCTCACTGGGACAAATAGCTTATTCACTTAAATCATCCTCTTGCGTATTGGTGTTTGTGAACCATTAGAGGCATTACACTTGAGGTGCTGAAGATTTCAAGGGTCAAGAACTAACAAGTCCTTCAAAAGGTATGTCATCTATCTAGATGTTTTATTCAATTAGCAAATTGTATGGTAGTTAGGACAATGCTTTGGAAAAATTGAAAATATGCATGTATAATAGAGAAAACATAGATCCAAAGGATTTAGGGTTGCATGTGCACCATATGAGTGTTATAGTGCTCAAAACCCAACAGATTACTGGGCCCACAACCCATAAACACCCCTCTCGGCAACATATCATGAATTTACCACAATGTACGTCCTTAGGAAACACATGACCTCAACCAGATAGGGGATAAATATTGGAGTTCTTATCGAAATGACAAACCTCAATCATTACTAGAAGACATCCTTATGAACTATCATAAAAAACCTCATACTTTGATTGATACTGAATAGATTTCACCAACACAAATCAAGCTCATGAAGGATTCCTATATGCTACCAAAAACCTAAGCCTGCTAAAAACCAAAATTCCACACCACGATTGAGGGTAAACATACCCAGAGGCCAAAGGAACATAAAACATACTGAGCTTGATGATAGGTTGACACATTCCTTGAAAGTCAACTGTCACCACTTTGAAAATTTTGAAGAATGCCTGTTGAATGACGAACGAAACGACCAATGATGGAGGACACATTGGCATTAGATCTAATAAACTAAAACCAACACGGAGCTGAATGTAGCCAATTCTGAAACTGATTCCCTGATCGACCTCTACCTAAGCTAGACTATAATTAGAAATTCATAAAACAAGTTGAAAAATTCTTCAACGACTGACACTCAACTTGAGTGATCCCAATGGCTCCTCATCTACTCATTGGCACCCCCGAAAGGAATCAATAGCTGCAATGAGCCCTTGAGCAACCACTTTCTGCTGAGGGACTACTCATTTGTCTCCAGAACACATACATCTGATCGTCACCTACTATACCCCTGCCTTGACCAAATCTTGAACCAATATCCCACATACTCGCACCAAAGATGCCTAGGAAGCATCCTCCCAATACCACGAACTCGAATACATCGATGATCCTCAAAGAAGAATACCCAGTTCTTCCCTACTTAGGGTTCAAACTACCACCCACTGGTGTTGAAACCAAACCATGACTCAACTAGCTCAACCAAGTACGACCATCCTTGACCATACAATGAATAACACACCCAGGATGGTCTTCCAATTAAGGACCAATCAATTCCTAAGAGAATTCTATATTCAACTGAAGACCTCTGAAATTCACAATTATAACCACCATAACTTAAGGATTTCATGGAAATGCACATGCAAACACCGAATTACAATCCAAAACATACACTCCCTGCCTGCAATCCCAATCGTCAATCTGATACATGACTTTCGTATAACCAAGGAAAACATACCCTTGATCGCATTACTAAGCATCCATACAACATCAATCCTCATGCGTATTCCCACACCGACATACTATCTTCGAACATTGCAACCAACTGGCCACATGCTGGGTTTGAATCTAAATTCTGGAAGTCATAAGCCTGATCACTCCTCCGAACTCGTAAAACTAAAAGGACAAAATCCCCGCTATAGATAGCGGCATTCCAATCCATCCATCAACTACTCACTTTTAACTGTAATCCGCATGTCGGACATAATAATCCTTCAATTCTTGAGTCCTGCAAGTCGAAAGTGCGGTATCAAGCAAAACTCTCGAGACCTCGAAACCAATAAACTCATCTAGGTCTGCACCACTGAACCCAAACTGATATCGTCACTGGTGCCCAACACAAATACCAGACCCATCCTCATTCCTGAGTAACCATAAGCACAAGATCGACAGATACGAAACTACTGCCAAAAATCGTGGTATCAAAACATGCTATCTTTCCCGACCTGCCCCTAGAAGCCCGTAAACTCCCCTCGAATTGAGAATAGATCATGTGCTTCCAGTAGTATGGGCCCAATACTACCTTCCATACCTATCCATACTTTCCTCAAGAATCATCTCATGTCCTCTAAGACCTACTCATAATAATACTCCTGATACCTACTCAACAGCGAAACAACCATGCTAAAATACTTCCTAGATTCTCCCAGGATTTCCCCACCCCCTGCCATCAACTGCTAAAGGGCTCCAATCAATGTCAACCAACCACTTCATGAATACAATTACATGCAACAAAACTTAAATAATCCTTCGACTAAATGACCCAATCCTACTACAGTTAGACTCAAACGAGAGCTGCGCAATAGGGTCAAATCCTTCCCTCTAAGATTATTTAACCTCCATTGCATGTAACTTAATGTATTCATTTGATAGTTGGGTCATATCAATGTGAGCCCCACAAAGCACAAATCAGTCAACATTCGAGCAATGGAGACGACCGACACTAAGATACAATAAAATTAGGCAGATTCTCATACGAAATTCTTGATCACTATCTTTCAGCATCTCGGATGCACCTTCGCCTTGCCCTCACTCTCTCAAGAGTGGCTAATCATTCTTCAAGTTGCCCTGCTATATTATACACACTCATGAAACTTCCACCAACCATGCGGCCACTCGTGCATGCTAATCATACATAAAGCTGGATCCCATAGACAGCCGAATACTTAACCCTACTCTAAGCCCTTAATCATACAAGAACAAGAAATAAAGCTAAATCAAACATTCTCAGGCTATAGAATATTTATTCTGTACAACTATGATGTACACACTAAGTGACCACAGTAATGATGCCAATTTCGTATAAGAAAGAAACCTAGGCTATCAAGCATCATATAATCAGGCAACTCTATCATGCAATTCTTGTTGATCCTTAGCCTATCATTAGAATTGTGTTCTAACATATCACAATATCAAATAAAAGTGTGGTAATTTGGGGTCATTTAATGGCTCCGACTGATCCTACACGTCGCATCCTTTGTTGGTTATTTTTTTAAAAAAAATTAAATCATTTTAAAACCATTTTATTTCATTAGTTTGAGACTTGATTCACACGAGTGTTCCTCCAATTCACTCAAACCAAGGCTCTGATACCAACTTGTAACATCCAAAAAAATCATAACAAATTTAAACCATTCAAAAAATTCCTTTTACTAATAAAAGTGTTTACAAAATCATTGTTTCCAAAACAATATTTAAAATTAGAGTCTCCATCGATCCATTCAGTAGTAAAACCAAGGATGTGTACGGTCACGCCTTTGCCTTGCCACAATCATCAGAAGCACCTGAAACAATAAACTAAAACTGTAAGCACGAAGCTTAGTGAGCTCCCCCAAACTACCACCACATAAACATAATAACAAACAAACAACATGCATACAGAGCCTTCAACCTGAATGGACCGCTTCACATGCCTACAGACTATCTGGACTGTTTACACAACCTTCAGCATGACTGGACTGCCTTACCAGGCCTTCATCCTATCTGGACCATTCTACGGGCCTTCGGCCTGATTGGTTCACCTCATGGGCTTTCAGTCTATCCGGGCCGCCCTAGGTCTCTTGGCCTTCAGTCTCCACTTGTCCGCCTCAAGCTAACCACACATAACATGTCGACGTATACATAACAGATAAATATATATAAGTCTAGTAAACCATAACAACATATCAATATATATATACATTACCGGGTTTGTTAACTTGCAACACGAAGCCGTACAGTCTTAACCCAACCACACTACGTCGATATATGCAATAGGTAAACATATAACCAATCAAAAGACAATCGGGCAGATCTACAGATCACTAAGCATAGCATCATCCTATATACTAGGATACAGATCTAACAGATCACTACACCATACCAACATACGATGAACCAGGATAACAATCCAATGGGCCGACCTTGGTGCCTTCGACCCGAAAGCACAGTGAGGAAGATTCACTCAAAGTGCCTGCTCGGGTTGCTGAACCGGATCACCTTGCCCCAACTAACAAAAATACAATAACAACCAATAATTATCCTGAAAAATCCAAAATACAAGGCCCAATCCATGATCCAACTTCATAAAGGGTAAAGGACCATTCTACCCTTTTCCTGACTTGACCCAAAACCAAGGCCCATTCCAAAAGCACAAAAATGCCAAAATGGAAACTTAAAGCCCAAAATCATAAATCCAGTGGGCCTCAAATCCCAAAACCACATCTCAAACACCACCCAAAATACCCTTGGCCAAAACGTCAACGGTCAGCAGGCCCTACAACGTAACCATCTATGGCCCACGTCGTGAGCCGCTACAGGACAAAATAATCGAGGATGCAACCCTCACGACGTGACATGCACCTTCCTCACGTCGCGAGATCCGTATGTATGCCATTTTGATCCAAAAACCTCTTAATCCACTAATATACCAATCCATCTTTTTCAGGAGGCTTCATAACATTCCTAGGGTCATATAAATCCATGCTTTAATGCCTTGTATGTCCAATACAAGATACAGGCTTAAAATGGGTCATTCATGGAGAAAAAGAGGATCAATTCTCATGCATGAACTCGAACATCATCCAAACTTCAGATCCCTGACATATAAGCATGTAGGGTCCCCAAGGACCTATACAATTGCTAACTTTATAGAGTCCTAACACTCAAACTCTTAAGTTCTTGGATAAATATGCATAAAACCTTAGATATAGAAACAAGGAAACATAAAGCTTGGATCTTGATTACTCACATTGGTCTAGAAGTGTAGCTAAAGGTTGCAAATGAGGCTTTCAAACTGCAACTATGCTTCCATGGTGATCTCATCCTCTTTAACCACCAAAAGCTCACCAAACACAAAGAAAATCTAGGGTTAAGGTTTTCTGAGTTAGGGAAGGTGGAGGTTAATAAATGAAACCTAAAATAGAGATAAAAGGGCTTAATTACGTGAGAAATCCTAAAAATTTGTGGGCTTAGGCTGCAGTGCTCCTCATCTCGTGAACTCTTATTGTTCACGTCGTGAGCTCAGTCCCGGATAAAATCTTTTTGCGGCCCTCCTCACGTCGTGAGCCTCCCTGCCTCACGTCGTGAGGACCCCGTTTCATAAAATCCAATCTTTTGACCTTCCAAAACCCTAACTCGATTCATCCACGGATGTTGCACAAGCTTGGTACCATATTGACAAGAGGTTGTTCACATTTTCCAAGTGACAACAAGGACTGATCGTCCATGTCACTTGAGCGAAATCGATAAAAGAATGCAACCATAGGCTTCAAAGGGTCATAACCTTTCCCTAAACATGTCAACCTAATTCAAATGGTTATCACCTTTACTAATGACACGAACAAAGGCTTTTAAAGCTCATAATGTTTCCCTTGACACAACTCCTAAGTACTAAACACCTCGAGGCAACTATCTCGGCTAAACTTAGATGACTAGGGCAAAAGTGAAAACCCCTTAGGCCTAAGCTAAAAACATAGTCTTAAAAAGGTAATTACATAACCTTACATAAAAAGGAATACCTTAATAAAGGATGGACTAGCTAAGGTTCGTGTGAGAAGGCTAACCAAAGCCTTGACCCAAAAAATATAAGTCCATGAATGTAAAGAGAGCATACTTTGGGTCCTAAAAACATTCCAAATGGATAGGAATTATGCTCAATAAGTTCCTAAGGCAAACACTCATCATTTTTCGTATAGGAAACCAAAACAAAAAACTACCCTAACGGCCAACGCTAACCTTTAGGAAGAGTCCAAACCCAGGATTGCCAACACAAACCACCTTGGATGATAGGTAAAGAAACGTTAAACAAAGAAGAACCATATCATCAGCACCACACATGCAAAAAAAAACCAGTGTATTGTTCTTCGGACATTACCTGGACAGAGACAAAGGCCACACAGGGAAAAAAGAAAACCAATTGTTATTACAACTTTTATTTTAAACACCAATCAGAAGAGAAAGGATCACTTAAACAGAGGATTGGAGGAGGGCTCGAATTTGGAGGCGCTACCTTCAGGTTGGTTGTCTTCAGCATCAAAATCGCTGAATAGTCACTGGAAGCCTTCCATATCGAGCTCAACAAGATGAAGGTAGGAGGCAAAGTTTGCTTCCTTGAATGCTTTCATAGAAGCGTGCATCGCCAGGGTATGTTCAATAATAGTGCTTGGCTCTGTGTGTGTAAACCTCCCGGTGGTAACTTGCTCCCGAACGGCTTTTTTCCCACCCTCTACACCGGCAGCCATGCACGCCGCTTTCATCAATCTCATCCCTTAAGGAGATATCAATGCTCTCCACCACCCGGTCCACCACACTGACAACACCCTTTTAAATTAGCTACGCCACATCATCCTCCAAGGCTTTCCACTTCAATTCTTCAACAGCTAATTGCTCACCCTACAACTTCGCCTCCCTCTCAAATACCTCATTCTCTACCTCCAAGCCCTCCATCTGTTGTGACAAAAACTCCACCTCCACATCCAATTCCGCCACATGCTCCTCAATAGACTCTTTCTCCCCGGCTAACAAGTGATAGCGCTCCTCAAATTTACGCTTTTCAGCCTCAAACCCCATTACTCTCTCTCTCTCTCTCTAAGATCTTCATGTTCGGCTTTATAGTAGCGAGTTATGCTAAGTCGATGCTAATGTGACGAAGGCCCCCAAAGGTTGCCACCAAGTAAGGGCCAACCTGGGCTGCCGTGTATTGTAGACTATTAGCCATGTGAGAGTCGAAAAGGATCTCCAAAGCTTCAATGGTGGTCATAGGGAACGCATGACGGCTCAAATCGTACGTAACCAAAATGTTGCGTGATAACAGACTAACGAGTAAGCGTCCATTCAAAGAGAAAGATACTGTGAGGCACCAAAGCATAAGGGGAGGAGCATGTGTCACACCCCCAAACCAAGGATGGCGGAAATGTCCGGGGGTGGAGGACTTCATGTATAGTATCATAACAACAATTGTAATAGTAATTCAAGCAAACCTAACCAACATATATATAATTGAAAAAGTTACATCATTGTATGAATTACATGTTTACGAATCAATTACATTATGTTGACAAAATATGAAATAGTAGACGCCTTAGCGTCCCATCCTCAAATGCACTTGGTTACCTGTTTAATGATTTCCTGAGAATACAAGTTGTTTGAAAAAGTGTCAACACAAAGGTTGGTGAGTTCATAAGCTTTTGTTTAGTATTATTAAAAGCCTTTCGTTTATAAAAGTATTATTTGTTTTAGAAAATCCAATATTTTCCTTAAAATGTATATGTAGTCTTAAATCCAAAGACCGAAATGTATAAGTAGCTTTTCTTACTTATAATAAATAATGTAAGTTTAAATCGACATAAACTCGTTTAATTTTAATGAAGTTCCCGTAAATTCCAATATTCATTAATACTTTATGTGAGTTTATTAAAGCCTTTTCTTGTAAAAGTAGTGTTCGTTCCAGAAAATCCAATATTTTCCTTAATGTGTAAATGTAGTATTAAAACCCAAAGACCGAAATGTACAAGTAGTGTTCGTTCCTTATAGTAAAACAATGCAAGTTTAAATCGACATAAACTCGTTTGATTTTAGTGAAATCCCCGTAAATTCTATGTTTGTTAATACCACATGTGAGTTATTATAACCATGCTATGACCAAGGTTGCCTAAAACGACGTTCTTCAGGCGTCGGAAATGTTATGACATTTGTCACCCCAGACCTATCGGTCTAACTGTTGCATGCAGTTTAGGTGTGGGTTTGTCAAAACCAATATAGATCTATACACAACTATCACGCTCTCCCTCAAGGAGACTCTGGTTACAATACGAGACTTAATGGTAATTTGAAGTGAATGTCTCAGAAAGTCATTAACGGAATTACGTGTTATGAAAACTTGGTACCGTATGGCCGTACCTTGCTTAATGAAAATATCCTTTGTATAAATGTACCCTTTTTAAATGTATGTGTTATGTAATGTTTCATAAACTATACCTATTATAGTTTATCAACCAAGGGTAGTACGTAGTAATGTATGCAAACTATATTCAAAATAGTTTATTAAATGTTTGAATGTATCGGTTGTACTTTGATTATAATCACTTGTTATTCTTTATATTTTATATGTCCAAATCCATTTGTAAACTGATGTGTGTCTAAATATTAAGAAAAAATGTCATATATTGTAATAACATATAATCACATAAAGATATACACCTTGCTCAACATGTTACAAGGTGAAATGAAATTGACAGCAACTTTTTGTTGTATACAGTTTCTGTTACTGTTCTTAGAAAATTTATAGAAAAATCATCAAAGCTCCAAATCCAAATCCACAAATTGTGAGAGTTTGGAATATGAGTCTAGTTTGTTCATAAATTTTATCATGATTTTTAGTGATCTCTAACAGAGGTCAAAATGTCCATAATCACAGACTGGTCCGGGTTTGCCTCTGAAATGATAGGCAGTTTTGTAAAAATCACCATAAATTGTAGAAACATCATATGGAGATGTGCAAGTAGCCATTAAAGCTAAGAGTTTGAACTACTTTCACCTGGAACAGTTTTGAAAACTAAAATATTTAAGTTGACCAAAACAGTCCGTGATTAAAGTCCATCTTTTCTGATGTAATCTGTTAGAAAAAGTTTAATTGTGTTCTTGATGATTTTACTTGTATTCCCCCCTTAAAACTTAAGAAAACATGTAAATGTAGGGGTATTCAACCCAAGAACACTAAGAAGATGTCTTGATGATTCGAGAATCTAACACCGAATAAGATGGAATTTGTGTAAGATATCATTGATTTGAGTATAATGGAGTGTAATAATTATATGAATGATGAAGATATTTACTAATTGAAGAAAGAACTCCATGGAGAAAGCCTTGAAGTTGAGAGAAAAGATGAGAGAATTTTGGAGAGTGTTCTTTGGTTGTTAAGTGTAGAATGAAAGGACTTTATGGAGAATGACGAGAGAGGATCAATCCTCCAGCTCTTAGAACGTGGGAAGAGCTGGAGATTGGGTGTAAAGGTCCACTAAGGTGACAAGGAGTAGTGGGAAAGAGTGGCTGATCATAGAGTGAGGTGGTGGTGGTTTGCTTTTGCCATAAATTAAGGAAAAGCAAATATTCCGTCAATAATTAGTTCAACCACTAATTCTTTTAATATATTTTTATAAAAAAACAATGGAGATTTATATATTTTGGGGCCTTAGTTTATAAAATAAAGTTTTGGGTGAAAATCCCACGTTAAAATAATGAAAAACGGAGTTAAAACGAAGTCGTAGTCGAAAAACCGGTAAAAAGGGGCCGTCTGCGAGACCTCTCGCATGGGCTGTCTGAGAGGCTTCTCATGCGAGGCTTCTGTCCTGAGAGGCTTCTAATGAGAGGCTTCGGTCCTGAGAGGCTTCTCATGAGAGGCTTCGGTCATGAGAGGCTTCTCATGAGAGGCTTCGGTCCTGAGAGGCTTCTCATGAGAGTTTTCGCTTCTAATAGGAGGGTTTTGGTTCCTTAAGGTTATTTTACCCGTTTTTACCCCGTTTCAAGTGGTTTTTAACCCGGTTAAGGGTCGAGATGACCCAAATGATTACAAAAAGTTAAAGTAACTTTTGAGAGAGATTCGGGAGAGATTTGGGAGAGATTTTAATAGAGAGAGATTGAGTGAAAGAGATTGAGAGAGGTTTCGTTTGTGATCTTTTTGAGTGTCCGGCTTCGCAACGCAAGGTCCATAAACCCCCTTTAAGCCATGATTTAGTGTCCTAAACAATCCTGATGATTGTGCAATAGTGTTTTATCGCTTTGGTTCGTTGTTTAGCACTGTTAAGGCTAAGGAAAATCAAACACATGAACTTTCCAAATGATGATTTCTCATTAAAATAGCGAATTGTATAGTGATTACATAACGTAAACCCTAACATACAAGGGTTATTGGAGTTGACCGGTTTGACTTGTTGACTTTGTTTGACTTTGACTTGACCGAAATTGGACGGTTGTCACAGCATGTAATAGCATTATCCTTCGTTGGAGGTAAAGCACAAATAGGAGAAATTTGGAAACCAACCTTCGACTTCCTCACGAACTCGCCATCGCCAAGGTATTTACAATCCTTTAGTTCTTATTTTGGTTCAAGAGGTTGTTTAGTTGCCTCAGTGTCCATCCCCTCTGACAGGTTCGAAGCGTCCTTGTCGGGGATGGTATTCAAATCGTCAGTCTGCCCCAACAATAATTCGATGTTCTGTCTCGTACGAAGAAGCTTGTGAATGGTGTTGGCACTAACGTCTCTTGCTAGTAGGGAGTCCACCCGAGCTATCTGTCACTTTCTCGTTTCCAGACCGCCAGCAACCGCTACCTCTTTCATTGACTCATATCCAGAATCCTGAGGTGTAGGGTCATCACGAGAAACACCCTCGACAATTGTTTCCAACAAATGTGGATCAACGTAAGAACCATGCCGTCCATTCTCAGCAACATGGGGTGTGCCAAGCATTTGGGCTCGATCAGCGCTAAGGAGTGGTGAGAGGGTCTCCACCAAGGATACTTCACGAAACTAAAGATCGGACTTATATTTTCCACGCAGAACCGCTTCAAAGGGCAAGATCCTTTCTTGGCCTGCAAAAACAAGGAATATACGAAATGAGTACATCGCTTCCCCAAAAAAATGTATACCTTTTTAAGGGGGGGTGAGAAGCGCACTTACCATCATTCTCCACAAAGTACTGAGGCTTCATCCCTTGAGCCCTCTAGGTGGTACTCATCAGCACCGCGCATAGGATATGATCCTCCAAGACATCCCTAATGAAGCAGATCCCCCTCAACACCTGTGCCACAATTAGGATAGCATCCCATAGTTGTGGTGACCGGTCAGAAAATACAATCACTTGGGGATAGTCGTAACCAACCAGGTTGCGATTCACCCAAAGCCATTTGTCTTGCAAGTGATTCTTAGGCACTTTATGGTTAACAATGAATGCATGAACACCCCGCCTATGGGAGAATGTATGAATGTGAAATTGGATGGAAAAGTTGAAGTAGGATTTGAAACCCCAGAACTAAGGCAACACTCCATGGATTGGCATGCCAGTTTGAAGCCACAATCTTGTTGATAGCGTTGGGAGACAGATCATCGATGGAGAAACCGTATTTGTTAATGGTCTCGTCAAAGAAATCAGTCATGGGCAACCTCAGACCTGCCTAGAAGATCGGAATGCGGACTCTGACCTTAGCTTCCAAACGGACGAGAGATGATTGCCCCCTTCTTGGGATACTGCACCCCATGTTCAGGCAAGAAACTGAATCGGGCTTGCAAGGCCTCAAACTCACTTGGAATTAGCTCGATTCCAATTAGTTGAGTCGCCATTTCTCTATAAGAGCAACAGAAAAAAGAAAGAAAGGGAAAACGAAGGAATAATAGAAGTAGTTGAAGAGTGAGAATTGTAAAGAGTAAAATTGTCCTCGATAAGGGAAGTTTTAAATGCAAAGTGGGAGAGTCGAACTGTCACACCCCCAAACCAGACGACGGAAACGTTCGGGGGTGGAGGACTTCATTTGTAGTATCACAACACATGCATCATATTAATCAAAGTACAAACAACCATTGCATTTAAAAAGTATAAATATTTACATATGTTCAATCATTGTATATTGATACCAAAAATATAGTTATACAAAAGAAGTAGATATTACTCAATGTAGCTCCGTCTTCTCAAAAGCTCAAGGAGTACCTATCTACTGATTCCCTAAGAATACAAGTAATTTGAAAAGAGAATATAAACATAAAGTTGAGTGAGTGCATAAGTATTTATGTTTGAAAGTATGTTTCTGTTTCTTTAATATGTAAACTGTTTCAGAAAATCCTATATTTTCTGCTGTATATGAAAATTAGTTTTAATCCCGTAAAAACGTTATCTTTGTAAACTAATGTTTTGTATTTGTATTCCTTTATATAAAACCCATAACTGTGAGTGTGACTGGCTCCACCAGCTGTATTTGTAAATTGTAATGTACTACTTAGTTTGTATTTTGTAAACTAGTACTTTGAAAATGTACTTATGTTTAGTTGATTATACACTAACGTATTGTTAATGTCTTTTTAATGAGTTATTATAACCATACTAACTAGATGGCCTGAACCAACGCTATGTGTGCGCTGAAAGCTGTTGATAACAACTGTCACTCGTAGGCGTGTATGCCTGACTATAGCTAGTAGTCTGAGTGCGGGGTTGTCAATCCCAATATAGATCTATACACACATTGTTTCGATCCCCGGCTGGAGATTCTGGTTATAATGTCAGGACTATAACTATATTGTTTAAAATGAATTAAACAACCTGAATCAAATGACTCATAAAAAGCATATAAACGTTACATGTATAATAGTTATGAAAAGCCAATCATTCTGAAATGAATGATTAACAGTATGCCTTTGAATTTGTATTTGCAATATGTATACTCTTGTTTAGTTTTGAATCAAACCTTTGTTCTTGTAAACAATGTACTTTAGTATACGTGAATTATGAATTAGTGTTCTATGAATCATAAATTATGCCTATTATAATTTGTATTTATTTTTTGAATTGATACTAACGGGTCTTTAATACAACCCTTTGCTCTACATGTTACAAAGGTTATTTAAATTGAAATGAAATAGCTTTTATATTTATATACATATATAAATATATATATAAGTAAAATTTAAATGACACTCGCACAAATAACTGATACTTATAATCCCACATCTAAACAAGGAAAAGGAACCAAAGTGAGTTATCAGTCCTAAGCCTTTTAAATCTTATATATATATATATATATATATATATATATATATATATATATATATATATATATATATATATATATATATATATATATATAGATATGATTTTTGGGGAAAAATATAACTTTATAAAACTATTTAAATGAAGTTTAATATTTTGAAATACTTTTGGTGACTTGATGTTATTTTAACACAATCTTTGAAACAATTTGATTTGATGATATTTGAAATCCATTTTGATAATATACTTTTGAAATCATTTGTTTATAACACAAAATCTTTGTGTTAGATCGATATAGGATGCTAAGTGTCAAGTGAAGTCTCGAGCACAAACGGATCCTATTAAGTATATAATGACACATATATGAATATAATTAGTATATATAACAACTAATCATGTTAGGGAACAACCTTAAGGACTAGGAAACACTTAGAATGAAGTGTTACAATCACAAATGATTGTTCTAAAGGTGTTCACGGCCACACAAGGGTGTGTTTCCGACCTAGATGTGTTCACGGCCAAGGTGTTTACGGCCTTGGGTGTTTACGGTCATGGGTTTTTACGGCAGAAGATGATCTTGAGAAGGGTTTACGGCCAAGGGAGAATCTATGGCCGTAAACTATTAATGTTCAAGCTAAAATGGTTGATTCTTAGGCGTGTTTCAAGAGCTTCTAATGGATAACTAGTATATGGAAAGGATACTTACGTTTTGAAGCTTGAAGGGGTGTTCATGGTCCAAAGAAACTAGTGTGTGTTCTTGGTGTTCTTGGTGTTCTTGAATATCTAACCCAAAAGAGATGAATTCACGGATGAAATCATAGGGTTTTACTAGATTAAGAAGGATATCAACTAATAAATGGAAGAATCACTTACAAAATTGATGAGAAATGGAAGTGTTCTTGATGATACTTAGGAGAGAATGGAGGGTTCTTGACTTGGAAGTGTGAGAAGTGATGAAAAATGAAGGAATATCATACATAAGGGTGGAGTTCACGGCCAGACAAGAGATTACGACCGTAATCTCGAAATTACGGCCTTAAACTCCAAGTGTTGGAGTTTTACGGCTTGAATGATGCACACTGAACTCTAGTAGATACTTCCTAACACCGAATCCTTGAATGTACTAGGTTTAAAATACTCAAAAAAAAAACCCTTAACAAGGCTAATAGATAGCAGAAACAAGTCTGACTTTTGATTGAATTGGATGGCTTTACAAGATAGAAATTTCGGGTTGTCACACGAACCATTACCATGTTGAAACCGCCCACACAAATGGCTATGTTACATCAGTAGATGTGAGGTCCATCCTCGCCGAACACATTTCTTGATCTAAGCTAGAACAACTCAACTATGCTTGGACAACGCTGACTTTTACTAGCGTAGGGGATTTGTTGTTGTATCCCACTACGAATATGTTAAAGATAATAGAACTTCTATTATAGGATGACTAAGCTAATGGTTGTAAATCTGTCCTATCACTAGACTCAGGCCCTCGCCCTCTCCCTCTCGCTAGGACCCTCATACATGGCGCTCTCGCGCCTAAGTCCAATTCCTGATGACGCTCTCCGGTATATAATGAGACAAAAGACAGGTGATCGTTTTCCTAGAGTGAAAAGTGTAGTGCCCAAGGCATTGTCCTCTATTTATTCTGCACAAATAGCAGACGTCCAATAGTGGTGCACGATCCACCAATAGGGCTCCTCTATGTCCTATCGGCCACAAAAGGACAAGGGAAACTGTTGGGATCATGGGAAATGAAAAAAAGTTATAAAAGGATTCTCCTTCTCTAGAAGAAGGGATCGCTTCTTCTCCATCTCAAACCCTAATTAACTTATTCTCAAACAAAAACTAACTATATCGTCGGAGCTTCATCCTAGGACCACCTCCCAGACGTTGACTGACGTTCTCTCTTCATTGTTGTGATTACAGGGCTCATCTCTATCAAAACCATCAAGTGACGGTGTTAAGCCTGAAGCACATGTCATAAAACTTACAGTTTTCATAAATAAGGAAACTAGCAGTGTTGGCTGAGATTCTTTGTATTGTAGAGGCGGTCGAATTGAGAATTCCAAAGAGAGCCTAGGAGATGCTATAATAAGATTTTATGTTGTTTATCGTAGGATTGGTGTATGCATTGTTGTGGTGACTTATATGATTCAAGATGGATTTTGAGAAAAGTACAAATAGGTGTGGAAGGGTATTGGGCCCGTACTACTAAAAGCACATGATATGTGCTCGAGGCAAGGACGATCTTGGAGATTCTAAGGGGGCATGTAGAGTGGAAGTTCCTTCGAGATTATGTTGATCGTTTATATTTTTGTATCTCAACTGAGTATAGTGACCACTCGAGAATGTACAAATTTTCTTTCACAACAGGTGGGGGTTGTTATTGATGTAGACAGACCGGTCATTTGAGTAGGGATTGCCTCCAGAATGTATAGATTTGCTTTCACAACAACCAAACAGGCCATAAAAAGTTTGATAGTGTAAGGTTGTTTCTTAGACATATGATTTAAAGAATTAACAATTTTAAAAATTAAAAGTTTTAACAATGTTTTGGGACGTTACAAGTTGGTATCAGAGCCTTGGTTTGAGGGATTCGGGCACATTTTCGGGTGTGTCAGAACTCAAACTAAGGAAATGATAATCATTTCAAAAGAAAAATAAATTTCTAAAAGGTATTTACAAAATGGAAAGGGGTGCATTGCGTGTAATCAGTCGAGCGCAAGTAAGTGGTTCCTAAAATACCCATACACAAGTGTTATGATTAGTATGAATGATACGAGAATTTTATGCTATAGTAGGGCTAAGGATGCTTTCAGGAATCATATGATAGAGATTCCAGATTTGTGTGATAACTTATAGCCTAGGATAATTGGATGCTATGTGTAACACTCATAATATTTATAAAAAATTTAAACTTTTTATAACAACCCAAAAACCATCATGTTTACAAATACTTTTCGAAACGAGTTGAATCTCAGAATAATCCCAAAATCATGAAACACAACATGAGGAGGTGCACGATCACGCCTTCGCCTTTCCGCGATCCTCTGAGGTACCTGAAAAATAATCCAAAACTGTAAGCCCAAGGCTTAGTGAGTTTCCCCCAAAATACCAATACAAAGCAAACAACACAAATATAATAACAGCATGCAATGGGTCTATAGTTAACATACTGGATTACCCCTGAGCCCACAACATAAGTCTGTCTTTCCTCCTGGGCCCACAACTTATGTCTGGCTTGCTCCCCGGCCTGATCAGTTCTCAGACTGAATACACTAAGCCCTCTGTATGAGTCTGACATACCCTTCTCGACCCTCAGCTCGTATCTAGAATGCTCATGAGCCCTCAGTATGAGTCTGGTATGCCCTTCCCGTCCCTCAACTCATATCTGCCATGCTCCAGGGTTTGTAGGCTACAACATGGAGCAGTACAACCTAAAACCAACCCACACAATATGTCGACATATAACATATAATATCATATACAGATAAACAAACAGTATTACAGGTAGTCCTACAGATCTACCAGACTAGCATACATATCTCTTCCATACTCAACATACCAGCAATATCAGCTTATCAAACCAAAAGGGCCGGCCTTGGTGCCTTCGACCTGAAAGTATAGTGCGAAAAACTCACCTCACAAGCTGAACAAAACCGATATGGTTCGACTCCGAATCTCTGCTCTCTACTCAAAACCTACATCCACCAAGTGACCAATTCCATCAAAATTCCGAAATACCCAAAATTCCCTCAAAGTTAAACTTGGTCAAACTCAAAGTCAACCGGTCAAAGTCAACGGTCAAGGTCAACATCCCATGTTGACCGAACATATCGTGTGTACTAGCAAACACGTCGTGTTTCAGTAGCAACCATACTGTCGGTAAAACCCCAGCCAATACGGCGTGTTGGCTTGCAAACACGCCGTGTTTTTCTGAGCTTAATACATTAAACTCTTCCTTCGATTCTAGGGTTTCCAAGGCTCAGATCTAGACTCAAATGGTATAAAAAAAGGATAAAGTTTCCAACTTTATCCATTGCGACCACTCCAAGGGTTCAAAAACCCATCCACAAGAGTTGAAGATTCAAGAGCTTAATCAATAAGTCCTCAATCCTTAAGATCTAAAGTCCCTTCCTTCCAGAAGTGGTTCAACCACCTAAACCGTTCCACAGATTGGTGTTTTTTAAGACATGCATGTCCAATGCATGTCTTGAATCCATATTAGGTCAAAAAGGGGATTCATGACCTATTTTCTATGCATGGCATCAAAACATTGGTTGAAACCATATCCACGCCACTACAAGGTCTCTTTGACCTGGAGATTCATAAAGTTGCAAACTTTATGAGATCCCCCATGCATCAACCAATTACAAAGAGAAAAGGGTACATAACTCAAGATCTAGTGAATCTGAATGATAAAAATCTGGACTTGGACACTTACAATGGTCTAGGAGAGTGCTACATTGAAGTATGATGCTAGCTAGTTGAATCCTTGCTTCCTTCTTTCACTTTCTTCTTTCAAAACACCAACTATCTTCACAAATAGGAGAGGAAAATATTAGGTTTTCTTTTTTCGCTTGAGAGGGCAGATGGAGGCCGAGGGTGGACAAACCCTAGCCCCCATATTCCTTTAAAAAGGGGAATGAACTTGGAATATTATGGTTTCACACACAGCGGTCACGTCGTTTTCAAAGGGAAACACGTCATGTTTTCTAGCCAAAACAAGCGCCTTTTAATGTCTAGACACACCGTGTTGGTGCCTCCAACACGTCGTGTCTAAATCCCAAGATTTTTACCACTTGACCAATTATCATGGAAATCAATCTGTTAGAAATACCTAAACATTGGGATGTTAAAGTTCTCCCCCAGTTGAACTAGACTTCGTCCTCGAAGTCTGCCATGGTGAAAAAATCCGGATAATGCTCCCACATCTCAGCCTCCGGCTTCAAGGTCCACTCGAAGCCTCTCCGATCCTGCCACCATATCTTTACCAAAGGTACTTCCTTGCTGCGTAAAACCTTTACCTTCCTCTCCAGAATAGTCGTTGGTCTCTCCACATAGTCCAGGTACTCATCGACCTGAGTATCGTCCAACGATACCACTACATCCTTATTTAAGACGCACTTCCGCAACTGCGAAACATGGAAACTGCTATGAACCTAACTAAGCTCCTCAAGAAGATCCAATATATACGCAACCTTGCCAACCCTTGCATAACTCAAAATGGCCCAATAAATAGGGGACCCAATTTGCCCCTCGTCCTGAAGTGGATCACACCTTTCCAAGGTGAGACCTTTACTAACACCATGTCGCGGACCTGGACATCCAACTCGGATCGGCGTCGGTCGGCATAGCTCTTCTGCTGACTCTGAGCAGTCTGCAATCTCTACCTGATATGTTGAATCATCTCCGTCGTCTGAAGGACCACCTCGGTCTGTCCTATAACCCTGTGACCGACCTCGCCCCAGCAAACTGGGGTACGACATCTCCGCCCATACAAGAGCTTGAAAGGTGGAGCACTAGTGCTGGAGTGAAAAATGTTGTTGTAGGAGAAATCCACCAGAGGTAGATAGCATTCCTAGCTCCCACCAAAATCAATGACACAGGTTCACAAAATATCCTCAAGGGTCTGTATCGTCCTATCACTCTGTCCATCGGTATGCAGATGATAAGATGCGCTGAAGTGCAACCTCGTGCTCAGTTCCTCGTGGAACTTCTGCCAAAATCGGGAAGTGAACCAAACATCATGGTCTGAAACAATAGAGACCGGAACGCTAGGCCAAGCAATGATCTTGCTGATATACACATTGGCTAGATTCTCAGCCGAAGAACTCTCCCGAATCACCAGAAAATTGGCACTCTTGGTCAATCAATCCACAATGACCCAACTAGCATAAAAACCCTTTGCCGTCTTTGGCAACTTGGTGATGAAGTCTATCAAAATCTGCTCCCATTTCCACATGGAAACCTCCAGAGGCTACAACATTCCATGCGGGCTCGGATGCGCGGCCTTGACCATCCTGCAGGTCAATCACCTCTCGACGTACCAGGCGATCACTCTCTCTTCATACACGACCACCAATAGCTCAATCTCAGATCCCGATACATCTTGGTGGCCCGCGTATGGATAGAAATTGAGACTTATGAGCCTCCTCTAACACAATCTGTCTAACCCCACCGGACATAGGAACCCATACCCGACCACAACGGGTCAACAATCCACGACTATCTGGAAGAAACATAGTGATTTCACCCATGATCCTCTCAATCTTCCAGTTCTCTTCCCGAACACACTCGCCCTGAGCCTCCTTAATCAATCCCAAAAGTGGGAAATCCACTTATATCCTCATACATGATACCCCATCTGAAGATCCATCCGACTTGCGACTCAAAGTGTCCGCCACCAGATTCGGTTTACCCGGATCGTAAAGTATCTCGCTGTCATATTCCTTGACTATGTCCAACCACTTGCGCTGCCTCATGTTTAGGTTCGGCTGATCCATAATATGCATCAAACTCTTCTGATATGTGTAGATAGTACAACGGACCCCATACATATAATGCCTCCAAATCTTGAGGTCAAAAGCCACTACCCCCAACTCTAGATCATGTGTGGGATATCTCGTATCATGCGGCTTCAGTTGCTGCGAAGCATATGTTATCAACCGTCCTTTTTGCATGTGGACAGCCCCCAAAACAGTGATGGAAGCATCACAGAATACTATGAAATCCTCAATTCCCTCTGAGAGGGTCAAAACCGGGGCCTCACATAATCTCTTTCGAAGGGTCTTGAATGCTGACTGCTGCTCAGGGCCCCACCGAAAATCCACCCGCTTCCTCGTCAGATGAGTGAGGGGTACTGCAATCTTATAGAAATCTTAAAAGGAATCTCCGGTAGTACCCTTCCAACCCTAAGAAACTCCTGATATCCGAGGGATATTTTAGAACCTCCCACTACATCACCGCATCGATCTTGGCCAGATCGACCAATATTACATCCTAGTTAATGAGGTGTCCAAGGAATTGAACCTCTCGTAACCAAAACTCGCACTTCGAACATAGAATAAATCCATTCTAGCCTCAAAACTCCTACAAGCTCGTAGAGATGCTCCTCATCCTGCTCTTTACTCTTGGAATAGATAAATATATCATCAATAAACACAATAATTGAGCGATCGAGCATCGGCATGCATACCCGATTCATCAAATCCATAAACACCGCAGGTGTATTAGTGAGCCCGAATTGCATCACCATGAATTCGTAATACCCATAACGAGTCTGAAATGTGGTATTCTCCACATCCTCCTCTCTTACCCTGACCTGATGGTACCCGAACCTCAGATCGTTCATCAATCCACGGAAGGGGATAACGGTTCTTCACCGTTAGCTTGTTCAACTCCCAGTAATCAATACACATCCGGTGTGAACCATCCTTCTTATCGACGAATAAAATCGGTGCTCCCCACAGAGAACTACTCGACGTGATGAACCGCTTGCTTAGCAGCTCCTACAGCTGAGATGGAAACTCCTGGATCTCAGGAGCTGCCAAGTGGTAGGATGCCTTGGCAATCGGGGCCACACCTGGCATGAGGTCAATCCTGAACTCGGCCTGCCTCTCAGGAGGCACACATAAGCAAAATAACCCTCACACTGACAACCGGGACCTCTGAAAATGAAACTTGATTCCCAACATGCATATCCACCACATAAGCAAAATAACCCTCACACTCGTCTTGAATATACTACCGAGATCTGGCTGCAGAACAAAACGCTAAACCCATCCTGGTTCTCTATCCATAGATAACCAGCTATCCCCTACTTGGGGTTCGAGCCACCACGTGCTGACTCTCACAATCAATGATAGCTCCAAAGTGACTCAGCTAATCCATACCTACAATCACGCAAACATCCCCCATGGGAATAGGGATCATATCGATCAGAAAAGGCACCCCGAAGATCTCCATAATACAACCCTGATATATCGGCGATGCAGAAACCCAGTGTTCGTTGGTGATAGAGACTTGCAACGGATACTCTAACTCCCCAATGGGCATATCAAACCCCGTACCGAAAGGTCGAGAAACAAAAGACCGACTCACTCCCGAATCAAACAGTACTAGAGAAAGCAAAGAGTTCACTAGGAACGTACCTAACATAGGTACAAGCATAAGCATAACACAAAACATAATAAAAAGGATAAGGGATACAAACATACCTGTCACAACATCTGGAGCTGTTCTGGCCTCCTCTGTAGTAAGATGGAGAGCGCGACCTCGAGCCCTCGGGGGCTCCACCCTGCCCTGACTCCCATCCGTAATCCTCAATGTAGCCAACGCTGGAACCTGCGCCAGCCTAGCAGCAAGAGATGGGCAGTTGGCCTTCACATGGCTAACCTGGTTTGAATGATAACAAATCCTAGAACTAAGTGATGGGGCCTGCTGGCGGCAATCCCTCACCATATGGCCCTGTCGGCCACAATTATGGCACCTTGAAGACGACCGACAAGCACCCTCATTCGTCTTGTCGCACTTTCAAAAAGTATGGCCCTTACGGCCCCCAAATCTTACATCAGTGTCTTTGAACTGCTTCGGCGCTGGCTACGACTGAGCCGGCGCCGATCTCTCCTCCCTCGTCTACAAATCAATATCAATCTCACGCCGCCTGGTGTCCTCCTGCATATCCAACAGAGTACTATAGCGTTGGGTGGAAACAAATTGTTTGTTCTCCGACTTAGGCATGCTCAAGTAACGGGTCATATGAGCCTAGTCAGATGCAAGAAACTTAGGACAGAATATAGCTCTTTATGTGAACATCTTGGTGATCTCCGTCACCGTCTCAGAACCCTGCCTCAAATCCAGGTACTCCTGGGCCAACCTCTCCTGCTCCACCAGCGGCACATATTGGGAGAGAAACATTTCATATAACTGCTCCCAAGATACAACAACTCTCTACTCAACTGAATAAGATCTAGTGCAAGCTTCCACTAATACTTCGCTCCGGACCTCAAAAGGTTTAGAGCGTACCTGACCTTCTGGTCAGTTGGGCAGGAACAAGTGAAGAAACACTCCTCCACATCAGATAGCCAACTCATGGAAATGATCGGGTCTTGCACCCCATCGAAAGTCCAGGGCTTCGTATTGTTGAAGTCCCAATACTATAAAACCGACCCGATCCAACCCGCGCAGAAGGAATGGCTACGGTGGCTTCAGCAGCAACTGTCTCAAACATATTAGCATAGGTCTCATCGAAGTACTCAACCATGGTGGTCTTGATAGACCCAGATATCTCTGGAAACTAAGCTCATAAGCGAGCAACAACCTCCTCCTACAGGATCTCCCTGATGTCGAACCGCGTCCTACCTCAACTCGACGCGTAGTCACTATACTAAAAGTAAACCAAAAGGATATCAGATAACTCACATAACATAATGGGGAACAAACTCCCAATATAGCCCTAGGGGTTGTAACTTCCTTGCTACTCGTACAGTTCCTGTGATTTCAGTAGTACGAGCCCATACTACCTTCCACACCTACCTGTATTTTTCACAGAGGATCATCACAAAACCCTAACAATACTATCTAGCATACTAATACACTTATTCCTCACACCCTAGAGGAGAGCAATACATCTTAAAACTAGTCGACTGACCCCACACCACTCATCCATGAAACTTCGACCAACCCTGCAACACTCGTCTATGCTATCCATAAATAACACTGGACCCTATAGATAGTTGAATATATTATCCTACCCTATGCCCTTCATCAAACAAGAATAGGAAATAATGCCAGACAAACCATTGTCAGGCTATAAAATCCTAGTTATGCATAGCAATGATGCAAACAGTAAGTAACTACTGTAATGATGTCAATTCCATTAGAGAAGAAACCTAGGCTCTTAGGCATCATATAATCAGGAAATTCTATCATGCAAAATCCTAAAGATCCCTAGCTTATCACTAGCATGCTATTTTAACATATCACAATATTAAATAACAGTATGGTATTTTGGGGTCTACTTACTGGCTCCAGATGATCATACACATCGTAACCTTCTTGATTATTTTTGAAAACCATTTGAAAAATCATTTAAAAATCGTTTTCCTTGGTTTGAGACTTGATTCACACGAGTGTTCCGCTAATACACTTAAACCAAAGCTTTGATACCAACTTGTAACACTCATAAAATTCATGAAAAAATTAAACTTTTTATAACAACCCAAAAACCATCATTGTTTACAAATAGTTTTCAAAACGAGTTCAATATCAGAGTAATCCCAAAATCATGAAACAAAACATGAGGAGGTGCCCAATCACGCCTTCACCTTCCCGCGATCCTCTGACGTACCTGAAACATAATCCAAAACTGTAAGCCCAAAGTTTAGTGATTTTCCCCCAAAATACCAATAAAAAGCAACCAGCACAAATATAATAACAACATGCAATGGGTCCATAACTAAAAGACTGGATTACCCCTGAGCCACATCATAAGTATGGCTTTCCTCCTGGGCCCACTTCTTATGTCTGGCTTGCTCCCCGACCTGATCATTCCTCGGATTGAATACCACTTAGCCCTTAGTATGAGTCTGGCATGCCCTTTTCGACCCTCAGCTCGTATCTGGAATGCTCATGAGCCCTCAGTATGAGTATGGCATGCCCTTCCTGGCCCTCAGCCTATATTTGGCTTGCTCCAGGGTTTTTTGGCTACAACAAGAGTAGTACAACCTCAACCCAACCCACACAGCATGTCGACATATAACAGATAATATCATATACAGATAAACAGACAGCATCACAGGTAGTCCTACAGATCTACCAGACTATCATAACAAGTCTAGCATACATATTTATTCCATATGCAACATATCAACAATATCAAGTATCAAACAAAAAGGGCCAGCCTTGGTGCCTTCGAACCGAAAGAATAGTGAGGAAATCTCACCACACAACTTGAACAGAACTGATAAGGTCCGAATCTGAATCTCAGCTCTCTACTGAAAACCTACATCTACCAAGTGACCAATTCCATGAATATCCCGAAATACCAAAAATGCCTTAAAAGTCAAACTTGGTCAAACTCTAAGTCAACTGGTAAAAGTCAAAGGTCAAGAAGAACAACCCATGTTGACCCAACAAGTTGTGTGTACTAGAAAACACATCGTGTTTCGTTAGCAATCAGACTGTTGGGAAAACCCCATCCAACATGTCATGTTCGCTTGCAAACACGCTGTGTTTTTCCGAGCTTAATATACTCAGTTGTTCCTTCGATTCCAGGGACTCCAAGGCTCAGATCTAGACTCAAATGCTATCAAAAAGGAGAAAGTTTCCAACTTTATCCATTGGGACCACTCCAAGGGTTCAAAAACCTATCCACATGGCTTGAAGATTCAAGAGCTTAATCAATAAGTCCTCAATCCTTAAAATCCAAAGTCCCTTCCTTCCAGAAGTGGTTCAACCACCTAAACCATTCCAAAGATTGGTGCTTTTTTAGACATGCATGTCCAATGCATGTCTTGAATTCATATTAGGTCAAAAAGGCGATTCATGACCTATTTTCTATGCATGGCATCAAAACTTTGGTTGAAACCAGATCCAAGCCACTACAAGGTCTCCTTGACCTGTACATTCATATATTTGCAAACTTTATGAGATCCCTCCATGCATAAACCCATAACAAAGAGAAAAGGGGACATAACTTAAGATCTAGTGACTATGAATGACAAAAATTGGGATCTGCACACTTACAATTGTCTAGGAGAGTACTACACTGAAGTATGATGTTAGCTAGCTAAATCCTTGTTTCCTTCTTTCACCTTCTTCCTTCAAAACACCAACTATCTTTACAAGTGGGAGAGGAAAAGATTAGGGTTTCTTTCTGAGATTGAGAGGGAAGATGGAGGCTGAGGGTGGAGAAACCCTAGCACCCATATTCCTTTAAATAGGGAATGAACCCGGAATATTAGGGTTTCACACACAGCGGTCAACATGCCGCGTATAGAGGGAAACACGTCATGTTGTCCAGCCAAAACGCACGCCTTTTAATGTCTAGACATGCCGCCTTGGTGCCTCCAACACGCCATGTCTAAACCCCAAGATTGCCTCCAACACGCCATGTCTAAACCCCAAGACATGCCGCCTTGGTGCCTCCAACACGGGATGTTATACTATGTATTAATTGGGTTTGATACCGACTCAGTTAATTGTGAAGTTTATGTTTTAAGAATTATATATGATTAGGTTCATACAGCCCTAGAATGACTGGTGTTTCCTTACTTCCTGATCCTTGTGTGGTTGTGGACTTAGGGCATAACCATCATTCGATAGTCTAGGTGATTCCCTTTTGTTTTCAATTTGCATGCATAAGGCAACCAACAATGTTGGTTGAGATTCTTAGTATTGTAGTGGCGGTCAAATTAAGAATTCCTAGGAGATCCGAGGAGATGGGATACTAGGATTTGTATGCGGTTTACCATATGATTGGTGTATAGATTAGGGTGCTGACTTAAATGTTTCAAGATGGTTCTTGAGAAAAGATCACATAGATGTGGAAGGTAGTATTAGGATCGTATTACTGAAAGCTAAAGATCTGTACTCGAGGCAAGGACGAACTTGGAGATGGTTACCACTCGAGTTTATGTTGATCTTTTATATGTTTGTATTTCACTTGAGTATGCTGACCACTCGGGGAGGAGCTTCTGGATCCGGTTTCGGCTATGGTGCGAAACTATTAGATGAGCGATTATATGAGTTTATCAAATCAGAAATTATCCGCGATATCTTGGAGGCCACCCCTGTGATTTAAGGTACCATCAAGGAGGGGATTGTGGAGCTTATGGATGAGGGATGAGGGGACCTTCGGGCAGAGATCACTAAGGGGCAGTTAGGGGCTTGCACTCCCTCATCTCGCGAGTCAAGGTATGTGGAGATCTAGAGTTCTTTGGGGCAAAGGACCACATCGCTAGCCGTCGCTGGATCGCTGACAAGGATAATGCTCAACGTACGAGTTTTTACCCTGAGGGGGCAAAGGTAGGGTTTGTATCCTACCTTCTAAGAGATCGAGCACGTGCCTGCTGGGATGTGTTCGGCTGAGCTTTAGGATCTATGGCAGTGGTGCAAATGATCGAGTTGTAGCAGAAAGCGAGCGAGTTTCAGGACCTTTGCCAGACTACTGAGACTATGACGGAGATCACCGCCAAGTTCCGTGAGAGGGATCTATTGGTTCTGTAGTATGTTGCAGATGAAGAAGAGGAGATATCACGACATGTTGAAGGATGAATTCAGAGAGTTTGATAGCTTTTCGGGGTGCAAGAACGTGAATGATAGGATTGAGAGGACCCGTGAGTTGGAGATTAAATTAGAGCTTCAGATGAAGCGCAAGTCGGAGCAGGTACTGACAGCTATGGGCCAGGATAAGAAGCCTAGGATTTCTGATTCACATACTAGGGAGCAGCAGGGTCGGAGTCGTTGCGGAAAGCCGCATGGTAGGGCATATGGACCCGCGAGTTCGGGTTGTTACAAATGTGGACAGGTCGGTCATTTGAGAAAGGATTTCCCCTAGAGTGTACTGATTTTCATTCACTGCAACCAGAAAACCATGAAAAGGCTGATTGTCCGAGGGTTTCAGGAGGGGCAGTGGTGGCGCCTGCGCCGACCACCAAGAAGGTCACTGATGGCTAACATATCAAGTGGTAGGCACCTGTGGTGCAGAGATGGGTATGTCAGTAAACGACTGCGGAGACGAGAGCATCGCCTGATGTGCTAACTGCTTTGTCTCTTTATCTTATTCATTATTATTTTCTTTGTTTACGCTTATGTTTATCTGATCACGTATAGGACTTTCTTAGTCGATGGTATGACTGCTCATATTATGTTTGATTCGGGTGCCACACTATCCTTTGTATCTCTTACACTAAGCAAGAAGTTTAGTGATGTGCCTGGGATTTTGGATTACCCATTGGAGGTAGAGATTATTCATCAACACTCAGTGAGTGATTCGAGGGTTCATTAAGGGCGTGTTCTGAATTTTCTCAGCGAGAGATATCTGATTGAATTGGTTCTGATTCCATTCCGAGAGTTGAATAGTATTATACGGAAGGATTAGTTAGGTCCTGATGGGGCCTTGATTGATTGTGAGCACCAGTAAGAGATAGTTCGAACCCCTATGAGGGAGAACTTGTTATTTAGGGTGAGGATGCTCAGCATGGACCGGCATCTCTGTTCGGCATAGGGTGCCTATTTCGGTCGTTTCGGATGAATTCATTCATTTTACCTCCAGGTTTTGGAGGAAGTTTCATGTGGATTTGGGTACTCCGCTAAATTTTAGTACAACATACCACGCCAAGACTGATGGATAGAGTGAGCGGAGAATTTAGACGCTAAAAGATATGCTCAGGCAGGTGTTCTAGATTTTGGCAGGAGTTAGGATACTTATCTTCCAATAGTCGAGTTATCCTACTACAACAATTACCATGCTAGTATTGATTGACCACCTTTTAATATGTTGTACGTGAGGAGATGTAGAACCCCAATTTGTTAGGCCGAGGTTCGGCATCGGGTAATGGGGACTACTGAACTAGTGCTCATGGCCACCGAGTTGATATAATAGATGCCTGCCAGGTTGCGAGTCGCACAAATTCGATAGAAGAGTTATGCCAATCAACGTTGTTTGGATCTCGAGTTCCAAGTGGGAGATTTGGTACTTTTAAAAGTGTCACCTTGGAAGATTGTCATCCCATTTCGGAACTGGGGAAATCTAGGTCCCAGTTTATTGATCCTTTCATGATTATCGCCCGGGTGGGTAAGGTTGCATAGCGACTGGATTTACCTAATGAGCTTAGTCAAATACAAAAAACTTTCCATGTCTCTCAGTTACGAGAGTGTTTAGCCAATGATTCTACGGTGATTCCTTTGGACGAAATTAAGGAGGATGAGCGCCTGAATTATGTAGAGAGACTGATTGTGATTCTCGACAGAAAGACAAAGTCTTTGCGCAACAATATGGTGAACCTAGTGAAGGTGTAATAGTAGCACCGAAGGGGTTTTGAGCGGATGTGGGAGTCAGATGATGAGATTAGAGAACATCACCCCAAGTTATTTGTTGAGTCGGACTTCGAGGATAAAGTCTGATTCTAGTAGGGGAGATTTGTAACATTTGGATCCTGTGGTACTTTAAATTTTCAAAATTTTGGAATTTTAGGGTTTGGCATGAAATGGTGGGAAGTCAGAAGGATGTGGCAAGTCAAGGTCAACCCACGTATTTCATTTAAGCCGCCACAGCGTGGAAGTATTGGCCACGGCATGGTAGCTTGCTAGAGGAAAACCCTATTTCCTAGGGTTTTCTCCTTATTTAAAGGAATGAGAAGGCTAGGTTTTCCTCACCCTCAGCCTCCTTGAGATCTGAGAAACCATAAAATCCCTCCCTCTCTTATTTTGAGACCATTTGGTGTTCATTGAATCATTTGAAAGAAGAAAGAGGAAGAAGTGAGCTACGATTCAGTAAGCTACTTCTCATCCTTGGTTATGACATTCTTCTGGACCTTTGTAAGTGTCCAAGACTCAATTTTATCACGATAGGTTGCTAGATCTTATGTTTTGTCCCTTAATCTTCATATTTTTGTGAGTGGGAGTGATAAGGTCTCATAAAGCTTGCAACTTTATGAATTTATGGTACATTTGGCATGATTATTGGTTTGCATCTGGAGTATTGTTGGGTTTTGATCCATGCATGAGATTTATGTAGAAAAAACCTTATTTTGACTCTATATGGCTTCAATACATGCATTGGACATGCATGTTTGTAAAGCACCAACATTTATGTTGGTTTTGATATTAGAAACTGATCAGGAGTAGATGAGTTATGGGCTTTTTGGAATAAGTGCTTAACGGAGAAAATCATGTCCTACTTAGCCCATTTCAAACCTAGGGATTGAGATTTTTACATTTATGGTGGTCTTAGCAGATAAAGTTGGAAACTTTATCCTTCTAGACCTGGTTTCAGACCAAATTTGAGCATTGGAGTTCTTAAGATCGAAGGAAACAACTTAATCCATTAAGCTGCTGAAAACCCAGTGCCCATGATGTGGCACTATGTCACCATAGCTTGGGGATGGAGAAAGTCACAATAGATTGTTTGTTGGAGGACTACGTTGTAGCCATGGGTGGCTACAAAATGGCAGTTGGCTAAATTCAACATTGGCCATTGACTTTGACTACTGACTTTTGACTTAAGTTGACTTTTGGTCAAGCACCTAGTTTTGAGGAAGAGTGTAATCACCCGTTTTTTTTTCAAAGAAATTTTTCATTTTTAATTAACCAAACACATTCCCATAAATCTAGAAATTCCAAACAATTGTTTCAAATCCATATTCATTACAACTTTATTTTTCAATTATCAGAGTGTCCCATAAAGTTTTCTAAGAGAGAGTGCACGCCGTGCAATCAAGCTTTGCCCTTTCCCTTGGACTCAGATGAACATGAAACAAATCCACAAATCATAAGCGAATGCTTAGTGAGTCCCCCAAAGCATACCAGACACATACACATCTCGAGTTAGCTAATCAAAGCTATGCACATAACATATAATCCATGCATACATAAAACCTGTAAGAATGCCATGGGCTACCCCACATGGTCTTATATCCAATGCCATGGGCTCCCCCACATGGTCTTTACCTATGAATGCCATGGGCTACCCCACATGGTCTTATATTCAATGCTATGGGCTCCCCCCGGGGGCTTCCATGCAAAAACACACAATTCCATATCATAACGAATCACATTCCATATCAAATCACCTAGTGACCATCACATATACCATAATCATATAATGGGCCGGCCTTGGTGCCTTAGACCCATTGGTATGGTGAGAAGACTTACCTCTCAAAGGCTGAACTGGAAACCTATAGTCGGATATATCCCACGCTGCTCCTCCCAAACTGTCTATAATCAATGATTAAAAATTTAGACTAATCCCATAAATACCCCCAGGGTCAACCCTGGTCAAAGTCAAGGTCTATAGTCAAGGTCAACAGTCCATATTGACCTTGACTCGTCGAGTACAATCAATCACCCATCGGGTCCCCTGCTTACTCATCGACTCGCCGAGTCACCCGAGGGACTCATCGATTTCCTTGATGTTCACGACTGTAAACTACCAAACGTACACCACTAACCGTGAACCCATGGCCATGAACCCTTGGCCGTGAACCCTTGGCCTTGAACCCATGGTCCTGAATGAGAAAACCCCCTCGACTCACCGAGTCTTTTGCACGACTCGCCGAGTCCCCCTTAGTCCATTATGTTTACGACCTTTTCCAGTTGGACTTAAGGTCCCAAACTTCAGATCTATCCTTTACTGGTGTGGATGACACGTAAAGTTGCAAACTTTACGTGCATGCAAGGCCTCACATAGCCATAACACCCAAAACTAACCTTCAACAAGGTTTTCATGCATGGAGAGGGAATAAGCTTAATAAAAGTTGCAACTTTATGATATTTGGGACCTAAGAAGGTCCAGATCTGGAACCATATCCTTGTGATAGGTCCAGATCTAAGCTTGCTTCCATTTCCTCAAAGTTGGTCATAACCCTCAAATAGAATCTAGGCTTAAGGTAACAGATTCATACCTTAATTTAATGCCCAAGACAAACTAGATGCTAGATCTAGTGTTTTCCCTTTGATACTTCTTCTTCAAACTTGGAATTCCGTTCACAATCCCAAGGTTTAAGCTCCCAAAGCTCTTACTTCACACACCCAAGTGTTTGCGGCCGTAAACGCTTTCTTATGATGCTAAGGGAGACTACAAAGGTGTATAATGTTGTTTATATAGGGAGCAAACCCCAAAATTCATGGTTTTCATTAAACAGCTCGGACTCGCCGAGTCAGTCCCGTCCCATGTTCCATGATACCACGACCCTACTCGACGAGTTTATCTCCCAACTCGCCGAGTTCATGCATAAAACCTTTCCAAATTAAAATCAGTTTTACAAGTCCCCCCACTTGAACTAGACTTTGTCTTAGAAGTCTGATGACTCAAACAAATCGAGGTGATGTGCTCACATCTCCTCTTCCGGTTCCGAAGTCCATTCGGAACCCTTCCGATGTTGCCATTGCACTTTCACCAGTCTTACTTCCTTATTTCGAAGAACCTTCGTCTTCCTATCCAAGATAGCAACGGGGTTATCGATGTAGTTCAAGTTCGCATCCACATGGATAAAACCCAACGAGACAACCACAGCCTCGTCTGCGACACACTTCCAAAGTTGCGACACATGGAATGTGTTGTGAATTTGGCTAAGCTCCTCTGGCAGATCCAAGCGATATGCCACCTTTCCCACTCGGGTCGTGATCCTGAACGGGCCTATATACCGAGGCCCCAGCTTGCCCTCTTCCGAAACCTCATGATCCCTTTCCAGGGCGACACCTTTAGCAACACGAAATCCCCCACCTGAAACTCAAGATCTGACCGATGTCGGTCAGCATAGCTTCTCTGACGGCTCTGCGTGACCTGCAACCGGTCGCGCACCTGCTTAATCAATCCAGTAGTCTTGAGCACTACCTCAGTGCTCCCCATGACCCGGTGCCCAACCTCATCCCAACAAACTGGGGTCCTACACCTCCGACCAGATAACATGTCAAACGGGGCTCAATCGATACTTGAAGGGTAACTGTTATTGTATGAAAACTCTGCCAGTGGGAGATACGTATCCCAACTCCCTCCAAAATCCAACACGCATGCCCGCAACATATCCTCCAGTGTCTGGATCGTTCTCTGACTCTGGCCGTCTGTCTGGGGGTGGTACGCCGTGCTAGAATGTAGCTGAGTGCCCAGAGCCTCGTGGAATTTCTTCCAGAACCTGGATGTGAACCGAACATCACGATCAGAGACTACCGACACAGGAACCCCATGTCTAGCCACCACCTCACGCACGTAAATATCCGCCAACTTCTTTTGCGGATTTACTTTCTAATATCAGAATGAAATGGGCACTCTTTATCAGTCTACCCACAATCACCCATATGGCATCGACACCCCTCGCCGTCCTTGGAAACTTTGTAATGAAGTCCATCGTGATCTCCTCCCATTTCCACATGGGAATGGGTAGCGGCTGGACCTTACCATGAGTCCGCTGATGCTCGGCCTTGACCTTCCTACAAGTCAAGCACTGCTCTACAAACCAAGCAATTTCCCACTTCATGAATGGCCACCAATAACTCAGCCTTAAGTCCCTATACATTTTCGTAGCTGCTGGATGTGTAGAGAACTTGGACTTATGCGCTTCCACTAATATCTTCTGTCTTACTCCCCCGGTCACCGATACCCACACTCGGCCACACTGCGTCAAGAGGCCACAACTATCCTTAACAACCAAAGGATATTGTCCTCGAAACCTCTCTGCCTTCCAATTCTCTTTCTTCACTCCCTCGACCTGCGCCCCTTTGATCATCTCCAACAATGGAGAGATCACCGTCATCCTCAAACACACACTCCCTATCGGGGAACCTGCCGTCTTACAGATCAAAGCATCAGCCACTACATTGGCCTTCCCTGGGTGGTACAGAATCTCGCAATCATAGTCCTTTAGCACGTCCAGCCACCTTCTTTGTCACATGTTGAGGTTCTGTTGGTCCATCAAATACTTCAGACTCTTGTGGTCGGTGTAAATAGTACACCGCACCCCAGACAAGTAATGCCTCCAAATCTTGAGGGCAAACACCACTGCCCCCAGTTCTAGATCGTGAGTAGGGTAATTTGCCTCATGTGGTTTCAACTGTCACGAGGCATATGCTATCATGTGCCCTCTCTGCATCAGTACTGCACGTAACCCTGAAATCGATGCGTCACAGTACACCACCAGCTCATCTAATCCCTCTGGCAGTACAAGGATCGGAGCCTCGGACAATCTCCACCTCAAGGTCTTGAAGGCCAACTGCTGATCCGTACCCCACCGAAACGTCACATTCTTCTTGGTCAGACGGGTCAATATCATAACAATCTTGGAAAAGTCCTGGATAAATCTCCGATAATAACCCACTAAAACCAAGAAGCTATGAATCTCTGATGCATTTTTTGGTACTTCCCACCGCATCACAGCCTCACCCATGGCTGGATCAACCGAAATACCCTCCTGGTTGATGATATGCCCCAAAAGTTGTACCTCTCGTAGCCAGAAATCACACTTGGAGAACTTGGCATACAACTTCTCCGCCCATAGGGTCTCCAACACTTCTCTTAAGTGTTGTTCGTGTTGCTCTCTGGTCTTAGAATAGACCAGGATATCATCAATGAAAACGATCATCGACCGATCCAGCATCGGTCTAAACACCCTGTTTATAAGATCCATGAACGATGTTGGGGCATTGGTGAGCCCAAACAGCATCACTACAAACTCATAATGCCCATACTGAGTCCCAAAAGCCGTCTTCGGTATATCCTCATCCCGAATTCTCATCTGATGGTATCCCGATCGAAGATCAATCTTGGAAAACCAAGACGCACCCTGTAGCTGATCGAACAAATCATTTATCCTTGACAACGGATAACAGTTCTTCACTGTTAGATTGTTTAGCTCCCTATAATCGATACACATCCTATGCGATCCATCCTTCTTTTTCATGAAAAGAATCAGTTCTCCCCATGGGGAACTGCTCGGACGATTGAACCCTCGGTCTAGTAGCTCCTGAAGCTGTGTAGAGAGTTCCTGCATCTCTGGTGGTGCCAACCGGTATGGTGCCTTTGCTATCGGAGGGACACCCGGCACCAATTCAATGCGAAACTCCACCTGCCTCTCCGGAGGTACTCCTGGTAACTCTTCGGGGATAACATCCCGAAAATCCTGAATAACCGGCACACTGCCTACATCCTTCATGATCTCTACCCTTCTATCCGAGATATAAGCCAGGAATCCTGAACAACCCTGCTGCAGGAACCTCCTAGCCCTCGCAGCCGAACAGAGGATCGGCCCCTGCGATGCCCTATCACCAAGTATCACCAGTTCTCCCCCACTTGGGGTTCGAACCCTCACCAACTGATGCTCACAGTCGATCATGGCCCCGTTGGCCCCCAACCAATCCATTCCAATAATCACTTTCAGCCCTCAAAACGGTATCGGGACTAGGTCGACATGAAATCTCTCACCAAGCACATTCAGGACACAATCCGAATACACCCTCGCAGCACTAATGGTGCGGTCATCTGCAATCTCCACCCCGAGCGGGGAATCTAAAGTTCCCGCCGCATCCCGAAACTTCTTGCTATGAGTAAGAGATACAAAATATCGGGTAGCACCCGAATCAAATAAGACGTGAGCAGACATACCATTGACCAAAAAGGTCCCTATACAAGCATATAGTACACATAAGCGAAACAGATCCATAGAGTAGAGAAGAATAAATACGTACCAGCCAAAACGTCTGGCGCTGCCCGTCCCTCGTCGGTAGTCAACTGGAAGGCGTAGTTCCTTACCGCTGGAGCATCCGCCTTAGCAGGGGGGCCATGTGTGATCCTCATTGTGGCGGGCGCGGGCACCACCACTGCTCCTCCCCCTCCCTGTAACTTTAGACAATCGGCCTTTTTATGGCCAGTCTGGTTGCAGTGGAAGCATATCAAGCCCTTCTTGGGGCAATCCTTGCTCACATGGCCCTGCTGCCAACAAGAGTAACATCCTAATTTCCCAGCTGTCCTACACTCCCCACTATGAAACCTCCCGCACTTGGCACAGTGGCCCCGCACCTGCTGGCCTCTACCCGATGAATCTGAGGTCTTAGGCTTCTTAGCCTGACCCCCTGCTGCCTGCACCTGCTCAGTTTTCTGCTTCATGCGGGAATCCAACTCCATCTCCCTCTCACGGGCCTTCTCCACCATCTCATTCAGAGTTTTGCACCCCGTAAAGCTCACAAACTCCCGTATATCATCCCTCAGCATGGAATGATATCGGGTCCGTCTCATCTCCTTGTCGGTAGCATTCTGAGGGATCAACAAAGCTCGTTCCTGAAACTTGGCGGTGATTTCCGCCACAGTCTCAGTGGTCTGCTGCAAATCATGAAATTCTCGCACTAGTCGTTGCACCTCAATGGGTGGTGCAAACTCCAAATCAAATCGCCGAACAAACTCGGCCCATGTCATCTCAGCCACCCCGGCTGGTCCCACCTGTTTAGTAACCTCACCCCACCAATCCCGGGCTCTGTCTCTCAGCATGCAAGAAGCAAACCCAACCTTTACCACATCCAGGCCAGAACTTGTGCGCTGGGCGTTTTCGATATCCGCCACCCAGCGTCGGCTGACAATGGGGTCCCTAACCCCGAAAAACTCTGGCGCCCGATAAGCCTTGAGCTCCCAGAACGAAGGAGTACGGGCTCCAATCTGGCCTGAAGCAATCTCAGCCCTGAATGATCTGATTTTCTCCTACATGATCTCTTTAATGCCCTCTTTGACCGTCCCAAAGATGACTAGGGTAGTATCGAGGATGCCCTTTGTAACCTCGGCTGCAATGATATTGCACAGTCTCTCATCAATAAGCTCGGTACCGCTGCCCGATCCAGACCCACACCCTGATCCTGATCCTGATCCTGATCCACCTGTCCCAAATCGTGTCATCACCATGTTGAACTGAAATATCATAAGTCATGACATCTATAAAGGGGATCTTCCCACATCGGTCCTCCTTAGAGTGATCAAATCTACCATTGGTTAGGGCATAGGTCGTATGCTTTCAGTAGTAGGGGCCCAATACTAGCTTCCACACCTACATGTGCCTTTCCCCAAAGTTCTACCTGATAGCTCTAATTCGTCCTAAAACAAATTGTATACTACAAACCACTGCATACCCCAAATCCTAGACTGTTATAACATTTTCTCTACCCACATCAAACATACCAATCATAACAGGTTGCATTTATGCATGCAAATTATACACAGAAGAGGATCAAATAGACTTTCTAATAAAACATTCTACCCTAGGACCACAACCAGACAAGGAACAGGAAATAAGGCCAAATCGATCATTCTAAGGCTATAAGCTCCTAACCATATATAATTTTAGAAGCATACACATAGCAAATTCCATATGATCATCAAGCTCAAATATCAGTATAACATGGCTAACACATCGAGGACTACTTACTTGGCTCGGCCGATCGCGCGCGTTGCACTCTCTTGTTTTCGTTTCCTAAAATTGTTTAACTTTTATTTTGAAAACATTTTATCATTTCCTTAGTTTGCTGACACAGCCGAGAGTCTGCCCGAATCCCTCAAACCAAGGCTCTGATACCAACTTGTAACGACCCGATTTTTTTTCAAATAAAATTTTCATTTTTAATTAACCAAACACATTCCCATAAATCCAGAAATTCCAAAAAATTGTTTCAAAACCATATTCATTACAACTTTATTTTTGAATTATCAGAGTGTCCCATAAAGTTGTCTGAGAGAGAGTGCACGTCGCGCCATCAAGCTTTGCCCTTGCCCTTGGACTCAGATGAACCTGAAACAAATCCACAAACTGTAAGTGAATGCTTAGTGAGTCCCCCAGAGCATACCATATATATACACATATCCTGTTAGCTAATCAAAGCTACGCGCATAACATATAAGCCATGCATACATAGAACCTGTAAGAATGTCATGGGCTACCCCACATGGTCTTTACCTAGGACTGCCATGGGCTACCCCAAATGGTTTTATATCCAATGTCATGGGCTCCCCCACATGGTCTTTACCTAGGAATGCCATGGGCTACCCCATATGGTCTTATATCCAATGACACGGGCTCCCTTCGGGGTCTTCCATGAAAAAACACACAATCACATATCATAACGAATCACATTCAATATCAAATCACCTAATGACCATCACATATAACATAATCATATAATGGGCCGGCCTTGGTGCCTTAGACCCATTGGTATGGTGAGAAGACTCACCTCGCAAAGGCTGAACTGGCAAACTATAGTCGGATATATCCCATGCTGCTCCTCCGAAACTGTCTATAACCAATGAGTAAAAACTTAGCATAATCCCATAAATACCCCCAGAGTCAACCCTGGTCAATGTCAAGGTCTATAGTCAAGGTCAACAGTCCATATTGACCTTGACTCGTCGAGTACAATCAGTCACTCGTCGGGTCCCCTGCTTACTCATCGACTCGCCGAGTCACCCAAGGGACTCGTCGAGTTTGTTGATGTTCACAGCCATAAACTACCATCCGTACACCCCTGACCGTGAACCCATGGTCGTGAACCCTTGGCCGTGAACCCCTGGTCGTGAACCCATGGCCATAAATGAGAAAACCCCCTCGACTCGCCGAGTCTTTTGCATGACTCGTCGAGTCCCCCTTAGTCCATTATGTTTACGGCCTTTTCCAGTGGGAGTCAAGGCCCCAAACTTCATATCTATCCTTTACTAGTGTGGATAACATGTAAAGTTGCAAACTTTACGTGCACGCAAGGCCTCACATGGCAATAACACCCAAAACTAACCTTCAACAAGGTTTTCATGCATGGAGAGGGAATGAGCTTAATAAAAGGTGAAACTTTATGATATTTGGGACCTAAGAAGGACCAGATGTGGAACCATATCCTTGTGATAGGTCCAAATCTAAGCTTGCTTCCATTTCCTCAAAGTTGGTCATAACCCTCAAATAGAATCTAGGCTTAATGTAACAGATTCATACCTTAAATTAATGCCCAAGACTAACTAGATGCTAGATCCAGTGTTTTCCCCTTGATACTTCTTCTTCAAACTTGGAACTCCTTCCAAAATCCTAAGGTTTAAGCTCCCAAAGCGCTTACTTCACACCCCCAAGTGTTTGCGGCCGTAAACGCTTTCTTATGATGCTAAGGGAGTCCCATCCCACGTTCCTTGATACCACGACCCTACTCGACGAGTTGATCTCCCAACTCACCGAGTCCATGCATAAAACCTTTCCAAATTAAACCAGGTGTTACAAAGACCTCAAGTTTATTTACTTTGAATGGATAGGTGGTGCGTAGCAGTGCTATTCTGTCAGTGAGAGTGGTATCAATTGAGCATTTTATGTGAGGTGTCTTCTAACCATACTGGTGGGTCGAAGGCACCAATGTCGGCCACTGATTTGTGTGTGTATGATGTATGTGATTATGTGACAATTACTGATATGATTTTATATTATATGCATGGAGCTAATATGGTATTGGAGTTATTATGGAATCATGGTTGATACGGACCCGGGGGTTGATTCGGACACGACACAACTACGTGTTGTTACATGGGGTTGATGCAGACCCGGGGGTTGACACAGACCTGACACAACCACATGTTGTTGTATTTGTTTATGTATTTGATGTATGTGGTATTTGGGGAAGATCACTAAGCTTTGTTATTACAGTTAGGTTTATTCTTTCAGGTACTTCCGTTATGAAAGGGAAGGGTCAGGCATGATGGTACAATATCCCCCTCCCCTTATGTTTCTGTAATTATGATTTTTGTTTCTTTTATGTTTTGGAACATTTGTATCGTGGTTGTTTCAGAGATATATTATTTATGGAATTAATGATTTTAAAAAGGAAAAATTTTATTAGTGTTTAGGGACGTTGCAAGTTTGTATCAATGCCTTGGTATGAGGGATTCGGGCACACTTTCAGGCGTCAGCATTCAAACTAAGGGAATGATAATCATTTCAAAAGAAAAATGAATTTCTAAAATATTTTTACAAAATGGAAAGGGGTTTGATGCGTGCAATCATCCGAGCTCAAGTAAGTGGTTCCTAAAATACCCACACCCAAGTGTTATGATTAGTATGCCTGATATAAGAATTCCATGCTAGAATAGGGTTAAGGATGCTTTCAGAAATCATATGATAGAATTTCCTGATTTGTGTTATAACTTATAGCCTAGGAGAATCGGATGTTATGTATTAATTGGGTTTAATACCGGCTCAGTTAATTGCTAAGTGTATGTGTTAAAAATTGTATATGATTAGGTTTATATAGCCCTAGAATGACTGGTGTTTCCTTACTTCCTAATCCTTATTTGTTTGTGGAATTAGGACAAAACCATTATTCGACAGTCTATTTGACTCCCTTTTATGTACAATTTGCATGCATAAGGCAACCAGAAGTGTGAAGGTTTGTATTTGATCGGATACACTTCAAGTATGAACAAGAAAAGCAAAACTAATCTAAGCAAAATAATCAACATAAAGTAAATAACATAGAATTTCGGAAATTGTTCCATTCACCAAGAAAATAGATTTTTTATTCACCAAGAATACGGGTTTGTCACAAAGATGATTGACACAAAGACACGATCACTAATCTATGACTTATACATTAGGGTTTGTCGTAATGTTGTATATATACTAATCTATACATGTATATCCCTTGATTAAAGGGATTGTGTCTAATCTGTACTATGATCGAATCCTTATTACCAAGATTATGGATCAGATATCTATTCTATATTTACCTATAATATTTTCCTAATCAGACAACCATACTAAAGCTGACGCTGTTGAACTTGTGGTGATGGCGCTGATGAATTGTAGAAGCTAACGCTGATAGATCAGCATATCATGTGTTTGACTCATCAGATCATAAGGTGTGACCTTATATTCTCCCCCTATCTGATGATGTCAAAACTAAAGTTCTATTCATATATAAGCGGAATGCGAAAGCTTTTGGATTGTGCTCCTCCTTACAATAATAATGGCTTGTGCTCCCCCTTACAATAATAACGAAATCTTGATTCTTGCAATTCTAACAAAGGCTTCCCCTGAGAAGATGAATTGCAACAGACGACAGACAAATAGATTCGAAATAAGCTTGAGTTAAGAATGTTGACATTATCTTGACTCGACTCCCCCTTAGAATGTGATTTTCTGAGTTTGTATGCTATACCAATATTTTCTCCCCCCTTTTGACATCAACAACTAACGTTGAACATAATAGAATTTCACCATGTAGCCTACTAAGTTTGTGATGGATCCTAATAGCATGGGATTAAACTACCATTCACTGACATATTGTTGCTAGATCTCATCAAAGTGTGGTTTCATACACTAAATCATAAATCCCTTTTATTAGATGAGAAATGGAAAGGGTGGATAGGTGCGAGTAATATATCATGGACAATGATATACTCGTTGGCACAGATTTCTCAAGCTATCATTAGTCTATGGTACATTATGTTGAATTATAAAGCTTTAAAGAAGAATATAAGGGCAAGAATGGATTGTTTCAGTCAGGCTAAGGTGAAATCAGCGTGAATCATTAACTGTTTAACTCATCAACAGGAAGTGATTTAAAATTTTGTATCATAGAGTAAGTTGAAATCTAGAATCAAAGATTCACCGTTAATTCACAATGGGACCATGTCTACCTCAAACTAGGAGGTCAGGGACATGAAAAACCCCTTGTTATTTAAGGACCTAACAAGTATCTCTTATGTTGATGACTATGCAAAAAAGGTAAGCCATTCAGTATTGCTTAATACTTCAGCAGAACATGAGACTTGATGCATACAGCAAGCATGCTTCCAGGGACAGGGTCAGGTAATGATGATTAACATAAAAAAATAAGCACCCTAGCCTTTTTATAAATATTTTTTATTTGGACCAGGCAATCTCACTTTGAGAGTTTAGACAATGCTAGACAATCAACGTGAGAGAGTGACTCAATGTTCTCAACAGATGGACTCGCTGATGTGAAACTTAGAGAGATTTTCTCACATGTCGCAGCATGCTTCTAGGGACAATGATGTGTCAAAAGTTGCATACTAGGCTCAAAATATCCACCATTAGATTTATTTAAAAAATAATAACTACTATAAGAACAAAAACAAAAAAATAATTTAAATAGAAAAATGTGCAGCTACAAAAGGTTATAAAGACTTGATCCATCAAATTTTTGGAATTGAATGATCATTAATGATCTTACATTTTCCGAGATATCCACCATTTGAAATTTCAACTATAAAAGAAAACAAATACGATCAAACATATCACACAAATATAGTATACCAAAAGTGATGAAGCCTTTTCATATTGAAGCGTTATAGATGGATTCCAAGCTTCATGTTCATCAGGAGCAAGACACAAGTAAAGATTCGTCTTTGTAACTAATGAGTTGACTTACTCAAATCCATAAAAACATCGTAGCTTCTAGATCAACACTAGGGAATTCGAGGTTTTATAAGATTATGAGTCAGTAGATGAAGCTAAGACCTACTGCTTTGATGGTTACTCTTTGCATCCATAACAATAAGTGAAGGAGGAAGAGGTTATCCTCAAGATGAAAAAGATCACGATGCCACTCTTATTCTCAATAGCATGAGCAATGAGATCCTTCAAGACAGCTTCAGTCGGTACACATAAGATGCAGATAAATATTAGATAGGTTTGAAAGAAAAATACATGTAAATACTAAATGTAAGATTTTGCATTCAAAATAAAGGAAGCATTTGTTCGTTTTCTGAGTTTTTTCAAAAGACCAAAAAGAAGTTAATTCAAAATTTAACCATAGAAAGCATGCCAAGATTTGCAATTAATTTGTTCAAGTTCTTTTCATCCATTGCCTTGGTGAAGATGTTAGCCAGCTGATTTTTCGATGGAATATAGAACAATTCCACTTTTCTCTTTTGAACTATGTCTCTGATGAAATGATGACGAATGTCAATGTGCTTGGTCTTGGAATGTTGCACTGGATTTTTTATCATCTGAATGGAACTGGTGTTGTCACCACAGATGGGTGTCTTTGAGAAGTTCATACCATAATCCAAGAGCTGATTTGGAATCTATAGAATCTAAGCACAACATCTTCCAGCAGCAACATATTTAGCCTCGGCGGTGGAACAAGCCACTGATATCTGCTTTTTGCTAGACCAGCTTAGTAATCTATTTCCAATAATTTGAGCTCCTCCTGATGTCCTTTTACGATCAATGCAACACATACCATGATCGGAGTTAGTATATCCCACCAGCTTGAACTTAGAGTCACGAGGAAACCATAACCCAAGATTGGGAGTATGTTTTAAGTACCAGAAAATCCTTTTGACTGCATGAAGATGAGATTCCTTTGGACTGGCTTGATAGCAAGCACACAATATGGTGGCGAACATAATGTCAGGGCGATTGATGAGGATATTGGAGTTTTTTCCGGTTTGCAATCAGAGAAACCATACTTTTCCAGCATATATGCATTGTATTTAGCTTGAAAAACAAAAATACCACCAGTTAGTTTTTGAACTGCAAGCACAAAAAGAAATTTAGTTCACCTATCATGCTCATCTCGAATATCTTGGCCATGACCTCCGTAAATTCGGAACTTAGCTTTTCATAAGTGGATCCGAAGATGATATCGTCCACATACACTTGATCAAGAATGATATGACATCCTGATTGCTTTATGAACAAAGTGTTATTGATCTTTCCTCGTTTGTATCCACTTGATATAAGATAGCTTTCCAATGTATCATATCATTCTCTAGATGCCTGCTTTAAGCCATAGACAACTTTATCAAGACGATACAAATGATCTGGAAATTCTTCATTTTCAAACCTTGGAGGTTGTTTAAGAAAACTTCTTCTTGAAGATCTCCATGTAGACAGGCAGTCTTAACATCCCTTTGGTATACTTTAAAGTTTTTTAAAGATGAAAAATCTAGAAACAGAGGAATTGCTTCATGTCTTGTAACTGGAGCAAAAGTTTCATCATCGTCGAACCCTTCAAGCTAGTAGAATCCTTGAGATACAAGTCTAGCTTTGTTTCTTATGACAACTCATTCTTCATCCATTTTGTTCCTAAAGACCCAACGAGTGCCAATGATAGTATTTCCTTGAGGTTTGGGAATAAGAGTCCACACACGATGTTGTTCGAAATCATTTATCTCATCCTACTTGGCCTTAATCCAGCCAGCTTCTTTCAAGGCATCAACAATATTCTTTGATTCGATCATTGAGATGAAGTTTAAAAACATGCAAAAGTTGTTTTTGACTCTGTTGCGAGTGAGAATTCCAAAATTTACATATCCAGTTATTTGAGATTCAAGATAATCTCGAAGGATTCTAAGATTAATTTGCATTGCCATGGGTAGATGCTTCCTCATTTGATGAATCAACTTCTTCATAAACAATAGGCTGATCTTTAGGGATAGTCTGTGTGACATCCCCTAATTTCTCGGCCTGAAAAGACTGATTTAATTTATGCTTTTTAAAATAAAATCAGAGAAATCTTTTCAAAAGATATTGCGGAATAGGTCCCCAATATAAAACATGATAATGTTTATCAAAACCCTTCTTTAAGAAGGTATATATTTCCCATATATATATCAAAACTCGGGATGTCATGTTCCGATACAGATCAAAAGCATAAACAAGACATTATAAGCCTTTCAACAGTTATTTACAACTACTGGCCTATAATCAAAAATCTCTCATCGTCCTCCGACTATGCTCGGGGTCCACTACATGTAATCATAAAAAGCTGAGTGGGTCAGGCTTGGGAGCCTGGTGAGCATATAGGGTTTTCAACCCACAATAATAATAATTTATTAAGTTCACCAATCAACAATAACCCTGATTACCCATTCCCATTGTCCTCACTTTACGTCCCTAAACACCTAACACAAGGGACTTAGCCTAAGGAATATCATCGGGTTGGACACTACTGCTAAGGGGACTCCTCAGCCATACATGTCCTAAAGGCAACCATGAGGGGGATTGGAGTACACCAATGAACATTTAGTTCATCAACACCTACAAGTTGCGAACTTGCTAGTGTACCACTGGACTGTCTAGAAAGGTTCGTGATCGTCATCTATACTCCGCTAGACGACTACAACAACACCAACAACAACACCGACACCGAGGCCTCTCATCATTTTAACACCCATCGACTATTTTGTCTACCCATGTTCAACCCAACATATTTGTAGATAAAATACATATACAGTTTAAAACTTGTATAAAACATCTATTCAACAGTCACCTCAAATAAACAATTAACATATTTACACATAGCACGTATTTTAAGCTAAATACTTCATATCTATGTGTAAATTGAAAGTAACTACACACTCACATGTTTTGATGAAAATCGGGCAGCAATTCGTTTCCTAAAACGATCGTTTCTAATAAAACCGGGAGTTTTATTGAGAAACTGGGCTCTGCAAAAGTCGGGCTTCGAAACGGAAAAGATAAATTTTCCGGGCTTCACGGGCACTTCATGGCGTATTCCGGGGCTTATAATCGATACCGGGGCTTCGGGGAATGTTAAGATGAAGAAAATATGAAGAAAGGGGTGAAAAATGGTGAAATCCCAAAAGTACCCGAGAAGGCTCGCAGGACCCTTCTATTTATAGGGGTCCGAAGTCGGTTCTGGTGGTGGGGTCCGCAGGCGAGGGTGCATAGGTGGCTGCACGTGCGAAGGCCTCGCTGTCCTCTCCTGATTGGACCGAGGTCTAGTCCGAAGTAGGGGGGATCCGTAGCATTCTTGCGAGGTTTCGGACACGAGGGAAGAGAGTACGTGTCGCACCGCTATTCGACCACTTCGGATTAGGCCAAGTGCTCGGATGACTCAACAGCTCGGACACGTGGCTCGCCTGACTCACCAATTTCGGACACGTGGCACCTTCTAAGCGAGTGTGACGTGGCAAATCGTGACTATGCGAATTTTCTCGGTTTTTGTGCAAAAACTTCTAAAATCCATAACTTTCGCATACGAGCTCCGTTTTTGACGTTCTTTATATGCACGCGTAGGTAAAATTACGATCTACAACTTCCGTTTAGACTTCGTCGGCTTATTTTGAATTTAATTTTTATATTATTATTTTTAACAGACCGGGACAGGAAATCCGTTAAAAATTCATAACTTCTTCATCCGACATCCGTTTTCGTCAGACTTTTTACCGTTGTGCTACTATTTACGAGACCTTCGATTCTCGTTTAGGTTGTGTCGGCTAAAAATCACTCGATCTAAAATTCGAGTTTTTAGCTGTCTACTGCTAAGCTGAAACTTCGAAAAATCATAACTTCCTCATACGAAGTCAGATTTGGGCGTTCTTTTTATCGAACTTCTCGGTTTAACGAATACTACGAGTTTCGTTTAGATCACTAAGGCTAAAAAGTAGTTTATCGAAAACTCACTTTTTACGACATTCAGCACCGAGCCGGTTTTGTCGTGAAACTTCGACAGGTCATAACTTCTTCGTTATAACTCGGATTTCGGCATTCTTTATATATCCGCAATACTTGTCACGATCAGTACAACTTTCTTAATAGATATCAGCTTTATCTAAAATTTAATTTTGACGCTCATTTTTATTCTTAATTAATTAACTCCTAGTAATTAAGCATAAAACATATAAAACACATAGAATTCACGTAATTCCTTTTTCATTTCTTCAAAATGAGTTACAAAGGTTAACCTAGACTATCACCTAATATTAATGCCTAGGCTAGAAACACGAGTGTTACAATTCTCTCCCCCTTAGGATGATTCCGTCCCGGAATCACACATCACCAAACAACTGCGTGTAGCGACTCATCATGTCACTCTCCGTTTCCCAGGTGAGATTTGGTCGATTCGTATGTTTCCAGCGCACAAGCACTAAATCAACCATCTTGCGTCGCAACTTCATAGTCTTACGGTCAACGATTGCCTCAGGTTCTTCAATCAACCTTTTGTTTTCATCCAACCTTAACTCAGAAATCGGAATTATGTCGGGCACCTCTCCCGTGAACTTCCTCAAATAACGCACATGAAATGTGTTATGAATACCCTCCAGTTCTTCCGGTAATTCTAGCTTGTAAGCTTGATTCCCGATCCTCTGAAGAACTTTAAATGGTCCAATAAACATTGGACTCAACTTTCCCCTTTACCAAATCTTATAAGTCCCTTCCACGGCGAGACTTTATGTAAAACCGAATCTCCAACTTCGAAGGATATCGGTTGTCTTTTCTTGTCATCATAGCTCTTTTGTCGATCTTGAGCAGCTAACATCCTCTCCCTTATCACTTTCAACTTTTCAGCAGTTTGATGGACTATCTCAGGTCCCATAAACTGCTTTTCCCCAGCTTCCAGCCAACATGATGGTGTTCGACACTTTTCTCCATACAAGGCATGATAAGGTGCCATTTTAATGTTTGAGTGGAAACTATTATTATAGGAAAATTCTACTAGAGGTAAGTGTTCATCCCAGTTACCTTGGAATTCTAGGGTACATGCTCTCAGCATATCCTCCAATGTTTGAATCGTTCGTTCGCTCTGGCCATCGGTTTGAGGATGGTAAGCCGTACTCAAACACAACTTGGTACCCAATTCCTCTTGTAGACTCCTCCAAAACCTTGAGGTAAAACGGCTGTCACGATCGGATACAATCGTTAACGGAACACCGTGTAGCCTCACAATTTCCTTCACGTAAGAATTCGCAAGTTTATCCATAGTCCATTTCTCGTTAGCGGCTATGAAATGCGCACTCTTAGTGAAGCGATCAATGACCACCCAAATCATGTCATGACCGTTCCTTGTCTTGGGCAGTTTAGTCACAAAATCCATGGTAATGTCCTCCCATTTACCGATGGGTACATGTAAAGGTTCTAAACTCCCATACGGTTTCTGATGTTGTGCCTTAACCCTAGCACAAGTTACACACTCAGCCACATACTTAGCAACGTCGAGCTTCATCGTCGGCCACCAGTAATAGGGTTTTAGATCCCTATACACTTTCGTACTGCCGGGATGAATCGAGTACATGGTTTTGTGAGCTTCTTCCATCAGAAGACCTCTTACTCCTCCCTTCTTAGGTACCCAAATCCTATCTTTGAATACCTTCAATCCTTGACCGTTTGTGTCAAACACCAACGTTTTACCCAAACGTTCCTCCTTCCGGTCATTTTTCTCCAAAGCTTCCTCCTGAGCTTTCCTTATACTTTCCACAATTATCGAGACGACTTCAATTTTCGGTGCTCTTGGCCTTCTCTTTTCAAGATTTACCTTCCGATTCAGAGCATCAGCAATAACATTTGCTTTATCAGGGTGGTAAAGTATCTCACAGTCGTAGTCCTTGAGTAGTTCCAGCCAGCGCCGCTGCCTCATGTTCAATTCCTTCTGATTAAAGAGATATTGAAGACTCTTATGATCAGTGAAAAGTTTACACTTAGTACCATAAAGATAATGCCTCCATATCTGTAAGGCGAATACTACCGCTGCCAACTCCAGATCATGAGTGGGGTAGTTCTTTTCATGTTCTTTCAACTGCCTCGATGCATACGCTATCACTTTATCCTTTTGGGTCAGAACACATCCTAACCCAACTCCAGAGGCATCACTATAGACTGCGAAGTCATTAACTCCTTCAGGTAACGAAAGAATTGGTGCTTCACACAATCTCTTCTTTAACTTCTCAAAGGCTTCCTTATGCTTCTCATTCCAAGCATAAGTAGCTCCTTTGAGGGTCAAAGCTGTTAATGGAGTAGCGATCGAAGAAAAGCCTTGGATAAATCGGCGATAATATCCGGCTAATCCTAAAAAGCTTCGAATCTCCGTGGGACTTTTTGGTTGTTCCCACTTCATCACAACTTCAATCTTTGCTGGGTCAACCATTATTCAATCTTGGTTAACCACATGACCTAAAAATTGGACTTCTTGAATCCAAAATACACATTTGGAGAACTTTGCATATAGCTTCTCCTCTTTCAGAACTTCTAGCACTTCACGCAGATGCTTTTCATGCTCCTGCTTGCTTTTCGAATAGATCAAGATATCGTCTATGAATACTATCACGGATTTATCAAGGTATGGTTTACAAACCCTGTTCATCAAATCCATGAAAGCTGCTGGGGCATTGGTTAATCCGAACGACATAACCAAAAATTCATAGTGTCCATATCTTGTTCTGAACGCAGTCTTCTCGATATCCTGCTTCCTCACCTTTAATTGATGGTATCCGGACCTAAGATCGATCTTTGAGAAATAGATCGATCCTTGCAACTGATCGAACAGGTCATCGATCCTCGGCAACAGGTACTTGTTCTTTATCGTCGCTTTATTCAACTCTCTATAATCGATGCACATTCTCATGCTCCCGTCTTTCTTCTTTACAAATAACACAGGGGCTCCCTAGGGTCATGAACTAGGTCGAATGAAACCTTTGTCCAATAACTCCTGAAGTTGTGTCATAAGTTCTTTCATTTCGGTTGGTGCTAATCGAGATGGTGCTTTGGCTATCGGCGTCGTTCCTGGTAACAAGTCGATACGGAACTCCACTTCTCGATCAGGAGGCAATCCGGGAAGATCTTCGGGAAAGAATTCTGGATAATCACACACCACCGGAATATCCTGCACCTCCTTCTTTTCCTTCTGAGCATCAATCACGAACGCTAGATATGATGTACACCCCTTGGCCAAACACTTTCTGGCTTTCATTAGGGAAATGATTCCAGAGTTTACTCCGTGTTTGTCTCCGTACACCATAAACGACTCTTTCCCTGGCGGGTTTACTTTAACTATCTTCTTCCTACACATTATTTCGGCATCATTGGTGCTAAGCCAATCCATTCCTAAAACTATGTCGAAACCATTTAACTCGATAGGAAATAATTCCTCGTGGAACTTATTCCCATCCAAGTCAATGACGATGTTTTTCATACGATGGCTAACAGGTACAAACTTACCACTAGCAATTTCGACTAATAAGGCATTAACTAGTCTATCAACAGGCAAAGCTAGTTCTCTACCAAATTCATGCGATATAAAGGAGTAATTGGCTCCAGAATCAAACAAAATTTGGGCAGGCAATTCGTTTACGAGAAAGGTACCTGAAGCGACATCGACTTCTTCTTTCGCAGCTTCGAGTGTCATCTGAAAGGCTCTCGCCTTCGGCTTTGGTGGAAGATTGAGTTTCGTTGCGTCCTTCTTCTTCGGGCAATCCCTCAAAATATGCCCTTCTTCATGGCACCCATGACAGACGTTATTAGTGAAGGTGCAATTATTGGCATAATGCCCTGGCTTTCCACACTTTGTAACAAGTGAGTTCCACGCTGCACTTCCCAGCATGTTTCTTCTTGCACGTGTCACACCACTTGGCTTTGGCTCCTCCTCCGAATTTTCGCGAACCAGACTTCGAGAATTTGTTCTTTTTGTTGGAACCTGACGTTCCTTCAAACTTTCTCTTTTCGCCAACTTCAACCTTGCTGGCGGCTCTCCCCTTGATCATATCTTCAACAGACTTGGCAGCCCAGATAGCTGCCTCTAAAGTAAGTGGCTGACATACTGGCACCGCATACTCCCATGGAAGTCCCTTTGCGTACCTGTTAATTTTCACCAGCTCATCTGGGACAATACGCAAAGCAAACTCATTTTGTGTGTGAAGTTATTCGTATACTCGTCAACAGTCATACTCCCCTTCTACAACGTTAGAAATTGGTTTTCTAACTCGAGTATGTTTTGGGCAGACCAGAACTTGCGCTTAAAGTGAACCAACAACTCTGCCCAAGTCATTTGCAGTGGCTCATTAGGGCTTAGGGATTTCCCCAATGTGTTCCACCAACGAGCAGCACTACCCCTGAACTGACGCACTGCAAAGGTAGTTTGTAACTTGCCTTGGCAATCACAAGTCATGAAAGCCAACTCCATTTCCGAGATCCAGTCGATTACTCCGACATGATCTTCTTTTCCAGTGAAGGTCGATGGCTTGCAAGTCATAAAGTCCTTATACGTGCACCCATTTCTCTCCACTCTATCCTCGTGGTTATTCCTCCCAACCACAAGCGGTTCACTATGACCAACCGATCTGCTGTTGTTCCCTTCTTCAGATCGATACTCATTTAGTTCACGTTGTTCAACAGGAACTGAAGGTTCATCCCTGTTGTTCAGCAACATTTGCCTCAACTCCTCCCTCTGATCAGCCAACATGGTCTGAATCATAGTTCGTACTCCAGCCAGAGTGATGGGTTCTAGTGCAGCTCCTACTATAGGCACCTGTTCCACCACTTGGGGTTGAGGTTGTTGGTTTCTGTTTGCGTTTCCCGCTCCACTTCGAGTTCTTGCCATTACAATCTATATACCGAATAAGGCGAATTTAGGTCTTTGTCCTTGTTAGACATGTCAATTCCCTTATCACTCCGAAACGTTTACATGTTAGTTCTAAAATCAAAATCATACGCTTAGAATCCTACACACATAAGGTTTCCAGATCCGGTCGGCAACAGACCATAGATCCGAACAAATAATGGCATATATGGCAACATATAGCATTTAGCACATAAAGGCATTTTAGGCACCTTTCCTAAAATAAACTAGTGCTCATGTCTAAAATATGGTAGACACTCACCTCACAATTATCACTTAGCAGTCTAAGTTTAAGTCTAGAAATCGTAGGATATTTCTTAGTTCGCTTAAACTAATACTCTGATACCAACTGTGACATCCCCTAATTTCTCGGCCAGAAAGACCGATTTAATTTATGCTTTTTAAAATAAAATCAGAGAAATCTTTTTAAAAGATATTGCGGAATAGGTCCCCAATATAAAACATGATAATGTTTATCAAAACCCTTCTTTAAGAAGGTATATATTTCCCATATATATATCAAAACTTGGGATGTCATGTTCCGATACAGATCAAAAGCATAAACAAGATATTATAAGCCTTTCAACAGTTATTTACAACTACTGGCCTATAATCGAAAATCTCTCATCGTCCTCCGACTATGCTCGGGGTCCACTACCTATAATCATAAAAAGCTGAGTGGGTCAGGCTTGGGAGCCTGGTGAGCATATAGGGTTTTCAACCCACAATAATAATAATTTATTAAGTTCACCAATCAACAATAACCCTGATTACCCATTCCCATTGTCCTCACTTTACGTCCCTAAACACCTAACACAAGGGACTTAGCCTAAGGAATATCATCGGGTTGGACACTACTGCTAAGGGGACTCCTCAGCCATACATGTCCTAAAGGCAACCATGAGGGGGATTGGAGTACACCAATGAACATTTAGTTCATCAACACCTACAAGTTGCGAACTTGCTAGTGTACCACTGGACTGTCTAGAAAGGTTCGTGATCGTCATCTATACTCCGCTAGATGACTACAACAACACCAACAACAACACCGACACCGAGGCCTCTCATCATTTTAACACCCACCGACTATTTTGTCTACCCATGTTCTACCCAACATATTTGTAGATAAAATACATATACAGTTTAAAACTTGTATAAAACATCTATTCAACAGTCACCTCAAATAAACAATTAACATATTTACACATAGCACGTATTTTAAGCTAAATACTTCATATCTATGTGTAAATTGAAAGTAACTACACACTCACATGTTTTGATGAAAATCGGGCAGCAATTCGTTTCCTAAAACGATCGTTTCTAATAAAACCGGGAGTTTTATTGAGAAACCGGGCTCTGCAAAAGTCGGGCTTCGAAACCGAAAAGATAAATTTTCCGGGCTTCACGGGCACTTCGTGGCGTATTCCGGGGCTTATAATCGATACCGGGGCTTCGGGGAATGTTAAGATGAAGAAAATATGAAGAAAGGGGTGAAAAATGGTGAAATCCCAAAATTACCTGAGAAGGCTCGCAGGACCCTTCTATTTATAGGGGTCCGAAGTCGGTTCTGGTGGTGGGGTCCGCAGGCGAGGGTGCGTAGGTGGCTGCACGTGCGAAGGCCTCACTGTCCTCTCCTGATTGGACCGAGGTCTAGTCCGAAGTAGGGGGATCCGTGGCATTCTTGCGAGGTTTCGGACACGAGGGAAGAGAGTACGTGTCGCACCGCTATTGGACCACTTCAGATCAGGCCAGGTGCTCGGATGACTCAGCAGCTCGGACACGTGGCTCGCCTGACTCACCAATTTCGGACACGTGGCACCTTCTAAGCGAGGGTGACGTGGCAAATCGTGACTATGCGAATTTTCTCGGTTTTTGTGCAAAAGCTTATAAAATCCATAAGTTTCGCATAAGAGCTCCGTTTTTGACGTTCTTTATATGCACGCGTAGGTAAAATTATGATCTACAACTTCTGTTTAGACTTCATCGGCTAATTTTGATTTTAATTTTTAAATTTATATTTTTAACAGACCGGGACAGGAAATCCGTTAAAAATTCATAACTTCTTCATCCGACGTCCAGTTTCGTCAGACTTTTTACCATTGTGCTACTATTTACGAGACCTTCGATTCTCGTTTAGGTTGTGTCGGCTAAAAATCACTCGATCTAAAATTCGAGTTTTTAGCTGTCTACTGCTAAGCTGAAACTTCGAAAAATCATAACTTCCTCATACGAAGTCAGATTTGGGCGTTCTTTTTATCGAACTTCTCGGTTTAACGAATACTACGAGTTTCGTTTAGATCACTAAGGCTAAAAAGTAGTTTATCGAAAACTCACTTTTTACGACATTCAGCACCGAGCCGGTTTTGTCGTGAAACTTTGACAGGTCATAACTTCTTCGTTATAACTCGGATTTCGGCATTCGTTATATATCTGTAATCCTTGTCACGACCACTACAACTTTCTTAATAGATATCGGCTTTATCTAAAATTTAATTTTGACGCTCATTTTTATTCTTAATTAATTAACTCCTAGTAATTAAGCAAAAAACACATAAAACACATAGAATTCACATAATTCCTTTTTCATTTCTTCAAAATGAGTTACAAAGGTTAACCTAGACTATCACCTTAATATTAATGCCTAGGCTAGAAACACGAGTGTTACAGTTTGAGAACTGATTAATTGATCAACATTGGGAACAATGGGATCAGCTTCATTTGACAAGCGCTCATGAATGGTGTGTAAAGGACTGTAAGTAAGTTCATTTAGAAGTGACGAGGGGTGATCAACTCGAGCATGAATGAATGATTCCTCATCAAAGGTAACATGAATTGTTTCTTCAACAATTTTCCTTGAAAAATTAAATACTCTGAAAGCCTTGGATACACTGGAGTATCCAAGGAACACTCCTTCATTAACTTTAGCCACAAACTTTAAACACGGATCTCTTTGATTCAAGATGTAAGAAACACATACAAACACATGAAAATAAGAGATATCTGCTTTTCATCCTTTCAGTAGCTCATAAGCGGTTTTCCCATGACGTTTAATAATAATAGACTGGTTTTTGGTATAACACGTTTTATTGACCTCTTCAGCCCAAAATGACAATGAAATACCTACTTCAACAACCATAGTTCTTCCAGCTTCAATGAGAGTTCGGTTTCTTATTTCTGCGATACCATTTTGTTGGGGACTTCTAACAGCCAAGAAGTTTTGAGAGATTCCTCAGACAGAGAAAAAATCTTTTTAGATAAGAGTTTCTAAATTTAGTTCCATGATCACTATGCAATGGCTTGACTTTGTGATCATAGAGGACTTCCCAGTGCTTAATGAGAGCAATGATTCATCAGCGGCATGACTTTTCTTTCTTAAAAACACAGCCCACATAAACCTTGAGAATTCATCCGTAATGACAAGAGTATATTTCTTTCTAGCTCTTGACTTAATGAAAACTGGTCCAAAAATGTCCATATTGAGGAGATGAAGAGGTTTGATGACTAAAGAACAGGAATTTGGTTTAAACAAAGACTTGGTTTTCTTCCCCTTTTCACATGTTGAGCACACTTTATCCTTGACAAATTGCATCTTAGGAATTCCTCTCACAAGTTCATTCCTTGCAAGCCTTGATATTTTCTCGAAATTCAGATGTGATAGCCTTTTGTGGCATAGCCAATTTAGATGAGGCTGAGCACGAGAGAAGAAGCAATGACGAAGAGATTTTTCAGTAGAAAGCATATCCAGAACATAGATGTCGTTTTTTCGATTTGCTTTTTTTTATCAATAAGTTTTCCTTTTTTTTGTTAAAGAGAACTTCATAGCCAGCATCACACAGTTGACTAATAGAGATGAGACTATACTAAAGACCTTTCACATAAGAGACATTCTTGGAAACCACATAATTGCACTTGATGGGTCCATAGCCCTTTGTAGTTCCCTTGCCAATATTGCCATATGTAACTGACGTACCATCCTTCTTTATAAAATATTCTAGGAGATATTTGTATCTTGTCAAATGTCTTGAGCAACTGCTGTCTAAATACCAAATATGCCTTTTACCCTGAAACTAAAATGTACAGTAAGAAAAAAAAAAGATAAACTAAATATACACCGACCCATTTCCATAGGATCACTAAGAAAAGATGTTATAACAATCATCAGGGAGACAGTTCATTTAATTTCCCTTTTTGGTCCACTTATCATTTTGAGTCTTGATATTATCAGCGTGAACAATGTTCTTTTCAAAAAAGCAGTCACTGACTTTGTGAGAGGCATCACTACATCGATAATAAACTTTAATTCGAGGATTCTTTCCTTTAACATTAGATTTGGAATTCTTTTAAACTGTCGAATCTGAAGATTTAAGAGTTCCTGATTTAACTCTAGAACAATGAGTATTATTAGTGGTATGCCCATATACAACCTTGTCACGAGACTCATGATCCTTGGAAAAGTTATCAGGCGTAGAAGGCTTTGAATGATCTTCAGGTTCAGAATTGCTAACTGAGCATTGAGGAAACATGATAAGAATTTCATTTATAGAATGAACTTCACCATTACATATAGGAAACTTTAGCAAAGTCTTAATGGAAGGAAGAACATACTCATAATTTGAAGGTTGAAGAAAGGTATCACGAGCAAACAATTTAGTAACACATTTAGTAATGCCATTAGAATCAGTAGAGCAGTGAGTATTGATTAGGGTTTGATTTATAAAGTAAGAACTCATAAATCTACTTTTAAAGTCTTCTTTTAAGCAGTCAACTTTATAAAATGTTTGTTTTGTTTCGACTTTGGTTAAAGAAAAATCACCTTCTATATCACCCCCAAGATTTTTTTTTGCACTGATATGGAATCTGAGCATTAATGATTCTTGTGACATTAAAGTGAGAGGATGCCCAGAAATTCAAAATAAGTTGAGTGCGATTACTATTATCAACAGATTTTTCTTTTTCAGTGTGAAGAAAATTATTTTTAAAAGAGATAAAAGTGTTTTCCTTTTTAAAATAGAAAGAGATTTTTCTAGAGAAAAACGTTTTTCTTTGAAAATATTTAGCTCAAGACTGAGAGAAGATTTTTCTTTATTTGAGATCAATAAATTGAAACACAAGAGATCGATCCTGTCATTTTTTTTATATTATTAATAGATGAAATATTAACATGATTTTTTACATAATACGCTGATACATCATCCAGTTCCGACTTGAGGTTCTCAGCAGTGTGAGGAGAATCAGTGTTAAGGATCACAACATTGTCATCAGAAGTGTCAGCGTTAATTTCAACAGTCTGAGCCATGAGACGCTTAACTTATCATCTGAAGAGTTCTCCTTTTCAAAAGCAGATGATAGAATGGTAATCATCTCTTGAGCGGTTGATCAGTTTTGGACCAAACGATAGACAGAAAAAGGAAGTGAGTTTCCAATAGCAATTCTTGCTTTTACATCGAGATTCAACATTCTTTTCTCTTCCTATTATAACGGGGAACATATTTCCCTTTCAAATTACTGCTATTTGTACCATAATTCGATGATTGATGCACATCAACTATATAACCTTTATTGACGACGTTGAGCATATCGAAATTTATGAACTCTAGAACTTTCATGGCCTTTGATTTCCGATCATAGAAGTTGTATTGTCCAAACGGCGGAATCTTGTTACTAACATATGACTTAGGAATGAAAGAGGTCGGCATGATAACTTTAGTGTATCACAAACCCGTTCTGATACCAATTAAAGGTTTTTAGTTGATCGGATACACTTCAAGTATGAACAAAAAAAGAAAAATTAATCTAAGAAAAATAATTAACAGAATGTAAATAACACAGAAGTTCTCAAATTGTTCCTTTCACCAAGGAAAGAGGTTTTATCTTCACCAAGAAGATGAGTTTGTCACAAAGACGATTGACACCAAGACACGATCACTACTGTTTTCCCTAATGTTGTATATATTCTAATCTATACATGTATATCCCTTGATTGAAGAGATTGTGTCTAATCTATACTAATGATCAGACCCTTATCACCAAGATTACGGATCTAATATCTATTCTATATTTATCTGCAATAACTGCCTAATATACAAATGATTACAATCGGACAACTATAATAAAGTTGATGTTGTTGAACTTGTAATGCTGGAGCTCATGACTTGTACAAGCTGGCGTTGATAGATCAGCATATCATGTATTTGACTCATCAGATCATAAGCTGTGACCTTACACAATGTTGGTTGAGATTCTTAGTATTATAGAAGCATTCAAATTGAAAATTCCAAGGAGAGCCTAGGAGATGCAATAGTAATTTTGTATGTGGTTTACCATATAATTGGTATATGGATTAGTGTGAACTTAGAGGATTCAAGATTGTTCTTGAGGAAACTACGGATAGGTATGGAAGGTAGTATTTGGCCCATACAACTGAAAGCACAAGATCTGGACTCGAGGCAAGGACGGTCTTGTAGATGGTGACCATTCGATTATATGTTGACCTTTTATACGTTTGTATTTCAATTGGTATGGTGACCACTCGAGGAGGAGCTTCTGGATCGGGTTCTAGATCTGGTTCAAAACTGTTGGATGAGCGATTACACGAGTTTATCACATCATAAATTATATGTGGTATCTTGGAGGCCACCCTATGATTTTCGGTGCCATCATGGAGGAGATTGTGGAGCTTATGGATGATTGAATCGGGGTCCTTCAGGTAGAGATCGTTTAGGGGAGGTTAGGGGCTTGGACTACCTCATTTCGGGAGTTCAAGGCATGTGAAGCTCTAGAGTTCTTTGCGAATAAGGACCCCATCGCTAGCCACCTCTTGATCGCTGACATGGAGAATGCTCGACGGACGAGTTTTTTCCCTGAGGGGCTAAAGGTAGGGTTTGCATCCTGCCTTCTAAGAGATTGAGCACGTGACTGGTGGGATGAGGTCATCCGAGATTTTCGATAATGCGGAAGTGGTGGCCATGAATTAAGAGGAGTTTGTTACGAGATTCCAGTAGGATTTTGCAACAGGGATCGAGATGCAGAAGCTAGAGAAGGAGTTTCAGGACCTTCTCCAGACTACTAATACTGTGGCGGAGATCACCGCCAAGTTCCGTAAGAGGGCTCTGTTGGTTCCACAGTATGTTGTAAGTGAGGAGATGAAGAAGATGAGATATCACGACAGGTTGAGGGATTACATCAGACAGTTTGTGAGCTTTTCAGGGTGCAAAAACCTGAATGATATGATTGAGAGGGACCGTGAGCAGGAGATTGAACTAGAGCTTCAGACGAAGCGCAAGCCGGAGCAGGTACAGATAACTATGGGCCAGACTAAGAAGCCCAATATTTCTTATTAGAGTACTAGGGAGCAGAAGGTTCGAGTCGTTGCGACAAGTGCGACAAGACACATTGTAGGGCATATCGACCCGCAGGTTCGGGTTGTTACAGATGTGGACAGACCGGTCATTTGAGTAGGGATTCCCCCCGAGTACACTGATTTTCTTTCAATACAACCAGACAACCATTTAATGGCCGATTGTCTGAGGTTGTCAGGAGGGGTAGTGGCGGTACCTGTGCTGACCACCATCAGGATCACTGATGGATCTCAGGTCAAGGAGAAGGCACCTGTGGTGAAGATCGGGGCATTTCAATTGAAGATTGAGGAGGCGAGAGAAACGCCTGATGTGGTTATGGTATGTCTCTTTATCTTATTCATTATTATTTTCTTTTTTATGTTTATGTTTATCTGATCATGTATACGGACATTCTTAGTCAATGGTATTATTGCTCATGCTCTTTGATTCGGGTTCCAGTTGATCCTTTGTATCTCTTGCATTTAGAAAGAAGTTTACTGATGCGCCTGTGATTTTAGAGTTTCTGTGGGAGGTAGAGATTGTTGATGACCGCTCATTGAGTGCTTCGAGGGTGCATCGAGGTTGTTTTACTAAATCTTCTCAGCGTGAGATATCCGATTGATTTGGTTCTGATTCCAATGCGAGGGTCGAAGGTGTTATATGGATGGACTGGTTGGGTCCTAATGGGACCATGATTGATTGTGAGCACCAGTTAGTGAGAGTTCGAACCCCTAGTATGGGAAAACTGATTATTCTGGCTGAGGGTGCTTAGCACGGACCAAATCTCTATTCAGCCCTGAGGGCTAGGAGATATATTCTGATGGGTTTTACACAAAACAACAATCCTCTGTGGTCATACAAAACCTTAATGCTTGGATCTAGGCTTCTCTATTCAACATGCAATTCATCCAAGACTTGAAACCCTAATCTAGCATACATAGAAATCAAAATCTATAACAAAACAGGTTTAGATGATACCTTTCAGTGTTTGCAAGAATCATTTGATCTTCAAGAAGCTTAGTGTCACAAGTGTAACACCTATAATGGCTCACAAACAGCACAAGAAAGAGAATGATGTAAAGGGGAGAGGATGAGAGGAAAAAGTCGGCTCCAAGCTTCCAAAGGATCAAGTGGCCGATCTTGCAAGCCCTAAGGGTCTTTATATACTTGAGCTTTCTAGGGTTTCAGTAAAAACCCTAATTAGATTACTTAGGCCCTAAGTAACTTGAGAACCTTCTGGAACGGGGCCTCCATGGACGATTTTAATAAAGATTCCTTGTTAATTTCATCCAATCCCTAATCCATAAGGATTCTCAGCCCAATATCAACTATCACACAATTAACAGTTCTAGTCCCCTTTAATTAATTAATGTCTTTTAGCCACATAATTAATTCTTAATTAATTATTGTCTAATATTAATTAAACTATATGATTTATCTTTTAATATATTATTCATATAATATATTAATAAACCATAATAACCTCTCTTTCTCCATAAATCATCCTATCAAGTTGCTTTGGTGAAGGAAACCCAAAAAGACCATGCACAACCGGGTGAAATACATACCACATATAGTGAAGGGCTTGACACTAATCCAACAGTCTCCCACTTGGATAAGTCTGGTAACTATAGTGCAAGTACAATCCGATTAGCAATCGTAGCTCTCAAAGACACTGTCGAAATCTGATCTTATCAGTAACCTGTCATTTAGATAAGGGATTGCATAGTCCTCCATTCGAGATATCATGCGGACATTCACATGGAACATAGTCATACTTATTGTCCAACAGTTTGTTTCTCGATCTCTGATTCGTCTGACATAGAACTTAATTAAACACATCAACTCAGTCCTGACCGGGCCCGGCACGTAAGTCAAACCAAATCATCGAGGGGCCCTGATATCACTTTTACCCTCTTAGGATAAAATGAACAGATAAACTTCAACTTATATGCATTTACCATTCACTCATCAAATCTTGCACAACAATGTGTTTTATAACATCAAGTTACTGATGTGTTTACGCATTATCAATGCACAACCAATTTGCAAACAATAAACCATATATCTAGGTTTTAAGACCATATGATATTATCATCTTGCGATCACTCGAGATAAATTCCATGAACTGATTCCAGCAAGCGCGGGTCTAATCCAATGTTCTAATCTTGTTCATAAGCACTCATGAATGTTGCAGCACACTTTTGTTATGTCTAATACACTTTAGACAATCTACAAACCAATTCATGACAATCTTATTTCATACCTACTCCCAAAGTATGAGCGACTGTGGAACTTTTGTATAATCTTATTATTCAGGAAGTCAAAACATGCAAAGTGAAACAATAGGTAAATAATTAACATAAGATATTAACTACTTATAAATAATACTCCTTTATTTAATTATCAAATGTCAATTACATTTATCTATTACACGTTTCGAAAACTATCTAATTTAAACTAATATCGTCCTTCAGCCTAATGCTCCTAGCATGCTGTAAGTGCTTAACCCTACTCAGTCCCTTCGTAAGGGGATCTGCTGGGTTATCCTCTGACGATACCCTCTTCACTTCGAGCAGTCCCTCTTCCACCCGATGTCGAATAAAATGATATTTTCTGTCGATATGTCGAGATCTACCATGATCCCTCGGTTCCTTGATCAAGACAACCGCTCCTTCATTATCACAGAAAATTTCCATGGGCTCCTTTATGCTTGGCATAACTCCAAGGTCTCCGATGAAGTTCCTTAACCGTATTGCCTCCTTTGACGCTTCGCTAGCTGCTAGGTATTCCGATTCACACGTTGAATCAACTACGGTCTCCTGCTTGGAACTTTTCCAAGTTACTGCTCCTCCAGTTAAGGTAAAGACCCAGCTTGACTGCGAATGGTAGTTGTCTTGGTCGGTCTGAAAACGGGCGTCACTATACCCTCGCACTCTTAAGTTATCACTCCCACCGAAGACTAGAAACCATACCTTGGTCCTTCGAAGGTACTTAAGAATATTCTTGACTGCGGTCCAATGTGCTTTGCCAGAGTTCCCTTGATATCTGCTGACCATGCTCAAAGCAAAGGCCACATCAGGGAGAGTACAAGTCATAGCATACATGATCGAGCCAACTACGGAAGCGTAAGGTACTCGGCTCATCTCTGCTATCTCGACTTGGGTACTCAGACTTTGAGTCTTACTCAACTTGTCATTACTTTGGATTGGTAACTCCCCTTTCTTAGAATTCTCCACACTAAAACGCTTTAGTACCTTGTCCAAGAAAGTGTTCTAAGTAAGTCCTATTAGTCTCTTACTTCTATTTCTCACTATACTTATTCCCAAAATATAGGCAGCCTCTACGAGGTCCTTCATAGCGAAACACTTCCCAAGCCAGGACTTAACCTCCTATAGGGTCGAGATGTCGTTTCCTATGAGGTCCTTCATAGCGAAACACTTCCCAAGCTTTGATATATACACATGATTCATCTTCGCTTTGCAGGAAGCCAAACTCTTTGACTCTCTCGTCAAAACAAAGATTCCATCTGCGAGACGCTTGTTTCAATCCATAAATGGATTTTCAAGCTTACACACTCTATTAGGATGCTTCGCATCGAAAAAAACCCCTGGCTGACTTACGTAAACATCCTCAACTAACTTCCCATTAAGGAAAGCGGTTTTAACGTCCATCTGCCATATTTCATAGTCATGAAATGCAGCAATGGCTAGCATCACCCTAATAGACTTTATCTTTGCAACTGGTGAGAAGGTCTAATCATAGTCAACTTTGGGAGTTTGAGTAAAGCCCTTTGCAACCCATCGCGCCTTATAATTGTGTACCTTCCCATCCATGACCGTCTTCTTCCTGAAGATCCATTTGCACCTGACCGTCTTACGACCTGGCACATTGTCAACCAAATTCCAAACTTAGTTATCATACATGGACTGAATCTCGCTGTCCATAGTCTCTTTCCATTTTGCAGACTCCAGGCCTGCCACGGCTTCCTTGTAGCTGTTAGGTTCATCCAAATTTATCAGTGTACTGTCACTAATAAACTTACCACCTTCACTTGTTATATGAAAACCATACAACACATGCGGAACACTAAGTCTACTGGAACGTCTAAGAGGTAGGGACTTGTCAATTGGTTCAACCGGAGTTTCCTCCTCGGGTTGAGTGCCAGTGTTAGAGGTTCCTTCATCGTTCGATTCTTGAAGCTCTTCAAGATCGATTTTCCTCCCACTGTCTCCTTGGCTTATGAGTTTTCGCTCTCGGAAAACCCCGCTCCTCATAACGAAGGAAACATTTTCACTCGATCTATAAAAGAGATAACCAAAGGACTTCTGTGGGTAGCCGATGAAAATACACCGCTCACTACGAGGTTCGAGCTTGCCATGAGTCTCTCGTCTTATGAAAGCCTCACAACCCCAAACCTTGATATGTGCCAACGAGGGAGCTTTCCTTGTCCACATCTTGTGAGGTATTTTGGCAACCTTCTGTGTAAGGATTAAGTTAAGGATATGGGCGACAGTCTCTAAGGCATACCCGCAGAATGATATTGGTAGCGAAGCACGGCTCATCATGGAATGAACCATCTCTAGCAAGGTTCGATTACTCCTCTCCGCTACACCATTCAACTGCGGTGTCATGGCTGGGGTCAATTGCGAAACGATTTTGCATTCCTTGAGGTAGTCGTGAAATTCAAGACTTAGGTACTCTCCACCTCGATCGGATCGAAGCATCTTGATTTTCCTGCCCAACTGATTCTCCACTTCTTGCTTGAACTCTTTGAACTTTTCAAAGGTTTCTGACTTATGCCTGATTAAGTAGACATAGCCATACCTGCTATAATCGTCGCTTAAAGTCACGTAGAAGCGGCTTGCATCCCTTGTGGTGGATCTAAAGGGTCCACATACATCTGTACGTATGAGATCCAATAAACCCTCACCCCTTTCACAAGAACCAGTCAAGGGTGAATTGGTCATCTTTCCAAGTAAACAAGACTCACACACATCATAGTCCCTAAGGTCGAATGACTCCAAAACTCCATCCTTTTGGAGTTGGGCTATGCGCTTCTTGTTGACATGTCCAAGACGACAATGCCACAAGCATGCTTTATCCAAACTATTGGAAGAATCAATACACAACACATCATTTACAAAATTATCTACAACCATCATAGATTCATATATTCCATTACAAGGCAATGCTTCAAAATAGAAAACACCATTCAGATAAGCATTAATAGAACCCTTTTCATTATCAAATTAATATCTAAATCCTTGTCTATACAAACCCTGAAAAGAAATGATGTTTCTTCCTATATTTGGCGAATAGAAACAATTATTCAAATTTATATTCCCATGCTCCAATCTTGGTGATAGACGATGGTCTTCTGTTTCCCATGATCAAGTTTATATTCCCATGCTCCACATCCCTATTTCTTCTTAGGCCCTACAAATCAGAAGAAATGTGCAAACCACATCCTGTATCAAGAACCCAAGAAATAGCATGTTTAGAATCATTAAATTAAATAGTGTAAATACCTGCGTAGGTCGGCTTGATCTTCCCATCCTTGATGTCTTGCAAATATTTCGGCCAGCTTTGTTTCCAATGCCCTATTTCGTGGCAGTGATGACATTATGCATCTTTGGGGTTGGAGTTGGGTTTAGCAACATCAGCCTTGGTTCCACTAGAAGAGGTGCCATCATGGGACTTTCCCTTATGGTGGCTCTTTGAGGGAGCCTTCGTCTTCTTACCCTTTTCCTTGCCCAATAGCCAAAACAAGGGCAACAGATGGAGTAGGAGTTTGTGCAACGGACTTGTCTTTGAGGTTACTCTCAGCAGTCCTCAATAGACCTTGCAGCTTGCTCAACGTAGCCTCCTATTTGTTCATGTGGTAGGTCATGAGAAACTGGTTGAAGCAGGGTGGCAGTGAATAAAGGATGATGTCAATTGCTAGCTCTTCATCGAAGTTAACATTTAACTTCAGCAGGCGATCAACATACATTTACATTTTCTGCAGATGAGCAGTGACAGACTCTCCATCTCTCATCTTGGTCGTGATCATCGAAGTGATGATCTCGTACCTCTCCTGCCTCGCACTTTGTTGATACATTTCAACCAAGTCCTGCTGCATTTCGTAGGGATAGAATTCCTCGTAGGACTTTCGGAGTTCAGCAGTCATGGTCGCCAGCATGATGCAATGGACTTTCGTAGCATCACGTTCATGGGCCTCGAAGGCAGCGATCTCATTGGGAGTAGCAGTATTCATATTCACCTCTTTCAGCTCCTTGTCGAGGACATATTCCTTGTCCTCGTAGCGGGTGACCATCCCTATGTTACGGATCCAATCGTTGAAATTGTTTTTGTCAAAGATCACCCTCCGACACAAATTCATGAGTGAGAATGAGCCAGAGGCGTTTGAGTCGGAAGCGTTGTTGTTCAAGTTTGACATCTGAAAAGGAAAAGAGACAAAGTTTGATTAGATAAGAATCCCAAATTAAACACCCAAATGAGAATTTAGGGCTAGGATCCAACAACATTATTTACAACTTAAAAGAGGGATGCCGTAATTTAAACTGCAAATAGTTTGAAGGTAAGTGAATGACGATTCACTAATTTCCACCATGAAAAACAAAAGAGAATAAAGTTTTAAATGTATTGAAAACTCCTAGATCTTTTGAGATTCATTGAACTTTTCAATGGCATGATTAAATCTCGATATGCCCCACAAGTTTGTGACTGGGATGCCGAGGGTCACAAACCGGGTGTCAATAACCATGCAAATGTATGTGGTGCCCCCAATGTTACAGTCACCTAATCGACGTGTCGGTTAAGCACACACACTTCATCGATCTATTACAAACATGGAGTCATCCTTCGCTACCTTTGCTTAGAGCCAATTAGTGTGCAGGTAAACGCACACGCTCCACTAACATCTTAGCTAGGGTACAAATTGTAGTTTCATGGAATTGCATCAAATTCACTTTTGCCTAAAGTAACTAAGATTGGGAATTTTTGTAAAAGCATTTAGTTACTTTATAAATTCATTATACTTTTAATGAGGAAAGGTTTGCCCTATCCTACCCGTTCGGCTAACGACCCTCCACCAATCAAGGAAGCGGTGTGTGAGAGTGGACACCCATTAAACGGCCATTATACAAGCCATAGCCTTATACCCCCCCCCCCTTATAGATCGGCTTCGTGAATGAGGCCTACTAACGGTAAGACTAGTATTTAGGTTATACATATATAATAATTATTCTTATAATATTATAATAGTATAGGGTGAATTTTAAACTTGCAAAATTCTACAGTTTTGAATTTAATTGTTTCAAAATTAAACTTTTAATTCAAAAATTAAATTCCAAAACTTGAGGGCAAGTTTTGAAACATTTCAAAACTAACTAGATCAAAATTCAAATAAATAATTAAGCAATTAATTATGGTGATTATCTAATTTTGACCTAATCCAATTTTATGCAAGATAATGATCAAATAAATTCAATTAATTAACATTTATCACATAAGAAATTAACTATTCAATTAATTTGAAAACATCTTTTATTTTGGCAAGGATAATCATGCAATAGTAATAAAATTTGTATTTTATTAGTTAAAAACGATTTGGTAATTATGCCACAGCAAAATAGGCATAAAACCCCGAAAAATCCCTCTGTCTAAAGGCCCGACTCGCCGAGTCCCCTTACGGACTCGTCGAGTTCATCCTACTCGTCGAGCCCACTTTTATTTTAAAACTTTGCGGAAAAACTTATCCTTACAATCCTTACAATCCACATGGAAAATTGTTGTTATCTATTCCTTAGCAATATATCATAACTTCTTAAGCAACTGCTCAAAATTCTGATGCGATCGAAATCCACCTTCGCGATCAGAATCAGCATATACTTCCTTTAAGATTTCTCTCTATTCTTTGATTCTTAAAACATCAACATGTGACCCAGTCACATCATGTAATGAGGATCTCAGAATAGAACTTAACAGAGTTAGATAATGGGCTCTACCTGATGTAGAGTCAAACTTATTGACTTTAACATCCTTAGGTAAATTTGGCAGCTTTGCAATCAACGCCCCTTCCTTTGGCAAAATAAACATATGGACCCGTTTGTAATGGGACTATCTCAGACTTAGCCTTTCTCTTTACCATTTGGTCAACCGGGTTGACTATGGCCAATCCCTTTCCATTGGGAAGAGAATGCTTTTTCTGGATTTCCAGTGCCACCATTGTCACTGTCCATAAAGTTTTTGGGAAGTTGATCTTCTAATCAAATTTGCTTCACTATCGTTCCAAATCATTGCTGATTCAGCAGCACCAAGCAAATAGATATGATCATTAAGGTTCATGTCATAGTCTGTATCATAGTAGTCCCAAAGGAACTCACTATGTGACTTAGAAAGTGATTGAACATCCAACTTTCTCAAGACTTTTAAACCCAACTCTCCCGGCTTGTCAATATGTTACTTCATCTCTAAGATGTGATCACACATAGACCTTGCTTGCCATTAGGGCTTGAGTGACCTTGAACTTGTGGGTTAGGGAGAATAATTGGAGGAGGTGGAGGAAGAGAAGTATGACTTCCATGAGCCAAACTCGGGAAGTCATATTCATTAGGAAAGCTTGGTTTGGGAAGATCATTGTTGTTTAAACCAGACATCAACAATGGGAGAAATTCACGTAAAGTTGATTTAAGTCCTTAATATAACACCCAATATGATATATTAAGGCTAGGACCCAACAAACTATTTTATAACTTGGAAGAGGGATGCCGTAATCCAAGCTATAAAATATTTGAAGGTAGGTGAATGACGATTCACCAATTTCCACCAAGATAAACGAAATGTATTATTAGGTTTTAATTGGTTTTGAAACTCCTAGATTCTTTTGAGATTCATTGAACTTTTCAATGGCATGTTTCAATCTCGAGTGTGCCCTTCAGGTTTTGTGACTGGGATTCCGAGGATCACAAAACAAGGTGTGAAGTAACCATGCAAATGTACTTGGTACCCTTAATATTTACCCCTCAATCGATGTGCTGTTTAACCACACATGCTCCAACGATACTATGATAAACATTAAGTTACCCTTTCCCTACCTTGTTAAGTCTAGTTAGTGTGCCGGTTAACCACACGCGCTCCACTAACAGCTTAAACAAAGTACAAAGTGTAATTTCATGGATTAGCACCTTATTCACATTTTCCTAAGTAACTAAGATTGGGAATTTATAAAAAGTTTAGTTACTTAGTATTTATCATTAATACTTTTAATGAAGGGAGAATTATAGTCCTTGTCCTACCTGTTCGGCTAACGACCCTCCACCAGTCAAGGAAGCGGTGGGTGAGAGTGGACACCCATTAAACTGCCACTTTACAGGCAGTAACCTTATACCCCCCTTATAGACCGGCTTCGTGAATGAGGCCTACTAATGGTAAGACGACTTGCTCTTATACATATAATATATTAAACTTTTAATATTATAATAGTATAAGGGTGTATTTTAGACATTTAAAATACTTGGTGGTTTAATCTATTAATTAAACTATACTCTTAATTTAATTAAATTTAAACTATGTCATTATGGAATTATTAATTCTCTTTTAATTAAGCACTTTAATTATCTATTAATAAAGTCCATAAGAGTTAATTGAATTATTCAATAAAAACATCATAATTCCATTTATTAAATTCAAAATTAAAACCATTTAATTAATTGTTGAAGTTATGAACCCAAGAGTTTTAGAATTCAATTCTCTTTCCTTTTTTTTTATCATAAAAAAAACTTTTTCCAAATTCCAAAACTTGAGGGCAAGTTTTCTAACTCTTGAAAACTTTTGGATTCCATAACTTATGGAGTTAAATACTTGTTTTATGATGAAACTTTTCATGTTCCATAACTTAAGAACAAGTTATGGAATTCTTTAAAACATTAAGACCAAGTTTTGTAACTCCATAAAAAACTTTGAATCAATTTTTTTAAAAACCTTTTCATATTCATAACTTATGGAGGTTTCAAAAAACTCTTTAGATCAAACTTTTAAAACTAATAAAATAATCATACCATTTTATCTTTTACTAAATTTGACCTAATTCAACTCATATAGTAAATGATTCAAATTTTACAAATAATTAGTTTTTCACAAAAACAAGTAATTATCTTAAAATTTGACAAACGTCATGTTTTTTTCCTTTTTTTTCCAACTTTTGAAAATAAAACATTTGCATCAATATAACAGAAAACATTACCCATGGCTCTGATACCACTGTTGGGTTTTGAGCATTCTAACACTCCTATGGTGTACATGCAACCCTATAAACCTTGGATCTATGTTTTCTCTATTATACATGCAAATATTAAATATTCCAAGGTTTCATCCTAACTAGCATATTATGAAGCACCTATACTACAAAGTTCTAGTTAGATGACATACCTTTTGATGTAGCTTGATGTCTTAAAGCTTTAAGAGCTTAGCCCCAATAGTGTGGAAGCCTCAAATGGAATCACAAATCACCAAAACACCTTGGAAGAACTTGAGAGAATATGTATGCACACTAAAATCGGCCCACTCTTATTTTCACACACTTGTGCCAATTTTGTGAGCCAAGGACCCCTTTATATAATATGGAGGATTAGGGTTACATCCATGTAAACCCTAATACCCATGACCTTTCATTTACATAGGATCCATGGGTTAAAAGCTCCATGGACCATCCATGAAAGCTTAGCCCAACCTAAATGAACTTGGCCCATTCCATATATATAAGAGTCCATATTTAATTAGTTCTTTTTGATCACTTAATTAATTCTAAATTAATTGTTGATCAATAGTAATTAAATAATATGATTCCATATTAATATATTAGAACTTATAATATATTAATATAAATCATAAATATACTATTCTCAAAAGACTATCCATATAAATTGTGCCGTTGAAGTGCAACCCAAATGGATCATGCCGGGTCGGGTCAAGTACATACCAAATATAGTTATGGACTTAGACATTAATCCAACACTAGTCCCTTTTAATTAATTAATGTCTTTTAGCCACATAATTAATTCTTAATTAATTCTTGTCTAATATTAATTAAACTATATGATTTATCTTTTAATATATTATTCATATAATATATTAAAAAACCATAATAACTTCTCTTTCTCCATAAATCATCCTATCAAGTTGCTTTGGTGAAGGCAACCCAAAAGGACCATGCACAACCGGGTCAAGTACATACTCAATATAGTTACGGGCTTAGACGGTAATCCAACATATTGTACAGGGTTGCTCTACATTCTTGGCCTATGTGCCTGATACTCGAGTTAGGGGCATGAAGACTTTGAGTGATGTGCCTATCGGCCAGCATTTTCCTGACGTAGCTCCTGAGGATTTTCCTGGAGTGCCTCTCGAGAGGCATGTTGAGTTTTGAATTGACTTAGTCCTCGGTGCGGCTCAAATAATCAAAGCACCATATTGTTTAGCACCACCGGAGATCCAAGAGTTGTCTACGTAACTTCAGTAGCTGATAAACGAGAGGATTATTAGACCGAGTATCTCTCTATGCGGAGCACCTATGCTCTTCATGATAAAGAAGGATGGTTCTCATAGGATGTGCATAGATTACAGGGAATTGAATAAGCTAACGGTGAAGAACCGTTAGCCACTCCCAAGGATTGATGATCTATTTGACCAGCTTCAGGGTGTATCTTGGTTCTACAATATTGATTTACGGTCAAGTTACCCTCATATAAGGATCAAAGACGAGTATGTACAAAAGACGACCTTCAAGACTCATTACGGTCATTATGAGTTTGTGGTGTTGCCTTTTGGTCTCACCAACGCACCAACAGTATTCATGGAGCTCATGAACTGGGTATGTAGACCGATGCTTGATCACTCGGTGATCGCGTTTATTGATGATATCCTGGTCTAATCCAAGACCAAGTAACAGCATGAGGATCATTTGCGAGAGTTTTGGAGACTCTGAAGAGAGAGGGGTTTTATGCCAAATTCTCGAAATGAGAGTTTTCGTTGTGCGAGGTGAAGTTCTTGGGGCACTTCATTAACCAGAAGGGTATATTAGTCGACATGGCCAAAATTGAGGTCATGATAATATGGGAGGTCCCTAGGACTCCATTAGAGATTCGGAGTTTTCTATGTCTCATGGTTTACCATCGCAGATTCGGAGTTTTCTATGTATTACGGGTTACTATCAGAGATTTATCCAGGATTTCTCCAAGATTGTTGTGCCTTTGACCCACTTGACGAAGAAGAATGATACTTTTTAGTGGGGGGGCGGATCAGCAATCAGCTTTTGAGACATTGCGACAGAGACTGTGTGACGCCCCGATTCTCACTCTTCTCAACGGCATGGATGAATTTGTGGTTTGTTGTGATGTTTCTATCACGGCTTTGGGTGTTGTCCTCATGTAGAGGGGAAATGTGAATGCTTATGCTTCAAGGCAGCTGAAGCCTCACGAGTTGAACTACCATACCGATGAATCAATGAATCGAGTAACAAAACGAATCAGAGTTTGAATTGAATTCAGAAAATAAGATTGAACACCGGATGTAAATATGATCTTGTTTCAGCTCTATTACACTTTCGAATGTTTATAGAGTACAAAGACAGGTCTGCAAAAACTCTTATCTAACTCTAGTAAATGTCCCTATTTATAGGAAATAGAAAGCGTACAAAAAATGTACTAAGGCATAAAACACTTAAGCTTCGAATCTAAAGAGCCTTAGTAAAATACATTACAAATCATGTGAAGAGTGCAAAATATGCTTCGACTAATTACAACATATTTCGCCCTTACAATCTCCCCCTTTGTAATCATAGTCGAACTTCTCAATTTGTAAGAAGCTGGATGCAATACAACATCACTCTTCGAATTTCCGTGTACCAAGAAATTATCTTCTTAAGCTCTTTCTTATCCCCTTCATTGTTTTTCTTACAATGATTCATACGAACAATTAATTTCGTATATTGAGACGTTGCGTATCTCTCCACTTCGCATGCTTGGAACAAGAAACGTTTTGCTTTTTCAGCTTTGTCTTTTCCTGCGAAGACTAACCCAAAAGGCTTCAAGCAGATTTCCCCATCAGCATACTTCTTCAGTTCAGCTTGATTCTTCATAGGATCCATTGGAGCTTTTATTTCCATGCCTTTAGCTGTAGCTAACTCCACATCAGTTAATGCCAAGCACTCATAATAATTTTCAATGAAGATCTTGATGTGAGCAACTCCATGCTTACATTCTTCCGGTTCAGTATTTTGCAGATACGAAAAAGACTTATCTTTCAGAATTTATGCAATTTGTATCAGATCATACAAGTTCATTAATGAAAAGTCTGCAATTGTAAATTCACAAGTTTTTCCATTCGCCCTGACAACCACATATTTGATATTTTGGACTGTGTTTTCGAACACCACATCCTTTTTCCTACTTATGACCTTTTTGATTTTCACCAATGACCAAACTTCTTCAGGGGCTTTTGCTAGAACAACATGAAATCGAATCTTCATGTGAGTACCATCCTCCTTTACTTTAAAATTTCCTTCAGCTTTAAATTGAGGCATGATAAACACCATCTCATTCACTGGAAAGTCAAGCTGATTTGTATCCGTATTCGTAACCATGTAACTCTGCTTTGGTTTCTTCTCAAACGAATACATATGATTATATGCAACCTTGGCTTCAATCGTTTCATAATTGTAGTGTTTGGAAGGATCACCTTTATCCATACCGTTCGGATCACTAGCACGTTGAGTCATTATGCTTTGAATCAGTCTTAGCCTTTCAAGTTAAGCTTCTGCTTAAGCTTTCCTTTCTTCTTTCGACTTTTCCACCACTATTGTTTTCCCTTTATCTTTCAAAGCTGAATCATCTTTCACCTCCTTTGCTTTCAAACTACTCCCACCAATATCATCAGATCTACCAATCACAATTCCTTTCGAAATTGGTTTTGTAATTGGCACAGTTGTTACAACTGTTGAAGTAACTGGCCCAGCAGATGCTATGACTGGCTTTGTTGTTGGGATCTTCGAAGAAAAGAACTTTCCCACAACCTTCGCATCTTCACCACTAGCCTTCGAATCACCAGTTTTTCTTTCTCCCCCTTGCACCCCTGTGAAAACAGGTGGGGCATTTGTTGTTGGAAAAAGGCTTGATATGCGAGAAAGAGGAGCCAGTTGCTTGTGGAGAATTGCTTCGAATTGTGTGAACTTTTGAGATAAAAATTCAGGAGTAATTAGGGAAGAAGAAACCGGCTTGACAGATAATTCTTTTAACTCCTTTAGCAAAGTAACCACTTCCAAAAAGTTGGCACTTTTGTTTGTTGAAAGTTGAGTAATTTGAGGACTCAAACTTTCATACAATTTAAGAAATTTCGTGACAGCGTCACAAATAATATCAACCTTTTGATTAAGAGATGCATAATCTTGTTGAACACTTGCAATCTCTTTTTTCATATCTTCGCGAAGTTCACGAATCTGCAAATTGACATCTTCCCTCACTTTCTTTACTTCTTGAACAAAAAGAACATGCCTTTCCCTTGTCACATTCTTCAATTCTTTCATATCTCCGGCAAACTTCGAATTCTGAGAATTGATTCGTAGTTCATTGTTTTGATCATTATGATCAACCTTCTCCAAAATTCTTGATTTGGAGTCTGTAATCATCCCATATACTTTACTCACGACTCTGGCTTCAAAAATTTTTAATAGAGTATCAACCTCTAAACTTGAAATAGACGAACCACCCCCCAGATCAGCTTGAGATTGAATTATAGAATTCAACTTGTTATTCAAAATCTTAAATTGCTTCATTGTCATCATCATATGATCTGGAAAATCTTCCTATTCTTCATCAAACGCTAATTCCTAAAACGTGCCTCCAAATCCCTCATTATCAGTTTCTGTCTCCATCAGAATGGTTTCTTGAACAGGTGAATTAGGTTTGGGTGTATCAGTGGATTGAGAAGAAAAAATAGAAGTAAAGGGTTGATTAATAATATTTTAAAATGTAGGGGAATCAATGGTTGAAGTAATTGGAGTGATTGGTGGTGGTAATGAAACCATACTTTCAAAGGTAGCAGAAGTAGGATGACCTAGATCTTCTTTCTTCGAATCTCCTTCACTCATGATGACATTTACATCCGTATCAGATACGTTTACAGTGATGCCTGAAGTTTGGACCTCCTTAGGAACTGATTTGGAAACCGATACTTCGAGTGGTATGATAATTGTCTACTCGGAAGTTGAACTATCTTGATGAATAGTTGCTTCTGGTGTTTCTGGAATTCTTTCATCTTCATCTTCTGTAGACTCAGTGCTGAGCAAAAGCTTTCGTGACTGCTTCTTCTTCTTCTTAGAAATGTGTTTAGCCATATCTGCAGCCCTTCGTTTCTTTGATGATGGAGAAACAGGCGCTTACATTTCACGAATTAAAACACCTTGATGTGTAACCTGAGGCTTTCGTACCACATTAGATGTTGGAGACTTGCGTAGATGCGAAGACATCTTTTTGATTCTTCGAAACATACCAGTCTTTGAAGGAATAACCACTTTCTCTTGAGTCTCATCAACAACAGGCTCAATTAATTGAGTCTCAGCAATCGACACTTCATGGACCACAGACTCTTCAACTGTAACTGGCTTCTTCTTTGGAAATTTCGAAGATTTTGAATCCGTGTTTTTCTTTTCAGAAGAATTAGGTTCAGGCTTCTTCGATCGTTTAGATTTCTTTTCTTCCCTCGGCAATAATTTCCCAGTCTCAAAAGTAGTATCAAGGGTAAATTACACCATTCGTCCCTCATTCATGTGCCCAAAAGCACGTTTAGTCCCTATTTTTAAAAATTAACTCGGACCATCCCTGGTTTTGTTTTTTCTTGCACGCTTAGTCCCTATCGACATAAAATGACTATTTTGCGCTTAATAATTTGTTTTTTAATTTATTTTAATTTATTTATCAGTTTAAATTAATACAAAAAATAAAAAATAAAAAAATATTTTGTCCAAACCCACCCACCCCTCCTTTCCCTTTCCCAGATTCTATCCTTCTCTCTCACCTATTCATCTTCCTTTCAAACTCATCATCCTCTCTAATGATCGGCGCCCCTGAAATACTCCAACGAGATCAAGAAACCATCCACCCTCAATGGATGATGTAGAACAAAAGCAACAGTAGAGAGAGAAAGAAGTTGGTGGCGGTTCAAATCTGTGTTTCAGATGGGAGTTTCATATCCAACAGAGATGGTGGTGTTTAAGGTGGTTTCCAGTAGAAAAATTCTCCCTCTTTCTCCTCTAAACACACCGATTAGAGGGAGAAAGAAAGTGATGGAAACAAAATCGATGAGAGGAAGAAGAAGAGGAAGAGGAGATCAAGGAGATCGGTTTTCCGAAACTGAAATAAAATCTTCCATGTGTTGCCTCCAATCCACCACTGTCTTCCCCCGCAAGCCACTGACGTTGTAATCCATGGATTTTCACTTCGTGGATCTGCACTCCGCCGATATGAACGCTAGAGATCGTATCTTCGAACTCTTCTAGGTGGTGGTGCAGGAGACGTCTGGTTTAGAGATGAAGAAAGAGACAGAGTGGTTTAGCGAAGTCTGGTCGGAGGTGGAGGGGACGACGACGTCTGGTTGGAGAAGAACGCTGTCTTCCCCATTTTGATTTTGCCCTAATTATGGATTGTTTGCATAATAATTGGTTTTTTTTTATATTTTTTGGGTTTTCTGGTAGTGATGATTGAGCGGTGATAGGTGGTGTTCGAAGGGGGTGGGGTGAGCTGAGAGAAGATTTCTGGTGGTGGTTATCTATGTTTCTGGTGGTGGTTGTGCAAGTTTTCGATGGTGCTGCAGATTTCCGATGAGGGTGGTGGTTTAGTGTTCTTCAAAAAAAGAGAAATAACATGTAAAAGTGTTAGGTGGACCCATAACTTTAATTTAAATATTTTTTAATAACTAAAAATAATCAAAGCTATTTAAAAAAAATGAAAAAGAAATTGCAAAGGGCATTTTGGTCATTGCAAGTCTCACAGGGGATGAAACATGCAAATTTAAACTAACGAGGGATGAAGCGTGCACCTTTCTATGATATAGGGGATGGTCCGAGTTAATTTTTGAAAATAGGGACTAAACGTGCTTTTGGGCACATGTACGAGGGACGGATGCTGTAATTTACCCTAGTATCAATAGTTTTCAAATAAGCTACTAAGACTGAATTCGAAGGATCAACTCGTTTGAGCATAGCATCAGGAATACGAGCAACAGATGGAAAATCCTCAGCACTATCTTTGACATCCTTCGGATAGTGATACGATTTAAAAATAGCTTTTTCCTCATCATTGGGTACCAAAATCCCTTCCTTGTTGTAGAAATATTGTAAAATCAAGCTCCAGTACCTTGCACACAAAATACCATGAAGAGCATTTGTGTGTTCTACACTCTTTTGGAATTCCTTCCACAATTGTGTAGAATAATCCACTTGAAGATCATAGTATAGTCCAGCAACCATGGAATATACCTCCATTCTTCCTTTATCAAGGCCAATTGTTCTCCCAGTTAAACATCTCAGAAAAATACCAAATAAGAAATTCCAGATACTTGGAAGACCAGATTTCTTAAAATCACTGATCTTGGATAATTGAGGCTGATATCACATCTCATTAAACATATGTACGATTTGAGGGAATGTGAAATCAACATACGGAGGTGAATTCGGAATTTCAAGAATTTGGCAAAAGAGTTTCTTTGATAATCTGACCTTTTTGTCATTCACCAGATTAAAAGTAATGGTATCAAAAGCCTTGTTGTAAGTAGCGGTTGATCCTGCTTTAGAAAGCCATGACATTGGAACTGAGAACGAACTGAACATCGCCTTAGACAAAACAGAACTCTTCAAGGCAACGATTAACATCTTCAATTCTTCTAGATATTGTAAGACATCACCCTCCAAGTGATAGTTAGTTCCTTGAATCTTCATAATTGGTAATGAAGAGACATCATCAGTGGTATGAGAAAGATCAGCATCAAGATGAACAGAAGTCGCCAATGTTAGGGTTTGAAAGCTTTGAAAATCGGAGAATTTGGGAATTTTTCTTTTTGATCGCGTAGACTGATAATTGACCCTTGAATCCCCTTTTATATGCAACCCTGAAGTTTAAATTTGAAGCGGGATGTGCATTTAATGAGATCTGACGTGGAACCTTGAAGATCGGACCATTACTGCGTAAAAGTAGCTATGCGTCAAAAAGTAGCTGTCACGTCTCCTTGAAAACCAGACAGAATACCATACGTCATTAAAAACAGCCTGTATTGTGATCCCCAAGAGAATTGTAACCGTCAGAACCCTTCAGGTGGAAGTAAGGCTCTTTCACTTTTGGGATGAAAAGCGAAGTCATATGCCAGATGTTTGAAATCATCAACCTAAGTTGGTATTACTCAGAACCTCAAGGATTTCATGAGTGCAATGTTCCAAAGAATTTAGACAAGAAACAAAGATAAGAAAATTTTGGGATACTGTGATGTCAAAATATTAATTTGACACGAAGGCAGATAAAATCCCGGGCAAAGATTGCTTCATTAATCATTAAGAGAAATGATCAACAGCTTGTGTAGGTTCCCGTGAAATACAATCGAATACTTGTAGATAACTATCGAAGGGCTTCTTTCATAAGGCTTCGTGGGTTGTTAAAAATTTTCGTTACATGTCATCCTAAACATAAGGTGATAAATTGTAACAGAAATTACTTGTTTGACCAGTGTAGTCATTGACAAGTTTGCTTTGAAAATTTTTAAGTGACATTGGATTTCGAATGAAACTCACACGGAAATCATATTCAAGAAAAAAATTTGTGCTGGATCTTGTTGGGTAACAAACATCATGGGTTTCGAATGCTTGATCAAGACCACTCATATGAAATGAATATGATTTGGAGTTTCGAATATTGGTACTGAACCAAATGGTTCGTGACAATCTAGAACAAAGTTCCCCGTCAATTCCTTAAAAGTTTTGAAAATTGGGTTTCACTTTCATCACGGTCTCATGATGTCAGATCATAAACACAGATTTTTGATATGTCTAAGTCTCGATGAGTTTGATCAGAGACCTCTCGGACATATGTCTTCGTGTGTGATCGTGTAAGAACTTTTTGGGTGAAAAAGATTGGTGTAAGACACAAAATGTACCTCTGGTATATTTGGACCAAACAGTAAACTCTTAACTCATTGTGAGAAGAGTCAGGTAGCTCAGAGACTAATGTGAATATAAGCCTTATTGGGAAGAAATTTTCGTATGAAAAATTTCATTAAGGCTTTCGTACACACACATTGAGTCATTGGAGGCTTTGGACAACATGCAACAACATGCTTCTAGGGACAACTTAACTAGTTCAAGATATTGAAAATTTTATCGATTCGTACGAAAAATGTACCTGGCCCTAGAATTGCAAGCATGATCCACTGTGTATCATCACGAATATCTGCAACAAAGTACTAAAAAGAAATAAGAAACAAACTATTTTTGTTGTTTTGATTTTTCGAAAATAAAGACAGAATAAACGAAATCTTTTTGGACTTTTAATTTTTCGAAAATTAAATGACAAAACAAAAACAAACAATAATCTTTTTGGATTTTTAAATTTTCGAAAATTAAATGACAAAACAAACGAAAATTTTTTTGGATTTTTAATTTTTCAAAAAAAATAAAATAACAAAACAAAATGTACTTGTTGCAAATACACCAAATTTTATCATCCCCTCATAAGTGACAAATGTACGAATTCGAAGGGTAATAGCGTTGATTATGAACAGTAACCTCTGAATTAACCCTTAAAATAATGATAAATTTACGAATTCGAAGGGGTCGAAGCGTTGACTATGAACAGTAACCTCTGAACGTTGACTGTTATTGCTTTGTCTTTCATTCAACTCCTCTGAACCATTCCTGGTCGACCATCATTCTCCTTTTTCGCATGGAACAAAATTTCCATCAATCATTCCAATTCCTTCTAAAATTTTCACAAAGGATTTTTCATCTAAAGGTTTCGTGAAAATATCAGCTAATTTATCAGTTGTTTTCACGAAATGTACTTCTATATTTCCATCCTCCACGTGATTCTTGATGAAATGATAACGAAGAGCTATATGTTTAGTCTTCGAATGCTGCACAGGATTATGACAAATTCTTATTGCACTTTGTGAATCACAATATAATGGAATCTTTTTCATATTAATTGCATAATTACGCAATTGAATTTGGATCCATATTATTTGTGATGTGCAAGCAGCAGCAGCCACATATTCTGCTTCAGCCGTTGAAATTGATACACACGTTTGCTTTTTCGACTGCCAGCTCACCAATTTGCCATCAAGCAATTGACATCCACCGCTTGTACTCTTTCTATCAAGATTAGAACCACCCAAATCTGCATCTGAATAGGCTTGAACAAAGAACCCAGTTTTCGACGGATACAACAATCCTAACGATGTTGTTCCCTTGAGATAACGAAAAATATTCTTCACAGCAATGAGATGTGGTTCTCGTGGATTTGACTGATACCTAGCACAATTACACACAGAAAACATGATATCAGGTCTATTAACTGTAAGATAAAGTAACGAACCAATCATGATCCTATAAAGTGTTACATCAACAGCAGGTTTTTCTAACGAAGGTGTTAACTTTATGCCAGTTGCCATTGGAATTCGTAACTTTGTGCAGTTTGTCAATCTAAACTTCTCAAGCAGGTTCTTCGTATATTTTTCTTGATTGATAAAAATTCCTTCTCTGCTTTGACGAATATCCCGTCCAAGAAAATTATTTATTTTTCCCATCATGCTCATTTCGAACTTACTTTTCATCAGATCTTCGAATTCTTTAGACAAGGCAGGGTCAGTTGAGCAAAAAATAATATCATCAACATAAATTTGAACAAGCATTAGATGATTCCCAAATTTCTTTCGAAATAATATGGGGTCAACTGATCCTTGTTTAAATTTAGATTGCTTCAAAAATGAAGTGAGAGTTGCGTACCATGCTCTTGGTGCTTGTTTTAACCCATAAACTGCCTTATCTAAAATATAAACATGATCAGGATGTTCTTCGTTAATAAAACCTGGGGGTTGTTCCACGTATACTGTCTCTTCAAGATCTCCATTTAAAAATGCACACTTCACGTCCATTTGATAAACATCAAAGTCTTTATGAGCTGCATAAGCCAGAAATATACGAACAGCCTCGAGTCTTGCGACAGGGGCAAAAGTTTTTTCATAGTCAATTCCTTCTTGTTGTGAATATCCCTTAACAACAAGTCTGGCTTTAATTCGAATGATATTTCCATCTTTGTCGGTTTTGTTTTTGAAAATCCATTTTAAGCCGACAATCGAAACATTTTCAGGCTTAGGAATTAATCTCCAAACCTTGTTTCGTTCAAATTCAAATAATTCAGATTACATCGCAACAACCCAATCTGAGTGTTCCATTGCAATCTTAACTGTCTTTGGTTCAATTTTAGAGATAAAAACATTGAACATACAAAATTCTTGATGAGCATTCAATACCTCATTCTTTGCACGAATTCGAGCTCTAGTTAAAACACCTTCTTGCGGATTCCTAATTACTTGATCCTTCGGATGATCTCTTGTCCACTTTTCCATTGGAGGATATGCTGGATCAAAGTCCAAATGTGTGTCTTCATATAGATTATCATTCTCTGAGCCTGCAATGGAACAAACATCACTAAAATCATTATTATTTTCATTATGTTCTAAATGCTCCCCCTCAACATCAACATCCAATCTCTCATTCTCCCCCTCAAAAGAATGCTCCCCCTCAACAAGAGTGTTCGAATCCAAAAGCTCCCCCTCAACTGCATTATCTTGCATACTTTCGCCTAACTTTTGAGAAGTTGATGTTGAAGCATCAGTTAGCTTTGTTAACTCAGGAAGATGATTATCATTGGAATTAATTTCAGCATCAATAGCATGATCAGAAATACCAAAAATTAAATCAGAATCAATATCTAACGTTAGTGAAGGCTCAGAGTCATCTGGTATTTCTTTTAGAATAGGATGATTTTCAAAATACGTTTAAGTTTGTTTAATATAGTAATCATCAAATGTAAGATTAAAAGTTTCTACCACTTTTCGTGTTCTTTTGTTCAATACACGATATGCAACTGTATTATGCGAATATCCCAAGAAAATCCCTTCATTTGCTTTAGCTTGAAATTTCGAAAGATTGTCCTTAAGATTCATGATAAAGCACCTGCATCCGAAAACATGAAAAAATTTCACATTAGGTTTTCGATTGTTGATAATTTCGTATGGAGTGATGTTAAAACGCCGATGGATAAAAGATCTGTTTTGAGTAAAACATGCAGTTGATACTGCTTCAGCACAAAGGTATTGTGGAAGATTCACATATGCCAGCATAGTCCTTACCGCTTCGCATAAAGATTTATTTCTTCGTTCAACTAAACCATTCTGTTGTGGTGTATATGGAGATGAAAAATTATGCGAAATTCCTTTGTCCACCAAAAATGAATCAAGAACATTATTCTTAAATTCAATTCCACGATCACTCTTAATTCTTCAAACAGTCTTCTTCAACGTTGTTTCCATCTTTTTGATAAAGTCAATCATGATTTGTGCAACTTCGGATTTAAGCCTGAGAAAATAAAGCCACGTAAATCTTGAAAAGTCATCAACAATTACTAAAATGTATCATTTCTTGTTGAGTGTTAAAACTGTCGAAGGACCACACAAATCAATATGTAAGAGCTCCAGTGGTTCAACAATTTTTGAATCTATCGTAATCGGATGCCCTTGTTTATGTTGCTTGCCAACATCACAAGCTGCACATAAATAATCATTATCAAATTTAAGTACAGGTAATCCTCTTACCAGATCTTGTACAACAAGTTTGTTGATGTTTCGAAAGTTGAGATGCGAAAGTCGTCGATGCTAAAGCCAACTTATGTCTGATGAAGCTTTCGAAAGAAGACATACAACAGGTTTGCCTATTATCGGATTGATGTCCAAAGTGAACATGTCACCTTTCCTTTTTGATTTAAGCAAAACTTCTTTTGTGTTGACATTCGAAATAATGCTTCCCTCTTCGTTGAAAAGAACTTGATTGCCAGTGCCCACAACAAGTTGTGAAACACTTATCAAGTTATGTTGAAGACCTTCAACATAAGCAACACGATTCACTGTGAACTGTCCATTCGTGATCTTTCCATAACCTTTGACCTGGCATTTTTTATTGTTACCAAATTTCACTACTCCAGCATTCTTTTGGCTTCGAAAATCTCGTAAATTCTCCTTCTTCCCAATCACGTGACGAGAGCAACCACCATCAATATACCACTTGTTATCGTATTGCTCATCACATAGTACCTGCAATCAATGGAAAAATTTAGGTACCCAAGGCTGTTTGGGTCCTTGGAAATTAGATTTTAACTTGGAATGTAATGACGAACATTTAACCCAATCACAAACCATGGTTTTGAGACTATCAATTAAGTTCACATCATCACTTAAAGGAATCGAAACATAAGATTTTGATGATTTCGGATGTTCACTAATATTACCCTTCGTATTCTGAGTTTGTGATTGAACATTCTTTGCTTTCACAACTGGTCTCCATGGTTTGACTGATATGTTCGAATCCTTAGAAGATGAACTTCCATTTGATGAAGTATTCACATACTTCTCATAGGCTTCCTGAATTTGATCCTTTGAAAATGTACGCGACTGATATATTTTTCCTTTGACCTCAAGCCAATGATCAATATGCTTCCTTGAAGTTATTCCTTTTTCACGTGAAATTTTCAAAGTTTGTTTCTTTGTGTGATTAGGAAAATTTGGCTTTTGAGGAATGAAATCAACTTTTGAATTTATTGAGGAAAATTTGGCTTTTGAGGAATGATCAGAAGATGTGTTTGAAACTTTCGAAATTTTTTGTTGTTTATTCACTATAGATCGTGAATAATCTGATTGATATGAAGTCGAAAAAGACGAATTTTTGGCTTTGAAAACATTTTTGGATGATTTTGATTCAGAAAAATATTTATTTGTTTGAGCGGGATTTTTCTTTTTGTCTAAAAATTTGGCTGAATTCACAGGCTTAACAGGTTTCGTTATTTCATTTGATGTCTTTTGAGACTCAATATTCTGCCAAAATATTTTCTTCCTAGCTTGTCTTTTTGAAATGTTATTTTCTTTCGAAAATTTGTCAATTTGTTCTTTGAATTCCTTAGAATTTAGTTTGACAACATTTTCATCTTTCACAACAACTGGTTTTGAAACTTCTTTTTCAATTTTTGATTTTTCAGCCCATTTTCTTTGTGGTTTTTGACGTTGAAAAACGTACAAATTCTTTGTTAGGTTGTTTTCAACAGTGCTTTGATTTGCAAAGAACCCTTCGTCTGTTGTTTTCAAATTATCTTCTTCAACTAACTTCTTTAATTCTGGTTTGATATTCTCAACATTTCCAGTAGTTAAGAACACTTGATTTGGAAATATGACATCATCTGTACATTTGAAATTTGGATAAACCACAGTATTCGGTTCAAGATAGTGAGCACCTTGTTCATTCATCACATGTTCGAACTTTTGTGTATCACCATACACTTGATCAACCACAATTCGAGGAATTTCTTCTTCATTTGATGATATCTTTTCCTTTCAAATTTTCACTTCTTTTTGATCATCACTATCATCAGTTTGACTATCTCTGATGTCCACGAAGTCCAAATCACAAACTTTCGAAGATGAGGGTATATCAGTTTCTATTTTAACGAACAAGTCCTTAACTTTTTCTTTCCCTTTAGATGTTAATGCAACATTAACAATAGACAATTGAGAATAATCAACATCTTCAAGATCACTAATTTCACTAACATTGTTAGAATCATCTTCAATATCAGCAAAATTTGATTGAGAATTAGCTGTAGAATTCTCAGTCTTTTTCAAAATTTGGATTTGTCCAGATTTAGTCAAAGTATCATTCACTATGTTGACTAATTCATTCGTATCAAGACATTCATCAACTTTGACAATTCCATATTTTTATCTATCATCAGGAACTTTGTCAAATTCAGCGATTATCTTCTCACAATCATACGAAACATTATCTACCTTAGCTCTTTCGTATGCTAGAAAAGGTAGTAATTTTCTATGTTGTTCTTTACTTATCTCACATGAATGATGTAAATCAGTTAATTTGCCATACAATCTTTTAGCTGAATTACAGTAAATATTTCTTTGTGCAAGCAAAAGTTTGACTTCATTTGATAAAGTATCCCTATCACACATAATGTTCTTTATTTGTAATTCTAAACAATCAACTTTACTTATTTTCATGTCTAATCTCTTTTTGGTCTCTAATAACTCCATGGACAACCTGTTGGCCTCATTACTAGCAGACACAACAATTGAATCAAAATAAGTAACTGTCTCATCAAAAGATATTAGTTCAGAATCATAAGCATGCTTAGGAATATTAAAAGATTCGAGAATATTTCGTACCTTTGTCGTCATTGGTGATTTGTCTGCTGCCTTGGATACGAACCATCTTCCTTTCACTTCGAATTCTTCTTCGTCTGAATCCTCCTCCATCTTTGCATACATTGCTCCATGTGTGGGATTCCTCATCTCACCATCGTCTGATCCAGATGACCAGATTTGATATGTTCCATCTTCCTCTTGTTCATCCATAGCGACCAGCGACAAATTCTTAGGTTTTGCTCGAAACTCCTCAAGCTTTTCTGCGTAATAAGCTTCATCTTTTACTTTATTCTTCCTCTCATCCTTCTTTCTGAGCATACAATCATTCGCAAGATGATTGGCACCATTGCAATAATGACAATCTACTCCAGCATCACCTTTCAATTTCTTCTCACTTTTCCCTTTAGACACCTTCGAATCTTTCTTCTCAACCTTCTTCTTTTCCTCAACAATAGCTTTACTTACAACATTTCCTTTCACCTCAGCTAGCTTAGCCTTTGAATTGAACGGCTTTTTGAAAAATTTCTTAACACGATTATTTGAGTAAAATGATATTGCCTCATCATCAAAATTCATGATGAATCCCTCTTCTTCCTCAGATTCACCTCTTTCATCTTCTTTCTCAGATATCTTGGACACAAGTGCCAATGGACCTCCCAAACTCAACTTCGATTCTTCAGCAATTTCGTTAACCTCACTTTCGTGTGTCTTCAACTGATTGTACAGATCATTGAGAGATGATATATCGAAACTTTGCTGATTCTTTACCATCATAGTCACACTTCTCCATTCTTTTCGAAGACCCATCACAAAGATAAGATTGAATTCCATTGAAGTCCTGGTGATTCCATAGCGATTGCAACGGTAGATTAACTCGTTCATACGGTCATAGTACACTTCAATTGTTTCACCTTCTTTTTGTCTGAAGTCTTTCAGCTCAACCAAGCATTGTTTGACTGAATTGATTTTCGTCCTTTCACTTCCTTGAATTTTTTCTTTTAAATTGTTCCAGATTTCCTTAGCAGTTGTACAACTTCTTACGTAATTGTACACAACTGGAGGTAAAGCTCCTTGCAATTCCCTCATACATCTCTTTTCCAGTTTCTTCAGACGATCTGTTTGATTTTCAATCTCAGAACTTGCAGAAGATGATCCAATTGCTTGAACATTCATCGGAGGGTTGACATTTCCAGAAATACATGACCACAATTATTTATCAAGACCATTCAGATAATCTTGCATACGATCAGCCCACTGATCATAGTATTTAGGAATTAGCATTGGAATTTTGGTCGATGATCCTAACAAATGAGAAAACGAGGTCATTGAATTGAGATTGAAACTTGCCATTGTTGTACAGAAAATGATTTTGAGAATTTTCAAAGAAAATTTGAGAACAAACTAGTTGAATCAGATCGGAATTACAAGACGTACACTCGATTCAACAATTCAAACGCAGAATCGAATCACAAACTAAAATCTAGACAATTTTTCACTATCAAAAAGTGTGGAAACTTTTGAACCAAAAAGTTGATTCAAAAACTTTTTGAATAGATGAAAATTAGACCACAGGAGTGATTCTTGCTCTGATACCAATTGATGAATCAATGAATCGAGTAACAAAACGAATCAGAGTTTGAATTGAATTCAGAAAATAAGATTGAACACCGGATGTAAATATGATCTTGTTTCAGCTCTATTACGCTTTCGAATGTTTACAAAGTACAAAGACAGGTCTGCAAAAACTCTTATCTAACTCTAGTAAATGTCCCTATTTATAGGATACAGAAAGCGTACAAAAAATATACTAAGGCATAAAACACTTAAGCTTCGAATCTAAAGAGACTTAGTAAAATACATTACAAATCATACGAAGACTAATTACAACATATTTCGATTTGGAGTTGGGGGCTGTAGTTTTTTCTCTCAAGATTTGGATACACTATATGTATGTAGTTAGGTGTATTTTCTTCACTGATCACAAGAGCCTTAGATATATGATGGACTGGCCAAATTTGAACATAAGGAAGTGGAAATGGCTGGATATGGTAAACAATTATGATTGTGAAATCTTTTACGACCCTGGGAAGGCCAATATTGTGGCTGATGCCTTTATTCGCATGGCGACGAGTGCACCTATTGGGGACTTATGTATGAGGATGGTTATTTTTTCTCCACTTTTAGATATAATCAAAGAGGCTCATGTGGAGGGATTGATGAAGGAAAATTTGAAGGAGAAGTGAATCATGGGGTAGATTCCATTGTTCGTGAGAGGTATTCAGATCTTGTTGACGCAGTGTGGTAGGGTTTGGGTCCCGACTACTGGTGGGATTAGACAGACAGTGTTGGAAGAGGCTCATAAGTAAATGTTTTTTATCCATCCATGGGCCACAAACATGTATAGGGATCTTATGTAGAGTTTTTGGTTGACCTGTATGAAGATGGAGATAGGATGGATTGTGGAGCGGTGCTTAACTTTCCAGAATGTCAAGGGCAAGCATCAGAGACCCCACAGTAAGATGTAGCTGTTACCCATTCCTATATAGAAATGGGAAAAGATTTATATGGGCTACATCACAAAGTTGTCGATGACGACACGTGGGGTTGACTCTATCTGGTTCATTGTTGATAGGTGACCAAGATCGCACATTTCATTCCTATTGCCGAGAGTTTATCAGCCGAGAAGCTAGCTGGCATTTAGATTCGGAGGTGGTGGTTCGGCATAGGGTGCCTGTTTCTGTGGTTTCAGATCAAAACATTCATTTTACCTCCAGGTTTTTGAGGAAGTTTCATGAGGAATTAGGTACTCATCTACATTTTAGTACAACATACCACCCCCAGATCAATGGGAAGAGTGAACTGAGAATTCAGATGCTCGAAGATAAGCTCAGTGTGTGTGTGCTAGATTTTGACGGGAGTTGGGATACTTATCTTCCGCTGGTCAAGTTCTCCTACAACAACAATTATCGTGCCATTATTGATTGACCACCTTTCGCGATGTTGTATAGGAGGAGGTGTAGGACCTCGGTTTATTGCGGCGAGGTCGGGCATCACGTCATGGGGAGTACTTGTAACATCCATAAAATCATGCTAATTTAAATCGTTTTCAAACATTTAAAACCATTAGTTATTACAAAAAGGTTTCCAAAGTGGTTTCATATCAGAGTATCCCATAAATCAAATCATAACATGTGAGGATGTGTACGGTCACGCCTTTGCCTTCCCACGGTCATCCACCGTACCTAAAATAATAATCGATAAATGTAAGCTCGAAGGCTTAGTGAGTTACCCCCAAAATACCCATAAACATAACAATACACATATAATAAAAAACAACATACTATGGGTCCAATCAACCATCAGGAAAGAATACCCGAGGTCCTCAACCACCGGGTTGGAATGCCAACATACTGTAGGTCCACTCATCCTGAGGATGGAATACCATCGGCGCACAACCATCGGGTTGGAATGCCTACATACTATGAGTCAAATCATCCTCAGGATGGAATCCTCTCTGCCCACAACCATCGGGTTGGAATTCCCCCATACTATGAGTCCAATCATCATCGGGATAGAATACTCTCGGCCAACAACCATCGGGTTGGAATGCCCACATACTATGAGTCCAATCATCCTCGGGATGGAATACTCTCGGCCTATAACCATTGGGTTGGAATGCCCACATACTATGAGTCCAATCATCCTTGGGATGGAATACTCTCGACCCACAACCATCGTGTTGGAATGCCCACATACTCTGACTGCAATCATCCTTGGGATGGAATACTCTCCACTATCAATCAAACATGTGCACCTATATCATATAATCACATAACAGTCTATAGACAGTCAAACCGGCCTACATATCACTAAGCATCCATGCCCCACATTTCAAACAATCTTAGGCTAAAAGATTCGATCACACAACGGTTAGACTCAAACGAGAGTTGCATAGCAGAACCCAACCCTTCAGCCTAAGATCCTTTAAATTGTGTAAGCTAACATGTACCGATAGTCATACAGATCTAACAGGCCACTAATCATAGCATCATTCTATAACCAGGATACGGATCTAACATAGCATCACAACACATAATCACAAGATAACTAGGATAACAATCCAAAGGTCCGGCTTTGGTGCCTTACACCCTTGACTATAGGGAGCATAACTCACCTCACAAGTAGTTCGGGATGATAATGTCAAACTCCTCCAAATACAACTCCAACTCAAACACCTACATCCACCAATGATCCACTTCCATAAATTCCCAAATTACTAAAATACCCCCAAAAGTCAAACTGGTCAACCCTTGGTTAAAGTCAAAGTCAAAGGTCAAGGTCAGCAGTCCATGTTGACCCAACTCGTCGAGTGTAGCTCACTCACTTGTTGATTCCTTCCAGAACTCGAGAAAACATGAAAACCCTAGTTGACTCGCCGAGTTACCAGACACTCATTGAGTCCATGTGATGTACAAGCATCGGGAAAACCCTAACTGACTCGTCGAGTCATCTCACCGAGTCGCCGAGTCCATGCAGAACCAAAAACGGCCAATCTTCATGTGACTCGTCGAGTTGACCATGCAACTCGTCGAGTCCCTTCAGTCGATTTCTCATTCAGACATTTTGAAGCTATTCCAATGCTCCAAATTGTAGATCTAACTTCCTCATACATAATTACCACATAATGTTGAAAACTTTACGTGCATGCAAGTTCTTAAAGGCTTAAAACACCAAAACCAAGTCTAGGATGACGTTTAGGCCAAAAAGGAGGGCCAAAGCTTGCTAAAGTCGAGAAACTTTATGACTATGGGGGCCTAGAGGAGTCCAGATGTGAAACCATGTCCTTGTGACAAGTTCAAGCCGAAAGGTGACTCTATTTTGCACTAGAAATGACCATTTTGATTCACAAGGGAAGATCTAAACAACGAAGTTTCAAGGTTGTAGCTTTATACCTCGGGATGGCTGTTATAATGTGTCACACCCCCAAACCAGAACAGCGGAAACATTCGGGGGTGGAGGACTTCATGTATAGTATCACAACAAGGCATAATAGTAATCAAAGTACAATAACAACCATTGATTTACAAAGTTATAAGTGTTAGAACTATGTTCAAAACATAATGTATATGAACTCAAAAGTACAAGTTTAAAAGACACGAGTTTATAGATCTCCATCTTCACAAAAGCTGTGGCTGTACCCGTATTATTGTTTCCCTGAGAATACAAGTAGATTTTGAAAAGGTGTCAACAATTAAGTTGGTGAGTTCATAAGTATGTTTGCAACTGAAATCTGTTTTCTTGTTCATTGATAAAGTAAACATGTTTTTCCCAGAAAATCCTATATTTTCTACTATGTTATCTTGTAAGCAAAATGTGTGATACTTTTTGTACTATGAATTTGTAAAATGTAGTTTAGTTCTCATAAAATAATGAAAAGTATGTTTTCTCTGTATTAAAATAGTAATCTGTGTTTATACTTGTAGTCATACTGTATTATAGTCTTATAATTAAATAAAACTATGTGAAGTGTTACTTATTCATACACTAATCATTTTGTTCAATATCAAAGTGTGACTTATTATAACCATACTATATGACCTTGGATGGCATAAACACGACGTTCTTTAGGCGTCGCAAAAGCTACAACATTTGTCACCACAGGTCTGCCGACCTAGCTGTTGCAAGCAGCTTTGGTGCGGGATTGTCAGTCCCGTATAGATCTATACACAAGTGTCATGCTCTCACTCAAGGATATTCTGGTTATAATTTCAGGACTTTTGTTGGTACTTGGAAAAGTACATGAAGGTACTCTCACAAATGCTATATTGATGATTACGCGTAGAACATTGAAAGGTTACTTTGTAATAGATACACTGTAAGTAAGTTTCATAAACTGTATAGAATATGATTCATAAGTTTGTTTTCAGTAAGGTAATCTGTTTGTTCTCTAATAGTTATCCTCTTTTTGATTTCCGTTATGTACTATGTTTGTTTTCCTTTTATGTACTTTGAAACTTGAAACTAATGAATGAGTCCTCTAAACTATACCTCATATAGTTTAGCTATTTGTTTTACTGTAAGAATCTGTAATATTGTTATTCCATGAAATTCTCTGTTTGTACCCATGTACTTTGAAACTTGAAACTAATGAATGAGTCCTCTAAACTATACCTCATATAGTTTAGCTGTTTGTTTTACTGTAAGAATCTGTAATATTGTTATTCCATGAAATTCTCTGTTTGTACCCATGTATCAATCATTTTGAAAACCATTTTATATTTATATAAATGTAATATTTATATAATTGTGATTAATTAGATTTTCAATTAAATAACTTTACCCCAAGCCCACAACCAAACAAGGAACAGGAAATGGGGCCAAATTACATATTCTAAATCTTCAGAATGCAAATTATATAATATACACAGATATAAATATGTAATTTTATCAGTTATAAAAATTTAAAATATACTAAAACATTAAAAAATCTTATGAGATATTAACACAATTTTATTGTGTTTCACTTGTATTCACCCCTAAAATAGTTAAAAATCATAAAAATGCAGGGGTATGAACTCACGTTTTGTGAGTGATTTGATTGAAGATTTGATTTAGGATGGCAAGTTTCTGGAGTGAAATTCCGAAGCACAAACGTGTCCTATTTAGCATATTATGATATAAATGTGTATAAATTTAGTGTTCATAATCATAAAGGTGTATAGAAAACAACCTATGGTGTAAGAAACACTTACCAAAGTAGTGTTAGAATCGAAAATGGAAGGCTGATATGTGTTCATGGCCCAAGAATGGTTCTCGGTTTAAAATGGGTTCACGGCCCAGATGGGTGTCCACGGCCCAGTGTTCTTGATGAATGAAAAACACCTAAATATCCTAAGCAAGTTTCTAAGAAGATTCAAAGGTTTTCAGTCGCGTGTTCTTCATGTCCTTTGCGGGTTCTTCGTGAAAACTAGTGAAATTAACGGGTTTCAGTCTACTATAAGAAGATTGAAGGATGTTTTTGAAATGATAACAAGATCAAGAAATGATACATGTTAGGTCCTATGAAGAACTAGTAATTATCGCGTGAATATGATGAGAAAGGATGAGTTTAGCATGTTCTTGAGGAAAGAGGATGTTCTTGGCTAATGATACTTGAGTGAAAAGGGTTGGATTTTCATTTGAAAGTGTAGAAATGAATTAAAATCAGCTGAAATATATATATATATATATATATATATATATATATATATATATATATATATATATATATATATATATATATATATATATATATATATATATATATATATATATATATGGAAGGGTTCACGGTTCGAAGTGGTTCACGGTCGTGAACCTTGTATCCGGCCCAAAGCCTGATCACGGCCTCGATTCACGGTCCGAAGGTGGTTCACTATTCACAGCCCAAAGGCAGCAAACAGTTCACGACCATGCGAGGTTTGTGGTTATGTTTGCGGTCCGAAGGAAAGAAAGAAGAAAAGATGCGAGGTTTCTCGGTTTTTAACTAATTCCCTTCTGGAAAAAGAATCACCTTAAATAGAAGGTGTAAACACTTATAAAAGAATAATCTAACCCATTTAAGATAGATTAAGATTTTAGTTGACCTTAGTTGACCAAATTGTCTTTTTACAAGTAGAAAATAACGGGATGTTACATTATCCCCCCCCCCCCCCCCGTTAGAAGGAAATTCGTCCCGAAGTTTAATATTATACAGATATATCAAGACTAGGGAAAGAGATGTGGATATTTCTGTTTCATTTGATATTCTCGCTCCCAAGTGAATTCAGGTCCTCATTTTGCATTCCAACGAACCTTCACTATTGGGATACGGCTTTGTTTAGTTCTCTTGACTTCCCTATTTAGGATTTCTACTGGTTGTTCTACGAAGTTGACACTCTCATTTAATTTGATTTCATCGAGTGGGATAACAAGACTCTCGTTGGACAAACACTTCTTGAGATTTGAGACATGAAATACGGGATGAATGTTACTGAGTTCATGCGGTTGATTGAGTTTGTAATCAACAGGACCAATTCTAGCAATGATCTGGAATGGTCCAATGTACCTTGGATTTAGCTTGCCACGTTTACCAAAACGTATCAATCCTTTCCAGGGTGAGACCTTCAATACAACGCGATCACCAACCTGAAATTCCGAGGGTTTTCGTCTTTTATCCGTATAACTCTTCTGTCTATCTCGAGAAGGTTTCAATCGTTCCCGAATTGGGACTATCTTATCTGTAGTTTCACGAATAATCGCGGGACCGGTTAGAGTACTATCAGGTATTTGTTTCTTTGCTAGTTGCGTATCACCCACTTCAACCCAGCACAGAGGGGATCTGTACTTATGGCCATAGAGAGCTTCAAAGGGTGCAACTTTAATGCTAGTGTGATAGCTGTTGTTGTAGGAGAATTCAACAAGTGGTAAATGGGTATCCCAAGCTTTACCGAAATCTATCACACAAGCCATTAACGTGTCTTCCAGCGTTTGAATTGTTCTCTCACTTTGCCCATCAGTCTGAGGATGGTACGCTGTACTCGTGTCAATATTTGTTCCCATGGATTTTTGCAATGCTTGCCAAAACCACGAGGTAAATCTACTATCTCGGTCAGAGATAATAGATATTGGCACACCATGCAGCCGTACTATTTCTTTTATGTACGTCCTTGTTAACTTCCCCATTCTATATGTTTCTTTTATTGGCAGGAAGTGGGCGGATTTGGTTAATCTGTCGACAATAACCCAAATAGTATCATGACCACCCGTTGTTCTGGGTAACTTGGTTATGAAATCCATTGCAATTCGCTCCTACTTCCACTTAGGTATTTCTGGCTGTTGAAGTAAACCTGAGGGCTTTTGATTTTCTACTTTGACTTTGGCACAAGTTAGACACTTGCCCACAAAAGTACCTATCTCTGCTTTCATGTTTGGCCACCAATAGAGTTTCTTTAGGTCCAAATACATCTTGTCTGAACCCGGGTGAACAGAGTATCGAGTTTTATCGGCTTCATTCATGACAACATCTTTGTAACCACCGAACTTTGGTGTCCAGATTCGATTCATGAAATAACGAACTCCATCACCCTTGATTTCCAAATTCTTTTCCATTCCCCTCAAGGCTTCACCTGTCATGTTCTCAGATTTCAAGGCTTCCAACTGAGCCTCCTTGATTTGTGCGGATATGTGGGAATAGATATTCATAGTCAGAGACTTTACTCGACGGTCCGAGTACTCTTTCCGACTAAGGGGATCTGCTACCACATTGGCCTTGTCGGGGCGATAACGAATCTCACATTCGTAATAATTTAGTAGCTCTACCCATCGTCGTTGTCTCATGTTGAGTTCTTTCTGATCAAAGATGTGCTGAAGGATTTTATGATCACTAAAGATTGTACATTTTGTATCATACAGGTAATGCCTCCAGATCTTCATGGAAAAAACCACTCCTCCCAGTTCGAGACCGTGAGTGGTATAGTTGACTTCATGGTTCTTAAGCTGTCTTGAGGCATAGGATATAACCTTTCCTTGTTGCATAAGAACAAAACCTAGCCCTTGATTTGACGCGTCACAGTAGACTGCAAAATCTTCCATCCTTTCTGGGAGGGACAAGATCGGTGCACTGCAAAGGGCTTGTTTTAAAGTCTGGAAAGCAGTTTCTTGTTTCTCCTCCCATTCGAATGACACACCTTTTTTATTCTAGGTGGTGAGTGGCTTCGCAATCTTCGCTAAGTTCTGAATGAATCTCTTGTAGTAGGCAGCGAGACCTAAAAATTGTCGAATTTCTGTTGGGGTTAGTGAGGTCTCCCAACTTTCGATAGCCTTGATCTTGGAGGGATCAACATGTATCCCATCCTTGATAACTACATGACCTAGGAACTCCACCTTTCGAATCCAGAATTCGCATTTGGAGAACTTCGCATACAATTTCTCTGCCCTCAAAGTTTCCAAAACCAGTCTCAAGTGTTGGTTGTGCTCTTCCTTACTTTGAGAATAGACTAGTATATCGTCAATGAATACTATGACGAACTTGTCCAAGCAAGGTCGACAAACTGGATTCATAAGGTCCATGAATACTGCAGGTGCATTCGTTAGACCAAAGGGCATCACTATGAATTTGTAGTGACCGTAGCGAGTTCTGAAAGCAGTGTTTGGAATATCTGACTCCTGGACTCGCAGTTGGTGGTATCCTAATGTCAGGTCAATCTTGGAGAAGAAACTAACTCCTTGGAGTTGACCAAAGAGGTCATCTATCTGTGGCAAAGGGTATCGATTTTTAACGATAAGTTTGTTTAATTCTCGGTAGTCTATGCACATACGAAATGATATGTCCTTCATTTTCACGAACAAGACCGACGCTCCCCAAGGTGAGAAGCTTGGTCTAATGAAGCCTTTTCTGAGTAGTTCGTTTAGTTGGTTGGACAGTTCTTGCATTTCTGAAGGTGCAAGACCATACGGGGATTTAGCTACAGGGGTAGCTCTGGGAATCAAGTCGATTCGGAATTCGACTTGGCGTTCAGGAGGGACTCGTGAGATATCTTCAGGGAATACATCAGGGAAATCACAGACTTCAGGGATATCCTTGATGATTTTCACTTCTTGTGTCTTATCAACAACGTGAGCTAAGAAGGCGCAGTAATCTTTATGAAGATACTTCTGAGCTTTGACGCAAGAATTGATTTGAAGATTTGCACTAGAATTATCGCCATAAATAAGGAGAGATTCGTTACTTGGAGATTAAGATGGATGGCTTTCTCATAACACGGGATATCAGCACGGTGAAGACTGAACCAATCCATACCGATTATGATATCAAAACTTTTAATCGAGACCGGCATAAGGTAAATTTGGAATGAATGGTTATTTAGAGTAAGTGTGCATCCTATGTATATGTCATTGGTACTTTCGGTTTTTCCATTGGCCATCTTAATGTTGAATGTATCTTTTAGTGCTTTGGGATTTTGTTTTAAAAGGTGTTTGAACTTATGGCTTACGAAACTTTTCTCTGCACCGTTATCGAAAAGAATGCATGCGTAAGAGTCGTTAAGAAGGAACATACCGGTCACCACATTAGGATCCGCTACTACGTCTTCGTAGCCAATCGCCAAGACTCTTCCAGTACCACCAGCATTCTTTAACTTAGGACAATTTTTCTTGAAATTCCTTGTTTCCCTATATTTATAGCATGCTTGGCTCACTCCTACAGAAGAGACTTGAGAAATAGGCTTCGCTGGTGTCCTACAAAAACAGGCAGTATGCCCCTTTCTATTACAATTCTTGTAGTGCATTTCTCTGAAAGCTCCAGTATGATGGAAATTGTATTTATTGCACTTTAGCAAAGTTCCAGTGTATTTAGTTGGGGTTGCTGGAGTGGTAGACAAAGTGGTAGGAACAGGAGTTGGAACAGTAGCAGGAACAATAACAGTGTGTGCTGCCACTATTTGTTGCTTTTTCGAGGGCTCTTAAGACGATTTCCCTTTTCGCTTGTTCCAGAATTTCTTCTTCCTACCGCTCCCTTCCTTGGGTTTCTCCGGGATAGGTACCATAGAGCCATGACGAACTCCGTGGTCTACTAGTGTCTGTACCAAACGCTTGGCACTGTCAAAGGTGAGAGGGTTAACAGCTATTACATTTCCTTGTATCTGAGGAGAGAGTCCCCAGATATACCTCTCAACTTTCTTGCTCTCAGTGGGAACCATCCCTGGACCCAGAATAACCATATCACTGAACCTGGCAGTATATGCAATTATATCAGAGTCTTTCATCGTCAGACTCCAAAGTTCTTCCTCTAGCTTTTTTAATTTTGTCGCGGGGTTGTTCTGCTAGCATCAGGGTTTTTAGATCGTCCTAGCTCATACCATTGGCAACTGGAAGGGTTAAGGATTTGACATAGCCATTTCACCAGGAAAGGGCTCTGTCCACGAAGGTACATGTTGCAAACTTAACTTTGATTGCTTCAGGGCATGCACATATTTCAAACACTGATTCTATTTTCTTGAACCATCGTGTCAGATTAATGACACCTCTGGTGCCATAAAAAGTTCTAGGCTTTGCATTAGTAAAGTCTTTATATGAACACTCACGAGGATGTCCAAGATCTTCGCCATGACCGGAAGTTAGAGCACCACTATCTGCTCCACTATTACCACAGGAGTTGATTTGTGTTGTGGCAGCAGCCACAGCAGCAGCCACTGCTGCCTGAAAGACAGCAACGTCAAATTATGGAGGTGGTGGCGGTGGAGGTGGTGTCGGTGCTTCATTGACATTGACATGTCTCGAATTCTTTCTGGGAGGCATCTTTAGCTTCAAGATAAAAACGGAATGATATTAAGACATCAATAGTGATAATAAAATCAAATGTCTTTGAACTAATTACATTAGTTCTACAGGTATTCAGAAAAAGTTTACATAGTAGTCTAGTACAAGTTTCTAAGGTGTAATCCCGAAGCACAAACGAGTCCTATTTAGCATATTATGATATAAATATGTATACATTTAGTGTTCATAATCATAAAGGTGTATAGGAAACAGCCTATGGTGTAAGAAATACTTACCAAAGAAGTGTTAGAATCAAAAATGGAAGACTGATATGTGTTCACGGCCCAAGAATGGTTCTCGGTTCAAGAAGGGTTCACGGCCCAGATGGGTGTTCACGGCCCAATGTTCTTGATGAATGAAGAACACCTAAAGATCCTAAGAAAGTTTCTAAGAAGATTCCAAGGTGTTCAGTTGCGTGTTCTTCATGAAAACTAGTGAAATTAACGGGTTTCAGTCTAGTATAAGAAGATTGAAGGATGTTTTTGAAATGATAACAAGATCAAGAAATGTTACCTGTTAGATCCTATGAAGAACTAGTGATTATCGCGTGAATATGATGAGAAAGGATGATTTTAGCATATTCTTGAGGAGAGAGGATGTTCTTGACTGATGATACTTGAGAGAAAAGGGTTGGATTTTCGTTTGAAAGTGTAGAAATGAATTAAAATAAGCTATATATATATATATATATATATATATATATATATATATATATATATATGGAAGGGGTTCATGGTCCGAAGTGGTTCACAGCTGTGAACCTCATATGCGGCTCGAAGCCTGATCACGCCCTCGGTTTACGGTCTGAAGGCGGTTGACTGTTCACGGCCTGAAGGCAGCAAACAGTTCATGGCCATGCGAAGTGTGCGGTCCGAAGGAAAGAAAGAAGAAAAGATGCGAGGTTTCTTGGTTTTTAACTAATTCCCTTCTTGAACATGAATCACCTTGAATACAAGGTGTAAGCACTTATAAACGTTAATCTAACCCATTTAAGATAGATTAAGATTTAAGTTGACCTTAGTTGACCAAATTGACTTTTTACAATTAGAAAATAACAGGATGTTACATAACAGTGCAAAGGCCGGAGATAAAGGCTCTTCCTTGTTCCAAGCTCTTAACCCTTCAAGAAATGCTCCAAACACACACTCCTTTGACCTCACACACTCAAAAATGGAGGATTAGCTTGCTAGGGTTTGCTTCTGGATGATAGAGTGGTAAGGGAGGCTGGGGAGAGGAGTTAAGCTTCCTTAAATAGGGTGCAAACCCTAAAAATTAGGGTTTTCATTTCCAGCTCCAACTCGTCGAGTTGGGTCCTCCAACTCGTCGAGTTGGGTCCTCCAACTCGTCGAGTTGGTCCCATAATTTGCACGCCCATATGAGTTCCTACGCGACGAGTTAGAAACTTCCAACTCGTTGAGTACGCTTTCATTCCTGGAAATAGGGATGTTACAAGTCTCCCCCATTTAAACTAGGTTTCATCCTCGAAGCCTGCTGCGGAGAATAACTCCAAATAATGCTCCCGCCTCTTGGTCTCCGGCTCCCAAGCCCACTTGAATCCCCTCCGATGCTCCCATTGCACCTTTATCAAGTTGTTGCTTGCTACATAGAATCTTCACCTATCTTTCCATAACAGCCACTAGTCTCTCTGCGTAGTTTAGGCGCTCCTCGACCTGAATATCACCCAGTGATATAACCGTCTCTCCATCCAATATGCATCTTTATAGCTGCGAGATGTGAAGAGTGATATGAATCTAACTGAGCCCCTCCAGAAGGTCTAACATATATGCCACATTGCTAACCCTCGCAATAACCTGATAGTCCATAACATGAATCCGATATGCCCTCCCTAGCCCTCAGACCATGACTGGAATGCTCCCGATCAACTATCGACACTGCTGTCATTACACCGGTTGCCCAACACCCTAGGCCTAAAGGTACTCACATTCCCCCATTGCTCCAAAAGAGCCTAATCAACGTACCTCCCAGCATCGAAACAATACTACAATACTGAAACCCTACCATGCACGATTCCCTTGTAGAACAAGTTGTTACTCAAGAGTTTTCCAGACTCTCCCACATGACCACTGACAGTCCCTAACGGCACTCTATAGGTGATAACTCGCAAGTACAGATAACGTACGGTTCCATAGGTTATCATCAGAAAGCAACATGCTCTATACCAAGAGACGGACCTACTGATGGCTACAACATAACGGCACGTTCAATGAACGAACGTAGACCTAATAGAATACATACAGAGTCTTCAGCATGACTAAACGACCTCACCGGGCCTTCAGCCTATCTGGACCACTCTCAGAACCTTCAGCATGTCTGGACCGCCTCTCCAGGCCTTCAGCTTGTCTGGACCGTTCTCCGTTCGCCTTCAGTCTATCCGGGCCGCCCTAGGTCTTTTGAGCAATACTTTGGACCTGTCCTGGTGCCTTCTCCAATAAAGCCAGCTCTCCCCCACTTGGGCTTCAACACTTGATTCAGTTTGCAGATCATAATCCCGACCTATCCATTCTTGAAACAATAATACAAATAGAAACAGACAACACCTTCAATGGCTGATGCTCCATCTAAGAATTCTAAATTCTCCCCCACTTGGGACTCTAACCACTACCTACTGGCGGCAAAAGCAAAACATGACTGAACCATCCCCACCCGGTACTACCATACTTAACCATGGAATGGTTAACTTCGGAATTAATAAACTATGCAAAACAATCCTCCCGACACGGAGCAACCAAACTCCAAGAGAAACCTGAATTCCAACTGAAGACCTCTGAATTTCCGACTTACAACTACTTACCCTGAACTGGCGATTCTCTACCCTAACTTCGCATCCTCGAAAGCATCTCTGGATCCCAACCATCTACCATCCCTTGACAACAATTTCCCTTGACACCTCCTATGTCCCAGCGACTCAAGAAAAGGCAATGAAAGTTCATAATAAAATCATAATGATAAGGTAGGAGAAAATACATACCAGTCGCCGCATCAGGTACTGTCCTGGCCTCCTCATCAGTGAGCTGGAAGGCACGTTCTTAAGCCCTCGGGGGCTCTGCTCTACCCTGCCTCCCGTCTGTAATCCTATTCGGTGCTGGAACCGACGCTGGTCTGGTAGCTAGCAGGGGACACTGGGCCTTTATATGGCCTATATGATCACAATGGCAAAAAAGTCGGGTGCTAGAAGCTAAAACCTGCTGCCTGCAGTCCTTCACAATGTGACCCTCCTTGCTACACTTTTGGCATCCAGACGACGATCGACAACCCCCGTCATGCACTCTGCCGCAATTCCCATAAGTGCGACCCCTCTGACTCTCCTGTATGTAGTCAGCGGCCCTAAACTGCTTCAACGCAGGCGGTGACTGCGTCGGGGCCTGTCTCTGCTCCCTCAACTGAAGCTCAATCTCTAACTCGTGCCGCCTGGCGTCCTCTTATAACTCCAACAAAGTATCACATCTCTGAGTGGACACGAACTCTCTGATGTCTATCTTGAGCATGCTTAGATATCGGGTCATCTGGGTCTGTTTAGAAGTAAACTCCGGGCAGAACATCGCCCTCTCCGTGAACATACGGGTGATCTTTGTCACCGACTCGGTACCCTGTCTCAACTCGAAAAACTCTTGTGACAGCCTCTCCCGCTCCACCTGCGGAATATAAAAAGTATGGAACATCTCCCTGAACTAATCCCAAGTAACCGCAGCTCTCTCCTCATCAGAATACGACCCCCTCATCAACCTCTACCAGTCCTTTGCTCCGGACCTCATGAAGTTCATAGCACACCTGAACTTCTGGTCAGTAGGACATGAGCATGTCAAGAAACATCCCTCCATGTCAGATATCCACCTCATGGCTATGATCGGGTCCTAAGCTCCCTCGAAATTTGGGGGCTTCATGTTATCGAGAGCCCGATACTGACATGCCCGACTGGTTCCACCCCCTGTCGATGTTACATCTGCAGCAACCGCCTTAGTAAGGGCTGCGTAGCGCTCATCAAAGTAATCCACCATGGCGGTCTTGATAGACCAAAGCATTTCCAGTAACTCATCCATGAAAAGTGCATCAACCTCATCATGCAGGATCTCCCGGATCCAGGCATCCATCTCATCTGGTGTCATCTGACCAATAGTCTCGGGCATAGCTGATTCACCTTGACTGCCCTCTACTGATCTTGAACCGGATCCTGTCACAAATCGCCTCGTAACCACCATGTTGAAAATATATCGGGAAGATATCAGACATTCCATATAATAACGAGGAACTAACTCCCAGCAAAACCCTAGGGTGGTGAATTCCTTGCCACTCGTATGGGTCATTTGCTTTCAGTAGTACGAGCCCAATACTACCTTCCACACGTACCCATATTTGTCTCAAGTATCACCACAATGCCCTAACAATATATATATATATATATATATATATATATATATATATATATATATATATATATATATATATATATATATATAACAATATATATATATATATATATATATATATATATATATATATATGGATAGACGAGCGCTCAATACGTACTCCTAGAGGAAGGCTAAATATCTCATAACTGGTCGACTGACCCTCGTACAACCCATCCATGGAACTTACACCAACCCTGCAACACTAGTGTATGCTAGTCATACATAACATTGGACCCCATATACTTTCGAATACATGATCCTACCCTAAGCCCTTCATCAGAAAAGAACATGAAATAAGGCTAAACCAAACATTCTAATGCTATAAGATCTTAATTATGTACGTCCGTGATGCATTCACTAAGCAACTACAATAATGATATCAATTTCATATAAGGAAAATTCCTAGGCTATCAGGCATCATATAATTAGGCAATTCTATAATGCAATTCCTGAAGATCCCTAGCCTATCACTAGCATCCTGTTCAAACATATCACAATATCAGATAACCGTATGGTATTTTGGGGTCTACTTACTGGCTCTGGCTGATCTTACACATTTCATCCTCCTTTAGTATTTTCAAAATCATTTTGAAAATCTTTTCGTTAGTTTGAGATTGGATTTACACGAGTGTTCCTCCAATTCACTCAAACCAAGGCTCTGGTACCAACTTGTAACCATCCATAAAATTCATGCCAATTTCAAACTTTTTCAAACATTTAAAACATTAGTTATTACAAAAAGTTTTCCAAAATGGTTTCATATTAGAGTATCCCAGAAATCAAATCATAACATGTGAGGATGTGTACGGTCACGCCTTTGCCCTCCCGCGGTCATCCACCATACCTGAAACAATAATCGATAAATGTAAGCTCGAAGGCTTAGTGAGGTACCTCCAAAATACCCATACACATAACAATACACATATGATAACAAACAGCATACTATGGATCCAATCAACCATCGGGTTGGAATGCTAACATACTATGGGTCCACTAATCCTCGGGATGGAATACCATCGGCCCACAACCATTGGGTTGGAATGCCCACATCCTATGAGTCCAATCATCCTCAGGATGGAATCCTCTCAACCCACAACCATCGGGTTGGAATTCCCACATATTGTGAGTCCAATCATCCTCGGGATAGAATACTCTCGGCCAACAACCATCGGGTTGGAATGCCCACATACTATGAGTCCAATCATCCTCAGGATGGAATACTTTCGGCCTACAACCATCGGGTTGGAATGCCCACATAATATGAGTCCAATCATCCACGGGATGGAATACTCTCGTCCCACAACCATCGGGTTGGAATGCCCACGTACTATGAGTCCAATCATCCTCGGGATGGAATAATCTCCACTATCAATCATACATGTGCACCTATATCAGATAATCACATAACAGACTACAGACAGTCAAACCGGCCTACAGATCACTAAGCATAAATGCCCCACAGTTTAAACAATCTTAGGCAAAAAGATTTGATCCCACAACGGTTAGACTCAAACGAGAGTTGTGCAGTAGAAACCAACCCTTCAGCCTAAGATCCCTTAAATTGTGTAAGCTAGCATGTGTAGTGGTGTTGATTATGATGGCATGTGCAGAATTAGAAAATATCTAGTGAATCATCATACAAAATCAAGATCACAAGGAGTAAATAAATCTTTGTAAGCCCATATTAGATCTAGAAAGGATATACAAATGGGTTTGTACAAATTTTCTCTCTCTAGTCTAAGACTTCAAAAATGATCATCTTTAAATATGTGTGTCACTCACTTCCTATTTATAGGAAAGAGAAGTCATTTACACATCAATAAGGGAAAGCCATATCCAAGCGTGACTTTGCACCCTAACATTCTCCCCCTCAAAGTTAGGATTGGATTTCCGGCTTCAGTCTCCAACGAGCTAGCGCGATCAAAACCAAACTCCCCCTCGAAGTAACACCGGTCTTCAAATCCGGAAATGAATATCCGATAAACCCGCTTCGAATACCCATCATTCTCCCCCATTTTTATAATCAAAAAATGATTATAAAACCCATTAAGGGTGAGAAGCGCCCGAGAATTAAACTTCACAATACTCCCCCTTGATGTGTACCGAAAATGAATCACCAAAAATATTGCACGGAAAAACAATCACGAAAAAGCCACAAAAAATTTCCAATTTGAGAAAAAATTTACTTTTTGGGTGAAAGACGCAAGATTTTTCAAAATCTGGGTAAAAACTGTCAATAATAGAATTCTGCAGGGACCCGTTGCGCCAAAAACAGCTTAATATGCGAAACTCTACCCTATTTGTGAAACTGGGCATAAAGCGTAAATTCGCACAAACTGCAGGGACCAGAAATGAACATTCTTCAATTTCTCATCATAAAATCCCTATTTTCGAATTTGGATATGGACAGCCAAATTTTTGAAACTTCAGGGACTGCTTTTGAAAATTCTACACAATTCAACAGACTTTCGAAAATAACTCCAACTGTCGAAGGTGGTTATAAACTGCCAAAATTTCAAAACATCAGGGACTTGTTTTGAAACTTCTTCCTCTTTTATTTCAAATCTTCGAACATTTCATCAAAAGTCGACAGTGAATAAAATATGTCAAACTTTCGAGACTTTAAGGACTGATTTCGAAACTCTTGTTTTTCTTCTCCTATGTATTACCCGGTTCGTGAAGTTGTTAACGAAACCTTCTTATTCACTTCGTTAATCAGGTAACGATGTCTCAATACCATTTTAACGGAACTTTTTCCACAGCACCATTATAACGAAAATTTTGTTTGATCAACAGAATAACGAAAACGAAGCATGTTCCGTGACAAGTAACGTCTTAATCATTCAGTCGCTTAATCGACATTTCGTTATCACAGATCTTCCCAATATCATCGACATCAACATCAATGTTTTGACTGTCGAATATATCTTCAAGCAATGAACTAACATTTGTTCCCAAATCATCTTTTCCAATCGACTAACAACATCGATACAAAAGTATTGACCATCGACTTTCAAAATCGAAATCTCAAATCAATGTCGATTCACAAATTATCACCTTCAAACATCGACTTCCAAAATCATTTGACTCAAACCATTTTCGATTTTGACTTCAATTAAGGGACTTTCATTCCCAACAACAATCGATCGATCTCGATTTCAACTCCAAGCATAAGCTTTTGACACTCTATTCCAAATCAAACCAATAATCGACATTATCTCCAAGTTGACTTCAAAAATGAATTCTCAATTCTCCAAACCCAATATCATCTTTCAATTTCAGTTCACAACCCAAACCATCTTTTCCATTCGTTATCAATATCTTCATCTATCGTTCATTCTGGTTATCGACTTAGACCCATCGACATTAGACTATCGATTCCAACTCAAATTAAACCAACAAATGAACATCTAAGATCGTGAGTTTTAGTTTGTTCGCAAACCATCGTCATCAAACTATCGATTCTTGACTCTAAATCAGTTAAGCCAAATAGCAAACTCCAATTTCATGGAAGGACCTTACGACCATCGATTTCAAGTTCTGACCATATGACCTTCTAAATCAGAGAACATGATTAACCAAAATCGACATCAGACCCTTTGAATCTAAAATTGATCAACCCAACATATCGATTTTAACATATCCTTCATCAGTCCAACAAACGAACATCTGAGTTCGTGAGTCTCGGTTCATTTTTCAAGCAAACCACAAACAAATCCAAAATTGTGAATCGACCTCAAAATCTTCGATTTCAAATCCAGTTCGATTTCCAAACCTTCTTCCTGCTTCGTTCCCAGATTAATCAAGATCAAACTTTGACTTTTACTTTGACTTTCATTGAACACAGTCAATTGCGTTCGGCTCCAATCAAACAAATATGTTAGATTTTGAACGACATCAAGTAAAACCAGTCAAATTTTGATTTTCAATTCCAATATTAAACTTTCGATTCTCAGTTTCAAATCAAATAAGTTGAACTCGACCTTAACTCCAAGTCGATTCCAACTTCAAAATTCTTTCTGTTTCGATTCATCTATAACTTGTTTGACTCTAATCCAGAGATGACTCCAATCAAAATTGAATTTCGATTCTAAGGAACTCAAGAACTCAAGAAAAATACGATGAATTAATGGACTAATGAACGCAACATCAGAATGTACACACAGGATAAGCATATATGGACTAAGCGCATATATGTGGACTGAATTTTGATGAATCAATGGACTTCAACGTTAGAATCAGATTTAATTCTATTTGGGTTTAAACATTGGATATGAATAGTAACTGATTTTGAAATTGAGTTTAACATATGGACATGAAAAGTGTTTGATGACAAATTTTGAATCAAAATGAATGAAATTAAATTTTGAACCTGTGTGTGTTTGGCTAGATCAATTAAAAAAATATTTGGATTAACAAAGGGGTTGAAATCAATTAGATCCAATGAATCAAGACGATCAACGATGAAAAACGAAAAGCATGAATCAAAATCATGGACGTTTTGGAATCCATTTGAGAATTTGAGATACCTTTTTGACGAATCGAGATCCATTTGCAACGAACGAATCAAATTTAGAAGATCTTGGTTCTTTTGTTGGAACGAGAAAATCTCCAATTTCAACATTGTACCACCCACGATGCGTGGTGTACAACTCGTTCTTCGTGTTCTTCGTATTCTTCATCAAACCAAGAACATCTTCATAAGAACCACCAACACTTTTGGGTTTTGACTTCAACTTCAATGCAACACTTGGAGATTGTTGCTTTGGAACCCAAATTTGTTTCACGGATTTAGGCTTCACAACATTTGACGATTTTTGTGAGTAAACCCGCTTGTTTCTCCGATTAATCTTCTTCTTCTTTTTCTTTCTCATATTTTTTCATCTTGAAAACTTGTTTTTCATGAACAAATCTACTTTCCACAACTTCAATTTTTTGAGCTTGAATCAAATCTTTTGGAGTTTGATACTTGTGATTTTCTTGGATCATCGGCTTCCGATAAGGAATCATTCCTTCAATCGAATCACAAGAACACAAAATATCATCGGTTTGAACTCCAATCGAGCAAAAAACTTTTTCATCTTAGAAAATCAATTTGAACTCCTTTTTCTTGAACATCATGAAGATCCAGGTAAGAAGCAAGAACCCTATCACCATATTTGCATTCATCAAGACGAACTCCTTCAATTATTTCATCATCTTTCTTCTTCTTCCTTTTTTCATGAAAAGTTGTTACCAAACGATCAAGCAACTCCTTATGATAAACATGATCCATAGGATAGCCATTGAACTTTACACATTCACATTTTTCATTAGAAATTAGTAAATTTCGTTTGAAATACCGGGTTGCAAAACAATTGAATATTCCTTCAAAACTGAATGGCCATGGAAAACCTTCTACAAACCAAACATCATGAATTGTTTCTTCCATTATTGTTCAATCAATAGGATCTTGAGTTTTTATAGAGAGAGAATGTGATTTTGAATGGATTTTCTAGAGAGAGAGAGAGTAAAAACCACTTGAATTCTAGTGAAGAAAATCGAATTTTGAATAGAATCAAAGTTGAATTCGATTTCTAGAATCCAAAACTCTCTAAAACATGAAGATGAAATATCAACAAATGAATCACCAAATCGAGATAGCCATCAAGGATCATTTCTTGATCCAATCAAGAACACCCGCTCTTATACCAATTGTAGTGGTGTTCATTATGATGGCATGTGCGGAATTAGAAAAGATCTATTGAATCATAATACAAACTCAAGAACACAAGGAGTAAATAAATCTTTGTAAGCTCATATTAGATCTAGAAAGGATATACAAATGGGTTTGTACAAATTTTCTCTCTCTAGTCTAACACTCCAAAAATGATCATCTCTAAATATGAGTGTCACTCACTTCCTATTTGTTGGAAAGACAACTCATTTACACATCAATAAGGGTAAGCCACATCCAAGCGTGACTTTTCATCCTAATAGCATGTACTGATAGTCATATAGATCTAACAGGCCACTAACCATAACATCATCCTATAACCAGGATACAGATCTAGCATAGCATCACAACACACAATCACATGATATCTAGGATAACCATCCAAAGGGTCGGCTTTGGTGCCTTGGACCCTTGAGTATAGTGAGGATAACTCACCTCAGAAGTAGTTCGGGATGATAATGTCAAACTCCTCCAAATACAACTCCAACTCAAACACTTACATCCACCAATGATCCACTTCCATAAATTCCCAAATTACTAATGTACCCCCATAATTCAAACTGGTCAACCATTGGTCAAATTCAAAGTCAACGGTCAAGGTCAATAGTTCATGTTGACCCAACTCATCGAGTGTAGCTCACTGACTCGTCGAGTCCTTCCAGAACTCGAGAAATCATGAAAACCCTAGTTCACTCACCGAGTTTCCAAACACTCGTTGAGTCCATGCGGCGTCCAAACATCGGGTAAAACCGTAACTAACTCGTCGAGACATCTCATCGACTCTCCGAGTCCATGCAGAACCAAAAACGGCCAATCTTCATCTGAATCGTCGAGTTGACCGTGAAACTTGTCGAGTCCCTTCAGTCCATTTCTCATTCAAACATTTTTAATATATTCCAACGCTGCAAGTTGTAGATCTAGCTTCCTCAGGCATATTTACCATAGAAAGTTGCAAACTTTATGTGCATGCAAGGTCTTAAAGGCTTAAAACACAAAAACTGTTGGATTAATGTCTAAGTCCATAACTATATTTGGTACGTACTTGACCCGACCTGACATGGTCTATTTGTGTTGCACTTCACCGGCACAATTTATATGGATAGTCTTTTGAGAATAGTATATTTATGATTTATATTAATATATTATAAGTTCTAATATATTAATATGGAATCATATTATTTAATTAGCATTGATCAAGAATTAATTTAGAATTAATTAAGTGATCAAAAAGAACTAATTAAATATGGACTCTTATATATATGGAATGGGCCAAGTTCATTTAGGTTGGGCTAAGCTTTCATGGATGGTCCATGGAGCTTTTAACCCATGGATCCTATGTAAATGAAAGGTCATGGGTATTAGGGTTTACATGGATGTAACCCTAATCCTCCATAATATATAAAGGGGTCCTTGGCTCACAAAATTGGCACAAGTGTGTGAAAATAAGAGTGGGCCGATTTTAGTGTGCATACATATTCTCTCAAGTTCTTCCAAGGTGTTTTGGTGATTTGTGATTCCATTTGAGGTTTCCACACTATTGGGGCTAAGCTCTTAAAGCTTGAAGACATCAAGCTACATCAAAAGGTATGTCATCTAACTAGAACTTTGTAGTATAGGTGCTTCATAATATGCTAGTTAGGATGAAACCTTGGAATAGTTAATATTTGCATGTATAATAGAGAAAACATAGATCCAAGGTTTATAGGGTTGCATGTACACCATAGGAGCGTTAGAATGCTCAAAACCCAACAGTGGTATCATAGCCATGGGTTGTTTTCTGTTATATTGATGCAAATGTTTTATTTTCAAGTTGAAAAAAAAAGAAAAAAAACATGACGTTTCTCAAATTTTAAGATAATTACTTGTTTTTGTGAAAAACTAATTATTTGTAAATTTGAATCATTTGCTATATGAGTTGAATTAGGTCAAATTTAGTAAAAGATAAAATGATATGATTATTTTATTAGTTTTAAAATTTTGATCTAAAGAGTTTTTTGAAACCTCCATAAGTTATGGATATGAAAATGTTTTTAAAAAAATTGATTCAAAGTTTTTTATGGAGTTACAAAACTTGGTCTTAATGTTTTAAAGAATTCCATAACTTGTTCTTAAGTTATGGAACATGAAAAGTTTCATCATAAAACAAGTATTTAACTCCATAAGTTATGGAATCCAAAAGTTTTCAAGAGTTACAAAACTTGCCCTCAAGTTTTGGAATTTGGAAAAAGTTTTTTATGATAAAAAAATAATTGAATTCTAAAACTCTTGGGTTCATAACTTAAACAATTAATTAAATGGTTTTAATTTTGAATTTAATAATTGGAATTATGATGTTTTTATTGAATAATTCAATTAACTCTTTTGGACTTTATTAATAGATAATTAAAGTGTTTAATTAAAAGAGAATTAATAATTCGATAATGACATGGTTTAAATTTAATTAAATTAAGAGTATATAGTTTAATTAATAAATTAAACCACCAAGTATTTTAAATGTCTAAAATACACCCTTATACTATTATAATATTAAAAGTTTAATATATTATATGTATAAGAGCAAGTCATCTTACCATTAGTAGGCCTCATTCACGAAGCCGGTCTATAATGCGGTATAAGGTTACTGCCTATAAAATGGCAGTTTAATGGGTGTCTAGTCTCACCCACCGCTTCCTTGACTGGTGGAGGGTCGTTACCCGAACAGGTAGGACAAGGACTATAATTCTCCCTTCATTATAAGTATAATGATAAATACTAAGTAACTAAACACTTATAAATTCCCAATCTTAGTTACTTAGGAAAATGTGAATAAGGTGCTAATCCATGAAATTACACTTTGCACTTTGTTTAAGCTGTTAGTGGAGCGCGTGTGGTTAACCGACACACTAACCTGGACTTAACAAGGTAGGCAAAGGGTAACTTAATGTTTATCATACTATCGTTCGAGCGTATGCGGTTAACCGGCACATCGATTGAGGGGTAAATATTAAGGGTACCAAGTATATTTGCATGGTTACTTCACACCTTGTTTTGTGATCCTCGGCATCCCAGTCACAAAACCTGAAGGGCACACTCGAGATTGAAACATGCCATTGAAAAGTTCAATGAATCTCAAAAGAATCTAGGAGTTTCAAAACCAATTAAAACCTAATAATACATTTCGTTTATCTTGGTGGAAATTGGTGAATCGTCATTCACCTACCTTCAAATATTTTATAGCTTGGATTACGGCATCCCTCTTCCAAGTTATAAAATAGTTTGTTGGGTCCTAGCCTTAATATATCATATTGGGTGTTATATTAAGGACTTAAATCAACTTTACGTGAATTTCTCCCATTGTTGATGTCTGGTTTAGACAACAATGATCTTCCCAAACCAAGCTTTCCAAATGAATATGTCTTCCCGAGTTTGGCTCATGGAAGTCATACTTCTCTTCCTCCACCTCCTCCAATTATTCTCCCTAACCCACAAGTTCAAGGTCACTCAAGCCCTAATGGCAAGCAAGGTCTATGTGTGATCATATCTTAGAGATGAAGTCACATATTGACAAGCCGGGAGAGTTGGGTGTCAAAGTCTTGAGAAAGTTGGATGTTCAATCACTTTCTAAGTCACATAGTGAGTTCCTTTGGGACTACTATGAAACAGACTATGACATGAACCTTAATGATCATATCTATTTGCTTGGTGCTGCTGAATCAGCAATGATTTGGAACGATAGTAAAGCAAATTTGATTAGAAGATCAACTTCCTAAAAACTTTATGGACAGTGACAATGGTGACACTGGAAATCCAGAAAAAGCATTCTCTTCCCAATGGAAAGGGATTGGCCATAGTCAACCCGGTTGACCAAATGGTAAAGAGAAAGGCTAAGTCTGAGATAGTCCCATTACCAAAGGGTCCATATGTTTATTTTGCCAAAGGAAGGGGCGTTGATTGCAAAGCTGCCAAATTTACCTAAGGATGTTAAAGTCAATAAGTTTGACTCTACATCAGGTAGAGCCCATTATCTAACTCTGTTAAGTTCTATTCTGAGATCCTCATTACATGATGTGACTGGGTCACATGTTGATGTTTTAAGAATCAAAGAATAGAGAGAATTTTGAGCAGTTGCTTAAGAAGTTATGATATATTGCTCAGGAATAGATAACAACAATTTTCCATGTGGATTGTAAGGATAAGTTTTTCCGCAAAGTTTTAAAATAAAAGAAAATTGTTTAATTTAATTTATTTGAAGTATCCTTACAATGGCATTTGTGGAAAATTGTTGCTTATATGATTCCACTGACAGCAATATTGGAAAATGGATTTGATTCTTTCATTTGTGGTAGTGTCTAAATTTACCAAATCAGGAAAGTTCCTCATCGCCCAAGTTTCAATTGGACCGAAACTTGGAATCATGCAAGTTGAATAGTATGATGAATGAGAACTTTCAAGCATTGGAAAATCAAGACTAATTACTTGTTCCCATGGATGTGTGAGTCAAGTGAAGGACTAAAGGGATCGTGTACACATTCTTGTGCACTGGTCATGTCCACCACAAAGCTCGTTAAGACTATTTGATTTACTAAAGTTTAGTAAATATGGTTATACTTACAAGTTTAAGTATAATTCTGAAACATTGGAAAAGTCTCAATGTATGGCAGAATGAATGGGAAGAATCAAATTAGGCAGAAAGATAAAAGTTTCTCAAATCTGAAAAGATGGGAGAGTACTTTAGTATCATGTTTGTGATCATCTTAATGATTTAGAAATCATATCACAATTAGTCCTCTAAAGGTCATCTTAGTGCATTCTTATGACTAAGAAGAGGAGTCATGAATTGTTGAAATGGTTAGATCAGGAAGATGAGTCATACTTCGTTCCAAAACAATTCTTAGAGTCATACTCCAAGATTGTAACTTGAGTGAAATATCTTAAAGAAAGGTTTAAAACACTTGTCAAATGTAAGAGTAAAAGTGTCCTACTCTTGTACATTTGAAATTGGTAAGTTGTGATGTTTTGGATAAAACAAAGACCAACTAAGGCCAATTGTGTGAAGCGTTTGTCTTGATAAAGAATCCGCACTATCTCTTGAATATTTGGCAAGATAGTCTCATATGTCAAGAGGATAGTGGGAGTCTTAAAGATCCTAAAAAGAATTTCAAGAACTAATCAAGAATAAAACCTGAGGTTCTTCACTAGCACACGACTTGAGGTTTATAACCTATCATGTTGACATATTTTGAGCCCATTCCAGTTAAAGTTGGCTTTGCATAGGAGTTCTGAAAGTTCTCAATTGGTTGCATAACAACTTGGAAGCAATGGCAGGCCCTGTACTGCCAGGTGGCAAGAAGTTAAGATTGCATAAGTTCAGTCCATATGAGTTTGGATTTGTCATTATCCTTGTCTTGTGACTATGGTTTTGACGATTCACATGGATAAGAACACATACACCATAAAATCTAAGGGTCATAAGGTTTCTCTCCGATTCATGAAAATGATGGTTAAGAAACACTTCCACCAAGTAGATTTGAAGCAGATGGCAAAAGGTCTAAAAAATTGAGACTATGATTACGGCATCCCTTTTCATAGTTCTGAAATTGTTTAGACACACATGCATGCTATCTAAGGAAAGGTGTATGATTTTGATAAAGTTTTATCAAAGCATCTCGTATCAGAAATCTAAACTTTGGTAAGAAAGTCAATCAAGTATTGATTTCTAGAAGTCCAGCTGATTTCTGAGTACATGTCAAAGCTAGTGGGAGCATAAGTGTTATGCTAATAATCATCATGTTAGTGGGAGCATGATAATTATTGTTAGTGTTGCAAGTTAGCAATGTTAATTATAGAAAACAAAAGTTTCAATTCGTGAGGCTGCAGGGATTGAAAAAGTTGTTTTGCTATAATTAAGGGAGAGGATATACTTCATTTCAGTTCTAAAGCCTTAGATTGAGACCTTAATCATCTTTAGTCAAGAATATGTATATATGAATTTCATGTTGGATTGGTTCAACTTAAGGAAATTCTATATATTGCGTTCTCAAAATTCAATTATGATTACGGCATCCCTCTTCATAGTCAAATTTTGAAAACATGGCAAATAAAAATATTGTAGCAAAAGACTGGTCTAGAATCATGTCTTTATGTGAGACATCATGAATCGTGTACCATTTGCTTTGGGTACAAGATCGATTGCATGTGCTATAATATTTGTCATTTCTAAATTTTTCCAAAAGCCCAGAGGCATTAAGAAGGGAAAATGTCAAGAATTGGATATGACTAAAATGATTAAGCAATTGTCGAGGACAATCTGAGGTTTACCAAAGATTGGTTGCTCAGGGACAGTTGGAAGTATAGTGCTAATTTTGGAAGGACCATATTGACATATTCTGAAAAGAGGCATCTCTTATTCAGAAGTGATAGTCAAAATGAGAATATGGAGTTGTCTCCATAGGTGGAAGTTTTCTGTGTAAGATTAGAAAACTTAATGCAAGAAGCATGTCCAAAGCAATGTACTTTGAATGTGAGACTTAGTTTACATGGAGTTGATCTCCATTAGAATACCTTATAATGACTGTTGACAAGTCTTTGTGACTTTGTACATATTCATTACAGGAGGGTCAGTGCATATAAGTTTAAAATCTAAACAGATTTCGATAAATGATAGGAATTTGAAATTCTCACATTTTTTGATAAGGATTTGGGAGTGTGAAATTAGAATCATTGAAATTATGTTCAATTGGTTTATTTCACAAAGTAAGGATCATAGACAAACATAGAGTGCATACTTGGGGTATGGCAAAGCTATTGTTTAAGAAAAATATAGTGTACATGCTTGGAGCATGGGACAACTAGTGTTTTTAATTCAAGTATAAAGTTGATAAAACCGAAACAATGAATAACGAGTAATCAGTATGGTGATAAATAAAAGTGTTTATTTATATTCATAGGGTTTGATACCATATTTGATTCATTTATTCTTGTGTTTCACTTTGCATGTTTTGACTTCCAGAATAACTAAGTCGCTCTTCCTGAATGATTAAGTTATTCAAACCATCCACAGTCGGTCATATGTTGGAAGTAGATATGAATCAAGACTGTCATGGGTTGGTTTGTAGAGGTCCAAGTTGGTGGACAAAGTGGTGCTACAACACTCATGAGTGCTCATAAGTTCTGAGTATTGGATTCAACCCGCGCTTATTTGAATCACTTCATGGATTTTATCACGAGTGATCATGAAACGATAATATCTTATATTCTTTAAACCTAGAGATATGAGTTGTTACTATGAGTTGGTTATACATTGATTGCACGAAAACGCATTTGGTAACTCGATGTTATAAAACATGCCTTTGTGTATGATTCAACAAGTAGTAGAACAAGCCATATGAGTCGAAGTTTATCCATTCCTTTTACCTTCGGGATAAAAGCGATATCTGTGGGCCCCTCGATGATTTAGCGATGACACATATGAGTGCTTGGCCAAGCCAGGACTGATTTGATTTGTTCAATCAGTCAGTCATCATAAATCGAAAATCGGGAAACAACAAATGGACAGAGAGAATGATTATAATCCATGTCTCAGTCCATATGATATCTAGAATGGAGGAATATATGATCCCTTATCTAATGGACAAGTCATTGACAATGTCAGAGTTCGACAGCGGCTTTAAGAGCTACGATTACCAGTTAGGTTTTGAAGTCATACTCAATAATAGTTTTAGACTTATCCAAGTGGGAGACTGTTGGATTAATGTCTAAGTCCATAACTATATTTGGTATGTACTTCACCCGACCCGGCATGGTCCATTTGGGTTGCACTTCACAGACACAATTTATATGGATAGTCTTTTGAGAATAGTATATTTATGATTTATATTAATATATTATAAGTTCTAATATATTAATATGGAATCATATTATTTAATTAGTATTGATCAAGAATTAATTTAAAATTAATTAAGTGATCAAAAAGAACTAATTAAATATGGACTCTTATATATATGGAATGGGCCAAGTTCATTTAGGTTGGGCTAAGCTTTCATGGATGGTCCATGGAGCTTTTAACCCATGGATCCTATGTAAATGAAAGGTCATGGGTATTAGGGTTTACATGGATGTAACCCTAATCCTCCATAATATATAAAGGGGTCCTTGGCTCACAAAATTGGCACAAGTGTATGAAAATAAGAGTGGGCCGATTTTAGTGTGCATACATATTCTCTCAAGTTCTTCTAAGGTGTTTTGGTGATTTGTGATTCCATTTGAGGCTTACACACTATTGGGGCTAAGCTCTTAAAGCTTGAAGACATCAAGCTACATCAAAAGGTATGTCATCTAACTAGAACTTTGTAGTATAGGTGCTTCATAATATGCTAGTTAGGATGAAACCTTGGAATAGTTAATATTTGCATGTATAATAGAGAAAACATAGATCCAAGGTTTATAGGGTTGCATGTACACCATAGGAGTGTTAGAATGCTCAAAACCCAACAAAAACCAAGTCTACAATGAGGTTTAGGCCAAAAAGGAGGGCCAAAGCTTGCTAAAGTTGAGAAGTTTATGACTATGGGGGCCTAGAGGAGTCCAGATCTGGAACCATGTCCTTGTGACAAGTTCAAACCCAAAGGTGACTCCATTTTGCCCTAGAAATGACCATTTTCATTCACAAGGGAATATCTAAACAATGAAGTGTCAAGGTTGTAGCTTTATACCTCAGGATGGTTGCCATAACAGTGCAAAGGTTGGTTCTAAAGGCTCTTCCTTGTTCCAAGCTCTTAACACTTCAAGAAATGCTCCAAACACACACTCCTTTGACCCCACACACTCAAAAATAGAGGATTAGCTTGCTAGGGTTTTCTTCTGGACGATAAAGTGGTAAGGGAGGCTGGGGAGAGTAGTTAAGGTTCCTTAAATAGGTTGCAAACTGTAAAAATTAAGGTTTTCATTTCCTGCTCCAACTCATCGAGTTGGGTCCTCTAACTCGTCGAGTTGGTCCCATAATCTGCCCGCCCATATGAGTTCCTACACGATGAGTTGGAGCCTTCCAACTCGTCGAGTAGGCTTTCTAAAATGCCCAAAATCCCTAGAATTTCATTCCTGGAAATCGGGATGTTACAGTACTGAAGTGGCGCTCAAGACCACCAAGTTGATACAATAGGTGTGTGATAGGTTACGTGTCGTGCAAAGTCGACAGAAGAGTTATGTCGACCGACGTCATTCGGATCTCAAGTTCTATATAGGGGATGTGATACTTTTGAAGGTGTCACCATGTAAGGGTACATCCCATTTTGGAAGTGGGGAAAGCTAAGTCCCTGGTTTATCGGTCCTTTCAGGATTGTCGCCCGGGTGGGAAAGGTTGCATACCGACTGGAGTAGCCTGGTAAGCTCATTCAGATTCACAAGATGTTCCATGTCTCTTAGTTGCAAAAGTTTTTAGCCGATGATTTTGTGGTGATTCCTTTAGACGACATTCAGCTTGATGAGCGCCTGAATTTTAAAGAGAAACCAATTGTGATTCTTAACAGAAAGACAAAGGACTTGTGCAATAACATGGTGAACCTGGTGAAGGTGCAGTGGTAGTACCGAAGGGTTTTAAGTGGATGTGGAAGTTGGAAGTCAAGATTAGAGAACATTAGCCCGAGTTATTTTCGGATGCAGACTTCGATAATGAAGTATGATTCTAATGAGGGATATTTGTAACATCTGGATCCCAAGGTACTTTAAATTTTGCAAATTGTGGCATTTTAATTTTTACCACGATGTGGTGGGGAGGCAGCATGATGTGGCAACTATAGTTCAGCCCGCGTATTTCATTTAATTCACCATGGCATGGCAGTATTGGGCACAACATGCCATCTGGCAAGAGGCAAACCCTATTTTCAGGTTTTGCTCCCTATTTAAAGGAATGAGGCTGCTAGGGATTTCTCACCCTCAGCCTCCATCATCCTCTGTGAGATCTGAAAAACACTAAAATCCATTCCTCTTTTACTTTGAGCCCTTTGGTGTTTTTTGAAGCCTTTGAATGACGAATGAGGAAGAAGTGAGCTAAGATTTTGCAAGCTAGTTCTCATCCTTGGTTTTGGTATTCTTCTGGACCTTTGTAAGTGTCCAAGACTCAATTCTTATCATGAAAGGTTGGGATATCTTATATTTTGTCGCTGAATCTTCATGTTTTTGTGAGTGGGAGTGATGGGGTGTCATAAATCTTACAACTTTATGAATCTATGGGACATTTGTCATAATTATTGGTTTGGATCTGGAATCTTGTTGGGCTTAGAGCCATACATGAGATTTCCATATAAAACCCGTTATTTTCACTCATTAAGGCATCAATACATGCATTGGACATGCATTTCTATAAACCACCAACTTTTATGTTGGTTTTGATATTAGAAAATGATTTGGAGTAGATGAGCTACATACTTTTTGGAATAAGTGCGTATTGGGGAAAATTCACGTCTTATTTAGCCCATTTGAAACCTAGGGTTCGAAATTTTGACCTTTTGGATGGTCTTAGCAGATAAAGTTGGAAACTTTATCCTTCTAGACCTGGTTTTGGACCAGATCTGAACTTTAGAGGTCTTATGATCGAAGGAAACAACTTAATCCAGTAAGTTGTTGAAAACTTAGTGCCCACGACGTGGAATTATGTGACATCCCTAAATTGACAGTCATTTTAAAATTTTAATTTATGCTTATTTTGAAACAGAGTATTTCTTTTGTTGCAGAATTGGTCCCCAAAATATTATTTCGATGTGAGATAATATTAATATTATACATTTCCGAAGAAAGTTCGATATATATACATATCTTCTCAAAACTTCGGATGTCATAACTGATACAAAATATATACATAAACAGACCTTACATTACATTATATTAATGTTGTACATCTCCTTTAATCTCTCAATGTAATGTATCTTCATATCCATAACTGTGATATAAATAACAAAGTGCGTCAGTTTGGGAAACCTGGTGAGTACATAGGGTTTCCAACCCATAATAATATAGTAAATATGTTTAATTATCAAAAAATTAACCCAATTACCAATCGTCGTGTTATTATTTATTCTTTCCCAAGGATTTATCCTAAGGGTCATCTCCTACATCGCATTTACCTATCTTCGCCTACATCGCATTTCCTTATATGTTTGTCGCTAAGGATTTTTCCTAAGGATCATCGCCTACATCGCATAGACAATACTATTTCGAGGATTACTCCCCCAATACGTGTCTAGTAAGGGTTAGAGTATCATAGAACGAGTACATAGTTACTACATCGCCCGAACTCGTAACTCATCACCTATAGGTTATGAACCTGCCGGTGTTTCCACATGACATGTTTAGATTAGTTAGTGGTCGCCATCTATACTCTGCTAGATGACTACATCGCAACATCGCAAGTCAAGGCCAAGGCATCTCTTAGACATCTCCTATTTATCATCACCTATTTATCATTACCTATCTACCATCACCTATATATCATCTCATATCTACCATTCCCTCTAACTACCCAACACATATTTATAAGTGTATAATACTTATATGATTAAATAAATTTAAATGCCATGACATATTATTTTATCTAATACATAACATTTCCGACACATATAATAAGCACATAAAGCATGTAACTATCTAGATACTTCATATTTATGTGTAAGATGAAGTAACTATGCACTCACTTTATAAAGTGGGTGACTAATGATTTCGGCAGCGCTTCGTTTCGTACTTCGAAAAGACATAGACACAAAGAGTACTAAGTCTTAGTCTAGTTTCGTAATCTTGGTGACTATAATAATTATAGTCAAGATTCCTCATTAATCCCAATGTCTACATCAAGATCTATGAAGTAAGGATCATCCATGCAGGACAGTTGGGAGGCAAGATCATTTTGGCATAATAGCTTTTCTGAAATCCCACAACCAAGCCAACATGACCATTCTAGACACCTCTCCTATAAGTAGATCAAAAAGTATAATGACATGGAATTACTGATAAATCTTATTTATTTACATGTTCATAATGACGTCTTATGACTATAAATATAAGTTACACTGAAAAGACTAGAGTGTAGTGTAACTTACAGAGGTTCTTCCTAACAAAAGTTAGGAAATTCCACTAACAGAGCTTTATTCACTAGCTACTACTACTTCAGGGATTAAAAGGCTGCATCGAAGAATAAAACTAAGGAAAAATGGGCTAAAATCGAAAGCAACTCGAGTGAGAAGATCTTGGGAGATGTGGAAAGGGAATGAGGCTTGGCATCCTATTTATAGCCTTTTTTAGAGTGCACAACGTGAAAAGGGGGTGTACGTCGCGCATTTTAAGGCTACGTCTCCCTATGCACTTTGTTTCCATGTCTCTCAGAATCATCAATAAAACAGGGGTTGTATAATGACTTCACACATTACCTTTCCATCCTAGGTGATAACTGTAACTCTCAGGTCTTTTCTATCAAGTTTCTAACTCTTAGACTTCTTGAGTGTTGATGGTGTTGCACCTACTCTTCCTTCTAAATTTTGATCTTCATTGGAGGCTCCTGCTCTTTCTTAACCTAAATTAAGGTCCTTACTTTTACTACCATAACAAACTGATGGGTCATGTTCTAATGAGCTCTCATCGTATGATGTAATGGTTGGACTCAGGTCTCTTTGAGTCAGACTCTAGCACGAAAGATACCTTACTTCATCCTCTAATTTGATATAATCACATTCTATCATGTAGCACTTCTAGCTACAGGGTGCTGAATCTTAACGGCGAACGTGATACCTCTATTGATCACTTCGATTATCTTTTCTTTCAATCCAAAGTCGACGCTACGTCAAGCTTACTTCATAGATTAGTCGGAATCGATTCGATATGACCGTTAAGGTCGGAATATTTATCTACGTAGTCATTAACGAAAAAAGGTAATGATGGAAATGAACAAAATAGCTCAACTACTAGTGTCTTTGTAACCTTATGACTTTCCCTTGTCCAAGTGCGAGTCATGTGCTTCCGGTAGTATACACCTCTACTACCTTTCACACCTACTGATACTCGTCCCAAGTATTGTCTCGCAGTCCAATAAGTTATAACAAAAGGAAATCGCATGGAAAGCACATAACATAATTTATGAAATTGCATTATCTCTTAAAATGGTTGCAAAATTTATTTTTTTACATACCTCTTATATCAGGCCACACATCCTAATACTACTTATCCCAAATTCTGTATACGCTGGTCTCTATTCCCGACTTATTGTTGCTTCATCAAGGATCATATGATATGCCCTTCCCTTCGGCTTTGGTGATCATTCGGCCTGGCTGCTTCATTCTTCTTTGGGCAATTCTTTGAAATATGCCCACCATCTACATATTCATAACACTTCTTATCATCGAAAGTGAAATCTCTAAAATAATGACTCGTCCTTCCACATTTGTTGTAGGTCACTTCTCCGTCACATCTTTCTAAGTGCTTCTTCTTTCACTTTTCACACCACCTGGCTTTACTGCTACCTACGGACTTCTTATCATTAGGATCTGTTCTCGTGAATCTTCCTTTCTTATCAGAATTTGAAGCTCCTTCAAGTTTCCTTTTCTCTCCTTTCTCAGCTTTTTGCATGCCCTTCTCTCTTATATGGGTCTCAACATTCCTAGCTGCCCAGATAGTGGCTTCCAACGTGGTTGCTTGTTTGACCATTGGACCAAAGTCCTCTGGTATTCCATTAGCAAACGTGTTCACATTGGAAAGCTTGGTGGGAACCAATTAAGTAACTAAGTTCATCTTCTATGTAAAAGCTGCAGCATACTCGTTGACAGTCATCTTGCCCTACTTTAAGTTTTGTAATTCATTGATATCTTCTGATATGTATCATTCACTATTGTAAGCCTTCTCATTGTCCGCTACGAGTTCATATCATGACGTTCTATACACCAAATCAGGTGTTCGGTGTACCGAGACAAGAATATAGATAGAGAAGGTTTAGACGTGTAATCCTCCTTATTACTCTAAAAAGTAATATACTAGTTCTAATATCGTAATTAAACGTTTAGAAACATGAACACATAAAATTTCCTATTTCTAGGTCGACAATAGACCTTAAATCTAATTAATAAATAGCAATTTAGGTAACCTAAAGCATGCTACCAATCATTTAGCACATAAAAGCAAATTAGGCATCTTATCCTAAAGTAAGCTAGTGTTTTTGTTAAAACAGGTGTACTACCTAAAATAATATAGACACACACCTCTCGATCAATGTTTAGCATTCTAAGTTTAAGTCTAGATATTCCTTAAAATTTCTAGTTCGCTTAAACTAATGCTCTGATACCAAATATGACATTCCCAAATTTACGGTCATTTTAAAAATTTTATTTATGCTTATTTAGAAACAGATTATTTCTTTTGTTGCGGAATTGGTCCCCAAAATATTATTTAAATGTGAGATAATATTAACATTACACATTTCCTAAGAAACATTCGATATGCCTATCTTTTCAAAACTTGGGATGTCACAACTGATACAAAACATAAGCATAAACAAACCTTACATTAAATTATACTAATGATCTACATCTTCTTTAATCTCTCAGTGTAATGTATCTTCACATTGATACATGTGATACAAATAACTTAGTGGGTTAGGTTGGGAAACCTGGTGAGTACATAGAGTTTTCATCATATACATCGCATTTACCTATCATCGCCTAGATCGCATTTCCTTATATGTTTCTTGCTAAGGATTTTTCCTAAGGATCATCGCCTGCACCACATAGAAAGTAATATTTCAAGGATTATTCCCCCAATACATGTCCAGTAAGGGTTAGAGTATCATCGCATGAATACGTAGTTACTACATCGTCTGGACTAGTAATTCATCACATATAGGTTATGAAACTACCGGTGTTTCCACATGACTTGTTTAGATTAGTTAGTGGTCGTCATCTATACTCTGCTAGATGAATACATTGCAAGTCAAGGTCAAGGCATCTCCTAGTCATCTCTTATTTATCGTCACCTATTTATTATTACCTATCTACCATCTCCTATCTACCATCCCCTATCACAACCCAACACATATTTATAAGTCTATAATACTTATATGATTAAATAAATTTAAATGTCATCTCATATTATTTTATATAATACATAACCTTTTTGACACAGATAACAAGCACATAAAGCATGTAATTATCTAGATACTTCATTTCCGTGGTTCGTGTTTTCACCTTCTAGAAACGCGCGTCACGCACCCGGCACGCACTGCGTGGGGAGTAAATCGCAGATTTTGTAAATTCCATAACTTCTTCATACGTTTTTCATTTTCGACATTTTTTATATCCCCAGAAAGCTCTCGACGAGATCAACAACTTTCCTTTAGACTATATAATCTAATTCTTACTTTAATTTTTATCCCTACATTTATAAGATAAAATGATTTTGCTAAAATCATAACTCTCTCATACGGACTCCGTTTTTGACATTCTTTTTCTCTAAATTCCTATCTAAATGAGTATCATGACTTTCATTTTTGTGACTTTATCCAAAATTCAACCATTCTCTCAATACCTTTTGACATTAATAATTTTTAATCACGCGAATGATTTTTATATCATATAAAATTCATATATCCTTCATATGAACTCGGATTTCAACAAAATTTATATTTTCGGGATCGGGACGACGTGTAAATTCTATATATATATATATATATATATATATATATATATATATATATATATAGACACACACACATATACATACACACACACACACACACACACACACACACATATATATATATATATATATATATATATATATATATATATATATGTTTTGGCGCACTTATTATTATGATTTACGAACTATTCGGTTGATTTTTCCTATTTTATCTTAATACGAAACTTATATTATATCTTAAATGCCTAGCCCGAACTTGTGGGTGTTATACATTATGTCATCATGGCGTGGCGGTGGGGAAAATTGCAACGAACTGTTTGCTAGAGGACCACGATATGGCCATAGGTGTCCACGACGTGGCGGTTGGCTAATGTCAATGTTGACCTTCGACTTTGACAATTGACTTGAGTTGAATTTTGGCAAAGAACCTAATTTGGAGGAAGTGCTCAAGGTTATTTGCTTTGAGTGAATAGGATGTGTGTAGCAGCGATATTCTGCCAGTGAGAACGGTAGCAAATGAGCATTTCCTTTGAGGTGAGTCTTCTCACCACATTTGTGGGTCGAAGGCACCAATGTCGGTCCACTGATTTTTATATGTATGATGTATGTGATTATGTGACTATTACTAATATGATTGTATGTAATAGGTATGGAGCCAATCTAGGCTGGGAGTCATTATGGACTCATGGTTGATACGGACCCGGGGGTTGATTCGGACCAAACATAGCTACGTGTTGTTACACGATATTGATACGGATCCGAGGTTTGACACAGACCCAATACAACCACGTGATGTTATATTTTTTTAAGTATTTGATGTTTTTGGTATTTTGGAAGCTCGCTAAACCTTGTGCTTGCATTTATTTTATGGTTTCAGGTACTTCTTATACAAAATGGAAGGGCCTGACGTGATGACACAACATCCCCCCTCATGTTTCTGCAATTATGATTTATGTTACTCTGATGTTTTGGATCATTCGTAGCGTGGTTGTTTCTGAGAAATGTGTTGTATGGAATTAATGAATTTAAAAAGGAAAAAAATTATCAATGTTTTAGGACGTTAAAGTTTATATAACCATCTTTTGTTTGGAACATACGCTCTTTTCAAGCGTGAAGCTTAAGGATACTTACCAAGAACTCCACAAGCTATTACCAATGAAGCCAACTAGTTAAAATTCTAGACATCTTATAGCATGCGTATGTGAGTTGGGTAGTTTTTGTAAACATGGATCAAACATTATATGTGTTTCAGTTGCTCTGTGAACATAGAACATGTGGAATGTAATGACTCATATTCAGGATTTGACCAACAGGGGTTCGTCATTACCTTGACAATGCTACAGCTTTGGGAGGCGTCGTCAAAGCAGAGTCTGTCGAACGAGGTGGGGTTGATGTGTCATACAACCCTTATCTAATCGAGTTCATGAAATTAACCCCTTGGTTCTTATCTAAGGGGAATTGAGTAAGTCGTGATAGTTTGTTTGACATGAATTTTTCCTTTGGATTGGGATGTAGTAATTCTCCCATTTATTATTTTCCTTCAAACTTGACCTTTATATGATTACCGAGATGTGGGCATTTTATGATGTTCGATGGATACTGCTAATTAGTCAACCAAATCTTGGAGGATGTATAAGATGCTAGGACTTGAGATGGTTAGATTTGGACCTCCTTTACATGTGATGATAATTACAGAGTTTGGGTATGTTGTAATCCATGATGGCCTAGGAATTCACTCTGATGCCCATGCAATATGAGATATACTTAAGAGAGAGAGAGAGAGAGAGAGAGAGAGAGAGAGAGAGAGAGAGAGAGAGAGAGAGAGAGAGAGAGAGAGAGAGAGAGAGAGAGAGAGAGAGAGAGAGAGAGAGAGAGAGAGAGAGAGAGAGAGAGAGAGAAGTGAGAGTAACTTGTTGTGTACTAAGACCCCTAATGATGGTGATTTTTATATTCTTGGTATAAAGGACATATTTTTCCCATTTTTTGGAGAGTGATGGTATGATGTGGCATGTTTGTCTAATATGTTGCTTTTGAGATGTGGACGAAGCATGATCTCGTGTTGGATGCAAGTAATCATGTGACTACTATATGCTTGTAGATTGGCGGGATAATTTGACGCTCTACCCAGGATGCGGCTCGAAAGCATTGTATCTATCTCGGTGGTTAGACTTGGATGTTAAGTGGGAATGATGTATTTAGAGATATTTCGGATTGGTATCTGTTTGATTGATGGTGTGCATACTACTAAGATTCATCATTTCGTCATTTGTTCTTGTCTTTGTTTTCCCCGATTTCTCAGCATGTGAACCTGACATTTACATTTCTGAATGTAATTAAAAAGATTAAGTTGTATCATTTCATAATCGAGTTAACCGTTAGTAAATTGAATATATATATATATATATATATATATATATATATATATATATATATATATATATATATATATATATCAATTGATAAGTTTGTTGTCCTCTTAGACTATGTGGAGTCATCTCAACATGGTACTCGTAAAAGTGCCCACCATCATCTCATTCATGATTACATTGACAAACATGCGATTTTTCAAGGGTACTTTTTTTACGACGGTTTTGAATGCACAATCCTTTATTTCAGTGTATCTTGGAAGACTTGACTACAACTTCTCCATACTTTGAGCAACATTACGAAAAAAGAAGGTAGGCTAAGCTAGTCCTTCATAAAAAAACACATCCGCACTTTGTATTTTAGCATATGCCATCCCACCTAATGAGTTAGATGAGAATCTTAGGATGTCTTCACATACATGTAGAGAAAGTCTCCATAATTTTTACAAATATGGTCTTAGGTTATACATTGTAAGAGATTTACATAAGTCCACTAAGAATGAAATCCGAAAATTATATGCTTATCATTAAAGCTTACTGTCCATAATGTTAGGAAGTTTAGATTCCCTACATTGGGAATACAGAAATCGCCCGAATGCACACCACGTTCAATACACACGAGGAAATTATAGTTACCCGACGGTTATACTAAGACGCAGTGGCATCACAAGATTTGTGAATATGGAATGCCTTCTTTGGTACTCCTTGTTCGCTCAATGACATGCACATCCTTAACATGTCACCGATATTCAACAACATATATGATGGAAAGGCCTCAGATTCTTCATTCGAGGTGCATGGAATGATGTACAAGAACGAGTATTATCTTTTTGATGGGATCTATCTAGAGTGTTTTGTATTCTCGTACCCCAATGAGAATAAAATGAACAAATTTAATAAACCTCAGGAAAAGGCGTGAAAGATGTCGAATGAGCCTTTGGATCCCTCAAAAAATGTTGGCAGATTCTAAAAAGCCCAACAGTTTTTGTTGATGAGAACAAACTTGCAGATATAATGTATACATATATCATATTACATAATAAGATTCTAGAAGATGAAGAGGCAGCGATATGTGAGTAAGATGAAAATGAAATCGTTCGAAAGAAATAACCATTTGAGATTGGTAAGGAAGAATACATGGCTAGAAGAGAAATGATATGTAATGTTGAAGCCCATCACAATCCTCGTAGCAAGTTTATGAAACATATTTGGAACACATAGACGATGTGGATGACCTTCAGATGACGACTTTAAAATAAATTATATAAAATAGAAAAATGTGTGGCAACATGGCAAAACGTTTCCTTCAACTGGAAAAAAATCAGAAGAATATAGCAAGGTTGATGTGACGCTTATACGGCAGAAAAAACAATATATCTAATATGATACCACTACATCAAATCTTAAGGGCGGAAATTCATCAGGGCGGGAGAGGCCATGCCCTCGAGTTTTATGCTTATAATATATAAATGGGAAATCTGATAAAAAAAGTTGTTATATTTTGACTCTATTGACAAAAAAGCCACTCTTTTTTTTTTTGCTGTTTAACCATTGAAACTGGTAAACTTGCAAAAGAACCCTTGTACCTGGTTAGTGCCAGTTTTAAGATTAAATTGCAAAAAGAAAAAAAATATATCACGCTCAACTATTCCGTTAATAAGGTTAAAGTTTAAGGACTTTTCTGAAGATTTTCTTTTTTATATATACTAAATTTATTTTTAGAAAACTTATATTTGTTTATTACAAAAACTCAAAATAAAGAAATTTTTTATTAGAAAATACAATAATAATAATTTATATATCATTTTTGGAAAAGTTTTTTGTGGTTTTATTTAATAAAAATCGTTACAAAAATCATAAGGATGTCATCTATTGTTGGATTAGGTATCTAAGCCCATAACTATAATTGGTATGTACTTGACCCGAGAGTAGCATGGTCCATTTTGGGTTGCATTCACCGGAGCAATTTGATAGGAAGGATATTTAAGAAAGAGGTTATTTGTGATTTATTAATATATTATAAGAATAATATATTAATTGATAAATTATATTATTTAATTAGTATTGATCAAGAATTAATTTTGGAATTAATTTTATGATCAAAAAAGACTAATTAAATTAACAGGGGTTGATTATGTAAATGAGTGATACATATAGTTTGGGCTAATGATCAATGATTGATTTGTGATGGACTAAGCTTATGAGATAGTCCATGAAGTGTTAGTCTAAATCAATTGTTGGATCATAAGCCTAAGTGTATGAATTAGGGTTTACAAGTGACCCTTGGAATTCTACACTATATATGTAACCCCTTCAACCCTAAAATCGCCACTTGTGTTCCATAAGAAAACCTAGACGATTTTTGGTGGTTCCTAAACTCTCTCTCATTATCCTCTATTTGTTCATGGTGTTTTGTGAACCATTTGAGGCATCACACTTGCGGTGCTAAGATCTTGAAAGGCCAAGTTCTACAAGCTACAACAAAGAGGTAATCATCTAACTTGTTTTTATGTTTAAAATATCAACGTTGTATGCTAGTTAGGCTTTATGCTTTGGATAATATGAAATTGCATGTATAAATATAGAAAACTTAGATCCAAGGCATTAGGGTTGTATGTGCACCATAAGAGTGTTATAGTACCTAAAACCCAATAGTGGTATCAAAGCCATGGGTGTTTTCTGTTATATTGATGAATTACTTAACTGTTCAAAGTTGAAAAAATTGAAAAATTATTGTCTGGACAGTGGACTCGACGAGTCCCATGAGTGGACTCGACGAGTTGGGTCATTTTGTGATGAAATCATCGAGTCCAGTATCCGACTCGACGAGTTGGATCATCAGTTGGTAGTTTTTTCGAGTTTTTTGCCATAATTGGATTAGGATCATTACCGTGAACTGTTTTATATCATAAAATCTGTTTTTTCTGATATGGTAGTGATTAACCTCATCCAATTAAAATATAAATGTCAAATATTAAGATAATTACAAGTTATATGATAGGCTAATTATTTGTATTATTTGATTTATCTTGCTATATGAATTGTAATTAGGTCAAATTGGTAAAAGATAATATGATTATTTTATTGGTTAAAAATTTGATCTAAATAATTTTGAAGAGTTACAAAACTTGTCATCAAGTTTTGGAACTCAAAAGTTTTTTTAAGGAGTTACAAAAATTGTCATCAAGTTTTCGAATCCAAAACGTTTTCAAGAGTTACAAAACTTGCCCTCAAGTTTTGGAAATTGAAAAGTCTCAATTATGAAATATTGAATTCTAAAACCATAGTAATTTGAAAAAGGTGCAACTCTTGGGTTGATAACTTAAAAATTAATTAAATAGTTTTAATTTTGAATTTTGAATTTAGAACCTTGATGTTTCCTTTGAATAGTTCAAATTTCACTCTTATGGACTTTATTAAATTAATTAAATGTTTAATTAAAATAGAAAGTTAATAAATCCATAATCATATGGTTTAAAATTAATTAAATTAAAAGTGAAATTTATTAATAAGATTAAACCACCTAGTTTTTTAAAAGTGTAAAATACACCTTATACTATATAAAATTAAAGTTTAATATATATTATATATGTATAAGTAAAAAGTCAGTCTTACCGTTAGTAGGCCTCATTCACGAAGCTGATCTATAAGGGGTGTTTAAGGAAGTTGCTTGTAAAATGACCGTTATTGGGTATCCACTCTTACCCACCACACCCTTGACCAGTGGAGGGTCGTTAGCCGAACGGGTTTGATGGGACACTTAAATCCCCATTAAAAGTATAATGAAATACAAAGTAACTAAACACTTTATAAATTCCCAATCTTTGTTACTTTAGGGAAAATGTGAATTTGATGCTAATCCAGGAAATTGCACATTGCACCTTATTGGTCAGTTAGTGGAGCGTCTGTGGTTAACCGGTACACTAATGTGGACTAATAAAGGATGACAATGGGTTTCTCATGAATTAGCATTGATCAATGGAGCGTGTGTGGCTAACCGGCACATTTTTTAGGTGATTAATGACATCGAGAGTATCGAGCTAATTTGCATGGTTATTCACACCTTGTTTGTGATCCTCGGTATCCCAGTTACAAACTTGAAGGGCATAATCGAGATTAAACATGTCATTGAAAAGTTCAATGAATCTCAAAAGAATCTAGGAATTTTAACTCATTTAAAACCTAGTATTCATTTTCGTTTTTCATGGTGTAAATTGGTAAATCGTCATTTATATACCTTCAAATATTTTGCAATTGGATTACGACATCCCTCTTCCGAATTGCAGAATATTGTGTTGGGTCCTAGCCTTAATATTTCATTTTGAGTTTTATATTAAGGACTTAAATCAACTAACTTGAATTTCTCCCTTGTAGATGTCTATTACTGACAAATATGGACTTCCCGAATCTTTTGGAAAAAGCTTTCCTCATGAAGATGATGTTGCACGATTGGATCGTGGAAATGGAAATCATGATTCACTTCCTCCACCTCCTCCAATTATTCTACCTAACGCACGTCTTCATCGACTTGAAAACTTCAAGGTCACTCAAGCCCTATTGGCAAGTAAAGACGAAGATGGAAAGTCTATATGTGCTCACGTCTTGGAGATGAAGTTACATATTGACAGGCTGGGAATGTTGGGTATCGTCTTCCTAAGGAATCTGGCTGTTGACTGGGTTCTTCAGTCACTTACCGAGTCATATGGTCAGTTTGTTAAAGACTACTATATGACAGATCACGACGTGACCCTTATCGATCTTGCATATTTGCTAATTGCTGCCGAATCAGCAATGATTTGGCGCAATGGTAAAGAAAATTTGTTTGGAAAATCTACTTCCCAAACTTCCATGGATATTGAAAATGGAAACATTGGAAGTCCAGAAACGTTTTCTCTTCCCAATGGAAAGGGATCGGCCAACGTCAAACCGTTTGACCAGATGGTAAAGAGAAAGGCTAACTCTGAGAATATCTACCTGAAGAACCACAGGGATGGTAAAGTCAAAATGTATGAATCGGCTTCAGGTAAGTCCACTATCTAACTCTATTAAGTTACTATTCATAGATTCTTAATACATGATATGATAAGATTGCATTTTGATGTTTTTGTAGGATCGAAGAAAAGAAAGGATGCTTAAAAGAAGAGTGTGTTGAGTCTGATGGTGAAGAGATGGATTTCGATTGCATGGTTCGGTGATCAGATTTTGAGCTGCTGCTATGAGTTATGATAGATTGCTTAGGAATATGTAATAACATAGTTTTCATTTGTAATTTCATTGTAAGGATAAGTTTTTCTGCACATTCTATAAATAAAGAAAATTTTGATTTTGTCTTGTTTTATATTTCCTTGCAATGGAATTTGTGATAATTGATGTTTGTATGTTTCTAATTTTAGCAATATTGGAAAATGGATTTGATTCTATCGTTTGTGGTAGTGTCATAAATTTACCAAATAAGGAAAGATTCTCATCACCAAGGTTCAATTGGACATAAACTTGGAATCATGCAACTTGTATTGTATGATGACTGAGAACTTTCGTCCTTGGTAAATTAAGACTAATTCCTTGTTCATGTGTATATGTGAGTCAAGTGAAGGACTAGGGGAACTAGTACAAATTGTTGTGCACTAGTCTAGGTCCACCACAAAGCACAATAAGACTATTCATCATGATTTACTAAAGGTTTAGTAAACATGGTAATGCTTACAAGATTAAGCGTAATTCTAATACCTTGAAAAGTTTCAAAGTATAGCAAAACGAATAAGAAGAATCAATTACGCAGAAAGATAAGAGTTTATCCAATATGAAAGGAAATGAGAGTACTTTAGTATCGTGTTTTATGATCATCTTAGTGATTATGAAACCATATCACAATTGATCCTCTAAGGACACCTTAGTGCATAAGTATGACTAAGAAGAGGAATCGGAAATTGTTGAAATGGTTAAATCAAGAAGATGAGTCGTACTTCGTTCCAAAATTGAGTCTTAGAGTCATACTCCAAGATTGTACCTTGAGTGACATGTTTTAAGTTGGTTTATAACACATCATGAAATGTGGAGTAGAAAATGTTTTCTTACTCTTGTGCATTTCAAATTGGTAGTTGTGATGTTTTGGATAAAACAAAAAACAACTAAGACCAATTGTGTGAAGTGTTTATCTTTGATAAGAATCCGCACCAACTTTTGAATATTTGTTTGTCAAGGAATGTTTCTTGACAAGAGAAATTTATATGTCAAGAAGTCAGTGGGAGTCTTAAAAGATCTTGATAAGTTTCAAGAACTAATCAAGAATAAACCTATTGTTTATCACTAGCACACGACTTGAGGTTTGCAACGTATCATGTTGAGATATTTTATGTGCCCATTCCAATTAAGTTAACTATGCATATGAGTTCTATGAGTTCTCATTTTAATGCATAAGGTAAATCATCTTGATTAATGAAAGTACATTGACCGGTATAGGTGAACTGCTCAACAACCTGGAAGACATGGTAGGCCCTTGTGCTACCATATGGCAAGAAATTAAGATTGAAAAAGTTAAGTCTATCTGAGTTCGAATTTGTCATAGACCTTGTCTTATGATAATGGTGTGAAATGGCAGATTCACATGGATAGGAACACATACACCATAAAATCTAAGTGACATAAGGTTTCTCTCCAATTCATGAAAATGATTGTGAGGAAACACTTTTACTAAATAGATTTTGAGAAGATAGCAGTTGTGTTAATTGCATTCTTAAACTCGATTATGATTACGACATCCCTCTTCATAGTTCGAATTGTGAGAAATGGCAAATAGTCTGAACATTTGAAACTTATTGTTGTAAGTTCTGAAAATGTTTAGACATTGTTGAGTCCATTTGTGTTGCGTCTTGGGCCTTATGTTTTGTATACGGATTGGGCCTGTCCATCCGTGATTATCTAGATTAGCTGGTAGGGTTATACTATATATATGCATGCATGTATGCATTATACAGAGAAGATCATCACGTTGATTATTTGTAACCCTAAAACACTGATGGGTTTTGCGCATTCTAACACTCCTAAGTGTACATGCAACCCTAAATACCTTGGATCTATGTTTTCTCTATTATACATGCAATTATGAACTTTCCAAGGTATTACCCTATCTAGCATACAATACTTGATACTTGGGTAATCAAATGGATAGAATACATACCTTTGTTTGATGTAGCTTGTCTCCATGAAGCTTGAGTGCCTAGTGCCCCAAGTGTGACACCTCAAATGGTTCACACAACACCAAATGCACATGGAATGACTTGAGAGAAATGGAACACTCCTTGAAATCGTCTAGCCCTCATATATCACACATTAGTGCATGATTTCTTGAGCCATGGGATTCTTTTATATGGTGGCTATTAGGGTTACACCATGTAACTCATAATTTTACCCATTCCTTATGCTCCATGGATTTTAACCTCCATGTAGTATCCATGGGTCACCCCATGGACTTAGTCCAACATAAGAAATCTTGGATCACAAGCCCACTTATATAAGAATGAATGATTTACACAATCAACCCATATATTTAATTAGTCTCCTTTTGATCACTTAATTAAATCCAAATTAATTCTTGATCAATACTAATTAAATAACCTTATTAATATATTAGAACTTATAATATATTAACCAACCTTAAGTGTTATTTCTCTCATTATAGTCTATCCAAATGCATGATGCCATGCAACCCAAATGGACTATGCCGGGTCGGGTCAAGTCTTACCAATTATAGTTATGGACTTAGACATTAATCCAACAGGCCCCCACTTGGATAAGTCTAAAACTATTATTGCGTATGACTTCAGGAACCGATCAGCAATCGTAGCTCTCAAAAGCTTCTGTCGAACTCTGACCTTGTCGATGAACTCTGACCTTTGTCAATGACTTGTCCATTAGATAAGGGATCATATATTCCTCCATTCTAGATATCATATGGACTGAGACATGGATTATCAATCATTCTCTCTGTCCATTTGTTGTTTCCCGATTTCCGATTCATGATGACTGACTGATTGAACAAATCAAATCAGTACTGGCTTGGCCAAGCACTCACATGTATCATCTTTAAATCATCGAGGGGCCCACATATATCGCTTTTATCCCGAAGGTAAAAGGAATGGATAAACTTCGACTCATATGGCTTGTTCTACTACTTGTTGAATCATACACAAAGGCACGTTTTATAACATCGAGTTACCGAATGCGTTTTCGTGCAATCAATGTACAACCAACTCATAGTAACAACTCATATCTCTAGGTTTGAAGAATATAAGATATTATCGTCTCATGATCACTCATGATAAAATCCATGAAGTGATTCAAATGAGCGTGGGTTGAATCCAATACTCAGAACTTATGAGCACTCATGAGTGTTGTAGCACCACTTTGTCCACCAACTTGGACCTCTACAAACCAACCCATGATAGTCTTGATTCATATCTACTTCCAACATATGACCGACTGTGGATGGTTTGAATAACTTAATCATTCAGGAAGAGTGACTTAGTTATTCTGGAAGTCAAAACATGCAAAGTGAAACACAAGAATAAATGAATCAAATATGGTATCAAACCCTATCAATATAAATAAACACTTTTATTTATCACCATACTGATTACTCATTATTCATTGTTTCGGTTTTATCAACTTTATACTTGAATTAAAAACACTAGTTGTCCCATGCTCCAAGCATGTACACTATGTTTTTCTTAAACAATAGCTTTGCCATACACCAAGTATGCACTCTATGTTTTTCTATGATCCTTACTTTTTGAAATAAACCAATTGAACATAATTTCAATGATTCTAATTTCACACTCCCAAATCCTTATCGAAAAATGTGAGAATTTCAAATTCCTTTCATTTATCGAAATCTGTTTAGATTTTAAACTTATATGCACTGACCCTCCTGTAATGAATATGTACAAAGTTACAAAGACTTGTCAACATTTATTATAAGGTATTCCAATAGAGATCAACTCCATGGAAACTAAGTCTCATATTCAAAGTACATTTCTTTGGACATGCTTCTTGCATTAAGTTTTCTAATCTTACACAGATAACTTCCACCTATGGAGACAACTCCATATTCTCATTTTGACTATCACTTCTGAATAAGAGATGCCTCTTTTCAGAATATATCAATATGGTCCTTCCAAAATTAGCACTATACTTCCAACTGTCCCTGAGCAACCAATCTTTGGTAAACCTCAGATTGTCCTCGACAATTGCTTAATCATTTTAGTCATATCCAATTCTAGACCTTTTCCCTTGTTAATGCCTCTGGGCATTTGAAAAAATTTAGAAATGACAAATATTATAGCACATGCAATCGATCCTGTACCCAAAGCAAATGGTACACGATTCATGATGTCTCACATAAAGACATGATTCTAGACCAGTCTTTTGCTACAATATTTTTATTTGCCATGTTTTCAAATTTTGACTATGAAGAGGGATGCCGTAATCATAATCGAATTTTGAGCACGCAATATATAGAATTTCCTTAAGTTGAACCAATCCAACATGAAATTCATATATATATATATATATATATATATATATATATATATATATATATATATATTCTTGACTAAAGATGATTAAGGTCTCAATCTAAACCTTTAGAACTGAAATGAAGTATATCCTCTCCCTTAATTATAGCAAAACAACTTTTTCAATCCCTGCAGCCTCACGAATTGAAACTTTTGTTTTCTATAATTAACATTGCTAACTTGCAACACTAACAATAATTATCATGCTCCCACTAACATGATGATTATTAGCATAATACTTATGCTCCCACTAGCTTTGACATGTACTCAGAAATCAGCTGGACTTCTAGAAATCAACACTTTATTGACTTCCTTACCAAAGTTCAGATTTCTGATACGAGATGCTTTGATAAAACTTTATCAAAATCATACACCTTTCCTTAGATAGCATGCATGTGTGTCTAAACAATTTTAGAACAATGAAAAGGGATGTCGTAATCATAGTCTCAATTGTTTAGACCTTTTGCCATCTGCTTCAAATCTACTTGGTGGAAGTGTTTCCTCACCATCATTTTCATGAATCGGAGAGAAACCTTATGACCCTTAGATTTTATGGTGTATGTGTTCTTATCCACGTGAATCGTCAAAACCATAGTCACAAGACAAGGATAATGACAAATCCAAACTCATATGGACTGAACTTATGCAATCTTAACTTCTTGCCACCTGGCAGTACAGGGCCTGCCATTGCTTCCAAGTTGTTATGCAACCAATTGAGAACTTTCAGAACTCCTATGCAAAGCCAACTTTAACTGGAATGGGCACAGAATATGTCAACATGATAGGTTATAAACCTCAAGTCGTGTGCTAGTGAAGAACCTCAGGTTTTATTCTTGATTAGTTCTTGAAATTCTTTTTAGGATCTTTAAGACTCCCACTGTCCTCTTGACATATAAGACTATCTTGCCAAATATTCAACAGATAGTGCGGATTCTTTATCAAGACAAACACTTCACACAATTGGCCTTAGTTGGTCTTTGTTTAATCCAAAACATCACAACTTACCAACTTCAAATGTACAAGAGTAGGACACTTTTACTCTTACATTTGACAAGTGTTATAAACCTTTCTTTAAGATATGTCACTCAACTTATAGTCTTGGAGTATGACTCTAAGACTTGTTTTGAAACGAAGTATGACTCATCTTCTTGATTTAACCATTTCAACAATTCATGACTCCTCTTCTTAGTCATAAGAATGCACTAAGATGTCCTTAGAAGACCAATTGTGATGTGGTTATTTAATCATTAAGATGATCACAAAACATGATACTAAAGTACTCTCCCATCTTTTCAGATTTGAGAAACTTTTATCTGTCTGCCTAATTTGATTCTTCCCATTCGTTCTGCCATACATTGAGACTTTTCCAATGTTTCAGAATTATACTTAAACTTGTAAGTATAACCATATTTACTAAAATTTAGTAAATCATGACGAATAGTCTTAACGAGCTTTGTGGTGGACTTGACCAGTGCACAAGAATGTGTACTCGATAACTTTAGTCCTTAACTTGACTCACACATCCATGTGAACAAGTCTTAATTTTCCAATGCTTGAAACTTCTCATTCATCATACTATTCAACTTGCATGATTCCAAGTTTCTATCCAACTCAAGCCTTGGGAATGAGAATCTTTCCTTATTTGGTAAATTATGACACTACCACAAATGAAAGAATCAAATCCATTTTCCAATATTGCTATCAATGGAAACATGTAAACAACAATTTTTCACAAATGCCATTGTAAGGATACTTAAAATAAATAAATCAAAACTATTTTTTATTTTAAAACTTCCGGAAAAACTTATCCTTACAATGCAAATGCATATGAAAAACTTATTGTTATCTATTCCTAAGCAATATATCATAACTCCTAAGTAACAGCTTCAAAAATTCTGATCACCAAACCATGCGATCGAAATCCATCTTCGTGATCAGAATCAGCATGTACTTCCTTTAAGTTTCTTCACTTTTCTTTGATTCTTAAAGCATCAACATGTGACCCAGTCACATCATGTAATGAGAATCTCATAATAGAAACTTAACAGAGTTAGATAATGGACTTTTACCTGAAGAAGAGTCAAACTTCTTGAATTGATCAACCTTATGATCTTTCAGGTAAATAGGCAGCTTCGCAATCAATGCCCCTTCCTTTGGAAAGAGAAACATATGGACTCTTTGGGAATGGTGTACTGGACTATCACAGACTTGCCTTTCTCTTTACCATTTGGTCAACCGAGTTGACTATGGCCAATCCCTTTCCATTGGGAAGCGAAAGATTTTTTGGATATCCAATCTTACCATTTTCAAAGTCCATAGAAGTTTGGGAAGTTGATCTTCTAATCAAATTTGCTTTACTGGTCCTCCAAATCATTGCTGATTCAGTAGCACCAAGCAAATAGATATGATCATTAAGGTTCATGTCATAGTCTATTTCATAGTAGTCCCAAAGGAACTCACTATGTGACTTAGAAAGTGATTGAATATCCAACTTTCTCAAGACTTTGACACCCAACTCTCCCGGCTTGTCAATATGTGACTTCATCTCCAAGATGTGATCACACATAGACCTTGCTTGCCAATAGGGATTGAGTGACCTTTGAACTTGTGGGTTACGGAGAATAATTGGAGGAGGTGGAGGAAGTAAAGTCCCAAGAGATTTGGAAAGATCATAGATGTCTGAACTAGACATCTTTTGGGAGATATTCAAGATAGTTGATCTAAAGTCCTTAATATAACACCCAATATGAAATATTAAGGCTAGGATCCAACAACCTATTTATAACTGGAAGAGGGATGCCGTAACCCGAGTTATAAAATAGTTGAAGGTAGGTAAATGACGATTTACCAATTTTCACCATGAAAAACGAAATAATGTAATTAGGTTTTTAATTGGATTTGAAACTCCTAGATCTTTTGAGATTCATTGAACTTTTCAATGGCATGTTTCAATCTCGAGTGTGCCCTTCAGGTTTTGTGACTGGGATGCCGAGGATCACAAAACAAGATGTGAAGTAACCATGCAAATATACTTGGTACCCTTAATATTTACCCCTCAATCGATGTGCCGGTTAACCACACGAGCTCCACCGATACTATGATAAATATTAAGTTACCCTTTGTCTACTTTGTTAACCCCATGTTAGTGTGTCGGTTAACCACACACGCTCCACTAACGGTTTAAACAAAGTGCAAAGTGTAATTTCATGGATTAGCACCTTATTCACATTTTCCTAAGTAACTAAGATTGGGAATTTATAAAAAGTTAGTTACTTAGTATTTATCATTAATACTTTTAATGAAGGGAGAATTATAGTCCTTGTCCTACCCGTTCGGCTAACGACCCTCCACCAGTCAAGGAAGCGGTGGGTGAGAGTGGACACCCATTAAACTGCCATTTTATAGGCAGTAACCTTATACCCCCCTTATAGACCGGCTTCGTGAATGAGGCCTACTAACGGTGAGACTGACTTGCTCTTATACATATATTTATTATTAACTTATAATACTATAAAGTATAAGGGTTGAATTTTAACTTTTAAAATTCTAAGGGATAACTTGGAATTAAAGTATTCATGGGGAAAACTTTACAAATTCCAAAACTTGAGGGCAAGTTTTGAAAATATTCAAAACTAATTAATTCCATAACTTATGTGTTTAAAGTAGTTTTAATTAAAAAAAACTTTTCAAGTTCCATAACTTGAGGACAAGTTATGGAAGACTTTAAACTAATAAAAGAATGTAACTTTTCTTTATTTTTGTAACTTATGGAACTAATTAAGGTTACACATTTTATCATTTAATGAAGTGACTCTTGAACCTCCATAACTTGAGGACAAGTTATGGAGTCATAAAACCATTTAATGAGGACAAGACTCTTCATTTTTGTAACCATTGCCAACTTTTTATGAGTTTTATGAAACTTAAATGTGACTTTTCATATAACTTGAGGACAAGTTATAAAAACACATTTTAGAATCAACTCTTAGATTAAAATGGATTGAAAACACTTAATCAATTAACTTTTCTATTAATCTAATAAACTCATATGAACAAATATAATTCACATCAAATTTTTTTCAAGTAATTAGAATAACTTTTAAACTAATACAATTCGATTTTTCAGCTAATTTTGCAAGTATAACAAGAAAACAAGCCTTGTCTCTGATACCACTGATGGGTTTTGCGCATTCTAACACTCCTAAGTGTACATGCAACCCTAAATACCTTGGATCTATGTTTTCTCTATTATACATGCAATTATGAACTTTCCAAGGTATTACCCTATCTAGCATACAATACTTGATACTTGGGTAATCAAATGGATAGAATACATACCTTTGTTTGGTGTAGCTTGTCTCCATGAAGCTTGAGTGCCTAGTGCCCCAAGTGTGACACCTCAAATGGTTCAGACAACACCAAATGCACATGGAATGACTTGAGAGAAATGGAACACTCCTTGAAATCGTCTAGCCCTCATATTCACACTTTAGTGCACGATTTCTTGAGCCATGGGATTCTTTTATATGGTGGCTATTAGGGTTACACCATGTAACTCATAATTTTACCCATTCCTTATGCTCCATGGATTTTAACCTCCATGGAGTATCCATGGGTCACCCCATGGACTTAGTCCAACATAAGAAATCTTGGATCACAAGCCCACATATATAAGAATGAATGATTTACACAATTAACCCATATATTTAATTAGTCTCCTTTTGATCACTTAATTAATTCCAAATTAATTCTTGATCAATACTAATTAAATAACCTTATTAATATATTAGAACTTATAATATATTAACCAACCTTAAGTGTTATTTCTCTCATTATAGTCTATCCAAATGCATGATGCCATGCAACCCAAATGGACCATGCCGGGTCGAGTCAAGTCTTACCAATTATAGTTATGGACTTAGACATTAATCCAACAAACACCTCTATAGTTGAAGTTCTTTATCGAGCTCTTCTGAGGTGTTGAAGCGTTAATCATACGACATATTCAAAGCCATACTCGTGTTCTTAATTACTTTCATAATTGTTTGCTTGCATAGAATCTAACGATCCTAATAGAACATTATTCTAACAATTGGTATCAGAGCAAGAAACTGTGTGATCAATACACATTCCTCTGTATTCAGAATTCTTTAGGCTTTCCACTTTTATCATATAAACAGAGGTCGTCTTCTTCATATCGACGGTAACTCTGTTTCTGATAAACCCTAATCTCAAGTTACAGGTTTGATTCTAGCAGCCCACCATGTCTCACGAAGATTCGCAAACAAATCCCATCAACATCTCAAACAGCATTGGATCTACAACCAGAATACTCATTCTCTACACTCAAGACTACGAAGTATGGGCTCATCACTTCGAAGACTACGTGGTTGGATCTGAAGATAATGGCTATCTCATCTGGGAAGCTATCACACTTGGGCCGTTTGTTCACTCAGCAACGAACACAACTGTCAAGTCCCAAAAGGAATACAACAAGCTGGTGGCAGATGTAGACAAGATGCCACAGGACGAGAAAGACAAATTGCTATGTAATGTGAAGGCCATGAGGATGATCAGATTCACCTTACAATCTGACACCTTTCGGTTGGTTGGTTCATGCTCGACGGCCAAAGAAATCTGAGATAGGTTGAAAGAACTCTATTCGACAGATGAAGATCTAGAACACTCCATTCAAACCTTGTTGCTGTCAGAATTTGGAGTTTTCGAATAGAAACCTGAGGAAAAGCTCATACAGACTTTCGATCGGTTCAATCATCTCCTAAGTAAGATGATCAAGGATGGAATAGAGAGGAAGTTGATCGAGCAGAAAGTAACTTTCATGAACGGGCTAAGACCGGAATGGATGGCTGTGGTTTCAACTGTAAAAGCCCATGAACAGTTTAAGTCTTATTCTCTAGCGAAACTGATGGGAATACTTAAGTCCCATGAAAGTGTTGTAACCAAAGAAGCGAAAGTAGTTTCTGGTGTGGGATCGCTGGCACTTGTCTCAAAAGGAAAAAGTGTTGCAGAAGAAGAAGAAGGGTCAGATATGTCTGAGTGTGATCTAACAAACGAGGAGTATGCTATGATGGTATCCAATCCGAAGAAGTTTGCACGGAGAAAATTTCCTGTCAACAAGAACCGAAATTGGCAGGGAAGTTACAGCTCTAAGAAAGTGAAGGATGAAGCGAAAATTTCCTCTCAGAAGGATGAAGAGAAGAAGGAGAGCAAGCTTGCAGGAGACTCTAGATACGACTGCAATTACTGTCATGGCAAGAACCATTTTGCCAAAGATTGCATGTTAAGAAAAATGACTGAGAAAAGAGATGGTGAAGACGATGAGGCGTATTATATACGAAAGCTGGAAGAGATCAAGAAAAAGAAGGCGACTAACAATTCTATGAATGCCTTGATTATACAGGAGAATGCTGATGAAGATGATTTCGGTGGCGTTGAAGTTTGGTCAACCGATTCTGAAGATGAAGAAGTGAGAAAGCCCACTCATGGAAAGGCTTATGTGGCAAAGGAAGTGAGTTCGGCTGGAAAGTGTTTAATTGTCACTGCTGGTTCATCAACCGAAAGCGCAAATGAAGAACCGAACCTGACCGGGAACAAATGTTTTGCAGCAAAGTCTGTTAGTGAAAAGATCAACGACTGCGATCGATTGATCAAAAAGGTACAATCAATCCTTGAATCACTTAAACTTCCAATAACAGATTATGAAGAAGAATTAAATGAATTAAAATTTAAATTTAATAACTTAAGTGGTAGTCTCATGCAAACTCGCTTAGCGAATTCTAACCTAACTGACCAACTCAGCAGGGTATCTTCAAAAAGTGAGGAGAGAAGGATGTGGATTGGGCTGAAGGAGGCGGAGTTAGTTAGGGCTACGGATGAAAGTATTTATTTGGAAAGAGACAACTTAAAGTTTTTAAAACAAAGGAATGTATTTTGTTTAATTGCTAAGCGTTTATATACTAATATTTCTCAATTGCATTTAAGTTGTGAGATAGGAAAGATAATTCACAAGATGATTCTGCCCTTTCTTGAATTTAAGGAAGATGAGGTCATAGCAGAATGTGAATCAGTAGTATCATCAGAAGAGACATCCATGTCTTACAAAATTGGACTGGACAAAATAGAATCCTTCATTGACTCTAAGGAACATAAATGTATGCTCAAAGATCTTTTAGATGAAAATGATAGGTTAAAATTAAAGTCCGAAACCATTGAATCATTTGACTCGTCTAATGCAAAATTGCTTTCTGAACATAAAATAAACTTAGAAAACACGTCTGAATTTGATGAGGAAAGTGAGATGAGTGAAATCTCAGTAGAAGACGTTGTTGATTGTTCTGAGTTTATGAAAAGCAAAACCGAGCATGAGAAACCCCTTATTTCTGAAAACTCGGTTGAATTCGCTCGTCTGTCAAAAGACAAGAAACATAAACTCAAAGAAAAAGCTTTAGTTTATCAAAAGGTTCAAACTGTGCCAAATCAGGTTTATGCGGTTACAGGAGTCACTCCAAAGCAAACGGCAGAGTTAAGAATCTTGGTCGAAAAAGATAATGCTGAAGGGTGCGACGACTACTTCTGGTCAGCCCCTATTAACAACGCAGACGAAACAGTAGGCTTGTCTGAACAGACTTCTTGGAGGGTTAAAGGAAGATATGTTGCTGAACCCATCAACAAACCCTCGAGCTTTGACAAACCAAGCACAAGTGGAACCAAAGAAATTCCTGAAGAACCAAAGGAAGAACCGAAAGTTCCAACCAAGATTATAACAGAACCACATGTTCCAACAAAGACACCCGAAAGTCAAAAGGAAAAGCCAAAGTCTAGCTTCAATATCCACAAATCTCAGAAGGAGTTAGCTGAACAGAAACGTTTAAGAAATCAGAGATATGCCAAGAATCTGAATGAGCGAAAAAGGCACTGGAATTCTCAAAATTCCAACTATGAGCCTCCTAAGAAAGAACCAACGGACAAAGGAAAGGAAAAACTAAAGGAAAATTTTAGTCCAAATTCCTACTATTCCAAGTCCCAGAACCGAAAGTCTAGTTTCGGTTCAACCACCGTCACTCAGAACCGAAAGTCTAGTTTCGGTCCCCAGTTAAGTTTCGGTCCTAAACCCAGTTTCGGTCCTAAACCCAGTTTCGGTCGCAAACCCAGTTTCGGTCCTAAATCCAGTTTCGGTCCCAAAATCAGATGCAAAACAAATTCTATGAAGGACATCAAAGGAAAGGGAAAGCTAACATCAAATTCTGAGCATTATAATAGGAAAAAGTCGGCTAACCCTAGGATTCATAAGAACAATTCTAAACCAACGAGCAACACACCATCTAATGCACCAAAAATTAAAGAAGATAAAACTAAAATCAAGGTGTATAGCATTAAAAGAAAAGATCAAACCACTTTAGTAAAAAGAACATATTTGGTTGATATTTCTGCTGTAATTCCTTTTTCTGTGAAAGACTCACCAGGACCCAAGAAACTTTGGGTTCCTAAATATGCTTGAAATTGCAGGTAATCAGTGACAAGCAGTTCGATGATGAATGGTATATAGACAGTGGCTTCTCGCATCACATGACAGGAAGGAAGGAAGAGCTGAGGGAGTTTCGGTCCCTAAAAGATGGTGGGTGTGTAAAGTATGGTAATAATTCTTATGGAACAATTACGGGATATGGAATGATAACCAATGGAGATTTCTCAATTCGCAAAGTGGCTTATGTGGAAGGATTACAACATAACCTCATTAGCGTGTCGCAACTAGTTGTGGGCACAGGTTTGAAAGTTTCCTTTGATGATGAGGGTTCTGAAATAATTGAAAAGCAATCGAAAAAGGTTCTGCTAAAGTCTGAACATATGGGAGAGATGTATCCTTTGAATCTCAACCCAATACGAGGGAAACCGGCAGTATGTTTGTTGTCAAAGGCGAACACAGATGACAGCTGGTTATGGCATCGACGATTATCGCACCTGAACTTCAAAGACATTAATAAGTTGGTGCTTGGTGATCACGTTCGAGGACTCCCTCTTCTCAAGTTCGACAAGGAGCATCTGTGTGCAGCATGTGAAATGGGCAAACAAAGCAGGAAGAGCCACCCTACACGAATCGTTACGAAGATTGTTGAGGCTCTTGAACTTCTACATATTGACTTATGTGGACCTTCTGCTATTGAGAGCATCGGTGGTAGTAAGTACATTCTAGTTATTGTAGACGATTTTTCACGTTTCACCTGGGTTTTCTTTCTTAAACAGAAGTCAGATGCAACTCCCAAGTTGAAGACATTCATCAAAAAAGTGGAGGTGCAGTTGAGAAAGACGGTGAGGAATATCAGAAGTGACAACGGTCTGGAATTCAAGAATAACGAGTTTGAGAACTTTCTGGCTGACAAGGGGATAACTCACAATTTTTCGCCCCCTTATACACCTCAACAGAATGGGATTGTTGAAAGACGAAATCGTTCTTTGTGTGAGGCTGCCAGAACCATGCTTAGTTTCGCCTCTCTTCCTCTATACTTCTGGGCTGATGCAGTTACAGCCGCGTGCTACACTCAGAACCGATCATTGCTTAACAAGAGATTTTCAATAACTCCATATGAGATCATAAACAACCGAAAGCCCAACGTCAAATTTTTCCATGTGTTCGGTTCAAGGTGCTTCATATTCAATTCAAAGGAGAACCGAAACAAGTTTGACGTCAAAGCCGATGAGGGCATCTTTCTGGGTTATTCGCTATCATCAAAAGCATACAGGGTGTTGAATAAACGCTCTAAACGAAGCTTCCAAAGAAATGGAAAGTGAACCTCCTGAAGCTAAAGGTGGTCAATCCTCTAATGCCTCTCCAAGGAATGGCTCAAAGTTCCAGGGGGAGAGTTCAACAGCACCAAAAACAACTGAAGTATCTTTCGAGGGGGAGAATTCAAATCCTTCCCCAACTCATAAAGATCCAGCCGAAGGGGATAATTCAGCTCCAAAACCACCCAATACTAGTCCAATTGAGGGGGAGAATTCAACTCCCACAGAGAATGCAAACTCTGATGCTGCCACCGGTTACACTTCGCCAGTCGAGGGGGAGAAAGAAGATACAACTAACGAACGTGATGACGATCAATCAGAATTTGAAGTAGAAGTGGATGCTGAACTGGATCCAGCATATGATCCAAAATATCCTCCGTTAGCAAAATAGACCAAAGACCATCCCAAAGCACAGATCATTGGTGAATCTTCTGAGAAAGTTCTTACTCGTTCTCAACTGAAAGCGAAACAAACAGCATTATTCTCTAAAGTGGAATTTTGTATGTTTAACTCGTTTATCTCCAAGATAGAACCGAAAACAGTTGATGCTGCTCTTGATCATTCTGATTGGGTTCAAGCAATGCAGGATGAACTCCACGAGTTTGAACGAAACCGAGTTTGGAGGTTGATTCCTACACCAAAAGATGCTTCTGTGGTCGGCTTAAAATGGGTATTTAGAAATAAATTGGACAAAGAAGGGAATGTCATTCGCAACAAGGCTCGGTTGGTGGTGAAAGGATATTGTCAAGAGGAAGGGATAGATTATGAAGAAACCTTCACTCCAGTAGCTAGGTTGGAATCAGTAAGAATCTTCTTGGCATATGCTGCTCATAATAACTTCAAAGTTTTCCAGATGGATGTTAAATGCGCTTTCTTGAATGGAGAATTAGAAGAAACAGTGTATGTTGAGCAACCGCCCGGATTCGTAAACGAGAAATTCCCTGATCATTGCTATGTGCTAGATAAAGCTGTCTATGGATTAAAGCAAGCACCGAGGGCTTGGTATGAAACTTTAACTCGAAATTTAAGCAAGGTTCGGTTGACCCAACCTTCTTTCGAAAGAAGGAAGGCGAACATCTCATGATAGTTCAGATTTATGTCGATGACATCATCTTCGGCTCCACGAATCCTAGCTTAACAGCTGAATTCAGGAAGTTGACGGAGACTAAATTCGAAATAAGCGCAATGGGTCCAATTAATTTTTTCCTTGGTTTGAATATTAGACAGGAACCAGAAGGTATTTTTATCAACCAGGAGGCGTATACAAAGACCCTACTAACAAAATTTGGCATGGCAGGAGACTCAAAAGTGAAAGTTCCTATGGCTTTTGGCACTAAGTTAACACCATCTCTGGAAAAACCTGCTGTTGACATAACTCTTTATCGTCAAATGATAGGGTCCCTTATGTATCTAACAGCTAGTAGACCGGACATTATGTTTTCTGTTTGTTATTGTGCTTGATTTCAAGCTAATCCAAGAGAACCTCACATGGTAGCTGTGAAGAACATTTTTCGTTATCTGAAGCGAACCTCATCTCTCGGTCTCTGGTATCCTGCAAGATCTGGATTCTTCATTCAAGCCTTTTCTGATGCTGATCTAGGAGGATGTGGTCTGGACAGAAAGAGCACTACCGGTGGATGCCAATTTCTTGATGGAAAACTAGTGAGCTGGCAGTCCAAGAAACAAACCTGCGTGTCACTATCCACAGCCGAAGCTGAGTATATAGCTGCAACATCTTGTACTTCTCAAGTAATTTGGATTCAAAGCCAACTGAGAGATTATGGGCTGAGTATGAAGAAAATTCCTCTCTATTGTGACTCAGAAAGTGCAATAAGGATTTGTCACAATCCGGTACAACACTCAAAAACTAAGGACATTGCACTTAGATATCACTTCATCAAAGATCATGTAGAAGATGGGAACGTGGAAGTGCATTTGTTCGATCTACTGATCAACTGGCCGACATATTCACTAAAGCATTACCTGAAGCACTCTTTAACAAAATCTTACAAGGCTTGGGTATGATGGAAGCAGAGTCGGTACCGAATCCTCAAATTTGTCACTAAAAATTAGACAAGCGAAATGGAGCGAACGCTCGGTCTATTTCGGCTCCGTAATTTTCGGCTCTGGAAATTTAAGGAACCGAAATGAACCGACCGCTCGGTCTATTTCGGCTCTGAAATTTAAGGAACCGAAATGAACCGATTGCTCGGTCTATTTCGGCTCTGAAATTTTAAGAACCGAAATGAACCGATCGCTCGGTCTATTTCGCTTCACTCTTTTAAGATAAGGTTTCGGTTGTAAAGTATGTACGTTTTTCTTTCTCTTGTCTTTAATATGGTTTATGCTTATTTATTTTCTCTTTCTGTTTTTATTATTTTTCAGAAAATTTCAAAAATCCAAAAAAAAAAAAATTCTCTTTCTGTTTTTACTCTTTTTCAGAAAATTTCAAAAATCCAAAAATATTTTCTATTTTTGTTTTTATTATTATTTTTCGTTTTGTTTGTTTGTTTTGTTTGTGTGGTATGTTTGTTTCTTCTTACTTTCATTAGGTCACAAGAGTACCAGTACAACTGAATTTGGAGCTAAGGCAGGTACAATTATTTCCATAAGAGAACTAGTTACGTGTCCCTAGAAGCATGCTGCTGCATGTTGACCAAAGCCTCTACGACTTTGAGTAGGCCTTAATGATTCGATCTATACCTATCGTATCTTCCCAATCAGGCTGTTAAAATCAACTTAGTCTAGAGCTACCTTACTCTTCTCATATGAGTTAAGAGTTTTTTTGCCTGTCATGTCCTTATAGCAGAAGGTGTTGGGTTTTGAGCATTCTAACACTCCTATGGTGTACATGCAACCCTATAAACCTTGGATCTATTTTTTTCCCTATTATACATGCAAATATAAACTATTCCAAGGTTTCATCCTAACTAGCATATTATGAAGCACCTATATTACAAAGTTCTAGTTAGATGACATACCTTTTGATGTAGCTTGATGTCTTCAAGCTTTAAGAGCTTAGCCCCAATAGTGTGGAAGCCTCAAATGGAATCACAAATCACCAAAACACCTTGGAAGAACTTGAGAGAATATGTATGCACACTAAAATCGGCCCACTCTTGTTTTCACACACTTGTGCCAATTTTGTGAGCCAAGGACCCCTTTATATATTATGGAGGATTAGGGTTACATCCATGTAAACCCTAATACCCGTGACCTTTCATTTACATAGGATCCATGGGTTAAAAGCTCCATGGACCATCCATGAAAGCTTAGCCCAACCTAAATGAACTTGGCCCATTCCATATATATAAGAGTCCATATTTAATTAGTTCTTTTTTATCACTTAATTAATTCCAAATTAATTCTTGATCAATACTAATTAAATAATATGATTCCATATTAATATATTAGAACTTATAATATATTAATATAAATCATAAATATACTATTCTCAAAAGACTATCCATATAAATTGTACCGGTGAAGTGCAACCCAAATGGACCATGCCGGGTCGGGTCAAGTACATACCAAATATAGTTATGGACTTAGACATTAATCCAACAGTCTCCCACTTGGATAAGTCTAAAACTATTATTGAGTATGACTTCACAACCTAACTGGCAATCGTAGCTCTTAAAGCCGCTGTCGAACTTTGACCTTGTCAATGACTTGTCCATTAGATAAGGGATCATATATCCCTCCATTCTAGATATCATATGAACTGAGACATGGATTATAATCATTCTCTCTGTCCATTTGTTGTTTCCCGATTTTCGATTTATGATGACTGACTGATTGAACAAATCAAATCAGTCCTGGCTTGGCCAAGCACTCACATGTGTCATCGCTAAATCATCGAGGGGCCCACAGATATCGCTTTTGTCCCGAAGGTAAAAGGAATGGATAAACTTCGACTCATATGGCTTGTTCTACTACTTGTTGAATCATACACAAAGGCACGTTTTATAACATCGAGTTACCAATGCGTTTTCGTGCCATCAATGTATAACCAACTCATAGTAACAACTTATATCTCTAGGTTTGAAGAATATAAGATATTATCGTCTCATGATCACTCGTGATAAAATCCATCAAGTGATTCAAATGAGCGCGGGTTGAATCCAATACTCAGAACTTATGAGCACTCATGAGTGTTGTAGCACCACTTTGTCCACCAACTTGGACCTCTACGAACCAACCCATGACAGTCTTGATTCATATCTACTTCCAACATATGACCGACTGTGGATGGTTTGAATAACTTAATCATTCAGGAAAAGCGACTTAGTTATTCTGGAATTCAAAACATGCAAAGTGAAACACAAGAATAAATTAATCAAATATGGTATCAAACCCTATGAATATAAATAAACACTTTTATTTATCACCATACTGATTACTCATTATTCATTGTTTCGTTTTTATCAACTTTATACTTGAATTAAAAACACTAGTTGTCCCATGCTCCAAGCATGTACACTATGTTTTTCTTAAACAATAGCTTTGCCATACACCAAGTATGCACTCTATGTTTGTCTATGATCCTTACTTTGTGAAATAAACCAATTGAACATAATTTCAATGATTTTAATTTCACACTCCCAGATCCTTATCGAAAAATGTGAGAATTTCAAATTCCTATCATTTATCGAAATCTGTTTAGATTTTAAACTTATATGCACTGACCCTCTTGTAATGAATATGTACAAAGTCACAAAGACTTGTCAACAGTCATTATAAGGTATTCCAATGGAGATCAACTCCATGGAAACTAAGTCTCATATTCAAAGTACATTGCTTTGGACATGCGTCTTGCATTAAGTTTTCTAATCTTACACAGATAACTTCCACCTATGGAGACAACTCCATATTCTCATTTTGACTATCACTTCTGAATAAGAGATGCCTCTTTTCAGAATATGTCAATATGGTCCTTCCAAAATTAGCACTATACTTCCAACTGTCCCTGAGCAACCAATCTTTGGTAAACCTCATATTGTCCTCGACAATTGCTTAATCATTTTAGTCATATCCAATTCTAGACCTTTTCCCTTCTTAATGCGTCTGGGCATTTGGAAAAATTTAGAAATGACAAATATTATAGCACATACAATCGATCCTGTACCCAAAGCAAATGGTACACGATTCATGATGTCTCACATAAAGACATGATTCTAGACCAGTCTTTTGTTATAATATTTTTATTTGCCATGTTTTCAAAATTTAACTATGAAGAGGGATGCCGTAATCATAATCGAATTTTGACAACGCAATATATAGAATTTCCTTAAGTTGAACCAATCCAACATGAAATTCACATATATATTCTTGACTAAAGATGATTAAGGTCTCAATCTAAGCCTTTAGAACTGAAATGAAGTATATCCTCTCCCTTAATTATAGCAAAACAACTTTTTCAATCCCTGCAGCCTCACGAATTGAAACTTTTGTTTTCTATAATTAACATTGCTAACTTGCAACACTAACAATAATTATCATGCTCCCACTAACATGATGATTATTAGCATAACACTTATGCTCCCACTAGCTTTCACATGTACTCAGAAATCAGCTGGACTTCTAGAAATCAATATTTTATTGACTTTCTTACCAAAGTTCAGATTTCTGATACGTAATCATAGTTTCAATTGTTTAGACCTTTTGCCATCTGCTTCAAATCTACTTGGTGGAAGTGTTTCCTCACCATCATTTTCATGAATCGGCGAGAAACCTTATGACCCTTAGATTTTATGGTGTATGTGTTCTTATCCATGTGAATCGTCAAAACCATAGTCACAAGACAAGGATAATGACAAATCCAAAACTCATGTGGACTGGAATGGGCACAGAATATGTCAACTTTAACTGGAATGGGCACAGAATATGTCAACACGATAGGTTATAAACCTCAAGTCGTGTGCTAGTGAAGAACCTTAGGTTTTATTCTTGATTAGTTCTTGAAATTCTTTTTAGGATCTTTAAGACTCCCACTATCCTCTTGACATATAAGACTATCTTGCCAAATATTGAAGAGATAGTGCGGATTCTTTATCAAGACAAACACTTCACACAATTGGCCTTAGTTGGTCTTTGTTTTATCCAAAACATCACAACTTACCAATTTCAAATGTACAAAAGTAGGACACTTTTACTCTTACATTTGACAAGTTTTTTAAACCTTTCTTTAAGATATGTCACTCAAGTTACAATCTTGGAGTATGACTCTAAGAATTGTTTTGGAACGAAGTATGACTCATCTTCCTGATCTAACCATTTCAACAATTCATGACTCCTCTTCTTAGTCATAAGAATGCACTAAGATGACCTTTAGAGGACTAATTGTGATATGATTTTTAAATCATTAAGATGATCACAAACATGATACTAAAGTACTCTCCCATCTTTTCAGATTTGAGAAACTTTTATCTTTCTGCCTAATTTGATTCTTCCCATTCGTTCTGCCATACATTAAGACTTTTCCAATGTTTCAGAATTGTACTTAAACTTGTAAGTATAACCATATTTACTAAACTTTAGTAAATCAAATAGTCTTAACGAGCTTTGTGGTGGACATGACCAGTGCACAAGAATGTGTACTCGATCCCTTTAGTCCTTCACTTGGCTCACACATCCATGTGATTTAGTAATTAGTCTTGATTTTCCAATGCTTGAAAGTTCTCATTCATCATACTATTCAACTTGCATGATTCCAAGTTTCGGTCCAATTGAAACTTGGGCGATGAGGAACTTTCCTGATTTGGTAAATTTAGACACTACCACAAATGAAAGAATCAAATCCATTTTCCAATATTGCTGTCAGTGGAATCATATAAGCAACAATTTTCCACAAATGTCATTGTAAGGATACTTCAAATAAATAAAATTAAACAATTTTCTTTTATTTTAAAACTTTGCGGAAAAACTTATCCTTACAATCCACATGGAAAAATGTTGTTATCTATTCGTTAGCAATATATCATAACTTCTTAAGCAAGTGCTCAAAATTCTGATGCGATCGAAATCCACCTTCGCGATCAGAATCAGCATATACTTCCTTTAAGATTTCTCTCTATTCTTTGATTCTTAAAACATCAACATGTGACCCAGTCACATCATGTAATGAGGATCTCAGAATAGAACTTAACAGAGTTAGATAATGGGCTCTACCTGATGTAGAGTCAAACTTATTGACTTTAACATCCTTAGGTAACTTTGGCAGCTTTGCAATCAACGCCCCTTCCTTTGGCAAAATAAACATATGGACCCTTTTGTAATGGGACTATCTCAGACTTAGCCTTTCTCTTTACCATTTGGTCATCCGGGTTGACTATGGCCAATCCCTTTCCATTGAGAAGAGAATGCTTTTTCTGGATTTCCAGTGCCACCATTGTCACTGTCCATAAAGTTTTTCGGAAGTTGATCTTCTAATCAAATTTGCTTCATTATCGTTCCAAATCATTGCTGATTCAGCAGCACCAAGCAAATAGATATGATCATTAAGGTTCATGTCATAGTCTGTATCAGAGTAGTCCCAAAGGAACTCACTATGTGACTTAGAAAGTGATTGAACATCCAACTTTGTCAAGACTTTGAAACCCAACTCTCCTGGCTTGTCAATATGTGACTTCATCTCTAAGATGTGATCACACATAGACCTTGCTTGCCATTAGGGCTTGAGTGACCTTGAACTTGTGGGTTAGGGAGAATAATTGGAGGAGGTGGAGGAAGAGAAGTATGACTTCCATGAGCCAAACTCGGGAAGTCATATTCATTAGGAAAGCTTGGTTTGGGAAGATCATTGTTGTCTAAACCAGACATCAACAATGGGAGAAATTCACGTAAAGTTGATTTAAGTCCTTAATATAACACCCAATATGATATATTAAGGCTAGCACCCAACAAACTATTTTATAACTTGGAAGAGGGATGCCGTAATCCAAGCTATAAAATATTTGAAGGTAGGTGAATGACGATTCACCAATTTCCACCAAGATAAACGAAATGTATTATTAGGTTTTAATTGGTTTTGAAACTCCTAGATTCTTTTGGGATTCATTGAACTTTTCAATGGCATGTTTCAATCTCGAGTGTGCCCTTCAGGTTTTGTGACTGGGATGCCGAGGATCACAAAACAAGGTGTGAAGTAACCATGCAAATATACTTGGTACCCTTAATATTTACCCCTCAATCGATGTGTCGGTTAACCACACACGCTCCAACGATACTATGATAAACATTAAGTTACCCTTTGCCTACCTTGTTAAGTCCAGGTTAGTGTGCCGGTTAACCACACATGCTCCAATAATAGCTTAAACAAAGTGCAAAGTGTAATTTCATGGATTAGCACCTTATTCACATTTTCCTAAGTAACTAAGATTGGGAATTTATAAGTGTTTAGTTACTTAGTATTTATCATTATACTTATAATGAAGGGAGAATTATAGTCCTTGTCCTACCTGTTCGGCTAAAGACCCTCCACCGGTCTAGGAAGCGGTTAGTGAGTGTGGACACCCATTAAACTGCCATTTTATAGGCAGTAACCTTATACCCCCCTTATAGACCGGCTTCGTGAATGAGGCCTACTAATGGTAAGACGACTTGCTCTTATGCATATAATATATTAAACTTTTAATATTATAATAGTATAAGGGTGAATTTTAGACATTTAAAATACTTGGTGGTTTAATCTATTAATTAAACTAGACTTTTAATTTAATTGAACTCAAACCATATATTTATGGATTTAATAATACTCTTTTAATTAAACGCTTTAATTAACTATTAATAAAGTCCATAAGAGTTAATTTGAACTATTCAACAAAACATCATAAATCCAATTATTAAACTCAAAATTAAAACCATTTAATTAATTGTTTAAGTTATGAACCCAAGAGTTTTAGAATTCAATTCTTTTTTTTCATAAAAAAACTTTTCTCAAATTCCAAAACTTGAGGGCAAGTTTTGTAACTCTTGAAAACTTTTGGATTCCATAACTTATGGAGTTAAATACTTGTTTTATGATGAAACTTTTCATGTTCCATAACTTAAGAACAAGTTATGGAATTCTTTAAAACATTAAGACCAAGTTTTGTAACTCCATAAAAACTTTGAATCAATTTTTTTTAAAAACCTTTTCATATCCATAACTTATGGAGGTTTCAAAAAACTCTTTAGATCAAACTTTTAAAACTAATAAAATAATCATATCATTTTATCTTTTACTAAATTTGACCTAATTCAACTCATATAACAAATGATACAAATTTTACACATAATTAGTTTTTCACAAAAACAAGTAATTATCTTAAAATTTGACAAACGTCATGTTTTTTTATCTTTTTTTTCCAACTTTGAAAATAAAACATTTGCATCAATATAACAGAAAACAACCCATGGCTCTGATACCACTGTTGGGTTTTGAGCATTCTAACACTCCTATGGTGTACATGCAACCCTATAAACCTTGGATCTATGTTTTTCCCTATTATACATGCAAATATTAACTATTCCAAGGTTTCATCCTAAGTAGCATATTATGAAGCACCTATACTACAAAGTTCTAGTTAGATGACATACCTTTTGATGTAGCTTGATGTCTTCAAGCTTTAAGAGCTTAGCCCCAATAGTGTGGAAGCCTCAAATGGAATCACAAATCACCAAAACACCTTGGAAGAACTTGAGAGAATATGTATGCACACTAAAATCGGCCCACTCTTATTTTCACACACTTGTGCCAAATTTGTGAGCCAAGGACCCCTTTATATATTATGGAGGATTAGGGTTACATCCATGTAAACCCTAATACCCATGACCTTTCATTTACATAGGATCCATGGGTTAAAAGCTCCATGGACCATCCATGAAAGCTTAGCCCAACCTAAATGAACTTGGCCCATTCCATATATATAAGAGTCCATATTTAATTAGTTCTTTTTGATCACTTAATTAATTCTAAATTAATTCTTGATCAATACTAATTAAATAATATGATTCCATATTAATATATTAGAACTTATAATATATTAATATAAATCAAAAATATACTATTCTCAAAAGACTATCCATATAAATTGTGCCGGTGAAGTGCAACCCAAATGGACCATGCCGGGTCGGGTTAAGTACATACCAAATATAGTTATGGTCTTAGACATTAATCCAACAGAAGGTACTTTCGGTTCTCTAGCCATCTTTCTTATATTCTCCATCTACTTTCGGTTCACTATTGTAACCCTTGAGACTCTCGGTCCTTACCACTGAGGTTTATGGTTGCACAAAATATGTGTTAGTGATCTTAGATACGTATACCACGTGCTAAGTGAAACCCAAAATCCAACACCTATAATGAATTGATGGTGAATTATTATATTCAAGAACTTACTGGTTACCCAATGAAATCTCTTTTTATTTTTGCGTGGTCTTTTATGAAATTGTCTAAAACCAAGGATTTTCTTCCCAAAAAGATACAGTTTAATTTTGTTTTTGAGATTTTTATTACTTTATTTGTCACTCCAACTTATATCTCACCTACTTGTTCAACCGACCACATCGGTCTCACAAGTACTTCTTCCAATGTTCGGTCTTATGTTAAGACTCGATATTCGGTTGAAGATAAGCTACCCTAAACCTGATAATTAAAAGAAGCCTTTCAATGTTTATTAACAAACACTTGATCGTATTTTTTCGGGAAACCACACAAGCACTTCAAGTCTCTCTTGACTTTGAAGGAAGCGATTCTTGCCCGGAATCTTCTGCTTTCTGTCTTATAATGAGACATCACTCACATCCCATACACATTTGCTTTATTTCTTTACCGTTTGACACTCTAATGCACGAAAAGTTTATTTTCCCACTTTCTGGTCACTATTTGGTTCGATCTTTGTTTCTCTATTGAAGTCAAAAGAGGGGTTACTCAGAATTTCAAACGACTATTAACGTTTAGATTTGGGCGCATGAATTTGAACGGTTACTATACCCATGCGTGCTGATGTATACCTAGGAGTAACCACACTGTCACATCGCGCTTTTTCAGGCGACGTTTCAGTGATCGCGTCATTATCATCATGATTTTTCTCTCTCCTGGCGATGGTATATAAAGGGTTTCTTGTTTTATTTGTCTTTTACCAGCAACAAATTCTCTCAAACTTACAAGGCAAGTATCAACTGTTCATCTTCCTTCTTTGTTCAACAATGGCGACCTCTTCCTCAATTCATGATCAGACTGCGTCGTCTACATTGCTTTCAATCAAGCCAAATCAAAATATGATCATCGAACTTAACCCGTTTCTGTATGATTCATATATATGCTGCACGTCGTTGAATGTTTGAAATACTCACCGCTGGTTTTAGCCCTAACTCAAGTTGAAGCTGTCCCAATGTCGCTTTTATCAAGAGGAAGGGATAGATTATGAAGAAACCTTCGCTCCAGTAGCTAGGTTGGAATCAGTAAGAATCTTCTTGGCATATGCTGCTCATAAAAACTTCGAAGTTTTCTAGATGGATGTCAAATGCGCTTTCTTGAATGGAGAATTAGAAGAAACAGTGTATGTTGAGCAACCGCCCGGATTCGTAAACGAGAAATTCCCTGATCATTGCTATGTGCTAGATAAAGTTGTCTATGGATTAAAGCAAGCACCGAGGGCCTGGTATGAAACTTTAACTCGCTTTCTGAAAATGTCAAAATTTAAGCAAGGTTCGGTTGACCCAACCCTCTTTCGAAAGAAGGAAGGTGAACATCTCATGATAGTTCAGATTTATGTCGATGACATCATCTTCAGCTCCACGAATCCTAGCTTAACAGCTGAATTCAGGAAGTTGATGGAGACTAAATTCGAAATGAGCGCAATGGGTCCAATTAATTTTTTCCTTGGTTTGAATATTAGACAGGAACCAGAAGGTATTTTTATCAACCAGGAGGCGTATACAAAGACCCTACTAACAAAATTTGGCATGGCAGGAGACTCAAAAGTGAAAGTTCCTATGGCTTTTGGCACTAAGTTAACACCATCTCTGGAAAAACCTGCTGTTGACATAACTCTTTATCGTCAAATGATAGGGTCCCTTATGTATCTAACAGCTAGTAGACCGGACATTATGTTTTCTGTTTGTTATTGTGCTAGATTTCAAGCTAATCCAAGAGAACCTCACATGGTAGCTATGAAGAACATTTTTCGTTATCTGAAGCGAACCTCATCTCTCGGTCTCTGGTATCCTGCAAGATTTGGATTCTTCATTCAAGCCTTTTCTGATGCTGATCTAGGAGGATGTGGTCTGGACAGAAGGAGCACTACCGGTGGATGCCAATTTCTTGATGGAAAACTAGTGAGCTGGCAGTCCAAGAAACAAACCTGCATGTCACTATCCACAGCCGAAGCTGAGTATATAGTTGCAGCATCTTGCACTTCTCAAGTAATTTGGATTCAAAGCCAACTGAGAGACTATGGGCTGAGTATGAAGAAAATTCCTCTCTATTGTGACTCAGAAAGTGCAATAAGGATTTGTCACAATCCAGTACAACACTCAAAAACTAAGCACATTGCACTTAGATATCACTTCATCAAAGATCATGTAGAAGATGGGAACGTGGAAGTGCATTTTGTTCGATCTACTGATCAACTGGCCGACATATTCACTAAAGCATTACCTGAAGCACTCTTTAACAAAATCTTACAAGGCTTGCGTATGATGGAAGCAGAGTCGGTACCGAAACCTCAAGTTTCTCACTAAAAATTAGACAAGCGAAATGGAGCGAACGCTCGGTCTATTTCGGCTCCATAATTTTCGGGAACCGAAATGAACCGACCGCTCGGTCTATTTCGGCTCTGGAAATTTAAGGAACCGAAATGAACCGACCGCTCGGTCTATTTTGGCTCTGAAATTTAAGGAACCGAAATGAACCGATCGATCGGTCTATTTCGGCTCTGAAATTTTAAGAACCGAAATGAACCGATCGCTCGGTCTATTTCGCTTCACTCTTTTAAGATAAGGTTTCGGTTGTAAAGTATGTACATTTTTCTTTCTCTTGTCTTTAATATGGTTTATGCTTATTTATTTTCTCTTTCTGTTTTTATTATTTTTCAGAAAATTTCAAAAATCCAAAAAAAAAAAAAAAAATAAAAAAAAAAATTTCTCTTTCTGTTTTTACTCTTTTTCAGAAAATTTCAAAAATCCAAAAATATTTCTATTTTTGTTTTTATTATTATTTTTCGTTTTGTTTGTTTGTTTTGTTTGTGTGGTATGTTTGTTTCTTCTTACTTTCATTAGGTCACAAGAGTACCAGTACAACTGAATTTGGAGCTAAGGCAGGTACAATTATTTCCATAAGAGAACTAGTTACGTGTCCCTAGAAGCATGCTGCTGCACGTTGACCAAAGCCTCTACGACTTTGAGTAGGCCTTAATGATTCGATCTATACCTATCGTATCTTCCCAATCAGGCTGTTAAAATCAACTTAGTCTAGAGCTACCTTACTCTTCTCATATGAGTTAAGAGTTTTTCTGCCTGTCACGTCCTTATAGCAGAAGGTACTTTCGGTTCTCTAGCCATCTTTCTTATATTCTCCATCTACTTTCGGTTCACTATTGTAACCCTTGAGACTCTCGGTCCTTACCACTGAGGTTTATGGTTCCACAAAATCTGTGTTAGTGATCTTAGATACGTATACCACGTGCTAAGTGAAACCCAAAATCCAACACCTATAATGAATTGATGGTGAATTATTATATTCAAGAACTTACTGGTTACCCAATGAAATCTCTTTTTATTACTTTATTTGTCTAAAACCAAGGCTTTTCTTCCCAAAAAGAGCCAGTTTAATTTTGTTTTTGAGATTTTTATTACTTTATTTGTCACTCCAACTTATATCCCACCTACTTGTTCAACCGACCACATCGGTCTCACAAGTACTTCTTCCAATGTTCGGTCTTATGTTAAGACTCGATATTCGGTTGAAGATAAGCTACCCTAAACCTGATAATTAAAAGAAGCCCTTCAATGTTTATTAACAAACACTTGATCGTATTTTTTCGGGAAACCACACAAGCACTTCAAGTCTCTCTTGACTTTGAAGGAAGCGATTCTTGCCCGGAATCTTCTGCTTTCTGTCTTATAATGAGACATCACTCACATCCCATACACATTTGCTTTATTTCTTTATCTTTTGACACTCTAATGCACGAAAATTTTATTTTCCCACTTTCTGGTCACTATTTGGTTCGATCTTTGTTTCTCTATTGAAGTCAAAAGAGGGGTTACTCAGAATTTCAAACGACTATTAACGTTAAGATTTGGGCGCGTGAATTTGAACGGTTTCTATACCCATGCGTGCTGATGGATACCTAGGAGTAACCACACTGTCACATCGCGCTTTTTCAGGCGACGTTTCAGTGATCGCGTCATTATCATCATGATTTTTCTCTCTCCTGGCGATGGTATATAAAGGGTTTTTTGTTTTATTTGTCTTTTACCAGCAACAAATTCTCTCAAACTTACAAGGCAAGTATCAACTGGTCATCTTCCTTCTTTGTTCGACAATGGCGACCTCTTCCTCAATTCATGATCAGACTGCGTCGTCTACATTGCTTTCAATCAGGCCAAATCAAAATATAATCATCAAACTTAACCCGTTTCTGTATGATTCATATATGACGCACGTCGTTGAATGTTTGAAATACTCACCGCTGGTTTTAGCCCTAACTCAAGTTGAAGTTGTCCCAATGTCGCTTTTATCCCAAGTTTATTCTACTGCGCAATATGACAAGAACAAAGAGCGCATCTACTTTCAAATCCATGATAAAAAGACTTCTATTTCCAAGGGAAGATTTTGTTCATTAGTGCATCTTGTCGTAGATTCCTTGGTCATCTCACCAGATTTTATCACGACGACTCAATTATTCTCGATGCTCTACGAAATGGGATATACGGATGTGCTCACCACCATTACAAAAAGTAAAGAAGTCCTGTTTGCCATCTCAGTGGAATGGTTTGCTTACTCTACTCATTAAGGGTTTGGCAGAAAGAAGTGGTGGATCAGATGGCACCAGCAAGGGTTTCCTGACCCTTCTTTATGGTCTTTACAACGGAATTAATCTTGATTATAGGACGATTATCTGGTCTCAGGTGGTGCAGAGCCTCAATACTTCTACGAGGCATTCTGAAGTATCATGTGGAAGATTTTGGACTCTTATTACGAGACGGGCGATCAATTCATTGGATGTTCCGGTTATGAAAGATGTTCTACTTGCGTCTATTGCTACCTTTCACACGAAGAAGATCATTATTTTGGATCCACACAAGTTCCCTCACAATGGCTCAATTCCTGAGTCGATGTATCGGTGTGTCACAGCCGAGAGTCACGTCATGGCTGACTATCGAAAACTTACGCCTACTGGACCGAGAGTTCTATCTCCAGAACAGCAGGCTGCCCTGGATGATGTGGATAAGCCTAACAAGTGAGGGAAAAGAATTTCCATGAAAGAGCCAACTGAGGAGGGAAAGTCTAAGTCTTCTAAGTCGAAGGAACGCAAGTCTGATAAGGAAGAGTCTTCCAAGCCAAAGAAGATAAAAAGGATGGCAAGAAGGTCCAAGAGTCCTACTCCTCCTAGTTCTCAACACGATGAAGAGGATGACGAAGAAGAGGAAGTTCGTCATGCAACACCGAGAGGTAACACTCCTCCCCGTTCTCCTACCCCAACCGAACCTATTCATGACAAAACTCCTACCCCACCTCAATCACCAAAACAGATTGTTCGAGTCTCTGTTCCTATTGTTCCTCCACCTATTACTTCTCAAGAAATCACTTCTTTACCACCACCACCACCAGTCACTTCAATTCCTATTTTCACAACTCCATTACCACCTCCCATAATTTCCCAATCGACCACTACTACTATTCCTGACCCAACAGTAGAAGTCAACGTATCTGATGCGGGGGCAACTACTGTAACAGAAACTCCAGTCATCACTAAACCTCTTTCACCCACCAACTCAACCGATTTTGGTGCTACTCTCGGTGGAGAAAATGATGAGTATGACTCTACATACTTTAGTCCATACCGGCTTCCAACTGATGAAGATCATGATGCTCCTATCAACAGCCAACACTTGCAGGGTATTCATGAAAAGCTGGATCGTTTGCTTGAAGACAGCAAGGCTTATAGTGGTGTGGTTCTCAAAGCCTTCCTGGAAACTGCCATAGAACAATACACATCGTCAATTGAAAAATCAACTAAAGCCATTGATGCGTCTACTTCTTCCAGCAAAAAGGCAACAGATAATGTTACTGAGATTGTTCACACAACTCAGATTTTTCTTGAATCATTGAAAGGTCATGCTGATACAAGTGCAGTAAAAGTACAAGCCTCTGTGGATTCCTTTTCTAAGTCCCTTCAGGAAGAGAGCCCTAAGTTTGAAGCTGTGCGTTCATCTATCCAAACCGAGAACACTTCATTTTTTAGTTCAGTGAATTCTCGTTTTGCCTCTCTTCACGCTGACCTGGCAACCGAAAGTGCTCTGAAGGCAGATTTGGCCAAACAAGCGTCTACTATTGAAGTCCAGAAGGTGCAGCTAGCCCAAGCTGAAAAAGAAATTTCTTTATTAAAGACAGAACGGGCTGTATTTCGAAGCTGTGCAGGAGATGTAAAGGACATCTTGACCAATCTCCTTGGTGCTCATGATCCCATTCTAACTCTCACCATCAGAAATCATCTAACAACCAAATTGCTTCCTGTCCTTGCAATTCTCCATGAAATGAAGGGTGTTTCTGAGAGGTTCGTACCTCCGAAACAAGGGGGAGAAGGTGCTCGTGTTGTTCAACCGAGAGTAATTGTAAAGACAGAAGGTGCTCAACTGAAAGTCTCAACCGAACTGAAGGATAATGTAGCTTCAGGTTCTGGTTCACAAATGAAGCGAAAGGAGATCAATGATGATAGTGAAAGTGATGTGTGTTGAGAGAAAAACTTGGAGACACACTTAAACAAAAGTTAGAACAAGTATAATGCGGAATAGTTAATCTCAAAGGATCTAAAAGCTCAACAATAATATAGTTAGATAGTTAGAGAGTTAGTTGCGGAAATGTAAAGGAATAGAAATGACAGCAATTGTTATATCAAGAAGACACTTAAGCTGATTCATAACAAGGAATGCATTCACTCCAAGTTAATAAGGAAGATCAAGCTTAGTGATTAAGTCTTAAAGACTTGCTCCGAAGAGGGATTATGATCAGCAGAATTATGATAAGATTTAAGTAAGAAGATATGAGTGAAGAAAGATAGAGAGATAACTTCAGAATGTGTATTCAGATAGAATGCATAAGTTATCGGTGATAGAGTATCTTCAATACAGGGGAATAAGTCTCTATTTATAGAGACTCAGAAATGCACTAGATTACATCTCTATAAGCAGTCGTGCAAGGCATACTGGACAATAGAGTGTATTACAAAAAAGACAAGTAAAGTAATCTAGCTAAGTTGACTGCGGTAGCTGACTCCGGTTGTTGATGCTGATAAAGAGACTGACTGCGGGTGCTGAAGTGGCTGCGATAGCAAAGTTCAAGAGGGTCACTTTTATGATTCAACAATTTCCCCCTAAGTGACCTCTTTAACTTCGGTTCAGCTATCAAGTTTGAGGAACTTGATCAGAATCCACCAAAATTTCCTGACGTTTTCCAGCCATGTGATTGTTCTTGTGATCTCAAACTTGACTTCTGCAGTAGTATGCTTCGATCTTTCAACTGCGGTCCGACAGATGTCAAGTTGTTTTCTGGTGAGGCGATGCATGGCAGTCATAGGAATGAAATATTTGACATTGTCAGTCTTCCTTTTGAATATGACTCCAAGTTCAGGAAAGTTTGTTGCGCCTAGAGATCTCTCTTGAAAGCCTTCGGTAGGCATTGGCACAGGTTCAAGAGGTGGGAGATCAAACTTCTTGAGGATGGTGGGGTAGATATACGCATCTATTTTGGCGAAATCGCAGACAGTTTCCTTGAGAAAGGTGTTGGCCCTTTCCAGCGCAATCTTCATCTTGGAGTGCTTCTCAGACTTATTTTGAAATACCTTGGCAATGAGGAAGATTTCTTCTGGATTCATGCAAGGGAAGTCTGCTTGGCTGCGGATGTAGTCATGTTCCCTTCTTGTCAGGGTGTACTGGATGTATTCAGCCTTCATAAATTTCCGGACTTTGTAGTTCTTGACTGCGGATGGTCTGTCGTTAGACCATATGTTTTCGATGGAGGAGGCATGCTTAGCATAAAAACAATTTATTCTCTCAAACTCCATCGGCAGTCGTTTGTGATCTGGAAGGCTCCGGTCAAACTGCTCAAATACAGTGAAGTACTTGGCATTTGGAGAAATTGGTACATCCCAGTACCCATCAGCAGGGGGTTCAGCATATGTGAGGTGGGGTCGGTAGTCTTCATCCAGTAGCCTGCGGTGATGATTAATCCAAGAATTGATCAAGGACTCATCCATCATGGTGTCAAACCCGCATTCTCTCCAAATTAACTCTGCCAGCTTGGCTGCTTTCCAATCATGCTTTCTTTGGGCGGTGGCAGGGGAGTCTGTGGTGCTCGGAGAAGACATGTTTTCAGCCAAGTTCTTGAAGTGCGGAGGAGTCTCTTGATTTTTGGGAGTATCCTTTGGAGGTGAAGTGTGAGGAGATGGAGTATGTTGAGATGGTTGCGGTGGTGTGGGAATCTTTTTCAGTGATGATGGGGGGACTCTGATGAATAGAAGTATCAGAGTGATGGACTTCTTCTTCTTCTTCACTTCCCCCTCTTGAGGGATGCAACCCCGGTGCTTCCTCAAGCCATTTCTTAAGTCCATCCACCTTGTTGAAGACTTCTTCGAACTGAGCTTTGAGAGCTTCTGCCAAATGTTGGTTGTTTGGAGTGGAGGAGCTGAAGAGCAACTTGTGGATTTCTTTGGGGAGCTGGAGGATCTCAGGGCCATGGAAGTTGGAGGAAAGGGATTTCTGCAGTCTGTTGATGGTTGCTTGAAGAACAGAGATAGTGGACTCATAAGCAGTATGAGTCTCATCGATCAATTTCTGAGACTGAGAAGCTTGATCCGCGATGGCCGCTTGAAGATCCGTTTTGATTACGGTTACCTCAGTGATGAGGCGTTCCGCTGCAGCCATGAATTCCTTATGGTCAGCCTTGCGGTTGTTGTCAAGGGACCGGATCCCCATCTCTACTTTGAGAGAGATTCGTTCAGCAGCCATGTGTTCCCTTGTTTCCAGACGCTCTATTCTTTCAATCAGTGACTCCGGTCCTGGGGTGTCTTCAGGTTGCGGTTGAGTAGGCTGGACCGCAGCCAAGATCTGATCGATTTTGGCTTGAAGGCTCATGAACTCTTTTCTGGAGACAACATTCTTCTTCTTTTTCTTTTTCTCTTTAGGCTTGGAAGTCGAATGATGAGAACCGCTGGACTCCTATTCTTCTTCAAACATCATACGGTCATCTTCTGAAGGGTTTGGCTTGTTGACCTCTTGGATATCGTCATCATCAAGACCGAAGGTTGGAGCAGAGCTGATTTCAACTGCGGATCCTTCCTCTTGTGATGGATTGACTGTAAGAGTGGGAGATGGAATGGGAGTTGGAGTAGGAGGAACTTTGGAGGTACATGCGGCTGCACCTGAAGCTTGAGCTTTTAACATTGTTTTAGCCATCTGATCCATCCAGTTCTAAACTTTTTGAATGGTGACTACGGTACTGGCATTGCTGATGGCATTTGCCCAATACCTAGCCACGTACTGGATCTCATGTTCTTTCTGTTGTTGCTGCTTGATTTGTTGTTCCTTGCGGGCTTGGAAAGCCCTTTGGAACGCATCATACTTATTCTTGTCTGACTCAGTTACCGGATTGTACTGTAACCAAGAGTCATTGGATGCATCACCGTCAAATCCTTCAAAGCGCACCGAAGTGTCCTTCGGGTCCACGGATCCTTGCACATTTGTGCTCACCGTGCCTAAACCACCTGTAAAGGATGTAAGCAGAGTAGGATTTCCTGAGTTTCCTCGGTCTCCTTGACCCGTGGTCAAGTGTGGCCTCTGCTCAGTTCTGGCATGGGCGAAAGAAGTGCCCTGCGGGTGGGAAGGTGTTTGTAGTGTTTGGGTGACAGAAAGAAGGATGGAGCGCAACTCCTCTGGTGAAAAGAAATGCAGTCGGGAAGCCCTGGAGACCTTAGGGCGTGCACCAGTATCATCCCCTTGGGAGTGAACTGGGGGGGAGTCTCCACGATGTTGTGAATCAGACTCAGTTTCTGAGTCTGACTGGAAAATGATGGTGGTGTTGAATGGGTGTGCGGGCACCCCAATGACTACTGGAGCCTTTTGAGAGGATTCAGCATAGGTCCGGTCACGCATTTGGTCAGTGGTGGTGGTTTTCCGTTTCTTAAGGATGGCAATCGGTTGCGCATCCTCAGAGTCACTATTAGATGGAGGTGTGACTGGTTTGGTTTTTCTTTTCTTGGAGGGTGCGGTTGGTTTTGGAGTTTTTTTCTTTGGAGTTCTCTGCTTCTTGGTTGCCAACTGCTTTCTTCTTTGAGAAAGATTGGATAGTGTAGTGGAAGAGGGGACTGCGGTACCCTCAGGGATAATGGCTGCGGATGGAAGAGGCGGGGTAGAAGGGTATGGGGCAATACCCTCCGTAGCCTCAATGTGGTCTGAGACATCAGCAGTCTCAAGACCAAGAGAAGAAAGAATATGAGTAGGGAGTCTGCGTATCGGTCCATATACAGTTTGATCAAAAGAAGGGTTGTACCTTTTAAGATCCTTAGTGACGAAGAAGTTGATGTCACTACCCATGTCTATTCCAGCATCCGCATGTAAGTCTGAGATACAAAGTGACCAGAACCGTGCAAATGTGAGCTCGGTTGGGTTCTCCCTTGGGTGCTCTTTAGGAATGTATTGGAGGAAGTCGTCCCGAAGGATTTGTCCATAGTTTACATCTTGGCCTGTGTAGATGCTCCATACCAATTCCAGTAGCTTCAGTCCCATGTTGTCGATGCCTCCGGTTCTGCCGGATAGGCAGCGGATGACAAAGTGACACACAAACTGCCATACCGCAGGCAGCTGATTCTTTTTGAACTCACCAATCCCTCGAATTGGTTTCTGATACCCCATCTGGTAGAGTGCGGATGTAACGTCTGCCATTGAAGGTGAGAAAATCTTGATGGAAGGGTGAACCAGAAGATTAATGGCAGTTAAGAACTTTTCTTTGGACAAGATGACCAAAGAATCGTTCATGAGGTTGAGGTGAACTTCATGGGGGTTTTCCATTGGGCGATATGCAGAGAACGTACATTTGAATAGAGTAGAAATTGGAACAACGTCTGTAAATGCATCGAATGGACCAAACAGAGGGTGGTTCTTGAGACACTTGATCATAAGCTTGATGGGAGCATTATATGAGGGATAATCTTCAAATATTGCTCGAAAATTGCTTGATGCGATTGTTGGAGAGTCGGAACCGGTGGGATTCGCAGAGCCTGAAGCCTTAGATTGCTTCTTTGATGCACCTGATTTCACCATTGTAGGAGCTTGAAGGTTTTGAGAAGAAGTAGAAAACAGACTGCTTGAGGTTTTTTTTTTTTTTTTTTTTATTTTTTTTAGAGAGAATGATCGATATTCAGAAAGCGTAAAGTGAAGTTGGGGAAGAGGATATGTTTATAAAGGGAGGGGGTGAAAAATGTTTAACCCTAGGTAAATGGTAAGGATAGGGTAAAACATCGATTGGGGTTTTGGGGGAATCTATGAATTTTGGATTAAATCTCAGCCACACATAATTAAAACGGGTTTGAAAAGATTTTGGCAGATTTCCAAAAGGGGTTTTGCATTTAATGTAAAGTCAGACGCATGTCAATACGTCAGGTGATCGTGCGGGTGATGGGAGAGGAAGTTGTAACGGATGGGACATATTAGGGAGACGAAAGGACAAATTAAGGATGAGTTTATGGGAAAACGTTCTTTTTTTCATCATCCCTAAAATAGGTCTAACACAGGTTTATTCAGAAAGGGAATGAGACAGTTTCTAAAGAGAATGTTTTTTGTCTTTAATGTTTAACTTAATGAAGGATCATTAAATAACACACAAAGATTCAAGGGTTGATGAAACAGTTGAGAAATTATCATGATGATCGCGGATGGAAACTTCATTGCGGTTGGAAACGTCATCGCAGATGGAAAGTTTATTGCGGTTGAAAAGTCATCGCGGATGGAAATTTCATTGCGGTTGGAAACGTCATCGCGGATGGAAATTTTATTGCGGTTGAAAAGTCATCGCGGATGGACAAGGAAAAGACTGCAGTGAGGAACTGAGGAGAAACACTTGTACAAAGATTAGTAATAACAGACCATAAAGACCCATGAGAGAGACGTATGATATATGGTTGTTGTACCTAGACTGTGGTACCAAAGCCATCTATCATGTGTAATTCTCAGTTAGAACCGCAACTGAGACCAAGGATGGTTTGCGGTAGCTAACAATTCAAAAAGAATTGCGGGTCTGGATTCATCATTCCTAACATTTGCAGGAAGGTGGTAAGCTTTGTGGAATCGAGCGCCTTTGTGAACACACCAGCAATCTCTTCATGAGAAGGGACAAAGATGAGTTCAATGTTAGCTTTTAAGATGTGGTCTTTGATGAAGTGATACCGTAGTTCAATATGTTTAGTCTTGGAGTGCTGAATTGGATTGTGAGAGATAGTAATAGCACTTTCTGAGTCACAATAGATCGGTATCGGCAGAATTCTATACCCGTAGTCCATTAGTTGAGTTTTCATCCAAAGGACTTGAGAGCAACAACTGGCTGCGGCCACATACTCAGCTTCTGCAGTAGAAAGAGAAACATAGCTTTGTTTTCTTGAAGACCAGCTGACAAGTCTTCCACCCAAAAATTGACATCCTCCTGAAGTACTTTTGCGGTCTAATCTGCATCCGGCATGATCCGCATCTGTGAAAGCTTGCAGGCTGAAGTCATTGCCTGCAGGGTACCATAGACCAAGAGATTTGCTTCCTTTCAGGTACCGTAGTATCTGTTTGGCTGCGGTCATATGTGACACTTTTGGGTTCGCCTGATATCTTGCACATACACTAGTTGCAAAAGAAATGTCTGGCCTGCTTGCGGTGAGGTACATCAAAGAGCGAATGATACCTCGATAAGTCTTGTGATCCACAAATTCGCCTGCGGGATCAGCAGAGATCTTATAACCGAAGGCCATGGGGACCTTAGCGTATGAACAGTTATCCATAGAATATTTCTTCAATAGTTCAGTGGTGTATTTTTCTTGATGAATGAATATCCCTTGCGGAATTTGTTTCACTTGAAGTCCTAGAAAGAAATTGATCTCTCTATTCATGGTCATTTTGAACTTGTTGGTCATGAGCTTAGCAAATTCATCCACCATGCCTTGATCAGTCGAACCGAAGATGATATCATCCACATATATTTGTACAAGCATAAGGTGGTCACCATTAGCTTTTCTAAATAACATGGGGTCAATCACTCCTCTCTTGTACCCGGATGAGACGAGAAATTCAGAAAGAGTCTCATACCATGCTCTTGGGGCTTGCTTCAGACCGTAGACTGCTTTTTCAAGCTTGTAGCAGTGGTCTGGGAATTCAACGTTTTCAAACCCTGGAGGTTGCTGAAGATAGACCTCTTCTTTTAGTTCCCCACTGAGAAAGGCATTCTTAACGTCTATTTGGTGTACCTTGACGTTCTTGCGGGCTGCGTATGCAAGGAAGATCCGGATAGCTTCCATGCGTGCTACCGGAGCATACGTTTCATCGTAGTCAATGCCTTCAAGTTGACTATACCCCTTTGCAACTAGCCTTGCCTTGTTTCTGACTACCGCACCATATTCATCCAGCTTGTTTTTGAACACCCATCTAGTGCCAACAATGGAGTGACCACGTGGCTTCGGAACGAGTTGCCAAACTTTATTTCTTTGAAATTCTTCAAGCTCTTCTTGCATTGCGGCTATCCAGTCAGGTTCAAGAAATGCTTCTTTGATCGTTCTGGGTTCTACCGAGGACATAAATACTGCATAGTGGTAGTGATCAGATAGGTCCTTGGAAGATCGAGTCTGGATGCCTGCGGATGGGTTCCCAATGATTTGACCTGGTGGGTGGTCTTTCGTCCATACATGAAGACGTGGCAGCAGATGATCAGCAGCTGCGGTAGAGGGAATATCTTGAATGTCAGAGGAATCTGCGGTTGGAGATGGTAGTTCCCCCTGGACTTGAGAACATCCTGCTGAGTCATCTTGATCTATTGGAACGGAATTTTCTTGAGCAGTTGGGAGAGGTTCCCCCTGGGTTGCAGATGGGAGTTCCTCTGGAACCTGAGAAGGTTCCCCCTGGACTGCGGATGGGAGAGTGACAATCCTTGGATCGGTTCTAGTGTCGATATTTTCTATGAGTTCATCATCCGAATCCGAAGATACGTTTGATGGTAATGCTTCTCTGCGGACAGGAATTTGAACAACATCAAGTACTGGAACCTCGACGGTTGCGGCTAGTTCCGGAGTAGAGCTTTCCCCCTCAACCGGAGAGGTGGAAGTATTGAGAGAGGTTACTTCAGATAGAGATGGTCCAGAAACATCAGCATGTTGTTGTTGAGTTGCGGGTGACACAAGAACTTCGGATAGTTTCGCCGTTTCAACAAGATCGAAAAGATCATCATAATTGACTTCAACTAGATTCAAGGGACCTGAAGAGGCAGTAATGTCACTTTCCATGATTGCGGTGGTTTCAGTGGATGGAGGGGCGTCGCGGATGTGAGAATCATCAAATTTCACATCGATGCTTTCAATGATCAGCCTTGTACGCCTGATGAGCACTCGATAAGCAACTTTGTTAGTGGAGTAACCAAGGAAGATACCTTCGTCGGACTTCGGTGCAAACTTGTTGAGCTGATCTCTGTTGTTGATCACGAAGCATCTACACCCAAAAATATGAAAGAAGCGAACATTAGACTTGTGGTTGTTAAGGCCCTCATATGGTGTTTTATTGAGGCGTTTGCACGCGATACTTCGGTTTTGGACAAAGCATGCGGTTGCTACTGCTTCAGCCCAGAAGTTGAGAGGAAGTTGGGCGAAGTTAAGCATGGATCTGGCTGCTTCTATCAGTGTGCGGTTCCTTCTTTCTACTACACCATTTTGTTGCGGTGTGTAGCGTGCTGAGAAGTTGTGAGAAATGCCTTTGGACACCAAGAAACTGTTGAGAAGATGATTAGTGAACTCGGTTCCATTATCACTGCGGATGCGTCTAAGTGGAAGCTTGATCTGAAGTTCGATTTCTTTGATGAAGTTGATGAAGATCTGCGGTGTCTCTGATTTGAGTCTGAGGAAGAAGACCCATGTGAAGCGTGTATAGTCATCGACAATAACCAGTATATACTTCTTGTGGTGGAGACTGGCTACGGTTGATGGACCACAAAGATCAACGTGCAATAGCTCCAGAGGTTCAGAAATAGAAGAGTCCATTATCAGAGGGTGACTTGCTTTGGATTGTTTACCACATTCACAAGCCGGACAGAGAGTATCGTTGGTGAATTTGAGAATAGGGAGACCGCGAACTCGTTCTCCGGTTACTAGATTGTTGATGTACCTGAAGTTGAGATGAGCTAGCTTGCGGTGCCATAGCCAGCTGACTTCAGATACAGCTTTGGATAGGAAGCACAACTACGGTCTACCAATGATCAGAGAGACATCCAAAGGGTACATGGTACCTTCGGATCGGGATTTGATCAGGCATGTGTTTCTGTCACTTGTCATTACATAGCAAAATTGATCATCAAATTCAACACGATGTCCTGCTTTACATAGTTGGCCAACACTGATGAATAGAAAAGGTCCCCGTAGTGAGAACACCGTAACCTCGGATGACATCGTTTGCATTGTTACCAAACGTGACATTTCCACCATGGCATATAGGCCTGAAATCCCGAAGGTACTCTAACCTTCCGGTCATGTGCAAGGAGCAGGCACTGTCAATTAACCACTCTTCTTCTTGTTCCTCCTTGCACAAAGCCTGAGAATTACACGGTTAGTTTAGGCATCCAAACAAGTTTGGAGCCTGGGACAATTGATGTGTTTCTGAGTGATGCATGGTCCGAGGTTGCAGGGACAGGTCTCTTGTCAACTTTTGAGCCTAGTCCTGGGTGTTTGAGTAGATTTGGAGTGTTGTGATTTTTTGAAAAAATACGAGGTTTCTGACTATGACTCAATTTGACATGAGATAAAACCTTTTGACAACTACACTAACATTTACAAAAGGAGATTTTGTCTTTTGATCTGACACTGTGATTGGTCAGCGGTTTTAAGGATGTTTTGGATCTGTTACCGGTCCGAGATGGGTAATTCCTGACACGAGTGTTTTTGGGTTTTGAAAAAGTCTGTTTTTGAAAGGTTTTAGTACGTGTAGATTTCTGAACTCCTTTTGGTGGAGTTGGTAAAATATCCTTCCATCTTTTGAAATTTTGATGTGACTTTAAAAGTGTTGGAATAGGTAAGATACCCTTCCATTTTGGGTCGTCCAAGGAATATATTTGAAAACCATTGATTTGAAAAGACTTTACACTCTTTTGATTTTTGTCAGGTGAGCTGGAAATGACTGATGAAATTTGACATTCCTTTTTGTTTGTTTTCTTGACAGGAGAGTTTTTTGAAATGTAGTGAGAGAAAACAAGTTTTTCAGGACTTTTGGATTTAGGAAATCTGACTTGCTTCTTGTTTTTTGAAAAATTTTGTCTATTAGTACCACGAGATCTGATTTCTTCTTTAAAAGCCTTTTTTGCCAAAGATTTTAGTGAACCGCAATCATTGTTGTTCAACTGCGGTTTCCTGGAATTCTTAAAATGATTTTGAGAACGCGGACTTGAGTCATCAGAACTTGAGGATTCAGGAATTTGAGAACATTGACCTACTTCAAAATTTTCTATAGGTAGTTCATGAAATATTGGCTGAAGAGTTACAGTTCCTTGAACTGATGACAGCGGTAGGGATGACTTGACTAACGCTGAATAAGTCTTAGATGGGACTTCGGTGGGACATTTGTGGGACATTTGACTACAGTGAGAGACACTGCGGTCTGAGGACAGAGATGGAAAGTCTTTTGAGACTTCGGGGCCCTCAACAACAATCTCTTCATCAACTACAGATGAAGTTTGAGAATTTGGATAGACGGTGCCACAGATAGGAATTAGATCACATGTGTAACCCGAAACCTCAGGCGCTATTTCCTCAATGACACAGTTATTGCTTAGACTATGCAGTCTACCGAAGTGTTTTTTGATATCTTCGGGAAAGGTTTTGTCATTGACAGGGAAATGAAATTCTCGGTCCGGAGAGACATACAGTCTGTCTTTGTTGAACGGGGGTGAGGAATCCATTGCGGTAGGATATCCATTTGACCAACCCCAACTGTATGTATTGTCCACGGTTCCATTGTTTACCAAATTTTCAATAGGTTCACTTTGATAAACAATTTTTCAATTAAGAGATTTAAGCGTACAATTTCTCTCTGAGCTAAATCTCTCTGGTTCAAAGTTATCTCTAATTGGGTTTCACTTAACATTCTTGCATCCTTTTCTAACTCTAGGTCCTTCTCTAACATAGCCATCTTAAGTCTTTTGTTATCCAGTCGTCCTCTCACATGGAACATCTCTTGGGATGCAATGTTCTTCTCATCTAAGGCTTTATTATAGTCTGTAAGGACGGCAACACAAGTGTCATTAAGATCATCTATGTAAGGCTTACAGTCATGCATGCTATAGTTTAGAGTTTGGATCATGAGTTTTACCTGTTCGAGGATGCTTAGTGTTCCATCCTTTGCCATGTAGCAGTAGTTCTTGTTCAACATTGTTGACCCATCATCATCCGTAGTGGCTAGCATGCAGATTTTCCCTTTTCCTTTGACACTGCTGATGGCCTCATCTTTGTCTCCGGATGACCAGACTTGATGATCTCTTTTGACATGGGCCACGTATGCCCTTACCTTTTCAGCTTTTTCTTTGTCTTCCAACTCTTGATCCATTCTAAGGTAGAATGCTCTGTCTTTCACTACATTGGCCTTACAATCTCGTGCAAAGTGATTCTCTTTGTTGCATTTGTGACAAATTACAACATCAGTCTTGTCTTCTGAAGGAGTACCGGAGTCAGTGATTTGAGGAGACTGCGGTACCTCCTTTGGTTGATTATTCTGAGATTGTGGTGGAGGATGAGAACTTTTGGGATATCGAGGGTGGTTGTTCTGAGAACCGAAGTTACGGTTGAATGGAGGTTTGTTGAACTGTTGATTCTTGCGGAAGGAAGGAGGTGGTAGACGGTTGAACTGTTGGCTAACCAGAGCAATAGCCTTCTGAAAATCTTCTTCATCATCATATTCAGAATCCGCTTCGTATGACTGCGGTGGAGTGTCATACGAGGAAGAGTAAAGTGACTGCGGTGGAGCTTCTGCTATGAGAGCAAGTGGTCCTCCGAAGTCAGCACAATCTTTGAGTACGGTGGATTCTTGAGCTTGCAGTTCTCCATAGAGCTTGTAAAGTGACAAGGAGTGAATCTTTCTATCACCTTGGACTATCATCTTGGTCATAGTCCAATGTCTGCCCAAACCATTAAGAAATTGAAGATTGGTTTCATGGTTACTGTGGATGGTGCCCGTATTGGATAACTTGGTGACTATCAGGTTGAACCTTTTGAAGGAGTCTTCCAAACTTTCCCCAGTATGAGCTTTGAAGTTGTTGAACTTGTTGAGTGCGGTAGTAAGCTTCTTATCTTGTGCTTGTTCTGTGCCTTCGTACAGGTTCTTGAGAACATCCCAGATCTCTTTTGCTGATTTGCAATTTATGATAATATCGAAGTTGTCAGGAGCAACTCCGCAGGAGATTTCATAAAAGGCAACAACATCATTTTCCATTTTATCGAGATCATCCTTGGTGAGACGGCTCATGGCTGGTTGACCTCCTCCTAGCCTGGTTGCAGCGCCGTCAGTTTGGACTGGTGTAAGGACTGGAACATGTGGTCCTTCTTCTACGGATCGCCATACATCTCTACCCAGTCTCCTCAAGTACGTTTCCATTCTTTGTGACCAGTGATGATATTCATTTGCGACTAGTATTGGGGCTCGGTTAGAACCACCAACACTGTTGGAAACATTTAGAGATAATGATTGTACCATTTGAAATTGTTTTTTTTGTTTGAAGAAATGAGCTTTAGTGGTATAGAAGGCTCTTTGAATAATCAGAGTTCCGTTTTCAAAAAGCAACCACTTTGGCTCTGATACCAATTTTTGAGAGAAAAACTTGGAGACACACTTGAACAAAAGTTAGAACAAGTATAATGCGGAATAGTTAATCTCAAAGGATCTAAAAGCTCAACAATAATATAGTTAGATAGTTAGAGAGTTAGTTGCGGAAATGTAAAGGAATAGAAATGACAGCAATTGTTATATCAAGAAGACACTTAAGCTGATTCATAACAAGGAATGCATTCACTCCAAGTTAATAAGGAAGATCAAGCTTAGTGATTAAGTCTTAAAGACTTGCTCCGAAGAGGGATTATGATCAGCAGAATTATGATAAGATTTAAGTAAGAAGAGATGAGTGAAGAAAGATAGAGAGATAACTTCAGAATGTGTATTCAGATAGAATGCATAAGTTATCGGTGATAGAGTATCTTCAATACAGGAGAATAAGTCTCTATTTATAGAGACTCAGAAATGCACTAGATTACATCTCTATAAGCAGCCGTGCAAGGCATACTGGACAATAGAGTGTATTACAAAAAAGACAAGTAAAGTAATCTAGCTAAGTTGACTGCGGTAGCTGACTCCGGTTGCTGATGTTGATAAAGAGACTGACTGCGGGTGCTGAAGTGGCTGCGGTAGCAAAGTTCAAGAGGGTCACTTTTATGATTCAACAATGTGGAAGAAACAATTGCTGAAGCTCTCCAGAGAAAGAATAGAGACCGAGAGCTGGATGAAATTTTGAAAGTTGCTAAGGAAGTAGAGGAGAGGGAAAGGAGAAACAAGGAAGTAGAAGAAGCCTTGAATTGTAAAAAGGCCTTGTTTCCCTTGTGGACGAAAGAGACACTTGTCAATCAGGCGATAGAATTTCCAAGTATTTATTGGTTGGAACCTGTTGCTTCATTTGACTGTGATAACTCTAAGGACTCGCAGTTCGACATGCCAATTACAAGAAAAGCATTCACGTTCCATTGCTTTAATTCGACTGCTGAGGTTCCTTTTCCTCATCCGAAGGTTGACCGTGAACCGATTGACTTCTATTTGAAGTATGGGCAACCGCAGTACTTGACTTGGAGTGCCCAGAAGATCATTACAGTCAAGGTACTGAAACCTTCACCTGCTGGGATATTTATCAATGTCCATTTCAAGATCACTCGTGGTACTGCAAACACGGTGTCGACTATCTCTCTAGCAGACCTTCCTAATCTCAATCCTCATGATTGGATTCTGCTATATAACATTCTTCTCACTAATCCTAAGGAATATGAGCCCATTCTAGAACATTTGAAGAGAATGTTAGCCTTCTACATCCATGAAGTTGCTGCTATGGATCAGGAGATAGCAAAGGTCATGAACAAGAAGCCAACAGTCAAGCCTACACCAAAGCCAGGAGATGTGAACAAGATGAAGATGGGTCAAATAGATTCAACACATCTCACTGTGATGTTTACCAAAGGCGAAGCTCACAGATTTTTGTTTGCTCTGGTTGATAAGCACTTATTTTCCACAGACTGCTTGGAGCACATCATCAACATAATACATCGGTGCAAGCAGAATTCAGAAGCTGACAAGAAGAATTTTACAGACATGCTTCGGTGGTACATTACATTTCGCTACCATCTTTTAGCCATTATACCGAAGGTGTTTAAAACTGTGAAGAAAACTTCTGTTGTTCAACAGAATTGAGGTTTCGGCTCCAACGACGCAAAGGGGGAGATTGTTGAGTCCATTTGTGTTGCGTCTTGAGCCTTATGTTTTGTATCCGGATTGGGCCTGTCCATCCGTGATTATCTAGATTAGCTGGTAGGGTTATACTATATATATGCATGCATGTATGCATTATACAGAGAAGATCATCACGTTGATTATTTGTAACCCTAAAACACCTCTACAGTTGAAGTTCTTTATCGAGCTCTTCTGAGGTGTTGAAGCGTTAATCATACGACATATTCAAAGCCATACTCGTGTTCTTAATTACTTTCATAATTGTTTGCTTGCATAGAATCTAACGATCCTAATAGAACATTGTTCTAACAGACACACATATGAGCGTTCTTATAAAATGTGTATGATCTTAGATTAAGGCTTATCGAAGCATCTCGTATCGGAAATCTGTACTTTGGAAAGAAATTCAATAAGTATTGATTTCTAGAAGTCCATCTAATTTCTAGGTACATGTCAAAGCTAGTGGGAGCATAATTGTTATGCTTGTAAGAATGTAATTATTATGCTAGTGAGAGCACAATTATTATGTTAAGTATTGCAATTTAGCAATGCTAATTATAGAAAACAAAAGTTTGCAAAGTTGCACAGTTTGAAAAAACTGTTTTGCTATAATTAAGGGAGAGGAACTTATACATCATTTCAAATCTAAAAGCTTAGATTGATTTTTAATAGAATTTAGTCATGAACATATATGAATGTTATGATGAAATGATTCAACATAAAGAATTTCTATATATGGAAATGTTATAGTGTAACGCTCGCAGATCCGGGCTACTCAATTTAGAGACAATAAGCATCAAAAATGAGTTTTTGATAGAAGATTATTTAGAATGATTAATCTTTTCCAAGTGGTAGTATATGTTACAAGGGTTCCGTACATATAAAGAACGCCGAAATCCGAGTTATAACGAAGAAGTTATGGCTCGTCGAAGTTTTACGGCAAAACCGACACGACACCGGGAAGCGTAAATAGTGAATTTACGATAGAAAACTTTTTGGCCTTAGTAATCTAAACCAAAGTTGTAGTATATGTTAAACCGATAACATCAATAAAAAGAACGCCCAAATCTGACTTTGTATGAGGAAGTTATTATCTTTCTAAGATTTGGCTTAGCAGTGCACAGCCCGAAACTCGAATTTTAGTTTGAGCGGTTTTTGGCCTACGCGACCTAAATGAGAGTTGAATATCTCATTAATAGGAACTCAACGGTAAAAAGACATATGAAAACGGAGTCCGTATGAAGGAGTTACAAATTCTTCGCGGTCATTTAACAGTCTAATCTCCTCCTACTATTAAATTTAAGATCGTTAGAGAACTAGCCGACGGAGTCAGAATCAAATTTGTAGATCTTGTTTTTACCTACGCGTGGATATAAAGAACGTCGAAAACAAAGCTCGTATGCGAAAGTTACGGGGTTTAGAAGTCGGCAGGGTGCTGTGCGAAATCGGGTAACGTGGCTGATTATGGGCCAAGGCTTTCTCCCCAAGGCAAGCCACCAGAAGGTGACATGTGGCATGGACTCGACGAGTAGAGCTGTTTTCCAGCCTATAAATAGAGGTGTCGGGTTCCCTCATTCTTCACACCATTACAACCTCTTCTCTCTCTCTCTCTAGAACCTCTCTCTAGCCCCTAATCCCCCCAAAAAAGCCTAGGGAACCTCCCTAGCACCCGAAGGAAGCCCCGAGGCTCCCAGAGTCCTGAGAAAAGAGTCTTTCGGCTCGGGAACGTTACTCCGGCAAAGCCCCTATTTTCGAGAAAACCCGTTGTAAGTGAGCTACACCTAACCTATCTTTAGTATTGCTTATGATTCAATATAGTAATGTTATTAGGACCTTAAAATAATTATTTGGGCTATTATTATGAGTTATATAAGAGTGTTGTTTAACGCTTATATAATAGTAATAATAGCTAGACTATTAATTAGTCTCGGTGAATATTAAACTAAACTCTAGTGGTAATGATATTAGGTTTTGTCCGAGGAAGATTGTTTTAAGAGTAACGAAGTGCTATCCGAGTACCGAGTCACCACCTTTCCAGGTGAGTGCATAGTTACTTTCATCTTACACATAGATATGAAGTATTTTATTTAAATTATGTGTTATGTGTGCATATTGTCTGAATACTTGTTGTCTATGCTGGGTGAAAGATTTTTATACATGTTTTAAATGATTTAAACTGTATATGTATTTTATATCTACAAATATGTTGGGTATAACATGGGTAGATGAATGATGAGGGACGAAAGCTAATATAGAGGAACATTGGTAGTGTGGACATAGTGCCCTATAGGTGGACATTGGCATCAATGGACCTAGTACCCTATAGATGAGCATTGGCAGATGCGTCATAACCTGTAGATGTTTTTGGATCTACGAGGTACTCTAAACATCCTAGCAGCTGCGCTCTAAGGATAGTATCGGTAGCTGCGCCTAATAGAGGACATTATAACCGTGACAGTAGCGTTTAAAGGACAATACTGGTAGAAGCGCCCCATAGAGAATGTCACAATTCTGGCAGCTGCGCCTAAGTGATAGTATTAGCAGTTGTGCTTGACAACTGTGGCAACGTTGGACTTCGTGCCGTTTCCTAAGGATGATCCTTAGGAATGAATGAACGAGGAATAGATTATTCTTAGGGTAAATCTTTAAAAAGATAATGGGGATGGGTAATTGGGTTGATTGTTTGATGTTTAAACATAATAATTATATTATTGTGGGTTGAAAACCATATGTACTCACCAGGTTTCCCAACCTGACCCACTCCAGCTTATTTGTATCACAGGTGTCGATATGAAGTTACATTACACTGAGAGATTAAGGAGATATAAATCACTAGTGATAATGAATGTAGGTTCTGTTTATGCTTATGTTTCTGTATTGACAATGACATCCCAACGTTTTAAAAGGAATAAAATACATTTCTTCGGAAATGCTTTGATAACGTATGTATCGTGTTTTTTTCTGGGAACAAATTCCGCAACATTTTTCTTAAAAGAGGTACTCTGATTTTCATAAAGCATAAACAAAATCGGTCTTTTCTAGCCGTGAAAATGGGGATGTCACAGTTGGTATCAGAGCATTAGTTTAAGCGAACTAGGAATAAGGTTTTATTTCTAGACTTAAACTTAGAATGCTAAGCGATGATAATGTGGAGTGTGTCTAATATATTTTAGGAAGTACACCTAAATAGACACGAGCACTAGCTCATTTAGGGAAGATGCCTAAATTGCTTTTTTGTGCTAAATGATTTGTGATGCTTTATTCTATCGTTTGATCGGATCTATGGTCTGTTGCCGACCAGATCTGGAAACTTTATGTGTTCAGATTTTCTAAACGTTTAATTACGGTATTAGAACTGGCATGTAACTTTTCAGAGTAATAAGGAGGATTACGCTTCTAAACGTTCTCTATCTATATTCTCGTCTTGATGCATTAAACGCATGCTTCTGTGAACAAAGCATCATGGTGAAGTGTCACACCCCAAAACCAAGAACGGCGGAAACGTTCTGGGGCGGAGGACGTCATGTAAAGTATCACAATAGTGTAAAGTAGTAAACAAGCAACAACATCATCCATTGCATTAATAGTAGAATTTTAGTACATATGTGTTCTTTCATAATATACGACATGATAATAAGAAATTGAAATAAAAGACAAGCCTTGACCGCTCCGTCTTCTCAAAACCTGGTCATCGTACCTATCTACTGGTGACCTGAGAACACAAGTTATTTTGAAAGCGAGTATCAGCCTTAAAGCTGGTGAGAACATAAGTATTTTAATGTCATTGCTTTGTAAAACTGTAAAGAAAAGGCTTGAAATTGTTTTATGGAAACCTTGTATAAGTATGAAAAACCCTAGAAAAACCCATATTTCCTACTAGTATAAAAGCAGTCTTCTACCAAGACCCGACTGTTTTGAAGGTTTGCACCTCTGTTAAAAATGAAGGTTTTTCCCCTAGTATAACTATTATTATCTGAAATGTAGCTATACATCAACGTGTATGTGATAAATTCACAAAGTACTTGTAATAGGGAAAATAATAATTTACCTCAGCAGTGACACTAATGGTTATAAAATGACTGAAACATAGACTCCAGGTGGTGTCGAATGGAACAATACGCCTCGACAAGTCTAAATGAATAAATATGGACTCCAGGTGGTATCGAATGAACGATACGCCTCGAAAAGTCTAAATGAATGAACGTGTGGACTGCAGGTGGTATCGAATGAACGATACGCCCCGAAAAGTCTAAATGAATGAATGTGAACTCGTATGTAACCATACTGATCGACGCTGAATAATTGATGACCCTCCAGGTCATATATGATGATGTGACATTCTGTCACCCTTGGGCCTTATCGGCGCAGACTGTAGCTAGCAGTCGGGATGTGGGAGTGTCTGTCCCGTATAGATCTATACACATAATGCCCGCTCTCCCTCCAGGAGACTCTGGTTACACGGTGATACCACTAAGAAGTGTCGTATCGAGAAGTAGTTTGTCACATTCTACTTATAGTATTAAAATAATTGTATAGACTCATGAATGAACTGACTCTTGTGTGATTCCTTGTACTAGAAATAGTAATTAGTACCTCCTAACTATACCCATAATAGTTACTAGTAATTTATGTATATGAATAAATGGAAGGATGCCTTTGCTACCCAAAGGTACTGAACTGGCTGGTAGAACTTTTATGTCTATATATGTATGCATGATATATAACTAATATTTAGACGACCTTCGGACAAATAACAGGATACCCTAAGTCCACAACCAAACAAGGAACAGGAAATAAGGCGGGTTAGTAGTCCTAAGTCCTTTAAACATTACTTATATAACTATACATATAGAGGCATGCAATTGATAATATAAAAGTTTAAAAGAAGTTTTGTAAAACATTTGAGAAGTTTAATAATGAGAAAAACGATGACTTGATGTCAATTTATAAAATGATTTAGAAGCAAACCGTTTAAGGTATAAGAAATCCTTTATTTGGAACACGGTTTGAAGTACATAAAAACCTTTGTTTGAAGCATAGATATAACAGGGTTTGGAAGGAAAGTATAGTTTTTAGAAATCAAATTTGATAAAGAGTTTAACGTGTAAAAACATTCGAGAAATCATTTTGAAGTAGTATACTTGGTAAAACAGCTAAAAGTGTAGTAAATCCATATCATGATAGTTATTAATCACTTGTGATTGATATTATAACTATCATGATTCAACTTGTATTCCCCCCCATAAAAGCATTTAAAAACATTTAAAAGGTTAATTAAGGGGTATGAACTCACCTGCAGTGAGTGGTTTGGATGGATGTGTCGGGTAGGATGCAAGGTGTCAAGTGAGGACTTGAACACACACACGGATCCTATGTAACATGTAGTGATACATAAATGTATCTAATTAGTCATTTAACAACTAATTAATCAAGTAAGGACACCCTAATACATGGAAACACTTTGTTTCAAGTGCTAGTAGTACTAAAGGGTTGCATCTAAAGAGAGTATGGCCTCACTTTGGAGTTTACTCTTCATTTGGAACCCTATATGTGTTTACGGTTTCTGGACCATTTCCTCCATGAGTTTACGGCCGTAAACTCATGGTAATTGGTGCATTTATGTGTTTTAAGGTCTTATACTTCACAAGAAAGTATTCTAGATTTAAATCAAAGGCTTAGGAAGTGGTTAGGGGTCGAAATGGCTCACTTTTGGAGTTTACGGTCCTTGGACCACCTTTGAGAGTTTACGGTCGTAAACTCTTGAGTTTACGGTCGTAAACCCATGAGTTTACGGCCGTAAACTCATGGTTACTCCAACCATTTCGTGTTTTGGTGTCTCTAGCTCATGCATGCAAGGTTCTAGTCCCATATCTAAGCCTTAGAAGGTGTTAGGGGCATTTAAACACCATTAGATGGTGTTTACGGTTCAAGGATATCCCTTGACCGTAAACACATATGTTCTTGGGGATTTTGATGTTCTTCCAATGGATTAGCAAGTATACTAAGCAAACAACTAGATAGGAGGAGTATACTTACTTATATGAAGCTTGAAAGAGTGTTTAGAGCCCAAGAACACTAGTGTGTGTTCTTGGTGTTTTGAAGAACACTGGAAGATCTATGAAAAAGACAAGATTTCATGGATGAAATCGTGTATAAACACTAGATTAAGTGTTATATCAACGAATCTAGGGAAGAAACACTTACATTTTGGAAGATCTTGAAGAAAAGTCGGATGATATTTGAGATAGAAAAGGGAGTGTTCTTGAGCTTGAAGGTGGAAAAAGTGATAAAAATGACTAGGTGTCATATTTATACTCCTTGGGGTTTACGGCCGTAAACACCATGTTTGGGCCGTAAACTCCAAACTCTTTGAGTTTTTAGACTTTATTGATGCACAATAAACCCTAGGGTATCCTCTATCCAGTTATCTCCTGAAGCAATAAGCTTTAAGATACTCAAACGGACTTTAAACTGGCTAAAATTTAACAGAAAAGTATTTGACCTTTATTTGAAGTGCTTGACAGTAGCGTTTGTACGAATGGAAATCTCGGGTTGTCACATGAAGACTCATAGAGAATTGAGTAAATGGAGCAAATGAAAAGGCTTATGATAGTGAATGACACCAATCAGAAGATATCGTAAGAGTGGTATCTTGCCTTTAGAATATGTATGATAAGATAACAGTACATTCAGAGGAGTATGGTACGTCTGAAGTACACCTTCGATTGGCGGGATGATGGAACGATTGGTGTGAATCCTGAAGTTGCCCCATTGTATGGCGTTTCCACCACCAACCGAGTTGAAACAAAATTGATGATTGAAGATACGCATAGAAGAAGTCCTAGTAGAGTCTACGGAAATTTTTATGATTGTTTGGACACATTTGTATGTGTTAAAATTGTTTTTTTGTGATAATAACTTGGAAAACTGCGAGACGATACTTGGGACGAGTATGAGTAGGTGTGAATGGTAGTAGAGGCCTATACTACCGGAAGCACAAGACTCACACTTGGATAAGGGAAAGTCACAAGGTTACCAAGAAACTAGTAATCGATTTCGTTTTATTCAAGTATGTCGTTACCATCGTTTCGGTAATGACTAAGAAGATGATTGTTATTCTGAGCCTAGTGGTCATATCAAATTGAGTCTGACTACGATGAGTATGTTATGTGGTTCAGAGAACCAAGTTCGATGTAGCATCTGACTTAAGCTGAAAGATTGAAATAAAAGATAATCAAAGCGATTAGTAGAGGTATCGCGATAGTTGCTTGTAGCTAGAAATGCTACCTTTTAAGATGTGATTATATCCCATTAGAACATGAAGGAAAGTATAGTTTGTTCTCGAATTTGACTCTAAGAGACCTGACTTTTAGCGTTGCAACATACGATGATTGGTCATTAGAATATGACACAACAGTCCATTGTAGTAATAAAAGAACTTATCTTAAGTTCGTATCCAGTGAGGATCGAGATTGTGATTCGAAGGTCATGATTGGAAGACTAACGTGAGATAGAGAGTGGGTGCATGATCAAGTACTGCTTGCAGTCAATAAGTCTAAGAGACAGATAATGATAAGAATGAATATAGAAGTTACGATTATTACCTAGGATGAAGAGATAATGCACGGAGTCATTATACAATCTTGTTTCGTTGATGATTTTGGGACGTAATCATCCTAAGGAGGAGATAATTGTAACGCCCGCAGATCCGGGCTACTCAATTTAGAGATAATAAGCATCAAAAATGAGTTTTTGATGGAAGATTATTTAGAATGATTAATATTTTCCAAGTGGTAGTATATGTTACAAGGGTTCCGTACATATAAAGAACGCCAAAATCCGAGTTATAACGAAGAAGTTATGGCCCGTCGAAGTTTTATGGCAAAACCGGCACGGCACCGGGAAGCGTAAATAGTGAATTTACGATAGAAGACTTTTTGGCCTTAGTAATCTAAACCAAAGTTGTCTTATATGTTAAACCGATAAAATCCATAAAAAGAACGCCCAAATCTGACTTCGTATGAGGAAGTTATGATTTTTCTAAGATTTGGCTTAGAAGTGCACAGCCCGAAACTCGAATTTTAGTTCGAGCGGTTTTTGGCCTACGCGACCTAACTGAGAGTTGAAGATCTCATTAATAGGAACTCAACAGTAAAAAGAAATACGAAAACAGAGTCCGTATCAAGGAGTTACAAATTCTTCGCGGTCATTTAACAGTCTAATCTCCTCCTACTGTTAAATTTAAGATCGGTCGAGAATTAGCCGACAGAGTCAAAGTGAAAGTTGTAGATCTTGTTATTACCTACGCGTGGATATCAAGAACGTCGAAAACAGAGCTCGTATGTGAAAGTTACGGTGTTTAGAAGTCGGCAGGGTGTTGTGCGAAATCGGGTGACGTGGCTGATTATGGGCCAAGGCTTTCTCCCCAAGGAAAGCCACCAGAAGGTGACATGTGGCATGGACTCGACGAGTAGGAGGACCTACTCGACGAGTAGAGTTGTTTTCCAGCCTATAAATAGAGGTGTCGGGTTCCCTCATTCTTCACACCATTACAACCTCTTCTCTCTCTCTCTCTAGAACCTCTCTCTAGCCCCTAATCCCCCCAAAAAAAAGCCTAGGGAACCTCCCTAGCACCCGAAGGAATCCCCGAGGCTCCTGGAGTCCCGAGAAAAGTGTCTTTCGGCTCAGGAACGTTGCTCCGGCGAAGCCCCTGTTTTCGAGAAAACCCGTTGTAAGTGAGCTACGTCTAGCCTATCTTTAGTATAGCTTATGATTCAATATAGTAATGTTATTAGGACCTTAAAATAATTATTTGGGCTATTATTATGAGTTATATAAGAGTTTTGTTTAACGCTTATATAATAGTAATAATAGCTAGACTATTAATTAGTCTCGGTGAATATTAAACTAAAATCTAGTGGTAATGATATTAGGTTTTGTCCGAGGAAGATTGTTTTAAGAGTAACGAAGTGCTATCCGAGTACCGAGTCACCACCTTTCCAGGTGAGTGCATAGTTACTTTCATCTTACACATAGATATGAAGTATTTTATTTAAATTATGTGTTATGTGTGCATATTGTCTGAATACTTGTTGTCTATGCTGGGTGAAAGATTTTTATACATGTTTTAAATGATTTAAACTGTATATGTATTTTATATCTACAAATATGTTGGGTATAACATGGGTAGATGAATGATGAGGGACGAAAGCTAATATAGAGGAACATTGGTAGTGTGGACATAGTGCCCTATAGGTGGACATTGGCAGCAATGGACCTAGTACCCTATAGATGAGCATTGGCAGATGCGTCATAACCTGTAGATGTTTTTGGATCTACGAGGTACTCTAAACATCCTAGCAGCTGCGCTCTAAGGATAGTATCGGTAGCTGCGCCTAATAGAGGACATTATAACTGTGACAGTAGCGTTTAAAGGACAATACTGCCAGAAGCGCCTCATAGAGAATGTCACAATTCTGGCAGCTGCGCCTAAGTGATAATATTAGCAGCTGTGCTTGACAACTGTGGCAATGTTGGACTTCGTGCCGTTTCCTTAGGATGATCCTTAGGAATGAATGAACAAGGAATAGCTGATTCTTAGGGTAAATCCTTAAGAAGATAATGGGGATGGGTAATTGGGTTGATTGTTTGATGTTTAAACATAATAATTATATTATTGTGGTTTGAAAACCCTATGTACTCACCAGGTTTCCCAACCTGACCCACTCCAGCTTATTTGTATCACAGGTGTCGATATAAAGTTACATTACACTGAGAGATTAAGGAGATATAAATCACTAGTGATAATGAATGTAAGTTCTGTTTATGCTTATGTTTCTATATTGACAATGACATCCCAACGTTTTAAAAGGAATAAAATACATTTCTTCGGAAATGCTTTGATAACGTATTTATCGTGTTTTTTTTTTCTGGGAACAAATTCCGCAACATTTTTCTTAAAAGAGGTACTCTGATTTTTATAAAGAATAAACAAAATCAGTCTTTTCTAGCCGTGAAAACGGGGATGTCACATATAGCGAGAGACTGGTAAATTATCATGTCTTTATGTAAGACATTATGAATCGTGTCCCATATGCTTTGGGTATAGGATCGATTGCATATGCTATAATATTTGTGTGTTATGAATTTTCCAAATGCCTAGGGCGTTAAGAAGGAAAATGGACCAGAACCGTATATTACCAAAGTTGTTAAACAACTGTTAAGGATAATCCAAGGTTCGCCAAAGATTGATTGCTTATGGACAGTTGGAAGTATAGTAATGGATGGACCATATGGCAAATATGGAAATGTTTCCATAATGGGATTTGAGTATTAAGAATCTATGTGTAAATTAGAAACTTTCATGCAAGAAGGATGTTCAAAGGAATGTACCTTAAATATGAGACTTCGTATCTGTGGAATTGTCTTGTAACAATCTCCAGTGGAGTAATTTGTAATATCATTTCCCAAGTCTCTGTGACTTTGGTGCATTGACATTACAAAAGGATCATTGCAAGATAATTTAGAGTCTAACACATTCTAATTGTGGCAAGAATTTCATATTCTTACACTTACGATAAGGATTTTGAATTGTGAAATGAGTGTCATTGGAAATGTTTACAATTGATCTATTTCACAAAGTAAGGACCATAGGTAAACATAGTGTGCATGCTTGGAGCATGGGATAAATGTTGTTTTAATTCAAGTATTTAGTTGATTAGTCAAAACATTATACAATGAATAATGTGAAATCAATATGGTGATTAAATAATAAATGTTTTATTTATATTCAATAGTTTTGATACCATATTGGATTCAATTATTCTTGTGTTTCACTTCGCACGTTTTACTTCCCGAATAACTAGGTTATTTAAACATTCACAGGCAATCATACTTTGGAAGTAAGTAATGAGGAAAGACTGTCATGAATCTGACTGTAGATTGTCTAAAGCATTTAGACATACCATGTCACAACTAGCATTTTGCTAGGAAACTCTATTCTCATGTAAACATCATCTATTGTAAGGCATATCCTCTAAGTGAAAATCATACTCTATGCTTAATCAAAACCATCCATTTGAATCGAAACTCTTGATTTAAGTTCAAAACCTAATACAATACATCTCATATGGATTGAAAACCCTTAGAAATCCCGGTTCAAGTTTATATGGACTAGGATCCTCTTATTGGGCCTAATGGACCAATAAACTTTCAATTTGGTCATTTTTGGGCCAAGGAAACCTATTTGGTCCCAAATAAGACCCACATTCATGAAACTAAGGTATTTTGGGCCATGTGGGCCTAGAATAATTCATTTTATCTCTAATGAGCCATGGTGTGCCATAAATGGTTTAATAAGCCTTATTGGGCCAAAAACCACATAAATGTTTTCTTTAACCTCATTGGGCCTCAAAACCCATTTCTTTTTCCATTTTGGGCCATAAACGCATATGTGGGCCCAACGGGCCGAACATTTTTATTGGGCTACATGTTTTCAATGGCTATCAAGTTCAAGCTCAATGATTAAGCTTTTTCTTCTACCCCACTCTCAAATTCTCGGTTTTTATTAAAAAAAAAAGATTTAACTAATCTATATGAGTGACACCTCATTTTTATTTAAAGGGTTTCCATGTAATTAGTTCACAAACTTCTAAGCTTAAGCACTAAAGATCTTCATGTATTGACCATCCAGTTCTCTCCTCTATCTTCTTAATATTCTTGGCCACCCCCCCCCCCCCATTTAAACCTCCACACCATAAAACACCTCTCTAAATCATCAACAAACTCCTCTACATTCCTTCAGGAAAACCGTGAGCTGGGGTGGGTAATTCAACAAGTTATCAACAAAATTCATTCCCTTGGTAAGTTACTTCATGATTAAGATGTTAAACTTCATCTTTATGTTAAGATCTTTCATCAAACATCATCAATCTCTTGTTCATGCCCCTAGAATCATATCATCTTCGAAGATCTCCTCAAAAAGCAAGCTAGGCCGAAAAACAACGTCACTTCCTCTCATCTCTTCATCAAAACCGATTTCACACCTCAAAGTGAGTTCATACTCCTTCTTTTTTATTTTCATAATGTTTTGGGGGAGAATACAAGTTGTGTTGTGTAGATCTATGTGTGTATGCATGATTTTGTGTGTTTTCATGATATTTGTTGTGATATGTGTTTTACTTTTGGAGTTTTACTTGAACTTGAATTTTAGCACTTGGATCTTCATAAAAACCTTGAGAAAAGTATGTGTTATCACATCTATTACATGTAAACTTCTAGATCTGGGATTTATACACTTAAAATAGCAGAAATAAGTGTTGTGTTCAAACATGGATAACTTAAACTCAAAAATCAGCCTTTGACAGAAAAGTTTTGGTCTAATCCTGCACTGTTTTGACCACCTTAATGAAAGTATTTTCAAAACTGTCTTACATGAAAAAATTTCAGGTTTATACCTTTAAAATGACTACTCTCACGTTTTCATAAGATTTTTCTACAATTTTTTACGAATTTTACAAAACTGCCTATCATATTGAAATAATCTCGGACCAGTCTGTGAAGGTGAGCAATTTCACACTGGTTTGAGGCCATTAATATTTTTGACAAAATTTTGCAAAAAGTAGACAAAATTTCCAAACTTCCAGAGTTTACGGATCCAAATTCTAATTTACGATGATTTTTCTACAAATTTTCCAACAACCGGGGGTCAAAAAAGTCAAAAACCAGAAAATTTGTTTTTAACTTACTAAAAGTGTTTAAACTTGTGTTGGATGCAAGACTTGGCATTTAAAAGGCCCCAAAATGTTATTTTTACTAACATTGGGCCTTAAGTGTAAATTTTTGGCTTAATGGGCCAAGAGTGTCATTTTTACAAAAAGTGGGCCTTTTATATCATTTTATTAAATAATTGAGCTAACACTAACAATATAATAACAAACGGGCTAATTAGGTCATTTTCATATTTATTGGGCCTTAGTGACCAATTAATATGTTTGATAGGTCTTGAATACTATTTATATGTTTATTGGGCCTCATTGACCTATTAACATGCGCGACGGACCTTGGATACTATTTGCGTGCTATTTGGGCCTGTAAATACTTTACATGTGAAATGGGCCTTAGTTGTCCTTTTACATATATATTTCGGATCCATGTTATATAATCACATTCCTATTGGGCCTTGAAATGACTTACATGTTTAGCGATGCCTTAGTGGTTCACTTACATGGTTCATTGAGCCTGGAATGAGTTTTATATGTTTTTCTTCGTGTAAATTTGATTAAGGATCTAGTGAGATGTGTCAGTTGACACCAAATGAGTGTACGATTGTAGCCTGTAGTTATGACCAGAGTCTATTGGAGGGAGAGCGGGGATTTGTGTATAGATCTATACGGGGATGGCACCCCACACCTGAGATGTGCGCTATAATTAGACTAAATCAGCCTAGGGTGACGAAGACCTTATTCTACTTTCCGTCGGCACCCAACAACACCAAGACAGAAGAAATTGTCATTATTTAGTATGGTTATAATGTCTCACTTAAACTAATTAACATTAAAATTTACTAGAGACAATTCTCTTTTCTCTTTGGATTACTCAGGAACATACTCGCACTGGTACTCAAGCTTGGGGTTGGTATGGCAACATTCTCTTTTACAGACAACATAGGGTTGTCTTGGGACATTCTCTTTACATTCTCTTTACATTTTCCGCATTATCTTTATACATCCTAATAAACATTAACACACATGCATTACTACAAGATTGGAAACAAAATTACCGAACTGTTTTCAGAAAATATAGGATTTTCAGGTGATTACAAAGTTATACAAATCATTTTCACAAACATGCTTATGAACTCACCAACATTTTTATGTTGACCTTTTTGTATTCTCAGGAAACCGTTGAAGCAGGTTGAGCGAAACAAACTAATGGATATTTTGTTATATTTTGTTTCATTATACTCTGACTATTTTGGCATGTAATATTCAAATACAATACTCGATGTAAACAATGAATGTTGTTATATTACATGTGTGATGATGATGATGTTATGTTTCAATTATATACTCTGTGATGATACTACAACAATGAAGTCATGCCAAGCCCGCGGACGTTTCCGCCGTCTGGTTCGGGGGTGTGACATAGCACAAGTTTTGCTACAGTGTTCATGAGTACTCCTGTAATAAGATTTGAGTATTGGACTAAACCCGCTCTCATCTGAATCATTTCATGGATTTTATCACGAGTGATTGTGAAACGATATTATCTTATATTTTTGAAACAGAGACATATGAGGTGTAGTTTACAAGTCGGTTTCACATTGATGATATGTAAACGCACCAGTAACTTGGTATTATAAAACGTATTCTTGTGTGTGATTTGATGAGTAAATTGAGCAAGAATATGAGTTAAAGTTTATCCGTTCCTTTTACCCAATGTGGGATAAAAGCGATATATGTGGGCCCCTCGATGATTTAATGATGACACCCTAAGCGCTTGGCCAATCCTGGACAGATTTGATTTGTTTAATTAGTCTTTCATCATAAATTGGAAATCGGGAAACAACACATGAACAGAGAGAATGATTATAATCCATTTCTCAGTTCATATGATATCTTGTAGAATGGAGGAATATATGATCCCTTATCTATTGGTCGCGTCAGAGTTCGACAGCGGATTTTGAGAGCTACGATTGCTAGTCGGTTTTTGAAGTTGTACTTGCAGTTATAGTTATTAGACTTATCCAAGTGGGAGACTGTTGGATTAGGTGTCTAAGCCCATAACTATAATTGGTATGTACTTGACCCAAGAGTAGCATGGTCCATTTTGGGTTGCATTGACCGGAGCAATTTCATAGGAAGGATATTTGAGAAAGAGGTTATTTGTGATTTATTAATATATTATAAGAATAATATATTAATTGATAAATCATATTATTTAATTGGTATTCATCAAGAATTAATTTGGAATTAATTTAGTGATCAAAAGAGACTAATTAAATTAACAGGGGTTGATTATGTAAATCAGTGATTCATATAATTTGGGCTAATGATCCATGATTGATTTGTGATGGACTAAGCTTATGAGATAGTCCATGCAGTTTTAGTCCAAATCAATTGTTGGATCATAAGCCTAAGTGTATGAATTAGGGTTTACAAGTGACCCTTGGAATTCTACACTATATATGTAACCCCTTCAACCCTAAAATCGCCACTTGTGTTCCATAAGAAAACCTAGACGATTTTTGGTGGTTCCTAACCTCTCTCTCATTATCCTCCATTTGTTCATGGTGTTTTGTGAACCATTTGAGGCATCACACTTGGGGTGCTAAGCTCTTGAAAGGCCAATTTCTACAAGCTACAACAAAGAGGTAATCATCTAACTTGTTTTTATGTTTAAAATATCAATGTTGTATGCTAGTTAGGCTTCATGCTTTGGATAATATAAATTGCATGTATAATTAGAGAAAACTTAGATCCAAGGCATTAGGGTTGTATGTGCACCATAGGAGTGTTATAGTACCTAAAACCCAACATCTATATCTTATATAACTTAAGAAGACTTTGTTGATTTGTTGCAAGATATGTATTTGTAGGCCAAATGCTACTACATTGTTGAATTTTAGGTCTTTGGTGTAAACCATTTACCATAAAACTACAACTTACTAAAAATTCTTTCACAATCGAACGACACCTTAGAAAATAAAGGCTTATCAAAAGTTGTTATTCCTAAAGGCTTATTAGAGGTTGTTAACCTTTTATCAGGTTTTCGACCCTCTTAGCCAGACACCATTACTATAAAAGCTCTCATAATTACACATCACAACCACCACACTATGACACAACCACGACCACCGTCTACTACCACTAGCCTGTGCCACCACCACCACTACACTCTGTCACCACTATCCATCACCACAACCACCGCCACCACCAACAAAGAAACCATCGTCTTCATAATCTCAACACCAACCTTATTCAAAAGATCATCATCGCTCAGATCTGCAAGCCCTAAAATGATGAAGTTCTTCTTCCAATGACAATGTATAAGTGTAGTATTTTAGCCGCTAAGGTTGCCTTTATATTTACATAAAATCCCTCAGGTGACCGACTACTTGTTTACAACTTGATAAAAAGCGCAAAAGGACAAAACTTACCTCAATGTGAGACATTAATGAACACAAATTTGAACTTCCATCACCATACATATTATGTAAAAATGAGGGATTTTATGACAATAACTCTACTATAAGAACTACAATAGTTATAAAACACATGTTAAATACAATTAATAAGAGTTTTGTTGATTTATTTTAAGAAATGCGTTTCTATGGCACATATATCATAAAGCTCTACTTAGGAAGTGTATTTAGAAGGTATCTTTATGATTGCACTGATGATATTTATTAAAAAGAATCACAAAAGAATCCCAAAAATGATATATAAATAATCATTATTGTATTTTTGAATAAAAAAAATAAGAGTTTTTTTTAGTGAAATGATGTAGATGGTATATTTATTTTAAGTTTTTTAATAAATAATTATAAGTTTTCTTCAAATAACTTTAGTATATATAAAAAGAATCTTCAGAAAAATCATTAAACTTTAACCTAATTAACGAAAAAGTCACTTTTATATATATATATATATATATATATATATATATATATATATATATATATATATATATATATATATATATATATATATATATTACCCTTTAAAACCGACACTAACCGGGTACAATTATTATTTTGTAAATATTTACCGGTGGTTAGACTCTAAAAAAAAATCAATGATATTTTTTTTCAGTAAAATCAAAATTGTGAGATTTTTTATTGTATATTTTCATATAAATGTGGGCATTTTTAAGTTAATCGGAAGAAAATACCAAGTCATGCTTAGTGCTTACTGCGACAACAAATATCTAATTTTTTATTTTATTTTTTTATCAGTTTATTCCGTTAAATAGTTTTTATTAGTTAATATTCATTTTAATTAATTGGTTTCTTCCAAGAACAACAATTATAAGTACAACAATGATATATTTATTATAAGTTTTTAAAATTGTAAGTCTAAAACAAAATTATGTATGTTGATGATCTTTGTAACATTAATATTTCATATTAATTTCATGTTTAGAATATATATATATATATATATATATATATATATATATATATATATATATATATATATATATAGAGAGAGAGAGAGAGAGAGGTAAGTTCAATTGAGAAAAAAAATAAAAGGTTGATAATTGAGGAATCATTATCAGCCAATCATTTTTATATATGTAAAACACATTTAGATTAAGTCGTTAAAAATACGCTGTTCTTCTAGATCGTTCATCTGTTCTTCATCAACACCATCTGTTCTTCATTCATCTGGATCGTTTCTCTGTTCCTCATCAACATCATGTGTTCTTCATCAACGTGATCTATTCTTCATCAGAAGAACATCAACGTTGCCTGTTCTTCATAAAAACATCAATTCTTCATCAAAAATCTTCGTTTATTCATCAAAATGTTGTGATTCATCATCAAAAACATTTATTCGTACTATTAAGTATAAGTCATGATTCAATCTTGTCCAGTTTCTTTGATGTCAAGCAAAATCGTTAAACATAATCGATATTTGTCGATGTCACATCATTTAGCGATTATCAGTCATCGAAACTTCATCAATCGAACATTCACCAATATCAAACAACAGATAGCAATCTAAAGTGCATCAACTTAACTATATATTTGAAGAATTTTTTAAAAATCGTTTTTCTGGTTTGAAAAACATCGTTTTTCATACATTTTTTTCACAATTTTTGATCTAACCTACTGATTATTGATCAATTTTGATAGGATTTGATTTGTGTTGTAATTATTGGCTTCAACTGTTAGTTTTTTACTATAATTTTATAAGTTAATTTATTTGCATGCCAACTGTTTGATGAAATGCATAAGCTATATCACGTAATATTCACAAGTGAATATGTCTTTACACGAGAATCAATCATTACAAATAAATTGGCATTTAGTGGCATACACTTTTAATGGCATATTTATTTTATGCCACTATATTGTGTTTTTAGTGGCATATCTTATATGCCACTAAAAAAATTACGTTTTTTAGTGACACCTATAAATTATGCCACTAATATTCATATTTATTAGTGGCATATTAATTTAAAATGTTATATAAAATTATAGATTTTGTGTCATTTATTTATTATATGCCACTAAAATTTTATTTTGATTTTACCATTCATGTTTTGTGCCAATGAAGAAAGATTGAAATCCCCGCTACCAGTTTGCTTTCCTCCCATCCATAAAAATGCTGATGTTAAACAATATTTCAAATTACATTTTTGCCTTTACAAATATTTTATTCAATCATATTCTAATTTCAAAGCCTCACAACGGAGAGCCCTAACATCATCGGGGCTATCGTTGGAGTTACGAAATCAACCTTAACATCATAGGATTCACGACATCCAAACGTAAGTTGCAATCCATCCGAAATCATCAGATTCACGAACTCACGAAATCAGGTATGATTCTAGTTTTAATTTTCGTTTTGATTCCATATTCTCTATGGCAATATCGATGCATCCTTAGCCATTCTCGAGTGGTTATAGTTTACTCCACAAATTTATATATTTCTCATTTCATCTATTTCTATTGTCATCAACTATGTAGATGTATTATATACAATTCAATTGTTTGTTACTTAAGTATGTTATAATGTACACTAGATTTTGTCTTGTGCCATAATTTACTCCACAAGTTTGATTGGACCTAAAATATTTGCAACCGATCATGTATGTACAATGTATCCTATCTTTCCTTCTTAGATGTTTTTATATTCAATCACACTTTTATCTGTTGGAAATCTACATGAATATATTTACATTTACATTGAGGGGACTTAATGGCCATTGGTGTTATTGTAATAAATAATAATGGTCTTTATTGATATAATTCATAACCATTATCATATTTATGTCACCAAACACCTCCAAAATTTCTGATAAGGTCCACCATTTGTGCTCTTATATTTACCTATTTTACTGATCTCTTCTTGTGGATCTATGAAAAGACCCTAGGATGAAGCAACATGGATTGAAATTTGAACATATATGCTGATGTCAACTTGTTTTTTTGTATAAATCACATGTAAATGAAACCGAAGGGTATTTCTAGAAACATAAAACTAATATGTAGATAAAACGAAATAATTCTAGAAACATAACAAACTGTTGTATACTATTTTTGTGAAGTTACCTCCATTTCTTCAATACTGCATCTGCTCCTTCAGCTTGGTACTAGTATGATCAAGTTAAAGTATTTCGATCAATCATCATGATCATTTTAAAGTGACTCATTTCTATAGATAAGAAGTGTTGTTATTGGACAATGAGATTACTTTCAAAGAGTCTATTGTTTAGGACAGAGATAGAGAATATAAGAAATCCAAAACCAAATTGGTGAGGCGAATGAAATATGGAGAGATCTTGATGTCTTGCTAACAAGGAGCTATGTGTGACAACCGTCAAATTTCGGTCAAGGCAAAGTCAAACTAAGTCAACAAGTCAAACCGGTCAACTCCCTTAACCCTTGTATGTTAGGGTTTACGTTATGTAATAACTGTACAATTCGCTAATTTAATGAGAAAACATCATTTGGAAAATTCGTATGTTTGATTTTCCTTAGCCTTTACAGTGCTAAACAACATTGGAAATTTAATAAACCCTACTCAAGATTACTTGACGCTAATAGGATCAAAACCCATACACTACGATATAAATTGACGTTAATAGCAACATAGTATAGTACAACGTTATAACTATAATCAAATTAAATTATGATACCATATTAAAATCAAATCAAAGTATAATGCTCTAATTAAATTAAAAGAATCAAACTTGAATGCTATAATTAAACTTCAAATCAAAGTAGATTGTTATAATCAAATAATAACCTATCTTTTATAAAACTCCCTTTTTATAAACTTTACATTAAATTTTATAAAACTCTATTTTTATAAACTTTACATTAAATTTTATAAAACTCTTATATTAATTATGTAAAAGATGCTTGTGTTAGTGGGAAATTATGAAGACCACCAAAAGCAAAAAGATTATTCCCATGGTCTCCCACTCACACCTCCCATCCACTTTCCTTTCCTTTTTCTCCCAACACATTATTCTCTTCACCACTTAAACCTTCTCTATTCTTTCTCTCACTCTCAATCTCGAAATTTCCTCCAACAAATACTCATATTCCATCCAAGAACAATCTATTATACTCAAATCTTCATCCCTCTTGAAGCATTCATCAAGGTATGTTGTTAAAAGTTTCAAATTCATACAAGAAACAAATTAAATCCACCAAAATATCTAAAACTCATTTTATGCATAAATCTGATTTTTCTCAGAATACCATCAATAAAATAAGAAGTTCTGGAAATTTTCAAAAAATAACTTATTTTTATTGAATTATTATAATTATTGCAATAAAGTAGGGCAATAAGTCACAAACATCTGAAACTTATACACTGGGCTCTATATCATATTATAAAACTATGGTTAATTTTATAGAATTTTTGGGAATAATTTACTATTTTTCCCGAATTTTGTGTTGTTTAATCATTAAAATATTAAATAAATACTAAAACAGTTCAGAAAAATATAAAAATTTTACAGTAATTCATATTGTATGAAATAATGATTTCCTAATAATTTCATATTTTTTCAACCCTGTTTACTATTTAAAACCATTTTCCTAAGTATTTAAGCATGTAAAAATGCATTTTAATGATTATTTCATATAAATAATTGTTAAAATCTGTAAATAATTATAATTGGGCTAAGTATTATTTTAATAAGAAATTATTAAAATCTGGCCTAAATTGAAAATATAAATTAATTATGCAAAGTAATTAATTCAATTTAAAATTCATTTAACAAATAAATACCTTAATATTATAATCAAAATGAATTATTGTTAATTCATCTAATATAAGAATATGTGTCTAATTATTTGTATTAATACTCCATTCTCGCTTAGCAGTTCCTAAACCAAAACTATTAATTATATTAGGTTCTACGCCATTTTGAACCGAACCGTCTATCGTACGACACACGCATTTCGTTTTGGGACTAATGTGAGTAATCTACCCCATATTTTATAATTTTCAATACTTTTGGGGTGTATCATGTGGTTCTAATATGTTCCAACTTCATTTTATTGTTTTATCACAATTGAGACATTGTTGGGACATTTATACGTGAGTCATTAATTGTATAACTATTGTTTGTTTATGCTACATGTACTTGTAGTGCATTATCATTTTTAGTCTAATCTCCATGACTATGCCCATATTCTTGAGGTACGTTATGGACAATAATAGCGCTATTGGGTTGACCACCCCGCCTTGGGATGCTAAGGTGATTGATCGCACGTGGTTGAGTGTGTTTGATGATTAGATGCTCCATCCTATATATATATATATATATATATATATATATATATACATATGTATATATAGGGTGAGGACTTATTGTTGTTGTTATCATTTGTTAATCAATTTTTGATTTATAAACCGTTATCTCAAATACAATTGTTTGCCGACTTCAAAAGAAAACAAATTTCAAATTATAAATGTTTCAACTTCACAATTTTCTCTACTAAAATTAGATTACTCACCAACTCTCGTAGTTGACCTGTTTTTACCCATGATGCAGATTTGAAGAATGAAGTTGATGAAAAATAGGTTGTGCCTTAGAAATCCACAAGACAATTTAAATTTGATGTAATAAATGTTGTTCGTATTTGGATATGTATTTGTATGTTGTGGATCTTGTTTGCATACTTAGTACTTAATTGAATCTAATCATATTATAACATAGTTGTCATGAGACTTTGAACAATATATCACGCCTTGATCGATTCCGAAAAAGGGTCGGGGTGTGACAGATTGGTATCAGAGCCCTTGACTATAGGGAATTAGGTTAATTGCCTTGACCTAGTCTATAGCCTCTAGGGTCCTCTCGTATGCTAGTTTATAAAATGCACACACAACTGCATGCAATTCACACTTAGAAAATCCTAGGAATACCTTTGTGTGTTAATTGCTCCCTTAAGTGCATACGTATTACTCCTGACACTTATATGTGTGCATACACTGGTGAATATTCTCCTCTTTCTCTGAAAATCACACACATATTCAAGTGGTTTAAAAAAAATGTATATACATATATATTCCTTAGAGCTCATAGGAAATTCAAAGTCATCCACTCTAGTTGGGTAGGATCATAGTAATGGACGCGTAGTAACTGGAAGGGGGAGGTGTCGGTAGCCCGAAAGTCCTGACTAGGCAAGCATTCGTATACATCCCAATCAACCGAGGGACCAGTTTGCTTATCTGGGGACCAAAGGCGAGAGTTCCCAAACCTATAGGCCAAAGCGCGTCATTCACATTACTTTTGAGCCATCAAAATACCCGACCTTATCAAACGTATCCGAAAGGATACACTCCAAAATGGGCAACTCATTGGACTATTAAGTTCTCTAATGGGCCTGGAAGTGGGAAAGACATGTGAAAACTTAGTTTTGTGGGGGGCCACGCAAGTGCTACATGTTTCACATTTAGTAACCATGGAAAGCCCAAAAGGTGCCCAACACTCCTAACCATGGCCCAACAAGTGTTTTACAATTATTTTACCCAACAATGTCTAAAAACTTTATTTCCATAATCAATTTACAAATAACTCACAAGTCCATATGCGTGTTTCTCGTAGATGGCATTACGACCCCCATACGCTGCTCGCAACAACCGAAGGCTAGCTGCCCTTATCGCCAAGGAGGTAGCAAACATCATCCCAACAATTGCAACCCAACTTCATTCTCTTCAGCCACAAGCTCCAGCAACCACTCCTCGTTGCTCGTTCAAGCACTTTCGTAACTGCAATCCGCCTTACTTCAAAGGCATCGATGGTGCCACCGCACTCCTCACATGGATTGAAGAAATGGAGAGTACTTTCATCCATAGCGAGTGTCCTGAGGACGTGATGGTCCGTCATGCTACAGGGTGCCTCCAAGGTCATGCTCTCACATGGTGGAACCTAGAAAAACGGGCAAAGGGAGAGGCTGTTGCCTTGGGAATGACCTGGTCAAAACTAAAGGAACGCATGATGGAGAAGTTCTGCCCTGACAGCGAATTGCAAACTCTCGAGGATGAATTCTGGAATCTGAAATAGGTGGGAGGCGACAACGCGACCTACACCAATAGATTCCATGATCTCTCGAGACTCCTACCTCACATAGTTCAACCTATGAAAACTGCAATACGCCGCTACATCAAAGGGTTACCACGCCAGATCCGTGATTCGGTGACCAGCAGCAGGCCATCTACCCTAGAATCCGCCATTGAAATAGCAGGTCAACTCAATGAGGACAATATGAACGATGGTGTCCTCCCACGCAAGGGTTCAAAGATGTCAACTGAAAAGCCGACCCCTGAGACCCCCCCTAATTGTCAAGTCCGAGTCCTCCCACCGACATGACAAAAAGAAGCGGAAAAGTCATCACCACAACCATGCTGTTATTACCCCTGCTACTCCTATCACCCAAGTCACCCCACAAGCCCAACCGAATAAAAAGCCGTATACCGGACCTCACCCCCTCTGTAACCACTGTAACTATCACCATATGACCACCAGCCCGTGTCTTCTCTGTACGAATTGTGGTCCCTATTGCCACTTGGCGGACACCTGTCGTGCACCAAAAACTCAGCGACCACTCTATCTACCCTCAAATCAGCAAACACAAACCCGGTATCCAACTGGAACATGCTTCAACTGTGGTGACCCCACCCATTTCAGAAACGCGTGTCCTAGGCTAGTCAATATCATCAACACCCAAGCCCAGGCAAATCCAACAATGCAGGTTCCAGCTCCCAAAGGCCGAGCCTTTGTCATTACCGCAACCCAAGCAAAGACCGATAACAAGGTCGTAAATGGTACGTTTCTCATAAATGACTGCTACGCGTCAGTACTTTTTGATTCAGGTGCCGATAAAAGTTTTGTGTCTTTGGAATTTGAGCCCACACTTCACACATCTCGCACGATTCTTGATGAGTACTTTACCGTAGAAGTCGCCGATGGAAAATACGTTTCACTCAATGCAGTCATCCAAGATTGCACTTTCGATTTTTGCGGTCATAAATTTTTTGTCAATTTATTTCCTATGGAAATTGGTAGCTTCGACATCATCGTAGGAATGTATTGGCTATCCCAAAACCATGCTGAAATAGTATGTTACGATAAGTTCATTCGTATTCCTCTCGCCGACGGTCAAAGTCTTCGTATTTATGGCGAGACTCATTCGAAAAAGCTTAGTCTTATGTCATGTACTCAAGCTCGATCATATCTACGAAAAGAATATGGCTAAATACATAATACAAACTATAATACCCAAATTATACAAAATTTTCTGCATTAAAAATCAATATACTAACACAATGAAACTGAAAAGGGTATCAAACTATCAAGAGAAAAACACATACAATGTAGATTAAAATCCACTGATCATAACAAAATGACTAAAAAAAAAAAAAAAAAAAAAAAAAAAAAAAAACCCCTTGATTACATCCAAAAATATGTTAAAGAGAAAATGTAAGGACTAAGGATTGTTAAGTCCTCTCTTCTTATAAATAGCTTTGAAGCAAGCTTGCCTAAGCTTCTTTGTTCTTTCTGTCAATTCCATACCTGGCAATTTCTCCATCATCTTCTTGTGCCCTTCTAACGTCTCTATCTCCTCCTTTAATCCCAACTCCTAGTTTTTTTTTTTTAAAAAAAAGGTAGATGCAATATATTTTTCGTGTGAGTTCACAAAATTTACAATGAGTTAAGTTTATATAAATATAAATCAGGAAATCGTACTAAATCAATTGAATTGATGTGGAATATGCCTAGGGCCATTGTTTATGTTATAAAGAAACTAATAATTAAAATTTTAGAAAATACCAAAACTACTTTGGTTACCAAGTGCAGGCATGCATGCATGAGTAATGTATAGAAGGTTATTATCGTAATTTACCTTGGCATTTTGAATGAGGGATTGTAGGCTCGTAAGTTTTCTATGAGGCCATCTGTTTATGTTTAGCTCTCTGCATCTTTTCTTCAACAATGTTAACCCTATCCCTAGTTCCTTTGCCGCCATGATTATCGGCATCTCAAAGTACTTCGCTATCTCTTCAAACTCCAATGGTCTCAATCTCTTTGCCACCTTCCGGCCACCGTGATCAGTGGTGGCAGCACTAGAACTACATGTAGCCTCACCACCGGATTTACAGTCTTCACTGAAACTAACCAATGGTAAATTACCATCCTCCCAACAATCCCATAAGCTTATGTCTTTAAGGGGATCTAAATCGTGAAACTCATTTCTAGAAATGATGTTTTGATCTTTGTTAAGTACTGTGGAAACGTTCTGATCGAGCACTTCATGCAATTTTTCCGACAACTCGTAATCACGATGGTTGAGCATGTCACCACTGCAAAAATCCAAAAAAAAAAAAAAAAAAAAAAAAAAAAGCCTCAAGATAATCAAATCCAACACGATGAAAGACTCTTTTTGATCACTACAAATCCAAACCATGTTTTGATCAATGTCGACAAAATCACTTTTCTGTGCGAAAGATGGTGTAATGAGTAACGTTTATATATATACCTGAAAAGATCTTGATGATCAAAGTATTGAAACCAATCGAGGTCATCTATGGGGTTTTGGTGATCTGCAGGTGGATCCATTTGTGAGGGAGAAGTTAAAAGTCGCGATAAGAATGTGATGATTTATATAAGTGAAGTGGGAGAAGTAATTAATAGCAAGTTGTGGGAATGCAACAAAACAAGTTAAGCACTTCTGAAAAATTGATAAATGATTTCGGTAACACTCGCGGAATATAAACTAGTGAAAATTACAAACGAAAATTGAATATATATATAGTCTATGATGTTATGGTTATTGTGTATCTAACAAATGAAGAAGAAAATGAATATATATATATATTCTTTGAGCCGTAACCTTCTTCTTCAATTCACACACATATCCGTATATGGTGCTGAAAATTATGACTTGTGTGCCTCATGCATTTAATGCATCACATGCCTACTGCATATTCTTGACTTTGAAGCTACGTACCAGTTTCCAATTTCTCCAGTAGCACACTTTTCATTAGAAAGTACTCCAAGTCTTCACGCATGCAAATTATGACTTGTGTGTCGCTATAGGTATGTCGTTAGCCCTTGTTAAAAACCTATAGCGACAACAAGTCATCGTAATAGATTAAACATGTGGTGACAACGAGTCGTCGCTATAGGTAACTAATAAAACTATATTTTAACCCCGAAGATATGATTGACAAAATCTATCCGACGAGACCCTCGTGATACCTCGTGACGAAATTGAAATCAACGAGAGTCTCCACTTCGTGGAAGAACCGGTAGAAATCATGGATCGAGAGATCAAAAGAACAAAGCAAAGTCATATTCCCATTGTGAAGGTCCGCTGGAACGCTAAACGAGGACCCGAATTCACCTGGGAACGCGAGGATCAGATGAAACAAAAGTATCCACATCTCTTCCCAAACTCTCGAAATCCCAGTCAAAATGAAAATTTCGGGACGAAATTCCTTCTAACGGGGGGATGATGTGACAACCGTCAAATTTCGGTCAAGGCAAAGTCAAACTAAGTCAACAAGTCAAACCGGTGAACTCCCTTAACCCTTGTATGTTAGGGTTTACGTTATGTAATAACTGTACAATTCGCTACATTAATGAGAAAACATCATTTGGAAAATTCGTGTGTTTGATTTTCCTTAGCCTTTACAGTGCTAAACAACATTGGAAATTTAATAAACCCTACTCAAGATTACTTGACGCTAATAGGATCAAAACCCATACACTACGATATAAATTGACGTTAATAGCAACATAGTATAGTACAACGTTATAACTATAATCAAATTAAATTATGATACCATATTAAAATCAAATCAAAGTATAATGCTCTAATTAAATTAAAAGAATCAAACTTGAATGCTATAATTAAACTTCAAATCAAAGTAGATTGTTATAATCAAATAATAACCTATCTTTTATAAAACTCCCTTTTTATAAACTTTACATTAAATTTTATAAAACTCTATTTTTATAAACTTTACATTAAATTTTATAAAACTCTTATATTAATTATGTAAAAGATGTTTGTGTTAGTGGGAAATTATGAAGACCACCAAAAGCAAAAAGATTATTCCCATGGTCTCCCACTCACACCTCCCATCCACTTTCCTTTCCTTTTTCTCCCAACACATTATTCTCTTCACCACTTAAACCTTCTCTATTCTTTCTCTCACTCTCAATCTCGAAATTTCCTCCAAGAAATACTCATATTCCATCCAAGAACAATCTATTATACTCAAATCTTCATCCCTCTTGAAGCATTCATCAAGGTATGTTGTTAAAAGTTTCAAATTCATACAAGAAACAAATTAAATCCACCAAAATATCTAAAACTCATTTTATGCATAAATCTGATTTTTCTCAGAATACCAACAATAAAATAAGAAGTTCTGGAAATTTTCAGAAAATAACTTATTTTTATTGAATTATTATAATTATTGCAATAAAGTAGGGCAATAATTCACATAAAATACTTGTTGCATTCAATAAATTCTGAGAAAATTCTGGGATGACATATATATTGATTAAACATGATATATGAAGTTTCATGCATTTATATTACTGTTTACTATTATTTATGATTTTATTGATTAATTAATAATAAAATATATAAAAAATATTTCCATAGTCACAAACATCTGAAACTTATACACTGGGCTCTATATCATGTTATAAAACTATAGTTAATTTTATAGAATTTTTGGGAATAATTTACTATTTTTCCCGAATTTTGTGTTGTTTAATCATTAAAATATTAAATAAATACTAAAACAGTTCAGAAAAATATAAAATTTTTACAGTAACTCATATTGTATGAAATAATGATTTCCTAATAATTTCATATTTTTTCAACACTGTTTACTATTTAAAACCATTTTCCTAAGTATTTAAGCATGTAAAAATGCATTTTAATGATTATTTCATATAAATAATTGTTAAAATCTGTAAATAATTATAATTGGGCAAGTTATTATTTTAATAAGAAATTATTAAAATCTGGCCTAAATTGAAAATATAAATTAATTATGCAAAGTAATTAATTCAATTTAAAATTCATTTAACAAATAAATACCTTAATATTATAATCAAAATGAATTATTGTTAATTCATCTAATATAAGAATATGTGTCTAATTATTTGTATTAATACTCCATTCTCGCTTAGCAGTTCCTAAACCAAAACTATTAATTATATTAGGTTCTACGTCATTTTGACCCGAACCGTCTATCGTACGACACACTCATTTCGTTTTGGGACTAATGTGAGTAATCTACCCCATATTTTATAATTTTCAATACTTTTGGGGTGTATCATGTGGTTCTAATATGTTCCAACTTCATTTTATTGTTTTATCACAATTGAGACATTGTTGGGACATTTATATGTGAGTCATTAATTGTATAACTATTGTTTGTTTACGCTACATGTACTTGTAGTGCATTATCATTTTTAGTCTAATCTCCATGACTATGCCCGTATTCTTGATGTACGTTATGGACAATCATAGCGCTATTGGGTTGACCACCCCTCCTTGGGACGCTAAGGTGATTGATCGCACGTGGTTGAGTGTGTTTGATGATTAGATGCTCCATCCTATATATATATATATATATATATATATATATATATATATATATATATATACATAGGGTGAGGACTTATTGTTGTTGTTATCATTTGTTAATCAATTTTTGATTTATAAACCGTTATCTCAAATACAATTGTTTGCCGACTTCAAAAGAAAACAAATTTCAAATTATAAATGTTTCAACTTCACAATTTTCTCTACTAAAATTAGATTACTCACCAACTCTCGTAGTTGACCTGTTTTTACCCATGATGCAGATTTGAAGAATGAAGTTGATGAAAAATAGGTTGTGCCTTAGAAATCCACAAGACAATTTAAATTTGATGTAATAAATGTTTTTCGTATTTGGATATGTATTTGTATGTTGTGGATCTTGTTTGCATACTTAGTACTTAATTGAATCTAATCATATTATAACATAGTTGTCATTAGACTTTGAACAATATATCACGTCTTGATCGATTCCGACAAGGATCGGGGTGTGACACTATGATCCTCTCTGTTGATGTCTTGGTAATAAGGATCTATGATCTATAAGTATAATTTCCACATTTCGCTTTTTAACTCCATGCTTTTTTATGTTATTTTATTTCTTATTGTTGTGAGCAATTTGTTTCAGATGATATTTGGTCGAATATTGAGAACTCTCATCTTGCAACTCTACAAGGAAAATCCAATCTTCTTCTAGCATCAAAGACTCAAAGATCAAAGTTTTACATGGTTCATTTTTTCTTAATATTATATAATTTTTTAATATATTAATCGATTATCTAATAATTCATTACTGTTTCTTTTACATCCTGATGCATATATGATGTATACATACAAACACAAATTTGTAATGTACATTCATGCCCTTGTATAAATCATTTAATGAGTATATAAATAAAAACTTCCAGACTTTCAACAATGCAAGTGATGCTTTGGACAATCTTTGATTCCTCGGTGCTACTGATCCACAACTTTTGGAAGGTGCTTCTGAACATGATATACGTACTAAAACCATGTTGTAAGTTCATTTAACATTCTTTTTTCTTTAAATTTATAAGGAAATAATTCGATTATTGAATTTAGTTTTCCTAAAAGAGGTAAGGATGATGAGGAAATGATTGGGCCGAAAGGCGTTTGAGTTGATTCTTAGCATATCATGTTGGGTTTTAGTATACTACAACATCCTATGGTGCACATACAACCTTAAATGCTTTGGAACTATGTTTTCTCTAATTATACATGCAATATTGTTTCCAAAGCATTAAGCCTACAAGTAGCAAACAAGTGACATAAACAACATAAAATACTAGTTAGGAGTTTACCTCTTTATGTAGCTTGTAGAACTTGTTGTATTTGGCCTTTAAGAATTTAGCACCCCAAGTGTGATGCCTCAAACGGTTCACAACACACCTAGGACAAAGGATGACTTTTGAGAGAGAATATCTTGCACAAAATCGGCTTAATGAACTCTTAGAACACTTGGGTCCAATTTGGTGATTTAGCGACTCCTTTTATAGTGTGGCATAACTACGGTTACAACCATGCAAGCCCTAATGCTCCATGACCTTTCATATTACTTAGGCTCCATGGGTTAAAACTCCATGAACTATCCATGGACCACCATACTGGTTTAGCCCATCCTAAATAGCAATTGGCCCACACTATAAGAATCATTGATTTACCAAATCAATCCACGTATATTTAATTAGTCTCTTTTGCTCACTAAATTAATTCCAAATTAATTTTTGATCAATACTAATTAAATAATATGATTTCATATTAATATATTAGAACTTTTAATATATTAATAAATCATAAATAACCTCTTCTCAAAAGTCCATCCTATCAAATTGTCCTGGTGATATGCAAACTGGAATAGACCATGCTACTCTCGGGTCAAGTACATACCAATTATAGTTATGGGCTTAGATACCTAATCCAACAGTCTCCCACTTGGATAAGTCTAATAACTATTATTGCAAGTACAACTCTAAAATCCCGACTAGCAATCTTAGCTCTTAAAAGCCACTGTCAAACTCTGACCTAGTCAATGAAGCGTCCATTAGATAAGGGATCATATATTCCTCCATTCTAGATATCGTATGAACTGAGACATGGATTATAATCATTCTCTCTATTCATGTGTTGTTTCCCGATTTCTTATTTATGACGACTGACTAATTGAACAAATCAAATCAGTGCAGGCTTGGCCAAGCACTTAGGGTTGTCATCACTAAATTATCGAGGGGCCCACAAATATCGCTTTTATCCCTCTAAGGGTGAAAGGAATGGATAAACTTCGACTCAAATGCTTGCTTGTACTTACTCATCAAATCACTCACAACAATATGTTTTATAACACCAAGTTACTGGTGCGTTTACATATGACAATGTGCAACCGAATTGTAAATTACAACTTACATGTCTTGGTTTCAAGAATATAATATATTATCGTCTCATGATCACTTGTGATAAAATCCATGAAGTGATACAAATGAGCGTGGGTTGAATCCAATACTCAAATCTTATTACAGAAGTACTCATGAATACTGCAGCAAACTTGTGTTATGTCTAACACCTTAGACAATCCTACAGACCCATTCATGACTGTCTTTCCTCAATACCTACTTCCAAAGTATGATCGACTGTGGATGGTTTGAATAACCTAGTTATTCAGGAAGTCAAAACATGCAAAGTGAAACACAAGAATAATACTAATCCTATATGGCCCCAAAACTTTTGTGTGTAAATAAAACACCTTTTATCTAATCGCCATATTGATTACTCATTATTCATTGTATAATGTTTCGAATAATCAACTTAATACTTTAATTAAAACAATAGTTATCCCATGCTGCAAGCATGCACACTATGCTTGTCTATGGTCCTTTCTTTGTGAAATAGATCAATTGACAACATTTCAATGATGCTCATTTCACAATTCCAAATCATTATGATAAGTTCTTGCCATTTACTGAAATATGTTAGATTCTAAACTTATATGTAATGATCCTCTTGTAATGACTATGCACAAAAGTCACAGAGACTTGGCAATAGACATTACATAGTATTCCAGTGGAGAGCAATTCCATGGAAACGAAGTCTCACATTCAAAGTACATGCCTTTGAACATCCTTATTGCGTTAAGTTTTCTAATCTTACACAGATTTAAAGAATAACTTCCACTTATGGAAACATTTCCATATTTCCATTTTGACTATAACTTCTGAACAAGAGTCACCTCTTTTCAGGATATGTCAATATGGTCCTTCCAAAATATTCACTATACTTCCAACTGTCCATGAGCAACCAATCTTTGGTAAACCTCATATTGTCCTCGACAATTTCTTAACCACTTTAGTCATATCTTGTTCTAGTCCCTTTTTCCCTCTTAATTCCCTAGGCATTTAGAAAAATTAGAAAACGAGAATATTATAGCATATGCAATCGATCCTATACCTGAAGCATATGGGACATGATTGATAATGTTTTACATAAATACATGATACTTGATCAGTCTTTTGCTATAATATTTCTATTTTCCATGTTCTCACAATTCGAAATATGAAGATGGATGCCATAATCATAATCGAATTTGAGAAGGCTATTAACCTTTCCATATATATAGAATTTTCTTATGTTTAACCATTCAACATAGCATTCATATATATCCTCGACTAAATTTTATTAAACGCTCAATCTAAGCTTTTTGAATTGAAATGAAGTATAAATTCCTCTCCCTTGATTATAGCAAAACAACTTTTCAAACCCTGCAACTTTACGAATTGAAACCTTTTGTTTTCTATAATTAACATTGCTAACCTGCAGCACGTACCATAATAATTATGATCCAACTAGCATAATAATTATTAATTTACTAGCATAACATTTATGCTCCCACTACCTTTGACATGTACCCAGATATTAGCTGGACTTCTATAAATCAATACTTATTTACTTCCTTACCAAAGTTCAGATTTCTGGTACGAGTGGCTTCGATAACACTTTGTCTATGCTTCTCTAACTCATACACTTTTCCTTAGATAGCTCATATGTATGTCTAAAAAAATTTATAACTTACAACAATAAGTCTCAAATGTTTAGACCTTTTGCCATTTGTCACAATTCGACCTATGAAGAGGGATGTTGTAATGATAATCGAATATGAGAATGCAAATATCACAATTGCTACTATTTAAAATCAACTTAGTGAAAGCGTTTCCTCATAATCATTTTCATGAATTGGAGAGAAACCTTATGACACTCAGATTTTTATGGTGTATGTGTTCCTATCCATGTGAATTTGTCATAACCATAATCACAAGGTTAGTGACAAATCCAAACTCATATGGACTAAACTTGTTCAATCTTAATTTCTTGCCACTTGGCAGCACAAGGGCCTACCATTTCTTCCAAGTTGATATCCAAAAAATTGAGAACTCATAGAACTCACATGCATAGTCAACTTTAACTGGAATGGGCACAAAAACATGAATATGTCAACATGATAGGTTATAAACCTCAAGTCGTGTGCTAGCGATAAACAATAGGTTTTATTCTTGATTAGTTCTTGAAACTTGTCAAGATCCTTAAGACTCACACTAACCTCTTGACATATAAGACTATCTTGTCAAGAACCATTCCTTGACAAACAAATATTCAAGAGTTAGTGCGGATTCTTATCAAGACAAGCACTTCACACAATTGGTGTTAGTTGATCTTTGTTTTATCCAAAACATCACAACTTACCAATTTCAAATGTAGAAGAGTAAGAAAACATTTTACTCTACATTTGATAAGTGTTATAAACCTTCTTAAGATTATGTCACTCAAGGCACAATCTTGGAGTATAACTCTAAGACTTGTTTTGGAACGAAGTATGATTTATCTTCTTGATTTAACCATTTCCACAATTCACGATTCCTCTTCTTAGCCATACAAATGCACTAAGATGTCCTTAGAGGATCAACTGCGATATGGTTTCATAATCACTAACATAATCATAAAAGACGATACTAAAGTACTCTCCCATCTTTTTCAGATTGGAGAACCTTTTATCTTTCTGCCTAATTTCATTCTTCTCATTCGATCTGCCAAACATTGAAACTATTCCAATGTTTCAGAATTACAGTTAAATTTGTGAGCATAACCACATTTACTAAACTTTAGTAAATCATGACGAATAGTCTTATTGTTCTTTATGGTGGACCTGACCAACGCACACCCAGTGTATCTAATCCCCTAGTCCTTCACTTGACTCACATATTCATGTGAACAAGGAATTAGTCTCAATTTCCCAAAGACGAAAATTCTCATTCATCATACAATACCAGTTGCATGATTCCAAGTTTCTGTCCAATTGAAAACCGGGTGATGAGAATCTTTCCTTATTTGGTAAATTTTGACGCTACAATAAAAGAAAGAATCAAATCTATTTTCCAATATTGCTATCAATTGAAACATATAAACAACAAATTTCACAAATGCCATTGTAAGGAAACTTAAAATAAGATAAAATAAAAAAACTTTTTTTTATTTATAAAACTGCGGAAAAACTTTTTCTTACATTATAATTAAAAATTTAAACTATGTTGTTATCTATTCCTAATCAATCTATTACAACTCTTATGCATCAGCTCAAAATTCTAATCACCGAATCATGCGATCGAAATCCATCTCTTCGCGATCAGAATCAGCTTATTCTTCCTTTAAGTTTCCTTTCTTTTCTTCGATTCTCTAAAACATCAAAATGTAATTACATTACATCATGTATTAAGAATCTCCAAATAGGAACTTAATAGAGTTAGATCTTGGACTTACCTGAAGTAGAGTCAAACTTTTTGACTTTGCCATCCTTATAATCTTTCAGGTAAATAGAGTACCTTCGCAACCAATGCCCCTACTCTTGGCAATAGGAACATATGGACCTTTTGGGAATAGTATACTGGACTATCTTAGACTTAGCCTTTCTCTTTACCATTTCGTCAATTGACATTACCATGGCCAATCCATTTCCATTGGAAAGAGAAAGCTTTTCTTGACTTCCAATGTTACCATTGTCAATGTCCATGGAAATTTGGGGAGTAGACCTTCCAATCAAATTTGATTTACCAGTGCACCAAATCATTGTTGATTTAGCAGCAACAAGCAAATAGGTAAGATCGATAAGGGTCATTTCGTGATCTGTCATATAGTAGTCCTTAAAGAACCCGCTATATGTCTTAGGAAGTGATTAAAGAACCAAGTCAACATCCAACTTCCTCGAAACAACGACACCCAACTCTCCCAGCCTGTCAATATGTGAATTCATCTCCAAGATGTTGGCACATACATACTTCCATCTTTGTGTTTTCTTGCCAATAGGGCTTGAGTGACCATAAACTTTTCAAGTCTTTGAACTTGTGGGTTAAGTAGAATAATTGGAGGAGGTGGAGGATGTGAAGTATGATTTCCAGTCCTATCAATTCACAACAAAGGGATTAATCTTTCACCTTGATCGCCATATGGGATATCATCTTCATTAGAAAGCTTTTTCCAAAAAGATAAGGAAGACCATAGTTGTCAAAACTTGTCACACCCCCAAACCGGAGCAGTGGAAATGTCTGGGGGTGGATGACTTCGTGTTTAAGTATCACAACACATGCATCATAGTAATCAAAGTACAACAACCAATGTATTAAAGTAATAATAGTTTTACATGTGTGTTTAATCATTTTATATTGACACTGAAATAGATATAACAAAACAAAAGACCCAACTCTGTACTGCTCCGTCTTCAAAAGCTTAGGAATCTACCTGCTTATTGGTTCCCTGAGAATACAAGTATTTTGAAAAAAAGAGTATCAACATTTAAGTTGAGTGAGTGCATAAGTATTTATGTTTAAAATTTTGCTATCTAATTATTGAAAGACAAAGTATATATATTGTTCCAGAAAATTCAATATTTTATGATGTAACTGAAAAGTAGTTTTAATCCCATAAACCATTATGTTTAAGAATTGTTGTACTATAAAGTAGTATAACTTAGTTTTAATTTAATAAAACTATAAAAATAATGTTTTCTGTATTGTTTATGTTTTCCAAGTTTTGTAATTGTACTCTTTGAAAACCCTATAAAAGTGAGTATGCCTGGATCCACCAGCTGGAAACTGTAATGTAATGCTGTAAATCCTATTATTGTAAAACCAGTACTTTGTATTCGTACTCTTTGGTTTAATTAACTATACACTAATCATATTTTTTCATATCTTTTTAGTGATTTATTATAATCATACTCTGACTAGCTGGCCTGAAACGACGCTTTGTAGGCATCAGAACTGTTAACGATAGTTGTCACTCATAGGCATGCCTGCCCAACTGTAGCTAAGAGTCTGAGTGTGGGATTGTCAATCCCGTATAGATCTATACACAGTTGTCTCGCTCTCTGTCCGGAGATTCTGGTTATAATATCAGGACTTTAACTGTATTGCCTAAATGAATAAGCAACTAAACATTGTCTCACAAAAAGCATATTGACGATTACGTATATAAAAAATGATTAAAAGTCATTTTGAAGTAAATGAACTAATAATATGATCTTTCTCTAGTATTCTTGATTGTAAAGTATTTGTACAAGAGTAATCTGTTAAACTTTGTATAATTGATTCGTGAAAGTTGTTTGAGAATTCCATAAATTGTACCTATTATAATTTATATATGTGTTTTGCTTGATATGTAATATTCATGAAAGTATCCCCTTTGCTCGATATGTTACAAAGGGAATATGAATCTGATTGAAATAACTTTTATATTCATATATATATATATATATATATATATATATATATATATATATATATATATATATATATATATATATATATATATATAATTAAAATTGAAACGACATTCGGACAAATAATTCTTCCCTGAGCCCACATCCAAACAAGGAAAAGGGAAATAAAGCGAATTATTAGTCCTAAGCCCTTTAAATCTTATATATATATATATATATATATATATATATATATATATATATATATATATATATATATATATATATATATATATATGAATATGATTTTGGCAAAATATAAGGTAAAAAGAGTTTTTAAAATTTTTTAAAGAGTTTGACAGTATTTAAAAGATTTTTAGTAGTTTAAAATCAGTTTAGAAATATTTAGAAATTATTTGACTGTAAACACAATATTCTCGTGTTAGACTTGTATCCCCCCTAAAACATGGAAAAATAGTAAGAATGCAGGGTATGAACTCACCTTTGTGTGAGTTCCCGACTATTTGTGTAGATCACCGGGTTAGAACTCGTGACAATACCGAATCTTAATTTATATTAATATTAAAATAAAATATAAATTAGATGTTATAAAGATGTTTAAAGTGTTTAACAACACTAAATTATCGTAAGAAGACTTACAATAATATTGAGAACATCGTTTGGGCGTTTTTCGGGTTCTTCGTGTTCTTCATGAAAACTAATGATTTTATGTGTTTTCGGACCAAATTAAGATGATTGGCAGGTGTTTGTGAACTGATTACAAGATCAAGGAATGATTCTTGCAAGATTGGCTGAAGAAACAAGTGATTTTCGTGTGTTCTTGAGAGGAGAGGGGAGGCTTCGCATGTTCTTCAGGAGAGAGGAGGGGGTTTTTGGTTGAAGTTGAGAGAAAATCTCAAGATTTCGGCTGATGTGTGAAGAAATGAGTTTTATTTTCGACTTTCAGTTTATATAAGGAAGAGTAAAGCAAGTCGGCTTAAGGGTTTTCGGCCGAGAACATATACCGAGGCTTCGGTTTTAGACTGTGAACTCAAACCGAGGAGATAAGGCTTCGCATGTTTGCGGTTCGGATAGTTTGCGGCCGAAAGCCATTTGCGACCCTTCGGTTTGCAGCTGCGAAGGCTGTTTGCGGCACTTCTGTTTGCGGTCCGAGGAAAGAAGGCGAATGCGAGGGTTTCGGCTGATGCGAGAATCCTCAGTTCTTCTTGCTTTTTCACTTCTTAATTATTCAACACTTTACCAAGTGTTTAAATGTATCAAATATATAAATGTTAACTTTGTTAAAATAACAAATCACTAAGTTTGACTTTTATTTGATGGGTTTGACTTGAGTTGACTTTTGTTGACTTTTACAAAGTAGAAAATAATGGGATGTTACAGAACTAGACATCTATGAGGGAGAAATCCAAGTTAGTAGATTTAAGTCCTTAATATGACACCCAAAACGAAATATTAAGGCTAGGACCCAACACAATAATCTACAATTGCGAAAATGGATGCCGTAATCCAATTGTAGAATATTTGAAGGTAGGTAAATGACGATTTACCAATTTCCATGAAACGAAACATATTATTAAGTTTTAATTGGATTTGATATTCCTAATCCTTTGAGATTCATTTAACTTTTCAATGGCATGTTTGAATCTTGATTGTGTCCTTCAAGTTTATGACTGGGATGCCGATGATCACAAACAAGGTGTGAATAACCATGCAAATTACCTTGGTACACTCAATCTTACAAATAACCTAATCAATGTGCCGGTTAACCACACATGCTCCATTGATCTATGATTAACATCAAGTTACCCTGTGCCACACATTGTCAGTCCCAGGTTAGTGTGCCGGTTAACCACACACGCTCCACTAACGACTTAACAAGGTGCAAAGTGTAATTTCATGGATTAGCACCATTTTCACATTTTTCCTAAAGTAACTAAGATTGGGAATTTAATAAAAGTTTAGTTACTTTATATTTTTCATTATACTTTTAATGAGAGAGAATTAATGTCATATCCTACCCTTTCGGCTAACGACCCTCCACCAGTCAAGGAAGTGGTGGGTGAGAGTGGACACCCATTAAATTGCCATTTTATAGGTAGTAACTATTGGATTAGGTGTCTAAGCCCATGACTATAATTGGTATGTACTTGAATTGATAGTAGCAATGTCGTTTTGGGTTGCCTTTAAACCTGGCAATTGAATAGGATAATTGTTAAAGAGAGACGAATGATTTATAAATTTATTACTTGGTTAATAAATTAATTTCAAATCAAGATAAATGATTTATCAATGTATTATGGATATAATATGTTAACTAGAAATCATATTGTTTAATTAACATTTAATCAGAAATTAATTTGGAATTAATTTTAGGATTAAAGGAATTAATTGAAACTGCAGGGACTAAAGGTGACAATGTTCAAAAGTTGAGCATTGAGCATTCTAGAACCTCCCTTAGAGGTGGGGAACGAAATGTAGAGTGTCCTAGGGTTTCCTTCGGCTCTAAGGGTGCCTTGGAAGCCTTAGGGAGGAAGTTAAGGATTAGGGTTATCTAAGATACACCTGCCTTATCCTAAACCTTCCTTATCACCTATATAAACCCCTATATCGTTGGATTTCGTCCCATGCACTCCAAGAAAGGCTTAGAGCCGAAATTTCACTTCCCTTCTCTCTCTCTATAGTAATCCTTGGTTTCTAGGTTTGTTTGTGAGCCATTAGAGGCGTGACGCTTGTGGTGCTTGCTACCAAAGTTCAAGATCTTCAAGGATTTGATTGTTATTAAAATATAACAATAAAGGTATGTATCCTAACCCTAATTATATGTTAATTTCGAAAATTACATGTGCCTCCTAGGGTTTCTAGTTTTTGTGTTCAATGCTTGTATGTCTAATAGTGAAAACATAGATCCTCAAATTAGGGTTGCATGCACACATAGGATTGTTTGTTATGTATAAAATCTATCAGTAACCTTATACCCCCTTATAGATCGGCTTTGTGAATGAGGTCTACTAACGGTAAGACTGACTTGTCTTATATATATATATATATATATATATATATATATATATATATATATATATATATATATAATTAATAAACTTACAATAATATACTAGTATAAGGGTTGAATTTTAACTTTTAAAACTCTAGGGTTTGGAATTAAAGTATTCAAAAATAAGACTTTACAAATTCCAAAACTTGAGGGCAAGTTTTGAAACTTGTCAAAACTTTTGGTTTCCATAACTTATGAGTTTAATGTGGTTTTTATGAAAAAAAAATTCATGTTCCATAACTTGTCCTCAAGTTGTGGAAGACTTTAAAACCATTTAAAATGACCCTTAGAAATGAGACCTTTCATTTTTCATAATCTATGAGTTTTAATAACCTCTTAAAAGAAAATCTTTTCATTTTCCATAACTTGAGGACAAGTTATGGATTTCATTAAGGCAATTAGATCATATTTTAACTAACAAAAATTATCAAATAATTTATTCTTGATCTAACTAAACTCATAAGAACAAGATAATTCATATCATCAATCTTCAAGAAATTAGCCTAATCATAGAAACTAATACAAATCTTGAAATTATGACAATTATCTTTAATTGGACAAGCATGATCATTACCTTATGAAAAACAAATTTCATGGTTCAAAAAACAGTTTGGGGGTAATGATCCTAATCCAATTTTTGGCCAAAACTCAAAATTTTGCACCCTGTAGCACCCACTCGACGTGTTCATGAACTGGGCTCGCCGAGTTCATGCTTTACTGAGTCGACTCGTCGAGTCAGTTCATGGACTCGGCGAGTTCATCATACAGAATGCATAAAATTGATTTTTCCAGCTTTGAAACTTAGGCAAGCATCAAGTATAATAGAAAACAATCCTAGGCTCTGATACCACTGTTCGGTTTTAGTATACAACAGCATCCTATGGTGCACATACAAACCTAAATTCTTTGGTTCTATGTTTTCTCTAATTATACATGCAATATTGTTTCCAAAGCATTAAGCCTACAACTAGCAAACAATTGACATAAACAACATAAAATACTAGTTAGGAGTTTACCTCTTTATGTAGCTTGTAGAAATTGTTGAATTTGGCCTTTAAGAACGTAGCACCCCAAGTGTGATGCCTCAAACGGTACATAACACGCCTAGGACAAATGATGACTTTTGTGAGAGAATGTCTTGCACAAAATTGGCTCAATGAACTCTTAGAACACTCGGGTCGGATTTGGTGATTTAGGGTCTCCTTTTATAGTGTGGCATAACTAGGGTTACAACCATGCAAACTATAATGCTCCATGACCTTTCATATTACATAGGCTCCATGGGTTAAACCTCCATGGACTATCCATGGACCACCATATTGGTTTAACCCATCCTAAATAACACTTACCCACACTATAAGAATCATTGATTTACTAAATCAATCCCCATATATTTAATTAGTCTCTTTTGATCACTAAACTAATTCCAAATTAATTATTGATCAATACTAATTAAATAATATGATTTCATATTAATATATTAGAACTTATAATATATTCATAAATCATAAATAACCTCTTCGCAAAAGTGTAACATCCTAAAATTCAAGGCTGAAAATTTCATTTTTAAATAAGTTATTATAAAACCATAAGTAATAAAACATCCATAATAACATCTTATGTCAAATACCAAAGTAGAAATAATCAAAACATGTTGTCATAAAACAATATCAGAGTGTAATCCCCAAGATCTCATGTGCGGAAATATAGTGTGATGCGCTTCGATCGAGCCAGTTCATTTCCTTTGAAAACGAAGTACCTGAAACCAAAACTAAAAACCGTAAGCACCAAGCTTAGTGAGTTCCCCCATCATACGACATACCATATAAACACATAATGCCTAGCATATCTGGGTGTTGGCCTCCCCTTCGGTATCTTTCAACCGGTAACTGCCTAGCAAATCTGGGTACTAGCCTCCCCTTCGGTATCTTTCTACCGGTAACTGCCTAGCATATCTGGGTGCTGGCCTCTCCTTCGGTATCTTTTAACCGGTAACTGCCTAGCATATCTGGGTGCTGGCCTCCCCTTCGGTATCTTTCAACTGGTAACTGCCTAGCATATCTGTGTGCTGGCCTCCCCTTCGGTATCTTTCAACCGGTAACTGCCTAGCATATCTGGGTGCTGGCCTCCCTTTCGGTATCTTTCAACCGGTAACCGCCTAGCATATCTGGGTGTTGCCCTCCCCTTCGATATCTTTCAACTGGTAACTGGGGACTACTTCACCCCTACCACTACCACATAATAACATAACATATATATCATAAACTGTCTAGCATAACTGGGTACTAACTACCCCTTCGGTCCTTACGACCGGTACTAGGGTCTAACCTACCCCCTCCTATCACATAACACATAACATCATAGCATACTAGCACATAATTATAATAGATAGCAACATACCAGATAATTATCACAAAGACAATTATCTCTACTATAACTCTTACTAGTGGGTCGGTTGTGTGGCCTTAGACCCACTTCTACTAGAAGGTAACTCTGTTGGGTTTTGAGCATTCTAACACTTCCTAAGTGTACATGCAACCCTAATAAACCTTGGATCTATGTTTGTCTAAGGTACATGCAAAATATTATTTTCCAAGGTTTATAACCTATCTAGCATGGCATGGGGTACTTTTAAACATAAAAGAACTAGATGAGTTACATACCTTTTGTTGATTGTTGATTCCTTGGAGTTTGAGAGCCAAGCACCAATAATGTGAATGCCTCAAATGGAAATCACAAATCACCACAAACTTGGAAAATGTATGAGAGAGTATACTAACTCTTAGATTTTGGCCACCACACTTACACACACATTAGTGTCTTTTTCATGCAACATAAGCTTATTTATATAGTGTGCATGGTTAGGGTGAAACCCTAATAACCCATGTCTTTTCCTCTTCCAAGGATCCATGGGTTAAAAGCTCCATGGATCATCCATGGACTTCCATATAAGCTTAGCCCATTAACAAATGAGCATTAGCCCACACCATATAAATACAATAGCCCATGATTTAATTAGACTTCCTTTTAATCACTAAATCAATTCATAATTAATTAAAGATTAAAACTAATTAAATAACATGACTTTATATTAATATATTATAACTTATAATATATTAATAAATCGTAAGTATACAATTCTCATAAAATTATCCATAAACAGTTTGGGTGAAGTGCAACCCAAATGGACCATGTCGGGTCGGGTCAAGTATATACCAAATAAGTTATGGACTTAGACACCTTATCCAGCAGTCTCCCACTTGGATAAGTCTAATAACTGTATTTGCGTATGTTACTTCAGGAACCAACCAGCAATCGTAGCTCTCGAAAACTCTGTTGAACTATGAAGCGCCATTTTAGATAAGTGATCATATAATCCTCTGTTCTCATGATATCAGCCGGACAAATACATGGAACAACGTCGTACTTATTGTCCAGCAGTTTGTTTCCCGATTTTGCGATTTGTTTGACAAAGAACTAAATTGAACACATCAATTAGGTTCTGACCGGGCCCGGTACATAGGTCAAAACAAAATCATCGAGGGGCCCAGATACCGCTTCTAATCCTCCAAGGACTAGAAGGAACAGATAAACTTCGACTCATATACTTGTTTCTACTACTTGTTGAATTATACACAAAGGCACGTTTTATAACATCAAGTTACTGATGCGTTTACGTGCAATCAATGCACAACCAACTTATAGGTAACAACTCATATCTCTAGGTTTGAAGACTTATATGATATTACCGTCTCACGATCACTCGAGATAAATTCCATGAAGTGATACAAGTGAGCGTGGGTTAATTCCAATACTCATAACTTATGAGCACTCATGAGTGTTGTAGCCATGTCCAACATCTTAGACCTCTACAACCAACTCATGACAGTCTTGATTCATATCTACTTCCAACATATGACCGACTGTGGATGGTTTGAATAACTTAATCATTCGGAAAGAATAACCTAGTTATTATGGAAGTCAAAACATGCAAAGTGAAACACAATAATAATCGAATTCAATATGGTCTCAGAACCCTTTTGAATATAAATAAAACCACCTTTTATTTATCACCATATTGATTACACATTATTCATTGTATAATGTTTCAAACAATCAACTTAATACTTGAACAAAAACAACAGTCGTCCCATGCTCCTAGCATGTACACTTTGTTTTTCTAAACAATAGTTATGCCATACTCCAAGTATGCACACTATGTTTGTCTATGATCTTTACTTTGTGAAATAGATCAATTGAACATGATTCCAATGATGTTCATTTCACAATCCCAAATCCTTATTGTAAATGTAAGAATTCCTAATTCCTACCATTTACCAAAAAACTGTTAGATTTTAAACTTATATGCACTGATCCTCTCGTAATGATTATGCACAAGGTCACCAAAACCTTGTCATCAGTCATTACAGAGGATTCCAAAGGAGATCAACTCTATGGAAACGAACTCTCATATTCAAAGTACATTGCTTTGAACATCCTTCTTGCACTAAGGTTTTCTAATCTTACACAGATTGAACAACTTCCACCTATGGAGACATTTCCATAGTCCCATTTCGACTATCACTTCCGAACAAGAGTCACCTCTTTTCAGAATATGTCAATATGGTCCTTTCCAACAATTTACATCATACTTCCAACTGTCCCTGAGCAACCAATCTTTGGTGAACCTTAGATTGTCCTCGACAATTGCTTAATCATTTTAGTCTTATCCAATTCTAGACTTTTCCCTTCTTAATGCTCTGAGCATTTGGAAAATTTAGAAAGGATGAATATTATAGCACATGTGACCGATCCTATACCCGAAGCATATGGGACACGATTCATGATGTCTCACATAAAGACCTGATACTAGATCAGTCTTTTGCTACACTATTTTTTATTTGCCATGTTTTCAAAAATCGACTATGAAGAGGGATGCCGTAATCATAATCGAATTTGAGAACGCAATATAGAATTTCCTTATGTTGAACCATTCCAACATAAAATTCATATATATATCCTTGACTAAAGATGATTAAAACTCAATCTAAGCTTTTAGAATTGAAATGAAGTATAATTTCCCCTCCCTTAATTATAGCAAAACAACTTTTTCAACCCCTACAACATTACGAATTGAAACTTTTGTTTTTCTATAATTAACATTGCTAACTTGCAACACTAAACATAATAATCATGCTCCCACTAACATGATGATTATCAGCATAACACTTATGCTCTCACTAGCTCTGAAATATTTCCAGAAATCAGCTGGACTTCTGAAATTTAGATTCGTACACCCTTTCTTAGATAGCTCACATGTGTGTCTAAACAATTTCCAGAACTATGAAAAGGGATGCCGTAATCATAGTCTTAATTGTTTAGACCTTTGCCATTTCTCACAAGTCCATGTTAGTGTGTCGGTTAACCACACACGCTCCACTAACGATTTTGAGAATGCAAACATCACAATTGCTATCTACTTAAAATCTTCTTAGTGAAAGCATTTCCTCACCATCATTTTCATGAATCGGAGAGAAACCTTATGACACTTAGATTTTATGGTGTATGAGTTCCTATCCATGTGAATTTGTCAAAACCATAATCACAAGACAAGGTTAGTAACAAATTCAGACTTACATGGATTGAACTTGTTCAATCTTAATTTCTTGTCATCTGGTAGCACAAGGCCCACCAATGCTTCCAAGCTGTTATGCACACAGTTTAGAACTAACAGAACTCATATGCATAGTCAACTTAATAGGAACAGACACAGAAACAAGAATTATGTCAACTTAATAGGTTTCAAACCTTAAGTCGTGTGCTAGTGATAAAACTCAGGTTTTAGTCTTGATTTAAATCTTGAAATTCTTTCAGGATCTTTAAGACTCCCACTGTCCTCTTGACATATAAGTTTCCCTAGTCAAGAACCATTCCTTGACAAAACAAATATTCAAGGGATGGTGCAGATTCTTATCAAGATAAACACTTCACACAATTGGTCTTAGTTGGTCTTTGTCTTATCCAAGACATCACAACTTACCAATTTCAAATGTACAGGAGTAGAAAACATTTTACACTACATTTGATAAGTGTTTTAAACCTTACTTTATGTCACTCAATGTTACAATCTTGGATTATGACTCTAAGAGTTGTTTTGGAACGAAGTATGATCCATCTTCTTGATTTTAACCATTCCAACAATTCATGACCCCTCATCTTAGTCATAACAATGCACTAAGATGTCCTTAGAGTATGAATTTGTGATATGGTTTCATAATCATTAAGATGATCATAAAAACATGTATGATCCATCTTTTGATTTTAACCATTCCAACAATTCATGACCCCTCATCTTAGTCATAACAATGCACTAAGATGTCCTTAGAGTATGAATTTGTGATATGGTTTCATAATCATTAAGATGATCATAAAAACATGTATGATCCATCTTTTGATTTTAACCATTCCAACAATTCATGACCCCTCATCTTAGTCATAACAATGGACTAAGATGTCCTTAGAGTATGAATTTGTGATATGGTTTCATAATCATTAAGATGATCATAAAAAAAACATGATACTAAAGTACTCTCCCATCTTTTCAGATTTGAGAAACTTTTATCTTTCTGCCAAATTTGATTCTTCTCATCCGTTCTGCCATACATTGAAACTTTTCCAATGTTACAGAATTATACTTAACCTTATAAGTATAACCATATTTACTAATCTTTAGTAAATCATGACGAATTGATCTTTGTGGTGGACCTTGACCATCACACACCCAGTGTACCTAATTCCTTAGTCCTTCAATTGACTCACATATGCATGTGATCAATGAATTAGTCTCAATTTTACAAAGATGAAAATTCTCATTCATCATACAATACAACTTGTATGATTCCAAGTTTCTGTCTAACTGAAGCTTGGGTGATGAGAACCTTTCCTCATTTGGAAAATTCAGACACTACCACATATGAGAGAATCAACCTCATATTTCCAATATTGCTAGAAACATACAAACATCAATTTCCATAAATGCCATTGTAAGGGGATATAATATAAAATAAACTAAACAAAACTTTTATTTCTTTATTAAAATGCGGAAAAATATTCCTTACAATGCATCTTCAAATGAAAACTATGATATTACATATTTCCTAGCAATCTATCATAACTTTTAAGTAGTAGCTCAAAAATCCGATCCTCGAACCATGCGATAGAAATCCATCTTCGTGATCAGATTCAGCACACTCTTATTTTCACCTTCCTTTTGCTCGATCCTGCTAAACATCAAGATGCAACCTAGTCACATCATGTAATAAGAATCAACAATTAGGAATTTTAACAAAGTTAGATAGTGGACTTACCTGAAGCCGAGTCAAACATTTTGTCTCTACTTGCTTTCAAACATTTCAGGTATTCAGGGCAGCTTCGCTTCCAATGTTCCTTCTCATGACAATAAAAACATATAGACTCTTTGGGAATGGTACACGAGACAATCACAGACTTAGCCTTTCCCTTTACCTTTTGGTCAACCGGGTTGACCAAGGCCGATCCCCTTTCATTGGGAAGAGAAAGCTTTTCTGGACTTCCAATGTTACCATTGTCCATGTCCATGGAAGTTTGAGAAATAGATTTTCCATCAATATTTGCTTGACCATTGCGCCAAATCATTGCTGATTCAGCAGCAACAAGCAAATAAGAAAGATCTATTAGGGTTATGTCAGGATCTGTCATATGGTAGTCTTTAATAAACTCACCATACGACTCAGGAAGTGACTGAAGAACCCAGTCAACAGCGAACTTCCTTGAAATAACAGCACCCAACATTCTCAACCTGTCTATGTGTGACTTCATTCCTAAGACATGAGTGCACACAGGTCTTCCATCTTTATGTTTCATTTCTAGTAGAGCTTGAGTGATCTTGAACCTTTCAAGTCTTCGGGCTTGTGGGTCAGGGAGAATAAATGGAGGAGGTGGGGGGAGTGAAGCATGATGTTGAGGGACATCATCTTCAAGAAGAAAGCTTGTTTCAAGTGATTTGGGAAGATCATAGTTGTCTGAACCAGACATCTACAATGGGAGAAAATCAAGTTAGTTGATTCAAGTCCTTAATATAACACCCAATATGAAATATTAAGGCTAGGACCCAACACAATATTTTATAACTTGGAAGAGGGATGCCGTAATCCAAGCTATAAAATATTTGAAGGTAGGTGAATGACGATTCACCAATTTCCACCATGAAAAACGAAATAATTTATTAGGTTTTAATTGGATTTGAAACTACTAGATCTTTTGAGATTCATTGAACTTTTCAATGGCATGTTTCAATCTCGATTGTGCCCTTCAGGTTTTGTGACTGGGATGCCGAGGATCACAAAACAAGGTGTGAATAACCATGCAAACTCACTTGGTACCCTTAATATTATCACCTAATCGATGTGTCGGTTAACCACACACGATCCACCGATCTGTGATAAACATTAAGTCACCCTTCATGATCCTTACTAGTCCAAGTTAGTGTGCCGGTTAACCACACACGCTCAACCAACGACTTGGTAAGGTACAAAGTGTGAATTTCATGGGTTAGCACCATATTCACATTTTCCTAAAGTAACTAAGATTGGGAATTTATAAAAGGTTTAATTACTTTATAATATTCATTATACTTTTAATGAGAATTTAAAGTCATTGTCCTACCCGTTCGGCTAACGACCATCCACCGATCAAGGAAGCGGTGGGTGAGAATGGACACCCATTAAGTTGCCATTTTATAGGCAACAACCTTATACCCCCCTTATAGACCGGCTTCGTGAATGAGGCCTACTAACGGTAAAACGACTTGATCTTATACATATATATAATAATTAACCATTAATGTTATAAATAGTATAAGGGTTGAATTTTAACTTTTAAAACTCTAAGGGTTTGGAATTAAAGTATATTAAAGTGTGTGTAACTTTACAAATTCCAAAACTTGAGGACAAGTTTTGAAACTATTCTAAACTTTTCATTTCATAACTTATGAATTAAAGGTTCATAAAAATGAAGACTCTTCATTTTATGTAACTTATGTGTTTTAAGTGTGTGTTTAAAAGAAGTGACATTTGGATATCCATAACTTGAGGACAAATTATGGACTCCATTAAAACACATAAATGATCAAGAATTAATCCTAAACAATTCAGCAAATATTTCCTATCATCTTCTAAATTCATAAGAACATGAACATGATCATCAAAGTTTCAAGAATTATATGAACACATACAAAGCATGAAATTTTGATATAAACTATTGTAAATGGATTAGAACTACCATTACACCAACTAAAACAAGTTTTAAAACACCAAAACAGTTTAGGGTAATGTTTCTAGTCCATTTCCAGCAGCAAAAGTCGAAAATCTGCATTCTGAGGCTCCTACTCGCCGAGTGCATGAACCTACTCGGCGAGTAGGATGAGTTTACACATGAACTCGGCGAGTCCCCCCATGGACTCCGCGAGTTCATCAGTCAGACTGCAAAAAATCGACCTTTTATCACTATTTTGCATCAAGTATCAAACAAACAAGCCTAGGCTCTGATACCACTGTTGGGTTTTGAGCATTCTAACACTTCCTAAGTGTACATGCAACCCTAATAAACCTTGGATATATGTTTGTCTAAGGTACATGGAAAATATTATTTTCCAAGGTTTATAACCTATCTAGCATGGCATGGGGTACTTTTAAACATAAAAGAACTAGATGAGTTACATACCTTTTGTTGATTGTTGATTCCTTGGAGTTTGAGAGCCAAGCACCAATAATGTGAATGCCTCAAATGGAAATCACAAATCACCACAAACTTGGAAAATGTATGAGAGAGTATACAAACTCTTAGATTTTGGTCACCACACTTACACACACATTAGTGTCTTTTTCATGCAACATAAGCTTGTTTATATATTGTGCATGGTTAGGGTGAAACCCTAATAACCCATGTATTTTCCTCTTCCAAGGATCCATGGGTTAAAAGCTCCATGGATCATCCATGGACTTCCATATAAGCTTAGCTCATTAACAAATGAGCATTAGCCCACACCATATAAATACAATAGCCCATGATTTAATTAGTCTTCCTTTTAATCACTAAATCAATTCATAATTAATTCAAGATTAAAACTAATTAAATAACATGACTTTATATTAATATATTATAACTTATAATATATTAATAAATCGTAAGTATACAATTCTCATAAAATTATCCATAAACAGTTTGGGTGAAGTGCAACCCAAATGGACCATGCCGGGTCGGGTCAAGTATATACCAAATAAGTTATGGACTTAGACACCTTATCCAACAAACTCACCTCACACTGCTGAAGTCCTGTAGACATAATCTCAGCTGCTGGATGACAGGTTCCCGAACTGTCAACATCAAAATAACACCCAATTAAGAATTGGATTCCAACTCATAATCATAAATCCATGATTGGGGGTAAAAGACTACTGTATCCCTAATTTGGCTTGATTCAAGCCCAAGGCCGAATCCAAAGGCCCAAAATCCAACTATGGCTCAAAGCCCAACACATGGCCCAATTTTCCAAATTGGGCCCAAACCTTTACATGGCCTTATTCTAAAGCCCAACCAAAAGTCCAGTCCAACATTTGGTATTTCCAATGACCCAATATCTCATAATCATATAGGCCCAAACTATGGCCCATCTATGGCCCAAATTTCCAAATTGGGCCCAAACCCCTTACACGGGCCTTACCATAGGCCCATTAATTATTTTAGCCCGTTTGTTTGTTCGTGGATGGTCCATTATTATCCCAATCATCAAAGCCCAAAAGAAATGCCCAACATAAAGCCCAAGTGAAATTAGGGTTTCACATAAAATGACAATTAGGGTTAAGTGCTTCTCACTTAACCCATTAAGGACTTAATCCATTAAGCCCATCACTCTACTAGATAAATCATATGGTGTGATTGGGCTTAATACACAATTCCATTCCAATGGCCCAAATGTGTGTCCCGATAAGTCCAAGCCCATAATTCCAAAATTAGGGTTTTCTAAACCCTAATTAGGGTTTTCAACCCTTCATAGCCCAATAGGCCCAAAATGAAGTCCTTAAGCCCATTAGGGCTTCCTTAGGTCAATTAGGGTTTTGCTAGGCCCATTAGGGTTTCACTAATCGGGCACCACCCACTACCACCTCGGGTAGTGGTGGTCAACGGTGGCACACGGTGGCGGCCACTGCCTCACGGTGGTGGTTAGGGTTTCTAGTCCAATCGAGTCCAAGCATCCCAAACGATATCCAAACACAAATAAGCACACCGCCACCCAACACGGCGGCCGGTGGTGGTCTTGAGTTTCATTTCTATTATTCCTTTTTTTATTACATCATATAATGCAACATCCCAAATAATATATACACACACTAAAAACAAACACACACACAACCACCTAACGTTGACCGGCGGTGGCGCATGGCGGTAGCCACCACCCTATGGTGGTGGTGATGCCTTTTCCGAGGACTCCAGCCATACACACACACTCACCAACTGAAACACGCACATCTTCACATCTTTGCTCGGAAAGGGAAGCCAACCACCCGCCTGGTGGCGTATGGCGGCGACAGTGAGGATTTTACGATGGCAGCCACACACACGCGCGATCATTTAACCCACGAACCGGCAACGATTTGTCTTCAATGAAGATAGCAGCAGCAGCGTCATCGGGCGATGATGACGGCGGATGCCGGTTTCTTGCTACGGAGAGGAAACAGGAGAAAAAGGCAACCGGAACCGCGCCGACAGCTGCCTTACGTGGCTAAGAACGATGGTAGAATAACTAGAAGAAGAATGGATACTTAGAACAGCAGAAACAACCACGGTATCGATCCCATTCGTCGTCGGAGCCTCAAGAGGTTGTCGGTGGTGTTGTCGGTCAAAACATGAGTGTGAAGGGGGTGGTGGTTCACGTCTTCAACGGCAGCAGGGCAACGCCGGTGGTGGAGGCATATGGGTGGCAGCGGGGCCGGAGACCAAGGAGTATAAGGTGGCGGCTGGATGTCACCCTTAGGGTTAGGGTTTCGGGAGGGATATATACCCGACGCCTTCCCTAGATTTTTGCAATTATGTCACGTTTGGTCCCTCCCATCCCTTTTTCTTTCAAACTTAATCCATAATTTACGCTTTAAACCCCACCTTCTAAAATCCTTTACAAATTAAGTTTAGAATTTACTCTTTAGCCCTCAACATTCTAATTTCATTTCAATTTAAGTCTAAAAATCGAACTTCATCCATGTTAACACTCTTAGTCCCTCCTCCTCTCATTCTTTTCAACTTAAGTTCCAATAATTACCACGGAGCCCCTGTCTTCATAAATATTTACAGTCTGAACCCAGATTTTTACACTTTTAACCCCCAATCTCTAAAATTGTAACAATTAACTCCTTGAAACCAACGCCTTGCTATATAATTATTGATTTTAGGGCTACTATACATTCATTAATTAATTTATTTATTTATTAAATAAACGGAATGTTACAACTCTCCCCCACTTAAATTAGTTTGCGTCCTCGAAATCATTCCTTACCATTCCTTACACACCCAAACACCCAAGTAACATGGTCACCATCTTGGGCACACCCGAGCCTTCCCAGGGTAGTCATGACCAATATTCGCAAGCCCAAAAATCCACAGGTGAACGAATTCCTCGCAACAAGTTCACATCTACTCTGTCTGAAATCTGTTGTCTTAAGATGGTCTAATTCCCTGACAGACTACTCATACTGAATCAGTATCGATGAAACCAGCCTGCTTATCCCTCAACTGGCTACTCAACTTTTGGTATCTCGAGGTTCCCACTATAAAACAGGTTCACAAACCTAATTATCCCTGCAAATCACTTATTCTTGGTCAAAGCTCAGCTAATCTCGTTCTGAGTGACTTGTCACTCCCTAATCAACCAGCTATTCCATCAATACTTGCAACCTAGAACACAAATACTAACACTGCCCAAATCCTGAAACTGTCCGAACCCTGAACTGCCTGAAGCGGTATGTTGCCACATGGCCGCTTACCGAAAGCTACTCACACCTCCTGGGTCTCAATTCGCTTGCCAATCCTTTGAAATATCGGGTTTCTGCCCGGCTGCGGAGCCAAAGGACTCCCACTTAGTTGTCTCACACGACTTCTGAACGAAATCCTTCTCTAGAACTAGATGCGACTAGTTATCATGCCACTGTGGTTCTAGCAGGGACCCGATCCAACCGATCGGGTCCCTGCGTCGAATCCTAACGTCGCCAAATCCAAGGCTAAAAGTGATTGCTACATGACCAACAGTAGACTTATATCACAAATGACCTTAGGCAATCCCTTGCTTCCTTGATCTCATAAAAATAGTGGCACTCCCGCAGTCTTATCACTGGCGCAACCGGATCTAATCCATCAGGGTAATTCCGAAATCCAATCTGTGGATTTCCATATCCTCACTGCTACACCCGAACTGGTGGGTACTAGTGTTCCTTCCGTGATCTAACAACACTCCCATGCTATCTACCAACCTAGTGAATGCTACGGCTACACCCGTAGTCTTACAACACTCTAGCACTATCTGGCTGCTAGTGAATGTTACGGCTACACCCGCAGACTTACAACACTCTAACACTATCTGATCGCTAGTGAATGCTACGGCTACCCCTGCAGTCTTACAACACTTTCCATACCAGTCAAACACGCACTCGACCTAACACACAACTAAACTTAAGTCCTAACTGGAGCTCTAACCCGATACCTGAAACCTACTATCCGAGAGTCTCGAAGGCTGTCGGTTGCTCAGGCCCCCAGCAAAAGGCCACCGACTTCTTGGTCAATTGAGTCAAAGGAACCGAAATCTCGGAGAAGTCCCGTATAAATCTCCATTAATAACCCGCTAGACACAAGAAACTCCGAATCTCAGTTGAAGACCTCGGAACCTCCCACTACATCACGGCCTCTATCCTGGCCGGATCGACCAGAATACCCTTCTGGTTGACAAGTTGCCCAATATATTGCACCTCGCGCAACCAGAACTCACATTTGGAGAACATTACAAAAAGTCTCTCCCCCACTTAGATTCGACTAAGTCTTCACGGCACGTGAGAATTGAAGGATTCCCAATCCTTCTTACTTCCTAATAGTCCACTGCCGACAACCTGAGCTTACCAATGCTAACGATCAATTACTAGTCTAACCTTAAGATCGCCCATCCTCTGAAATCTTGAAGAGTACTCTTGAAATCTGGTCCAGTCTGACACCTCAGTCCATCACTCATGTTGTCAACTGAAGGCCTTAATCTTCACTCCGGCTGACGAATCCTCGTTCCCACTTCCAATCTTGCAGCACTACTGAACTATGACCAAACACAACCCATACGAGAAATTCAATTCTCTTGAACATCCAATGATCGAATACCCATGCGTCCAACACTCGCAACTGACTCCACTATCTTCATGCTACTACTCCTTCCCCAGCAACGGTAGTGCCTTAAACTCCAAAGTTCATCCATGGACAATTTCCGACCATACCTTAACAATGATAGAACCTCTGAATGCTGACTTCACTGGAGAACTATCTCTCTAACCCTGACCGAATATCCTCTAAATAATACCCCGCACAGATCCTGACGAAGACCCGGAATGATAATGGTACACACGGAACCCACTCCGCAAGATGCGTCCCCTGTGGGTTCATCGAGGACTTTTCGGCATGAAGGATGGCATATATGATCCTTGATAACCCAAACAATGGCAGAGAACCGACCCGAGATCTAACTTTTCTAAACTCAATCAGAATTCCAAAGTGGTATATATTCCCAACATCCATCTAGTAGCAGTAGAAGATGACATACCCGCAACATCTGAAGGAATCCCAATCACATTTTGCTGACATGACCAACCCCGCTACCCTGTAGCAGCCTAAACCCTTGGAGCGACAAACTCCATTGTGCACTATCCCGTACGTGCTGCACTGACTCCGGCCCTGCTGGGCTTTCACCCGATGATCAGAAGTCATGGATCTCTTCCCAGGACCCTCTATTATATGCACCTAGCACGAACTTCTCTTCTCAAAGTGCTCCAAATCGATCTCACATCTGCAACCTCTTGGAAATCATATCCTTCAGGGTCTGACACCCTGCCACGCTCACTAGCTCACTTGCCTATGGCTAAGCTGCAACAAATGGCACATCATCTGTCCCCCAAACCGGGTCACAAACTTCTCCTCGAAGCTTCTCAGATTCTCCAAGAATCTCACCGATTCGATTATGGATCATGTGCTTTCAGTAGTACGGGCCCAATACTACTTACCACACCTATCCATACTTTCCTCAGCAATCCTCCCGAATCCTCTAAGTCACTTCCTCAAACTGATACACCTAGTCTCACTAATCCTCACTACTAACCCATTGAAACATATCCTAGGCTTTCCTAGGTTCCCGTATCCACCCAGTGCTCAGGTGCTGAAAGATTCCCAGTAATGTCAACTAGCTACCTCATGAATATAGCCACATGCAACAGAGATCAGATAATCCTTCAAGTAAGAGACCCATCCCTAGAACGGTTGGACTCAGATAAGAGCTGCGCAACAGGGTTAAATCCATCACTCTGAGATTATCCGGCCTGTGTCCCATGTGACTTAGCATATACACATAGTAGCTAGCTCACATCACAAAGAGTCCCACAAAGCACAAAGCAAACAGCATTAAGACAATGGAAAATCTAACCATCATAATCCAATCAACCCGTTCTATCCTCTAATCAAGAATATGTACATGAAATTCAAAGGGTCATACAATCAGGCATAACCTAACCAGGCCATCCTATCAGTGATTGATTAGTACTAACATCCAAGTCTAAGAGCACATACAATAGGCATATAAGGCATCCTCCAAGATGCTCAGCGCTAATCTAGCATGCAGTTCTCATAATCATATCATAACATAACATATCATAACATGTATGGGTATCTTGGGGAAAACTTACTTGAGCTCGGTTTATTGCACGCATCGCACATCTTGTTCTTTTTCAAAGTTCATTTTTCTCTTTTCCAAATTCTTTTCAAACTTCTTCTTGTAAAATGATTTTTCTTTGAAAATTTTCATACCAAGTCCTTAGTTTGAGTCCAGACACACCCAAGAGTGTTCCCGAATCCCTCAAACCAAGGCTCTGATACAAACTTGTAACATCCTAAAATTCAAGGCTGAAAATTTCATTTTTAAATAAGTTATTATAAAACCATAAGTAATAAAACATCCATAATAACATCTCATGTAAAATACCAAAGTAGAAATAATCAAAACATGTTGTCATAAAACAATATCAGAGTGTAATCCCCAAGATCTCATGTGCGGAAATATAGTGTGATGTGCTGCGATCGAGCCACCTCCTTTCCTTTGAAAATGAAGTACCTGAAACCAAAACTGAAAACCGTAGGCACAAAGCTTAGTGAGTTCCCCCATCATACCACATACCATATAAACACATAATTCCTAGCATATCTCGGTGCTGGCCTCCCCTTCGGTATCTTTCAACCGGTAACTGCCTAGGAAATCTAGGTGTTGGCCTCCCCATCGGTATCTTTCAACCGGTAACTGCCTAGCATATCTGGGTGCTGGCCTCCCCTTCGGTATCTTTCAACCGGTAACTGCCTAGCATATCTGGGTGCTGGCCTCCCCTTCGGTATCTTTCAACCGGTAACTGCCTAGCATATCTGGGTGCTGGCCTCCCCTTCGGTATCTTTCAACCGGTAACTGCCTAGCATATCTGGGTGCTAGCCTCCCCTTTGATATCTTTCAACCGGTAACTGGGGACTATTTCACCCCTACCACTACCACATAATAACATAACACATATATTATAAACTGTCTAACATAACTGGGTAATAACTACGCCTTCGGTCCTTACGACCGGTACTGGGGTCTAACCTACCCCCTCCTATCACATAACACATAACCTCATAGCATACTAGCACATAATCATTACAGATAGCAACATACAAGATAATTATCACAAATACAATTATCTCTACTATAACTCTTACTAGTGGGCGGGCACTATGGTCTTAGACCTACTTCTACTGGAAGGTAACACACCTCACACTGCTGAAGTCCCGTAGACATAATCCCAACTGCTGGATGACAGGTTCCCAAACTGTCAACATCAAAATAACACCCAATTAATAATTGGGTTCGAACTCATAATCATAAATCCATGCTTGGGGGTAAAAGACTACTCTACCCCTAACTTGGCTTGATTCAAGCCCAAGGCCCAATCCAAAGGCCCAAAAGTCCAACTATGGCTCATAGCCCAACACATGGCCCAATTTTCCAAATTGGGCCCAAACCTTTACATGGCCTTATTCTAAAACCCAACCAAAATTCCAGCCCAACATTTGGTATTTCCAATGACCCAATATCTCATAATCATATAGGCCCAAACTATGGCCCATCTATGGCCCAAATTTCCAAATTGGGCCCAAACCCCTTATATGGGCCTTACCCTAGGCCCATTAATTATTTTAGCCCATTTGTTTGTTCGTGGATGGTCCATTATTATCCCAATCATCAAAGCCCAAAAGAAATGCCCAACATAAAGCCCAAGTGAAATTAGGGTTTCATATAAAATGACAATTATGGTTAAGTGCTTCTCACTTAACCCATTAAGGACTTAATCCATTAAGCCCATCACTCTACTAGATAAATCATATGGTGTGATTGGGCTTAATACAACAATTCATTCCAGTGGCCCAAATGTGTGTCCCGATAAGTCCAAGCCATAATTCCAAAATTAGGGTTTTCTAAACCCTAATTAGGGTTTTCAACCCATCATAGCCCAATAGACCCAAAATGAAGTCCTTAAGCCCATTTGGGTTTCCTTAGGTCAATTAGGGTTTTGCTAGGCCCATTAGGGTTTCACTAATCGAGCACCACCCACTACCACCTCGGGTAGTGGTGGTCAACGGTGGCACACGGCGGCGGCCACCGCCTCACGGTGGTGGTTAGGGTTTCTAGTCCAATCGAGTCCAAGCATCCCAAACGACATCTAAACACAAATAAGCACACCACCACCCAACGCGGCGGCCGGTGGCGGCAGCCACCACCCTACGGTGGTGGTCTTGAGTTTCATTTCTATTATTCCTTTTTTTATTACATCATACAATGCAACATCTCAAATAATATATACACACTAAAAACAAACACACACACAACCACCTAACGTTGGCCGGTGGTGGCGCATGGCGGCAGCCACCACCCTATGGTGGTGTGATGCCTTTTCCGAGGACTCCATCCATACACACACACACTCACCAACTGAAACTCGCACATCTTCACGTCTTTGCCCAGAAAGGGAAGCCAACCACCCGCCTGGTGGCATATAGTAGTCACAGTGAGGATTTTACGATGGCAGCCACACACACACGCGAGCATTCAACCAACGAACCGGCAACGATTTGTATTTAACGGAGATAAGCGTCATCGGGTGATGATGGCGGCGGATGCCGGTTTCTTGCTGCGGAGAGGAAATAGGAGAAAAAGGCAACCGGAACAGCGCCGACAGCTGCCTTACGCCGTTAAGAACGGTGGCAGAATAAGTAGAAGAAGAATGGCTACTTAGAACAGCAGCAACAGCCGCGGTATCGATCCCGTTCGTCGTCGGAGCCTCAAGAGGTTGTCGGTGGTCATGTCGGTCGGAACACGAGTGTGAAGGGGGTGGTGGTTCACGTCTTCAACGGCAGCAAGGCAACGCAGGTGGTGGAGGCATATGGGTGGCAGCTGTGCCGGAGACAAAGGAGTATAAGGTGGCGGCTGGATGTCACCCTTAGGGTTAGGGTTTCGGGAGGGATATATACCCGACGCCTTCCCAATATTTTCACCATAATTTCATGTTTGGTCCCTCCCATCCCTTTTTCCTTCAAACTCAATCCATAATTTACCCTTTAAACCCCACCTTCTAAAATCCTTTACAAATTAAGTTCAGAATTTACTCTTTAGCCCTCAACATTCTAATTTCATTTCAATTTAAGTCTAAAAATCGAACTTCAGCCATGTTAACACTTTTAGTCCCTCCTCCTCTCATTCTTTTCAACTTAAGTTCCAATAATTACCACGTAGCCCCTGTCTTCATAAATATTTACAGCCTAAACCCGAATTTTTACACTTTTAACCCCCCAATCTCTAAAATTGTGACAATTAACTCATTGAAACAAACACATTGCTATATAATTATTGATTTTAGGGCTACTATACATTCATTAATTAATTTATTTATTTATTAAATAAACGGGGTGTTACAAAAAGTCAATCCTATCAAATTGTCCTGATGATATGCAACCCGAAATAGACCATGCTACTCTCGGCTCAAGTACATACCAATTATAATTATGGACTTAGACACCCAATCCAACATATCCATGGGTGAGAATCGAGAGGTAATAATTTTTTATAAAGTTGATATTTTTGTTCACTTTGTAAATTGTAATATCTTTTATTTATATATTTATTTTTTATTTAAGGATTATGAAACATTCTGGAAGAATTTCACGAAGCATTTGAAATTGGTCTACAAATATGAAAAGGTATATTTTTTATTTTTCTTTTATAAAAACAATAACCGTCAATATTCTAATTTATTTTGGAAATCCTATGTTGATGAGTCACAGAAAAAATTGTCAGGTTTTTTTTGTCACACTTTGAAAGGGTTAGATGTCTCCCACATATAATCTACATGCACCAAGCTTCAAAAAATCATGATTAGCCTATGTTATGTGGAATTCGTCAATAAAAATTCATGATCATATTTTAGGCTGGACATCTTTATAGGGTTATCTTTGTCATAAAAAAATTATAAAAATTAATTAAACTTCACAATTACAATTGGTTTATTGATTTATATCATGCTAATCCACATGTGTATCTTGATGGCAACTTTATACAGATATAGAGAATCATATGCACGTCAAGGATGTTGGACCTAAAAGAAGGTTACAAACTAAGCAATTTATTTTATAGCAAATACCAAAATAAAAACATAAGACATAAAAAAAACTTTTTTCCTATTTTCACTTTGTTTAATGCATGTCAAGTTTTGTACCGTATGTTTTTTAGCTTGTTGTGCGTAGGGACAGAAGATAGACCTGGATTGCTTCTATAAATTGAGATCATGGTTGATGTCAATATTACTATGGAATCAGCAGGAAGTGATACTGAATATATATATATATATATATATATATATATATATATATATATATATATATATATATATATATATATATATATATATATATATTGTGAGAACAAAATTTATGCGCAGGGACAAGGTTTGAGAACTCAAACCTTGAATGAATGTTTGATGTCAATGTCTGCTTAATAATGGATGTTCAAGTCTAAACTGGAAAGACCAGTCAAGTCTTAGATAATCAACTCAACAAAATGATCAAGACATTAATTAAGAACAAGTGAATAGTGATCAGAGTAAAGTTAATAAATGAGGAACAAGAGGAATGTTTGAATGTAAATAAGAGTAAATCCCAAAATGAGAGAAAAGATCCGTGGTTGACTTGAATTGAATGCTCCTATTTAAAGGAGAGAATGTTACAGCGAATTAACCCAGGTGTTTACATAAGACCGGACAAAAGATATAATTCTGACATTCTGATTGTCCTAAATCAACATTAGACTAAGTCCTATGAAACGTTACATCAAAATACAAGACAAACGTAATAAATGCATAACAGACAAATTAACTTCATTCCGGACAAGTAATGTTCCGGAGATGAAAGTTTGGTTCCGGGTCGATAAGCATTCCGGACATCAGGATCAGTTCCGGAATGCATTCTTCTTCAAAATCTTCACTCCCTTTCTTCACCTCCGGACAGGTTCCGGATCACATCTTCCTTCGGAACTAACAGCCTTCAGAATATGTATTTAGGATTGCTAGAGGTTCACTTTCAGGTTCCAACAATCTTCCCCTAAGTGAACTTAGCAATCCATGAAGCTTATTTCATTTCTTCCTTGATGAAGATGTAGGCTCGAAATAACCATTCTCCCACTGCAATGTACCATGTGAGTTGACTTACAAACTTTGCTTTAACCTGTTCCGGAGCATCAGACTTGGACGCCCGGGAAATGAACTTTTGCAGAGCTTTGGTGGGAACCAGGTGTTTGTCAAGGACTCGGAAGAAGTCCTTCTTGTTTGTTCTCCTGGTGGTGTAGACAAACCCTAGAACCGGTTCTTCGATCGGACCATCTGCAAGAATTTCAGCTTCCGGAAGAACAAAGTCAATTTTTGCTACAAATTGTTCGGTTCCGTAGAGGTGAGCAAGTTCGTAATCACATCTGCAAAACTCAGCAACATAGTCTTTGAGAAAGCTGAGAGCAGAGTGATAGGCACCCATACTGATGTCATCCATTTGGTTTTCTCTGAAGTACGCAGCAAGAGTGAGGATGTCGTTCAGATTCATAGAAGGAAAATCCGCATCAGTAACAGTCTTTGGAGTTGGTTTGTTCCGGAGAAGATGGAAACGGAATAGAGGACAGTTCAGCTCAAATTTCACTAGGATTTTTCTTCCGAAGCCATGAACCTTAGTGATCCTCTTTCTTGTCCATACCTCCTTGAAGGGCAGAGCATTCTTGGCATAAAAGGTTTTGAGCCTTTCACGTTCGGTCCGAATGATCACTTCCGGATTGTCGTTTGGGTGGAGTGGAGCAAACTTTGTGTAGAACTTGCTGAAGGGAGAGAGAGGGAGATCCAGTTGATCAGTGGCGTGTGAGGGAAGGTATTAGTAGAGAGTTGGGATGATATCCTTGGATTGAATAATGCCTTCACGACACAGAGGAGAAATGTCACGGATCGGATCGGGATGATCTTTCAATTCTTGAATCAAGATGCTATCCTCCAGTGCCTTTTGAATTTCTTCCTCAGACCATCCAAATTTTTGTTTAGGGGGAGGTCCAGAATGCAAGGCTTTTTGTTCCGAAGTTATTGGTTTCTTCCCTTTGTCTCTCTGTAGAGCTTCAATAGCCATCTTCATGTTTTCGTCAATGACGAATTCTGGAGTAGGAGTTGGAAGTGGTTCTTCCGGAATGTCGTCTGGAGTGCGCAGAGGAGAGCCATGATCAATAGGGGCTATTTTTGGTTCCGGAATTGGAGCAGGAGGAGTCATGGAGGGAGTGGCTCGGAAGGCTTGGGCAGTAAGGAAGGATTTTTCCTTAGCCATTTTAACAGCCATTTCGAAAGCATCCGGAAGAGAGGATGGCCATGAAATGGCGGACCAAATCCTCTTCTGTTCTTCTGTCAACACTTTCGGAGCAATCAACTTTGGGGCTTGAAGACCAAGAATCCCTTTAGGAGCTTCATCCGAAATGTAGACATCATAGTCTTCATCTTCTTCGTTTCCTTCAGTAATGCCCATGATTTGGACATCTTCTTCGGAATCGAGGTCTTCATCCCGGAGTGAGAATTCCGAGGCTGGCTTCCATTTCCATCTTGGGCCTTCTCCCCCTCTTGCATCGGTGACCCTGGAGACCGGTGCAAGCAACAAGTCTTCCTTGATGTCATCAAGCTTGGAGAACACCTTCTGAAGACTGGTGGAGAGTTGAAGAGTCAGGGTGTCATAGGCTTCAGAGGTGGGAGCTTGAGCGGACAGATGCTTGAAGGTGCTGCTAAGGATTTCGATCATCTCATCAAATTTCCTGTTCGGAACATCAACAATGTTCCAAGTTGAGCGCAGGAGTTTGATGAGGACTTGTTGGATGATCAGGTTCATCTCATCCTTGTTCCGAATTTCCTTCTCTAAACGTTGAATTTGTTTCTCATGACGAACATGAGTCTGCTTGATTAGATCGTTGGTAGCAGACACATGGTCATCATGAACCTTGAGCATGGAAGAGATGCTATTGAGGTAGTTGTCGACCAGAGCATCATATTTGGAATCAATTTGTTCAACGGTATGTTTCAACCGGATGGAGATCAACTCGTCAAGATGGGCTTCTCTCTCTGCTGTGGATGGTCCGGATTGTTGTGAAAGAGACCGAAGGATGGCGTCAAGTTTTGAATCAAGTCCGGAGACTTTTTGATCCAGTTTCGAATTCAGCTCAGCGACGAAGTCTCTACAGAGGACACTTTAGCCATAATGTCAGAGACATTGGTGCGGATCTCCAGTAGGGCAAATGGATCAACATGATCACTAGCGGAAGATTCGGAATCGGAGTCTGAATGTTGCGGAGGGGGCTGGTGAGTGTTCGGAAATGAGGAAGGACTCGGTTTAGCAGCATCATCATCTTCTTGAAGTGGGGAGTTGGGGCCATCGTCCGGAGTGGAAGTAGAGGAGGTTCCGAAGTCAAAAGCGGACTTGGATACGGAGGCTTTAGACTGATAATGAATGGAGGTAATAAGATGAGCATCCGGAACTTTTGTTGCTTTTTCCTCCAACATAACTTCTTCGGAGATCTCTTCTTCCGGATCAGTATGGAAGATGCGCTTGGGAATTATTATTGGGGGCAGTTCCGAAGTAAGTTCCTTGATAGCGTCATCGTCCGAGGGAAGAACATAGGGCATGTTGCTTTGAATAACCCGGTTCCTCATGGAGATAAGAGTGGATTCAACTTGAGCTCGAGTCAGATCCGAACGCCTTAATGCTGCCCTGTTCACATAATCTTCCCACAAAGGGTCATTAGAACCTGGTCGTCCTGTACGCCTTCCGGGTATCAGACCAGTTGGGGCATCGGAATTTGGAGGGACCGCTCCTTCTTCCGGATGCTTGGGTTCCGGAACAACGGTTCCGGAGTGTGTGCGTGTGGAAGAAATAATAGGATTATCAAGAGTGACATGTGGGTGTGTTCCAGGGGGTGCAAGGAACTTTGTTCAACACCAACAACATCCTTTTGGGAGGGAGAGGGTGGAATATGTGTAGACTCCCCGTGAGTGTGTGCTTGTGAAGATGAAACATTGAGGGGTACCTCAGATGAGTGGACAGGAGGGGTGTGCGGACGGCCAGAATCATCCTGATTGTCATGAGTGCCCTCCTGTTGAGAGGGGGCACCGACTTTGGTTTTCTTTTTGGCCTTGGGTTTGGTGGGAGAGGCCTTGCGTTTGGCCGGTTGCTTAACTTTTGGTCCGGACTTAGTGTGAGTGGCCTCTTCCGGAATAGGCTCAACTGAGACCGGGGCAGGTTGTGTTGGGTCGAACACAACCGAAGTCTCAAGATGGTGTTTCAAATAAGGGGATCCGGAAGGAATGAGGGCCAACATATTGTTCGGAAGTCGTCTGACCGGACCAAAAGATGATTGGTCCGGAATTCTGTAAGACTTAACAAGTTTAAAGGATACACATACCTCCGGAGGAATGGTGCTCACCGAAATGGGAATATTAAGTTCCTTGAAGATTTGCTCAATCGTCAGGGCCCAAAATCTAGGGCTCGAAATTTCATTCGGCTTCCTCTTGATGGCAAATTTGAAAAAGTCTTGCCATAGTACTTCCGGAAGATCGACCGCGTTGTTGCGTCCGGAATAGATGCTGAATACCACGTTCAGTCAGTCCTTGCTAAGAGTATCAGTGCCGCCATGCTTGCCTGATAGACCACGAATGATAAAGTGCATGACAACGGTCTAGAGCCCGGAAACTGCAGTCTTCTTGAAATCCTTTGCTCGATAGTCTTGATTGTACCCAATGAAATTAAGAAACGTCTGAAACTCTTCAGCTGTTGGTTCTACCACTTTGAAACCAGCAGGGTTGGGAGAAATTCCAATGGCCTTGAGGAAGGTCGCTTTATAAATAGGAATGGGGCGATCATCGATGATTGAAGCCAACAGAACATCATCTTCAAGTTTGATGCTTGTGAAAGCACGATGAAGATGAGAAAGAGGGAGTGGAGGCTCTTGGATTTTGGTAAGTGGAATGGAGAGAGGATGATGAGCAAGGAACTCAATCATGATCCTGATTGATTCATCGTAGTGAAGGGGATTTAGTGAAAACAATTGAGTGGTGTCACGAAGAAAAGGTTCTTGATCAGCCGACGATGATGAACCCTTCGAGCCTTTCGATGATTTCTTCCTGGCAATGGATTTCTTTGGGGTCTGAGCATTAGAGGCTTGGATTTTAGAGGATTCCATTTGTTGAAGATGATGAGAGCTTGAAGAACACGAAGAACTGTGAGGGTTTTAGAGATGTTTGAGAATCGAGAGATCGTAAAGTGGTAAAGGTAATTTGTGAAAAGGTATTTATAGGTAGGAAAAGTCGGGTCGGGTCTGAAAAGGTAATGATGAGGATCCGAGATCCATCGGGTTGCATTTAATGTTGGGATGATGAGATTAGACACTTGAAATGAAAGGGAAAGGCAATTGGTCTAAAAGTGGGAAATGTAACCGTCAATTCATTTTCCATTTTAGAGGGCGTGCAATCGTGTCACGCAAATCGAGGAAGATTGGATAAGGATCTTCCTAAAAAGTAACCATTGAGAAAAACCGTTTCATCTTATTGCCTCTTGGTATTCCAGATGAATTGTTCCGGACAGTGCATGATCCGGAAGATAAGAGAGATGTTCCAGAATAAGTATGATAAAAGAGGTTTTTCGGAACAATTTTGAAAATTTCTGGAGCAAATTAAGATTCCGGAGCAAATTTGGATTCCGGAGCAAGTTTTGAAAAATTCCGGAGCACTTTTGAAATTCCAGAGCAAATTTTGAAATTCCGGAGCAAATTTGGAAATTCCGGAGCACTTTAGAAATTCCGGAGCAAATTTTGAAATTCCAGAGCAAATTTGGAAATTCCAGAGCACTTTTGAAATTCCGGAGCAAATTTTGAAATTCCGGAGCAAGTTTTGAAAAATTTCGGATCATTTTGAAATTCCTGAGCAAATTTTGAAATTCCGGAGTAAATTTGGAAATTCCGGAGCACTTTAGAAATTTCGGAGCAAATTTTGAAATTCCTGAGCAAATTTGGAAATTCCGGAGCACTTTTGAAATTCCGGAGCAAATTTTGAAATTCCGGAGCACTTTTGAAATTCTGGAGCACTTTTGAAAATGGTCGATCCAGATCATCGTGAGGAAGAGAATAAACTGTACAGCTTAAGAAACTCAATGGATAATTAGTAAAAAAACACAAGTAAAAGGATCCTTTGTATTTAGAGGAAAAATAGTTCCGAAGTAAAATAAATGAGTTCGGAGCATATTTTTCTGCTGAATACTTCGATCAAAGAGAACATGTCTCTTGAAAGAATTGAGGATCAGGCATCATCATACCCATTTTCTTCAGAAAACCATTAAATTTGGTTTCGTCTAATGCCTTAGTAAAGACATCAGCAATTTCATCGTCAGATGGAACAAAAATAAGTTCGATGTTACCATTTAGAACATGATCTTTAATAAAGTGGTACCGAATGTCAATGTGCTTCGTCATGGAGTGCTGAATTGGATTGTGTGAGATGGCAATGGCACTTTGAGAATCACAGTAGATAGGAATGCGTTGAAATCGGTAACCATAATCCAAGAGTTGAGATTTCATCCAGAGAACTTGAGAGGTACAGCTGGCAGCAGCAATGTATTCAGCTTCGACTGTAGATAGAGCAATGCAGTTCTGTTTCTTGGATGACCAGCTGACTAAACGACCACCTAGGAATTGACATCCTTCGGATGGACTTTTCCTATCGAGTTGAAGACCACCATAGTTTGAATCAGAGTATGCTTGCAGAAGGAAACTTTCATTTGCTGGGTACCAGATTCCGAGGTTCTTTGTACCTTTGAGGTACCGGAAAATTTGTTTCACAACCAAAAGATGAGACATCTTCGGATTGACTTGAAATCTGGCACATAAGCATGTTGAGAACATTATGTCCGGACGACTTGCAGTGAGATAGAGTAAGGATCCAATCATTCCCCGATACTTCTTTTCATCTACGGAAACACCCGAAGGGTCGGCAAAGATTTTGTGACCGAAGCCCATAGGTACCTTGGCTGAGGCACAGGTGTCCATAGAGTATTTCTTCAGAAGCTCAGAAATGTACTTCTCTTGGTGAATGAAACTACCTTTGTTAGTCTGTTTGACTTGAAGGCCAAGAAAGAAGCTTAATTCTCGATTCATGCTCATGTGAAAGCGACTGACCATAAGTTTGGCAAAATCAGCAACCATAGATGAATCGGTAGATCCAAAAATGATGTTGTCCACATAAATTTGTACCAGCATGAGATGTTCTCCATTTGATCTTCGAAATAAGGTGGGATCCAGTATACCTCTTTGAAAACCTGAGCGCTTGAGAAAATCAGTGAGAGTCTCGTACCAAGCCCGAGGAGCTTGCTTGAGTTCGTAGACAGCCTTTCGGAGTTTGTAACAGTAGTTTGGAAAGGAGAGATTAATAAATCCGGGGGGCTGTTGAAGGTAAACTTCAGTGTCAAGCTCACCATTTAGAAAAGCACTCTTAACATCCATTTGAAAAACTTTGAAACCTTTGTGGGCTGCGTAAGCAAGAAAGATTCTGATAGCTTCAAATCGTGCAACAGGAGCAAATGTCTCGTTATAATCAAGACCTTCAATTTGAGTGAAACCTTTAGCTACCAACCTTGCCTTATTTCGGATGATAACTCCTGCATCGTCTAGTTTTTTGCGAAATACCCATCTTGTACCAACAATAGGGTGATGTTGAGGAGGAGGTACGAGAGTCCAGACTTCATTTCGATCAGATTCTGCCAGTTCGTCTTGCATGGCTGTAATCCAATCAGCATGCTCTAATGCTTCCTTGATGGATTTGGGTTCAACCATGGAAATGAATGCTGAAAAGTGGCATTCATTTTGAATGTTGGTAGCTGAGCGAGTTTGAACACCAACATTTGGGTTGCCAATCACTTGGTTTGGAGGATGATCCTTCGTCCAAACATGCAATCGAGGGAGTTCTTGTGCAGCGGAGGATCCTATATCAACAGTAGAATTGATTTGCTCCCCCTGAATGACTTGAATATTGGAATGATGCTCCCCCTGAACTTCTGAACCAGAACCAGAGAGGTTTACATCATCATTAGAGGGAAACTCAAAGAAATTCTCATTTTCATCAATGTTGAGAGGATTTGAGTCATCGAAGTCAGCAGCTGCATCTTGGAAGCCATCCACATTTGATTCAAGAGAGGGATTTTCATTATTCTCCCCCTCAACCTGTGAAGGTTGGAACGGTTCGGAATCAAATGGAGGAAGGCTCGGAAGAGGACCAGAGAGGTTGTGAGAAACTGGGGCTTCCGAAGGAGGAGTTGGAATCAGAGATGGACGTGATCGTGATTCGGAATCAAGAGCTGTTTCGGAAGGACCAAAGAGAGTTTCAAAGTCAACCTCGAGAATGGTTTGAGGGTTCGGACATCCTGGCGAGGAGCATCAGACTCCATGATGTGAGTTGTGATGTGAGTGGGGCCAGAGTTCCGAACAAAGTTGTCATCAAAGGTAATACCGAAGCTTTCTTTCAGAACACGAGTTCTTCGGTTGAGAACTCTGTAAGCCTTGGATTTGGAAGAGTATCCTAAAAAGATAGCTTCATCAGCTTTAGGTTGGAACTTTGTAAGCTGATCACGGTTGTTTTTTATGAAGCATCTGCATCCGAAGATATATAGCAATGAGATCGTTAGCTTTCGACCATTCATTGCTTCGTATGGTGTCATGTTGAGCCGTCGATTGATGATGCTTCGGTTTTGAGTGAAGCAAGCGGTGGATACAGCTTCAACCCAAAGATAGAGTGGAAGGTTTGCATAATTCAGCATGGATCGAGCAGCTTCAACGAGTGTTCTATTACGTCTTTCAACTACACCATTTTGTTGTGGAGTGTATGGAGCTGAGAAGTTGTGATCGATTCCTTTTTCTGTGAGGAACTTCTCAATGGTGGAATTGACAAATTCCGAGCCATTATCACTTTGGATTCTCCTGACCGGGAGTTTGATAAGAACTTCTATTCCTTTGATAAAGTTGATGAGCTCAGAGGCTGTTTCGGATTTCAGCCTCAGGAAGAAGACCCAAGTGAACCTTGTAAAGTCGTCAACAATTACAAGAATGTATTTCTTATGATGAAGACTCTCTACAGTGGATGGTCCACAAAGATCAATGTGTAGGAGTTCTAAGGGATCCGAAATGGATTTTTCGATGATAACAGGATGACCCTTCTTTGATTGCTTACCACACTCGCATGCAGCACATAAATGATCATTTTCAAACTTGAGAAGAGTTAAACCTCTTACCATTTCACCGGAGACGAGATCATTCATGTACTGAAAGTTTATATGTGCGAGCCTTCGGTGCCATAACCAACTAACGTCAGGAACAGCTTTGGAGAGAAGGCAGAGTTTTGGTTTTCCAATGATCATATTGATGTCGAGTGGGTACATGTTTTTGTTGCGAAGAGACTTTATCAAACATTCTTTTCGGTCTTTAGTCATCACATAGCTATATTTTTTGCAAAATTCCACACGTCGGCTTGAGTCGGTAAGCTGAGCAACACTTATCAAATTATGTTTCAAGTCAGCTACATAAGCAACATGTGAAATGGAGAAGTTTCCATTGGTGAGAGTTCCATAACCACGAATCTGAGAATTTGAGTTGTTGCCATATGTCACGTAACCAACATTTGGAGGGAGCTTTAAATCTCGTAGAAAATCCTTCTGCCCCGTCATGTGCATGGAGTAAGCACTATCAATATACCATATTGTTTCTTGCTCCGAAGCACAAAGTGCCTGCAAAAATTAATGAGGAATGGAGCTTTTAGGCTCCGAGTTAGACTTTGGGACGTAGGCATGGACTTTGGACTGTGATTGTGACTTTGGAACAATTACGTGTTTCTTGGTGAGATTACTTGAGTTCTTTGGGAACAGACAGAATGCTAAAGTCTTTTCATCTATCCAGTAGTCATATTCAACTACTTGAGGGTTCGGAGCTAACTTCTTCAGAGTGGAGGTATCTGAAGGAGTGACACTTTTTGTTATCTCCGAGTTAGTTGTTTTGTTAACAGATGATTTGATCTTACACACAAGATTTTTGTTTGAAGATTTTGAAACAGTAAAAATTGAGCTGGTGGATCTGTTTGATGACACATTCTTCTTAGAGATTTTTGGTTTAAAAATTATGCCATCAGATTTTGCAATAAAGACAGATGAGACATTTTGAGGCGCTGATGAAGTGTTTCGGATGGTTTTGACACTAACATGAGCTTGAGGAGATTTGGAGCTAAAGACTTCCTTTGGTTCCGAACGAACAGGAGGTTCGGAAGGTCTCTTTAGAATTCTTGTTGGAACAAATGAATTTTGACTATGGTGTTGACACAAGGACTTCCTTGTGTTGTTCCGAGATGAGTATGGTTTAGAGTTGGCAAGGAACCTGGAATTTTGTCTATCCTTAATTTCCTTTTTGTAAGCATTCCTAGCTTCTACCTTGGGATCTACAACATCTTTTCTATTCAACATTGGTTTTCTCTTAGGATGAGGAGAGGATCCAGAGGATTGACCTTTGGATGGATTTGAAAACTTAGGAGTAATGGGAACCAATTTGGATTTGGAGAGAGCTACAGAGTCCGATTCACATGAGTCAGAGGACTCATTGCTTGATACTTCAACTTTATCATCTAGAGATGCCCATGCAAATTCTGAGGTATTGACTTCACTTGTTTCCAGAATAATTTCCTCAATCACACAATTATTGACGTGATTGCTTATAGAAACATAGTCTACACAATTTTGAAGACTATGATGATATTACGTGGTCCGATTCAGGTCCAGGTTTATCAGAGGCGGAAGAGGCGTGGAATCGGGACATTTAACAACTATCAGTTGAAACTCAAGAGTTAGGGACTCAAAGGATCTTTTAGTCTCCGGAAGGGGTGACAATGGAGAAACAGGAGTGTCCGAATGTTTAATGTTCGGAACCTCTCCCATGAATGTCAGATTTTGCAAATCCTTCAGGGGACTAACAATTGGTTTCGGAAACTCGCTTCCGAGACCAGGAGCTTTGGACCATGGATGACGAAAATTATGAGTCATCCGAATGTCAGCTTCAAGCATGTCAACTGAGTTATGCAAGGCATCTATTTTGGCATTGAGACGTTTGTTATCAGAAATCAAAATATTTCGTTCGGAATAAGTGATTTCACATTTATCTTTCAAAATGATACATTCATCTTTTGACATTACAAGTTCATGCTCTAAAGACTCGATTTTCAATTTCTTATCCTCAAAACGTAATCTAAGACGACTTAGTTCACAGTCTTTCTTCTCACTAGCTTCTATGGCTGACTCATAGGCTTTATAGATAGTGTTCATATCTGTTTGAATCTGGGTCAGATAAGGTTCACATAAAGTCAAATCAAAATTATTATCAGAGATCATGGATTTTACCTGCTGAACGATGTTTCGACCTGGTGGATCGTTAGTGGCCATGTAATAGTAGTTAGGTTCAGCAACATCTTCTTCATCTTTGGATCCAGAAGACCGATAACCTTCATCACATACAATGGTTTGTCTAGCCATCAAACACATGTTTCTTCCAGTTTCTACATCATCATCATCTCCGGATGACCAGTATCCTTCGACATCTCTTGAAACAGTAGTAACAAATGCTTTCTCACTTTCAGCCATTTCTTGTGCTTTTCGGACATAATAAGCTGAGTCCTTGATTTTTGGTTTTTGTGGAGCATCAGCTAGACAATCTTTGGCAAAGTGGTTTGCATGACCATATTTATGACACAAGATCTTTGGTTTTTCTGAGTTGGAATTTTTTGAAGATTCCGGGGCTGAGTTTGGTTTAGTGAGGTTAGGCTTGTATGCAGGAGGATTTTCGGAGGTTTGTTTTGGTTCCGAAGCAGTATATGGTTGAGGATGGTTTTGGTGAGGAGCGTTGAATCTGTTTTGGTATGGTTTGTAAGAAGAATTGAAAGGTCGTTTGTATTTCATGGAGAGTAAGGCAATTCTTGTTGGAAACGGAGTTCAGAATCCAAGGTTTCGGAATTATCGTCAGGATAGATGTGGGTGGGAAAAGAGGTCAAGGATGGCTGAGGTAATGGAACTGAGGGTTTGTAAGGTTCCGAAGCAAGTGGGTTCGAAATGGTTGGCTCAGAAGAACTGACTAGAGCAAGAGGTCCTCCGGAAAGTTCTCTAATGGTTTGAGCAACGTTTGATTCATGTCCTTGAAGCTCATTAAAAAGTTGATAGAGTTTCAATTTTTTTAAAGAACCATTACTTTGAAGACAAGACTTTACATTTCCCCATCCCTTACCAAGACTGTTAATGAACTTCAGATTGTACACGAGAGGAGTTCGAACAATCCCGTGAGCAGTCATGTTGTTGACAACGATTCGATATCGGTTGGAGGCTGAGGCTACAGATTCACCTGGAGTGGTAGTGAAGGTGCCAAAGCCATTGACAACGGAGGTAAGACGTTTGTCCTTCATATTTTCTGAACCTTCAATCAGATCCTGAAGAGTGTCCCATATTTCTTTGGCTGATTTGCATAACTTGATGTGCTCAAAGAGTGATGGAGGAACACCAAACACCATTTCAGAGAAGGCAACTTGATCAGCATGCAGTTTCTCAATATCATCAGCAGTTAGAGGGGCTGGACGAACTTCATCTTCTCGCATGAGTTAAGCAGCTGCATCTCTTACAACTGTTCTTACAGGAACATGAGGACCTTCTGTGACGGATCTCCAGATTTGTTCACCTTTCTCTTTGGCTAGTAAAAACCTTTTCATTCTAACTTTCCAGTGATCATATTCTTCCACAACTAGCAGTGGGGCACGTGTAGGGCCACCGACGCTATTTGCGATTTGCATTGAAATCATTTGTTGTGGATTTGAAGCAGCCATTGAAGTCAAGATATCTTCGAGCTTAAGTGGTATATAGAATAACTTTTATCCTTAACACAGAAATGGTTGAATTTCCAAGGTAAATTCAAACCAACTATAATCTGATCTTATGGATTCAAAGGACAACCACTCGAGCTCTTATACCAATTGTGAGAACAAAATTTATGCGTACGGACAAGGTTTGAGAACTCAAACCTTGAATGAATGCTTGATGTCAATGTCTGCTTAATAATGGATGTTCAAGTCTAAACTGGAAAGACCAGTCAAGTCTTAGATAATCAACTCAACAAAATGATCAAGACATTAATTAAGAACAAGTGAATAGTGATCAGAGTAAAGTTAATAAATGAGGAACAAGAGGAATGTTTGAATGTAAATAAGAGTAAATGCCAAAAATGAGAGAAAAGATCTGTGGTTGACTTGAATTGAATGCTCCTAATTAAAGGAGAGAATGTTATAGCGAATTAACCTAGGTGTTTACATAGGACCGGACAAAAGATATAATTCTGACATTCTGATTGTCCTAAATCAACATTAGACTAAGTCCTATGAAACGTTACATCAAAATACAAGACAAACGTAATAAATGCATAACAGACAAATTAACTTCATTCCGGACAAGTGATGTTCCGGAGATGAAAGTTTGGTTCCGGATCGATAAGCATTTCGGACATCAGGATCAGTTCCGGAATGCATTCTTCTTCAAAATTCTTCACTCCCTTTCTTCAGCTCCGGACAGGTTCCGGATCACATCTTCCTTCGGAACTAACAGCCTTCGGAATATATATTTAGGATTGCTAGAGGTTCAGTTTCAGGTTCCAACATATATATATATATATATATATATATATATATATATATATATATATATATATATATATATATATATATATATATACACTAGGTTATAACCCGTGGATACCACGGATGAGAAAGGAAAAAAATATATATAAATAAATCATAAGGTAATGATTGACCAATAATAAGAAATTTTTTATTAACTTAAAAGCATATATGTTTTTAAATCATAATCTATAAAGAAAAATGCATTTCATAAATCTAAATCGTGTATGGCTATTCAAATATTTAGAAGTTGGGTTAGTAAAATTTATAGCTGATGGACTTTGATTAATCGATGTTGTAGACAAATTAATGTTTTTGTTATTATCCAGATATAAATTATTTAAATTTATATTCTATTTAGACTTACAAAAGTCTATTATATTATCGGAATCTGAATTAAAAAGAGTAATTAAATATACAATAATGTGATACACAATAAATAATTTGTATGAAGCAAAGGAAAAAAATAACATATAAAGATATGATCAATGTTTGATGATTTAACCGGGTAAATGTATTATGATTATTTTAAATTAATATGATTATGAAATAGAAAAGTTATATAAACCGAAAAAAAACTAAAACAAACGGTCATAGAATTAACATTATTTTGTTTAAAATGAAAATTAAATATGTACATTTAAATATATTTTTTTTGAATAATTATTAACTTCAAATGTATTATTTATTTGTCCTATTCATTCCATACATACTTTTCACCCTTTTAATATTAATAATAATATATTATAAAAGTTATTATTATTATTTTTATTTTTAAAAAAAGTCTGCCTATCTTTTAATCAGTTCCTACACACCCACCACCCTCTTGTCAGCAAAACCCCACTCCGTCTCCCCCGACTTTTTCTTCCTATTAATCCACATATGAAGGGTTTTTTTGCCCTATTTAAATTGGGGTTTTGTTTATCTATCATCACCGGCCTACTTTCCTTCGTGTTGATTTTTATGAAAAATTTATCTCCAAATTCGTCGATATAATCGCAGAAGCATCAGTTGCAATCGATTACATCATAATATTCAGTGAATCGCTTTTGGAAATAGATCCATTTCGATTAAACGCAGAACGAAAATCTCAGATTGTGGTATTGAATTGGATTCAACCGTACAGTTGGAATCAGTAGATGCTGAATGAAGGTATGGTGTAAAGAAGGTTCCATTTGTAGTATGAAGATGGAGATAGAAGAAAATTAAATAAATATTTCTGCTTACCTGATGCAATCGGTCATTGGAGCTGTCAATTTGAAGCAACAAATGTACAACATAAAAGACGGTAAGATTCAACATAGAAGAAAAGCTTATATTCCTCATTATTCATTATTTTTGACATAAGAAAATGTGTTTGCCTGTTTAATGTGTAGAAATTTGGTGGAGATGATAACCAGTCGGATATGTAGAAAGCAATTAAATAGCAAATACTTGAGAGTGGAGGAAATTTGGCTAGTTAGACGTATTTACAGTAAGATAAGTTCAAATTTTGAAATTTTAAAATGCAATATTTTTTGGAATGTATTACTGTCAAATGTTTGGGTAATACATTGTTGTAAAAAATGTTGATTTTTATTTATTTAACAGCATACATGATTATGTTTGTACACGGTTAAGATTTGTTTTAATTATTTACACACTCTAAAGAGTTTTAAAGAAAAATAATGTACATTTATGTTTTTGATGGATAATTAAACTATTATTTTCTTTTTCTTTATGTAAATATGATTTTGGGGGATATAAATTACCATGTGTAGGATATTTTGTTGGATGTAATCACTAAACTATATATTTTTGTCACTGGTTCATAGATTGGAGGTGAAAATATTGTTGGAATGGATCTTGTTATGACTGTGGAACCTGGCTTTGGCGGGCAGAAGTTTATTCTAGATATGATGAATAAGGTGCCATTTAATGAACTGTGTGCTGTGTATGGGGAGTTTATTAAAAAGATTACATTTATCGGTTTTTTTAGTGATTTGTTTCAAATAAGACATTGCATGAGATGTTCATAGTAAATAATGGTAGTGGATTTAAATTACTATGAATACAGCAACAAAGATAAATGTATACTTTACCATACTCATCTTTTCAAACCATTTTACTTCATTTTCAATGCTTTGTAAGCTATTTTCAATTTTGAGGATGAGGAGGCATTATTGTCTTTTACAGGTTCTTGGCAATAAATATCAGGAAAAGATGTTGGATGTTATAGACGTAAGGTATGTGTATACTTTTTATTTTCTCTAAATGCATTAAATTTACTAAAAAACTTACACATTTATTTCATGTAGCCAATTACCTGATTTAATTACAGATTTATCATAAACAACCAAATACAGGTAAAAAAATTGCAGATTATTTCCTATTTTATCTTTGTTTAAAAGCATTCATTTGTATAAAGGTTGCTTTGGTATGATGGAATGGAATCAGAAAAAGGAATGGAATGGTTTGTTATCATATTATGTTGGCTTAAAGGAATAAATGGAAAGATTCATTTTGAAAATGAAATTAATTGAATAAATAAATGAATGGAATGGTCTCTTATCATTTTAGGTTTGTGATAATTTGTTGATATACTGCAATGGCTAAAAAAGAAAAAACCAAAAATGAATGATTTTAATTTTTTTTTTGGAAAAAAATTGATTTATACCAATTATAGCAATGTACTTTCAAAGCAGATTGTTACAATTGGGAAAATGTCTTACTGTATTTCTATACCACAATTTCTTAATAAGAAAAAAAATTGAAAATGAATTGATTCGTGTTTAATGCCTAATTTAATAGTAAAAAAATCAACTTCGACTTAAATTTATAACAATGTGTTTTGAAAGTACATTGCTATAATTGTCATAAATTGATTGTTTTCCAAAAAAATCATTATTTGTTTTTTCTTATTAAGCCATTTTAGTACGTAAATACATTAACACAAACATAATATAATAACAGATCATTCCATATCTTTTTCTAATTCCATTTCATCATACCAAATCAACCTTTTTACAGAAAAATAGAAAAGCATAGATAAACATCACAGTTGAAAATAACAGAAAAACACAAATAAACATCATACAGGATCCGAAACACACACACACACTTTCGACTTTGGAAGAAAGTTGGTATAAAATGGAATTTTTATATTGTAATTTTCAGTCATAGTAGGTTGCTATACATGTAAATTGAAATATAATAAGTTAATTCAAGAAAATAACAATAAGTGATAAGATTTTAAGTCAAAGTAGGTTGTTATACGTGTAAAAAAATATCATAAGTTATGAGGAAATATATTAAGAACATATATACAAACACATTAACATATACACACAAACCGGAACAGAAATCGACCATGACACACACTCAGACACAACAACTTTTAAAGTGCAATGCTATAAAGGCGATGATTGTGAATGTAAGATGCTAAAAAATAAAGTTTTCATTTTATTTTCATAAAAAAAAGCAACATATCTAAACAGGAACAGAAATTTACCATCAAAAATAATAATTTTTTTTCAGAAAAAAGCAACACGCATAGTAACATAGGCATGCATAAACAGGAATATAAACACACACACATACACTACAATATGGAAACTAATGTGGAAAAAAAACACACATAGAAAAAGAACAACACGAGAAGAAACAAAACAAAAACAAATCATTTGAAAGTAGTTTTTTTATAAACTTACCGGATTGATTAAACTCCTGTGAATGAATATGGTATTTTCCATTGGTGTAGACCGTGATTGGAATCAAAAGATAAAGACGCAAAAAGAAGATGAAATTCCAAACAAAATAAACTTGTTTTGGGGTTAGGCTTTTATAAATGATATCAACAGGATGTATATTTGGTATAACATAAATAAATTCAAAAAATAAATGCAGATTTTAAGGGATAGAGTAAATATGTTTGAAAACTGAATTGTTGGTTTAAAGGATACTATGATTGAATATAGGAAAGATTTAAAGGATATTTTCAGATTAAATGCGGTTGACTTATTTATAATTATTACTATGGTTTTGATTGTAGGTATTTTTGGATATAAGATCAAATCCCTTCAAATAATGAAAACTGAAAAGCTGATTTCTAGGACATGATTGGTCGATTGAAGCAATGAGGTATGGGCGGGAAAATTAGGGAGTAAAATGCTAAAGGAGTGACACGTGGCAAGAAGGTGGATTAAAAGAGAGACATGTGGCACCTTAGAGAGGTTTTTATTAGGAAGATATATATATATATATATATATATATATATATATATATATATATATATATATATATATATAATGTTAATTTTGTAAATATGTAGAAAATACAAGGACCATTTAGTCTTTTTCTCTATTTTGTTTATGGTATAGGGATTGATTGCCAAAGATAAATGTCACGGTGGCTAGAGGGTGGCTAGAGGGGCAACTTTGAACAATTCTCAGTCTCATGTAACCAAAATGGTTTCATTCCTTTTTGAATAAAAGTGAAATTACTGTTATACCCTCTTAAATAATCATTAACTGAAGAATAATTATTAAACAGTTAAAGTAAATTACCAAAATTATTGTAAACTTCATTTACAGTGTAAATAATCTAGGAAAAATACAAAAGATGGTTTTTATCTATTGGAATCCGATTTGGTGGATTTAAGTGTATTTACTCTTAGAAAATAGAAGAAAAATAGCATACTGAACATAAAAATCATCCAAATTTTTATTTGGAGTTCCAATATATTATAGGATCTTCTGGTACATTTTCATGAATTTTTTATGAGTAGAAGTATTTTTCCCATTATTAGTCCATTATAAATACAAAAATCGGGGAAAAATAGGAATGCATTATGAAAAATTCTGAAAATATGTTTCTGAGTCTTACACATAGGGTAGGAGCTACGGAAATTATTAGATACCCTTTTCACATGGTGAAAGTGGTGTTATGATTTATTTGAATTAAACAAAAAGAAAATTCAAAACCATAGCAAACAGTAACAAAAATCGATGAAACTCACTGAGCTGTCATCATTCACTTTAGGGGTCATCCACAAATTTACCTATGATTTATAGACCTCAGAAAGTATGTTATATGAATTATTGCCCTATTTTCTTGCAATAATTATAATAATTCGAGAAAAATGAACTATTTTCTGAAAATTTGTGGAACATCTCATTTTGTTGATGGAATTCTAGGAAAAATCGGATTTGATCAGAAAATAAGTTTTAGATATTTATTTGGGAATAAATCCTTTATGAACCTATTTGAATGCTTTTTAACAACAAACTTTGATGAATCAAACCTCTAAGCTTGAAGAACATTACATGCATGTTGGTTTGAAGACCAATCATGTGTTTGAAATGTTCAAAAATCATTTTTGAAAGAAAACTTAGAGTACATGTGGTGATTTTCCACCAAAACTTGTAGAAAAGTGCATTTTCATGATCTTGACTTAGGTTTAGGTCCTTGGATTTCACCATTTACAACATGCATGTTGTTCTTGGATGAAACCCTACCACCACCATCATCAAACTCGACATTCCTGGATATGTTCATGAATGTTCATAAAGAATGGTGTAGAAGAATGAGAAGTGCAAGAAAAACCTTTAAAACAAGAAAGAAAAGTGAAGGAAAATGAAGGATTTTTGTGATTACGTTGAAGAACAACCATAGAAGATGAAGATTTGAAGGTTGAGAGGTGTTCTTGGCTGGAGAATTTTGTGGGTTTGGAGAGAAAATGAGAGAGTTTGAGTGTGGTAATTGGTGGAGTGTGAGAGAGATTGTAGAGAGGGATGTGAAGTGTAAGAATTGATTTAATGATTGAAGTTTTAGGGAAAAAAGAGTATGAGAGAGAGGGTGGACGAATTTTATGAGTATAAGAGAGTTTCTCTCTCTCCTAATTCAAATTTATATAATTTCCCCTTAAATTTTTATAAAACCCCTCCCAATTTTTATAAAAAGGCTTCTTTATTTAATTCTTGATTTATTAAAAATCTTTTTTTTACTAATAAATTATGATTAATGTTTGATAATTAAATTTTTATGTCTTTGATAATATCTCATAACTTATTTATTTAAATTTGATATAATGAAGTTCATAACAAATCTTATAGAGTTTTTAGGTTTTAAAGTTTATAAATTTTGATTTTTGGGCTCTTTAGGGCTTTTGGAACTTTGTTAGATATTTACCATCATATTGAAATGAAATTAGAAGATTTTAATTTACTTTTAGGGTTTTATACTCTTTTTCAATTGTAACCAATGTTTGGAGTTCATTCTAATTCGGGTATTAACATTTCCTACAGTAGCTAGACAACTTATTAGAATCGTATGAGTCAAGTATATTAGTCATAGATTTTAGTTGGATCCTAGTTTATACAAGATTTTGACATAATTTATACTACTAGTTCATGGAATGATGTGCGTATATGGTTTATAAAAAGTTGAATGAGTCCGGGAATGACTTGAATTTGACAGTTGTCACATTGTATCCTTTGATTCTACTTGTTTCCAAGTTTCTAGTAGGGTATAACTTAGCTTCTAGTTACCAAGCCTAGTATGTGTCGTGCCTATATGTGCAACTAAGTTTATCAAATCTAGAACCGACTCGAATTTTGACGGTTGTCACAATATATATACATCAAATACACATATTTTTGCAATTAACAAATACACACATATGCCACATATAGATCAAATAAACATATGTTTACAATTAATCTCCAAAATCAATAAATAGAATCTGTGGTGTCCAAGAATCAGTAGTTGGTATAGTGGTGGTGGTAGTTGATGTCGGTGACAGCAACAGCCGACGGTAGTGGTGGTGACCGGAGAGGAAAAAAGCTTTTGAAAACAAAAATGCAATTAATCACAAATTCTTATGGAAATCGACATTAAAATAGAAAGAAATGAAGAGATGGGGAAGGAAACACGAACTTGGGAGAAGGAAATCGACAGCAGCAACAGCGCTGTTGGCCGGAGAGGGGAAGTTTCCGGTGGCCGGCGACTTTTCGATTTGTCGTCGCTAAAGGTGTTGTTGCCGCTATTGGTGTCACCGGTAATACCTGTATTTTTTTTAGTGTAAACCTTAATTATTATTATACAAAATTACAAATGAAGCCACAATATACAAATGACAACTAATATTGTAAAGGCCAACAAAAAACACATCAATAACCAGGTCTTCATAATTGGAGTAGGGTCCTATATTTAGCATATAATTGAGATAGAAGATTACGCTCATATAGAAATATAAATGAATTGTTATAAAACATAAAACCTCATATAATCACAACAGTTCAAGTACATCCGACGCTCAAGATCGATTTCCCGATAGATCTAGTGCAAATAATATTTCACTTTTCTCTCTATATGCTGCATTGAACATAATGTAGTTTCTTATATAACCATTCAAGTAATTACAAGTAGGTAGATATTGGTAATTTTGGGTTCATTCGAATAAATGAGCATATATGGAAGATAGTGGTAAATTTTGGGTCTTTCTTATTGTATTTTTTCATTAAAAATAGAATTATATCAAATTAGAAGTTCATTATTTTCATAGATTTGCATTTTATTATAGCTGTAAGATTGAAAAGGACATGCATAAAAATGTTTTTTATTTAATTTAATTTTGATTAGATCCCCCTGTCTCATGGTTTTCAATCCACCACAACCTTTTCTTATATGGACAAAAGACTCAAGTATTCGGCACCTAACTATACTTGTTCTCATTCTCTCTGCCAACACACACTCACATCTCTCTCTCTCTCTCCTTATCCCTTCTGTGTATGCGATCATCGATCAATATTAAAACTTGAAGCATGGAAGTTTTAAATATGAGAGATAAAGTGGAAAATGAACAAAGTTACATGAAGAAGCAAGAAGCAATACTACAAGAAAGCATCCAGACTTCATCTCCACCACCAACGGCCACCTCATCTCCACCATCTGCATCGGCATCTCCTACCCATGAATTCTCCTTCACCATCTCTCTCCATCCCCATCCAGCACAAAAATCGCAACAAGATGGTTATAAGTCCGGCAACTATGATGATAGTAACCACCGTAAACATGGTAACACCGCAACACCACCATCGGAACCCTTGACTGCTATTGACCTGTCTCCGGCGGATGATATCTTCTTCCATGGCCACCTCCTTCCTCTCCATCTCCTATCTCATCTTCCCATATCCCCTCGTACGTCCACAACTTCAATGGATAGTTTTACCCTCCCAACGAAGGACATCCTAAAGGACCAACATAACCCGATTGGAAACACTAGTTTCCATTATCACCACCGGAACACTTTCTCAGAGTTCAACTTGACCAGCAACAATGTCAATCAAATCAGACCAAAGTCCAAATCTTTCTCGTTGTTTGGCCGTAACAAAGGAAAAAAAGGATGCGCTGATGAAAGAGAAAGAGATCATGAAGACCAAGATAAAGAAAGAAACAACAGTAATTCCAAGAAGAAGCTGAAATTAGAGGTGGCTCAACTTATCAAGAGGTACATGAAAATGGTAAGGCCATTGTTGTCGTTTCCAAAGGCGAAGAGGTCAAATAATGAATTTAACCGGCAGCCACATTCTTTTTCCGGCAACTTGCTGAGCTCCAAAAGCAGTTTGCCGCTCCAAGTGACTAGAGGTGGTGGGAGGAGAGGCGAGTTCTCAGCCCCAGCGTCCATGAGAACTTCTCCGGCAAATAGTGGAATACTTCTTGCTTCAGGAACTGTGAGCCCCGCCAAAAGCACATCGAGTGATAGCACCATGGAAGAGTTACATGCTGCCATTCAAGCTGCTATTGCTCATTGTAAGAATTCCATTGCCATGGAAGACAAAATTCAAGCATAAAACAAAGTATATTAAAACTTTTAGGCGGAAATTCAAATATTTCTTCCTTTTTTGGTCAAATTTTACAGTATAATCGATCTTCTTAATTGCTGTATATAATAATTCTGTGATAGATTTCTATGTATATTTTATCTATAATTTAAAAAGCATTATTTACAATGCTTTGATAGTACATTCATGGATATAAACATCAAACACGTCAAAACCCATGACTAATTAGATCAAATATGTTTTCTGGGAGTTGTGTTGGCCACTTAAGATATTGCTAAAGATAGAATCCATATATAAAGTTATAAATATAAATATATATATTTAAAAATCAACTTCTTTTATGGGATATTATATTCTAATATTCTTTTCAAACACATTACATAAAATTTTAAAAAGTGACTTCATCCAATATCCATGGGAGGTCCCAAACTTTTTGTTTGAAGAATACAATTTGCTGTATAATACGAATAAACGAGTACCAGTGGAGCCGCTGAATGAGCCACTATATATTGAAGTTCAATTTGCTCATCAGATAATACAAAAAATATAAAATAATAATCCATTACTTTTCGGTGCTAATTTTTCTTGTAATTGCATTTTTGCTATTACTCGAATACCATAGGTCTATTTGGTGATAAGACCTAATCTCGAATGAAATAAACAACGTAATAGAATAAACAACGCTACAAGAAATACTATCATTAGCGGCGACGCCACCAATAGCAACGACAACTAAACTCCGTGTTTTGATGTCACCGCTAATGGTAGTAAACCAAGGTCCGTGTGATGGTTCCAGGAAGCACCCCATCCGTTGATCACTTACCTCAATCCATCGGATGGTTTTCAGTTCTCGGCAACATCAATAACAACAATTTTGTCGCCGCTAATACCTAAAAAAATACCGCAAAAATGTTCCATCCATTTACCGCAGCTTGTTTCCACTAATTTGGGTTTGTCGCCGCTAATACTCGTCGTCGCTAAAACCCTTGACTACATCAGAGGTTTCCTCTCATTTCTCAGATCACATCATGTCTCTGGCGATTTCGACCGACGAATCACCGATTGAAGCTAAACCGCGTCCATTATCACCATAATGTCACAGGAACCACCGGCGAGAAATTTAATCATCACCGACAACGTTTGTGCCTCTCCTCCCTCCTTTCTCATTCTCTTTCTCTTTGACTTTCACCTGTGACCAAGATTTCCAAATTAATTGTAATATCATTGTGATTTTAGGGCATACCACACCGCCATTGTCTTCTCCTTCTCCAGCGAATACCACCACCACCGCAACACTACCATTCTAACTTGAAGATGGTTTTACTGTTAATTTTGTTCATAACATATGTGTATCAGTTTAATTGCAATATATATGTGTGTGTATTTGGTATATGTGTATGCGTATTTGGAAATAGTGAATGTATGTGTATTTGGTATATGTTTATGTGTTTTTGGTAACAGTGAATATTCTTACGTATGTGTGTATCATTGTATGTGTATGTGGTACATGTGTAGGTATTTGATATGTGTATATGTGTTTTTGTATATATATGCAAATAAAAATTTATGTATAATTTATGTATATGTGTGTTTGTATGCAATCAGGAATGTGTGTATAATGTGTATATATATATATATATATATATATATATATATATATATATATAAAGAGAGAGAGAGAGAGATGTGTATGTGTGTGTATATATTATATATATATGTGTGTAAAGTGTATGTGAAATAATCATAGCCTTATAGATTTGTGAATTTGTTATGACTTAGTTAGGCAAGCCCTCAAGACTACACAACATGTAAATTACAATTTTATAATTTGAAAACAAAAAAGCAAGATGCTATAATTTACATATAATAGAAGAAAACAACATAACTAAGATGCTACAAATAAAAAAATATTAAAAGGTACAATATCATAATAGAAAAAAAAACAATATAATATTTAAAGTATAATCCTATAATAGAAAAATTAAAACAAAAGTAAGATGCTATAAATAATAAAAATACGAAAAGGTAAGATGATATTAATATAAAAAATATACTACAATTCTATTCGTGTCTTCGTTTTAATCATCATGCTCTTGGAAATACCCGCCCGAAATTAATTTCAAACTATCGTTGTTTTGGGATAGTTTTTTGAATATTTTCTCCCATTAAAACATAAGGTGTACATGCAACCCTAGAAACATTGGATCTATGTTTTACTAAGATACATGCAAAATTGATTTTCCAAAGTTCTTATCCTATCTAGCATAGCACGGGTAACTTTTAAACATAAATGCTAGAAGAAGAGCATACCTTTTGTGGTTTGGATTCCTTGAGAACCTTGTGGGCGTAGCACCTCAAGTGTGATGCCTCAAATGTCTCACACAACACCACAACACTTGGAATAACCTTGAGAGAAGTTCACTAACACCTCAAAATCGGATTGCCCTCTATCTTGTGCAAGTAGTCATCGATTTTGCTTGCATAGGGTTCTTTATACAGTTGTGGCACAAGTAGGGTTACACCATGTAAACCCTAATTGTCATGGCTTTCCATATTCCATGATCCATCGGTTTGTAACCTCCATGGATTATCCATGGAGTACCTTATGCGTTTTAACCCAATCCATACAAACCATGGATCATTAGCCCACTATACAAGAATGAATGATTTACATAATCAACCCCATATATTTAATTAGTCTCTTTTTGATCACTTAATTAATTCCAAATTAATTCTTTGATCAATACTAATTAAATAATATTATTAATATATTAGAACTTATAATATATTAATAAACCTTAAGTGTCCTTTCTCTCAATTTGGTCTATCCAAGTATTGCAATGCCATATAACCCAAATGGACCATGCTAATCGGGTCAAGTACATTCCAGAAATAGTTATGAACTTAGACACCTAATCCAACAGTCTCTCACTTGGATAAGTCTAATAACTATAACTGCAAGAATGACTTCAGGAACCAATCAGCAATCGTAGCTCTTTCAAGGTCTTGCGGAACTGAGATGATGATGATACGCCATTTATGATAAGTGATCATATAATCCTCTGTTCTAGATATCAGCCGGACAAATACATGGAACAATGTCTTACTTATTGTCCATCAGTTTGTTTCCTGATTTCCGATTTGTTTGACATAGAACTTAATTGAACACATCAACTTAGTTCTGATCGGGCCCGGTACATAGGTCAACACAAAATCATCGAGGGGCCCATATATCGCTTCTAATCCAAGAAGGAACAGATAAACTTCGACTCATATTCTTGTTCTACTACTTGTTGAATCATACACAAAGGCACGTTTTATAAGATCGAGTTACCAATGCGTTTTCGTACAATCAATGTATAACCAACTCATAGGCAACAAGTCATATCTCTAGGTTTGAAGACTTATATGATATTACCGTCTCGCGATCACTCGAGATAAATTCCATGAAGTGATACCAGCGAGCGTGGGTTGAATCCAATACTAAAAACTTATGAGCACTCATGAGTGTTGTAGCAACACTTTGCTATGACTAGTACCTTGGATATCTACAAGCCAACTCATGACAGCCTTGATTCATATCTACTTCCTACATATGACCGACTGTGGAGAATTTGAATAATATGAGATACAATAACATAATTATTCTGGAAGTCAAAACATGCAAAATGAAACGATAGTAAACGATTGACAAAAGATACCAACACTTTAATCATAAATAAACACAACTTTTATTCATCATCAAATGTCAATTATGCTTTACACATTTCAAAGCTATCTAACTACTAAGACTAATATCATCCTTCAGCTCTATGCGCCTCGCATGCTGGAGATGCTTTAACCCTGCTCAGTCCCTTCGTGAGGGGATCAGCTGGGTTCTCATCTGATGATACCCTCTTTGCCACGAGGAGTCCTTCTTCTATTCGATGTCTTATGAGATGGTATTTTCTGTCGATGTGTCTGGATCTCCCGTGATCCCTTGGTTCCTTGGCTAAGGCAACTGCACTTTCACTATCACATAAAATCTCTATAGGCTCCTTTATAGCTAGTACAAATCTAAGGTCTCCAATGAAGTTCTTTAGTCATATAGCCTCCTTTCCTGCCTCGCTTGCCGCTGTATACTCTGATTCGCAAGTTGAATCAGCCACTGTCTCCTGCTTGGAACTTTTCCAAGAAATTGCTCCTCCGTTTAAGGTAAAGACCCAGCCTGACTGAGAGCGGAAATTATCCCTATCAGTCTGGAAGCTAGCATCACTATACCCTAATACCCTCAAGTCATCACTCCCTCCGAGGGTAAGGACCCAGTCCTTAGTCCTTCGCAGGTACTTGAGAACGTTCTTTACTGTAGTCCAGTGAGCCTTGCCAGGGTTCCCCTGATATCTGCTGACCATGCTCAACACAAAGGCCACATCAGGACGAGTACAAGTCATAGCATACATGATCGAGATTACAGCGGAAGCATAAGGTACTCGACTCATCTCAGCTATCTCAGCCTCTGTACTCGGGCTCTGAGTCTTACTCAGTCTGGCGTTACTCTGGATCGGTAACTCTCCTTTCTTGGAATTCTGCATGCTGAACCTATTCAGCACCTTATCCAAGTAGGTACTCTGAGTAAGTCCAATTAGTCTTTTACTCCTGTCTCTCAAAATCCTTATCCCTAGGATATATAGGAAGCTTCTCCAAGGTCCTTCATAGCGAAACACTTCCCAAGCTAGGAATTCACTTCCTGCAGAGTTGGGATGTCATTTCCTATGACTAGTATGTCATCCACATACAATACCAAAAAGCTAACTATACTCCCACTAGCCTTGACATATACACAAGATTCATCTTTACTCCTCGAAAAGCCAAACTCTTTGACTTTCTCATCGAAACAAAGATTCCATCTGCGAGGTGCTTGTTTCAATCCATAGATGGATTTCTCAAGCTTACACACTCTATTAGGGTACTCTGTACTGGCAAAACCCTCTGGATGACTCATGTAAACATCCTCAGCCAACTTCCCATTAAGGAAATCGGTTTTGACATCCATTTGCCATATTTCATAGTCATGAAATGCAGCAATGGCTAGCATCACCCTAATAGACTTAATCTTCGCTACTGGTGAAAAGGTCTCATCATAATCAACTCCTGGAGTTTGAGAAAAGACCTTTGCAACCAGTCGCGCCTTATAAGTGTGCACATTACCATCCATGTCGGTCTTCTTCTTGAAGATCCATTTGCACCCAAATGTCTTACGACCTGGAACATTGTCAACCAAGTTCCAAACTTGATTGTCATACATGGATTGTATCTCGCTGTCCATAGCCTCTTTCCATTTAGCAGCCTCAGGGCCTGCCATGGCTTCCATGTAGCTGTTAGGTTCATCCAAACTTACCAGTGTGCTATCACTGATAAGTGTATCACCTTCTGCAGTAATATGGAAACCATAGTAATGCTCAGGTGCATTCCTAACTCTCGTGGAATGCCTCAGAGGTACAGACTCTTCTGTCGGATCAACAGGAGTTTCCTCCTCAGGTTGATTGCTAGGGTTTGAGGTTCCTTCACCACTTGACTCTTAAATTTCATTAAGATCAATTTGCCTCCCACTGTTTCCTTGGCTTATAAATTCTCTCTCGCGAAAGACTCCTCTCCTTGCTACAAAGACCACATTATCATTGGGTCTGTAGAAGAGGTAACCAAAGGATCTTTGTGGGTAGCCGATGAAAATACACCTGTCACTTCGAGGTTTGAGCTTATCGTGAGACTCACGCCTCACAAAAGCCTCACAACCCCAAATCTTGATGTGTTCCATATTGGGAACTTTTCCAGTCCACATCTCATGAGGTGTTTTGGCAACCTTTTTGGTAGGGACTAGATTAAGGATATGGGCGGCAGTCTCTAAGGCATACCCCCAGAATGAGATTGGTAGCGAAGCTCGACTCATCATGGAACGAACCATATCCAACAAGGTTCGATTGCGCCTCTCAGCCACACCATTAAGATGTGGTGTCCTAGGAGGTGTCAATTGTGAGATAATCCCACATTCCTTAAGATAGTCAAGGAACTCTGTACTAAAATACTCACCACCTCGATCGGATCGAAGCATCTTAATGTTCCTGCCCAACTGATTCTCCACTTCCTGTTTGAACTCTTTGAATCTTTCAAAGGTCTCTGACTTATGCTTGATTAAGTAGACATATCCATATCTACTAAAATCATCAGTAAAAGTCACATATAAGCGGTTAGCATCTCTTGTGGCGTTTTTGAAGGGTCCACACACACATCTGTATGTATGAGGTCCAACAAACCCTCACCCCAGCACAGGTACCAGTGAAGGGTGACTTTGTCATTTTCCCAAGCAAACAAGATTCACAACTATCATCTGATTTTAGGTCAAATGACTCCAAGACTCCTTCCTTTTGGAGTTGGCCTATGCGTTTCTTGCTTACATGTCCAAGACGATAATTCCGTAATGATGCTTTATCCAAACTAGTGGAAGAATCGATACACAACACATTATTTCCTAGGTTATCTACAACCGACACAATTTCATACACACCATCACAAGGTAATGCTTTAAAATAAAGAACATTATTAAAGAAAGCATTAATACCACCACTATCACTATCAAATGAAAAGGTAAAACCTTGTTTGTACAAACCATGAAAGGAAATAATATTTCTTGCCATTTCAGGCGAATAACAACATTTATTCAAATCTATTGTTAACCCACTACTTAGCAATAAAGAATAAACTCCAATCTTGGTGACAGGTGTAACTTTACTATTTCACATGATCAAGTTTATCTTCCCATGCTCCACATTCTCACTTCTTCTTAGTCCCTGCAAATCACAACATATGTGAATACCACAACCTGTATCAAGGACCCAAGAATTAGAATATGGTGAGTTATTAGACAATCTAGTGTAAAAACCTGCATGGTTGGGTTTTACTTTCTCATCCTTAACATCTTGCTGGTACTTTGGGCAGTTTCACTTCCAGTGCGACTTTTCATGGCAATAGAAGCATTCAGCCTCTTTAGGGTTAGCAGAAGGAGTGTCGAAACCTTTCTTGGTTCCACTTGAAGAGGAGCCATCAAGGGACTTTCCCTTGGTACCCTTCGAAGGGCTCCTCCTCTTCTTTCCTTTGCCTTTCCCGATTGCCAAGACAGGGGCCATGGTAGGAGTAGGAGTAGTAACAACCGACTTACCTTTAAGACCACTTTCTGCGGTCTTGAAAAGTCCTTGAAGTTTGCTGAGTGTAACTTCCTCCTTGTCCATGTGGTATGTCATGCGGAATTGATCATAACACGAAGGTAGGGAGTGAAAAATGATATTAATTGCCAACTCCTCTGGGAAGTTCACATTCAGTTTCAGCAAACGGTCCACATATCTTTGCATTTTCTGCATGTGGCCCGTGATGGGTTCACCATCCTTCATCCAGGTTGTTATCATCGAAAAGGATTGATTTCATACCGCTCTTGAAGAGCACTCTGATGGTAGCGGTCCATCAAGTCCTGGTGCATCTCAAAAGGGTAGAAGTCCTCATAGGAATTTTGGAGCTCGGCTGTCATTGTGGCCAACATGATAAATGCCACTTTGGTAGCATCTCTCTCGTGTGCCTGGTATTCAGCGATCTCCTCAGGAGTAGCAGATGACTCATCAAGTTCCTTCAACTCCTTGTCGAGGAAATATTCCTTGTCCTCATACCGAGTGACCATCCTGATGTTCCTGATCCAATCCATAAAGTTGGATCCATCAAATATGATTCTCCCACAAAGGTTCATGAGCCAGAAGCAGCATTGTTGGAAGACATCTGAAAAGAATAAAGACAAGTTTAGATTAGATATAAAGATAGTCCTTAATAAGACACCCAAATGTAATATTAAGGCTAGGACCCAACACAATATTTTATAACTTAAAAGAGGGATGTCATAATCCAAGCTATAAAATATTTGAAGGTAGGTGAATGACGATTCACCAATTTCCACCATGAAAAACGAAATAAATTATTAAGTTTTAATTGGTTTTGAAACTCCTAGATTCTTTGAGATTCATTGAACTTTTCAATGACATGTTTCAATCTCGAGTGTGCCCTTCAGGTTTTGTGACTGGGATGCCGAGGATCACAAAACAAGGTGTGAAGTAACCATGCAAATTACTTGGTACCCTTAATGTTTTTCACTCAATCGATGTGCCGGTTAACCACACGCGCTCAACCGATACTATGATAAATATTAAGTAACCCTTTGCCTACCTTGTTAAGTCCAGGTTAGTGTGCCGGTTAACCACACACGCTCCACTAACGACTTAATCAAAGTGCAAAGTGTAATTTCATGGATTAGCACCTTATTCACATTTTCCTAAAGTAACTAAGAGTGAGAATTTTATAAAACATTTAGTTACTTTATATTCATCATACTTTTAATGAGAATTTAAAGTCCTTGTCTTACCCGTTCGGCTAACGACCTCCACCAGTCAAGGAAGCGGTGGGTGAGAGGGGACACCCATTAAGCTGCCATTTTATAGGCAACAACCTTATACCCACCTTATAGACCGGCTTCATGAATGGGGCCTACTAACGGTAAAACGGCTTGTTCTTATACATATATAATCATTATTAAACTTATAATATTATAAAGTATAAGGGTTGAATTTTAACTTTTAAAATTCTAGGGGTTGGAACTAAAGTTTTTAAAGTGACTTTACATGTTCCAAAACTTGAGGGCAAGTTTTGTAACTTTCAAAACTTTTCAACTTTCATAACTTATGAGTTAAGGTTTATTAAAATGAGAGACTTTTCATTTTATGTAACCTATGTGTTTCTTTAATGGACTTTAAAAGAATGACTTTTGGTAATCCATAACTTGAGGACAAATTATGGATTCATTAAAACACATAATGATCAAGAATTAAACTAACAAGCAAGTTACATATAATTCCTATGATCTTCTAAACTCATAAGCTCATGAATGTTTATATCAATAATTTCAAGAATCATAAATAAACCATATAAAACTTGAAATTTTGATAATAGCTATTGAAAATGGATTAACATAACCCTTACACCATCTAAAACAAGTTTTATAACACCAAAACAGTTTAGGGTAATATTTCTAGTCCATTTCCAACTACAAAGCTCCAAAAAGTGCTCACTGGATGACAAACTCGTCGAGTTCATGAAGGAACTTGTCAAGTTCATGTAATAACTCATGAACTCGGCGAGTTTTTGGCCAGAACTCTTCGAGTTTTCTTGTCTGGGCAGTTTTTGGCTTTTGAAAAAAAAGTTTGCATCAAATATCAAGTACACAAACCTAGGCTCTGATACCAATGAAGGGTTTTGAGCATTCTAACACTCATAAGGTGTACATGCAACCCTAGAAACCTTGGATCTATGTTTTACTAAGATACATGCAAAATTGATTTTCCAAGGTTCTTATCCTATCTAGCATAGCATGGGTAACTTTTAAACATAAATGCTAGAAGAAGAACATACCTTTTGTGGTTTGGATTCCTTGAGAACCTTATGAGCCTAGCACCTCAAGTGTGATGCCTCAAATGTCTCACACAACACCACAACACTTGGAATAACCTTGAGAGAAGTTCACTAACACCTCAAAATCGGATTGCCCTCTATCTTGTACAAGTAGTCATCGGTTTTGCTTGCATAGGGTTCTTTATATAGTTGTGGCACAAGTAGGGTTACACCATGTAAACCCTAATTGTCATGGCTTTCCATATTCCATGATCCATGGGTTTTTAACCACCATGGATTATCCATGGAGCACCTTATGGGTTTTAACCCAATCCATACAAACCATGGATCATTAGCCCACTATACAAGAATAGATGATTTACACAATCAACCCCATATATTTAATTAGTCTCTTTTTGATCACTTAATTAATTCCAAATTAATTCTTTGATCAATACTAATTAAATAATATTATTAATATATTTGAACTTATAATATATTAATAAACCTTAAGTGTCCTTTCTCTCAATTTGGTCTATCCAAGGATTGCAATGCCATGCAACCCAAATGGACCATGCTAATCGGGTCAAGTACATTCCAGAAATAGTTATGAACTTAGACACCTAATCCAACATATATATATATATATATATATATATATATATATATATATATACAAAGACGCACATACATATTCTATGTCAAGTGTATGTCAAGAATTAAACGTTATATTATATATATATATATATGGTTTCAGTAAGTCATACAAAATATGGATCTATCAGGTTGAACCTTTAATTCCTCTGATTGTAGATAACGTAGTGCCAAGTAACAAGATGGTTGATGTTATCAACGACATTATATGGGAGTCAAGAGAATATGATACCAATATCGACCAATGGAACACAAATTCAGTGGATAGCGGTGTGGATGTTGATTTCGTATAGTTGTTAGAGGAAGTCCGAACTGAATTATGTCCTGGTTGCACTTCGTTTTCTTCCATCGATTTTTTAGCAAAGCTAATGCATATCAAGGTCAACAACAAATGCATTGGTAGTTCATTGGATGAACTCCTTGAGTTGTTTCAATCAACAATTTCAAAAGACAATAAGGTTCCCTTTCAAGTTATCTATCCAAAAAGAAACTAAAATATATTGGTTTGGACTATCAGTCAATACATGTGTGTAAAAACGACTATTTTTCCCTTTTTGAAAGAACACGAGTTGTTGCAGAATTGTCTTGTTTGTAAGGAGGGTCGGTGGATTGATAATAAAATATCATGGGTAAGAAGGTAGCTTATTAGATGTTACAATACTTTCCCGTTACCCCTAGACTATGATGTTTATATTGTTCAAGGAACACAACAAAAATCTGATGTGGCATAGTATCGGACGATCAGAACAGGGTTTGTGTCATCCGACCGGTGGATCGCATTGGGAAGAATTTGATATAAATCACTCAAACATCTTGAACGAACCCTGTAACATACTCCTAGTACTTGTAACTGACGGTTTTAATCCATTGGATAACATGTGTAATCCGCATAGAACATGATTGATCATAATCACCAGATACAACATATCATCATAGTTTTGTATGTAAAAGTCCTCATTTATGTGGTCCTTGTTGATTCCTGGTCAAAAATCACAAAGTAAAGACGTGGATGTTTTTCTTAGGCTGTTGTTGGAAGAGCTTAAACTTATATGGAACTCAGGTGTACATACAAAAGACATGTCGATAAAACACATTCGTCATGATGAGATCTATGTTGTTATGAACGATAAACGATTTTATAGATCATAGTATTCTATTAGGCTAGAGCGGGAAAGGGTACAAAGCAGGACTGACTTGCAATGAAGACACTCGTCCATACCATGTAACAAATTAAGTTGTATATTTTGGTCATCGTTGGTCCTAGATGCTAATGATTGATTAAGAAAGAGATTGGACTTTAAAAAGAAGATGAGACAAGACCCGCTCTGAGAAACTTTAGTAATGACGGGTTACAAGATCAATTAGGTCGTCTACTAACTCGTCTACCGTGTAAACATCCTAATTTTGGAGGTGTTACGATAAGACGAGAATAATTCAGGTTAAACTGCTCGAAACAAAGTATATTCTTTGAACTTGAGTATTGGTCCTCTCTATAACTGAAGCACAACTTAGATGTGATGCATATCAATAGAAATGGTAAAGGCATTAGACGTAAACTTTCTACCTTTGTGTGGACTGGGTATCAGGGACAATCATCACGGCCACCACCACATTCACAGACATCACAATTAAAACAAGTTTTCTTAATTTCAAAGTCGCGTATATCTTTAAAGATCAATGAATGCATGTGAGTTTGCTAATTTTGGTTTATGATGATTATTTTCTTGTATCTATATGCTCAATAATCTTTATTGAATGATGTTGCTAATAACATATGATCCTATAGGGTTACACCTTAATCAAGTTGGTACTGATTGAATATTTATTAAGTATTTGATTATTAATAAATAAATTCAACTCTTATATTTAATTATAGAATAATTATTGATTTCTGAAAATACTTATAAATGAAAGAAAAAACTAGCTATCATATCATATAGTATAATTAATAAGTCATGTAAAAATGTTTTAGACACTTTAGTTAACCATGGACTTACTAGTTAGTTACCTTTATTAGCTAAAGAAACTATCCCAACTCTTTTGTCTCTTTCTCCTCTCTTGTTGACGTACCTTTTTCATGGCATGGGAGGTTTCTTGTCAACATCCATTCTCTTGTCCCCCATGCTCCTTTTACTTTATATTATTGTAGAATATAATAATGGTCTAAAATAAACTATTTATTTATAAATGCTTCCATTGTGGTTTTTAAGAAAAACTCTTTGTTTTATGTATCAAAACTCATCAGTGGTATCAGAGCTGACTTTTATATGTTAGAATGATTTTATATGTTTGATGATTTTTGGTTATTAGGAAACAAGAATTGATTTGTTGTGGCTAAGAAATGTCCATATTTGTTTTCTTTGGCAACCTATAGTTCAAAATTGTTTATTTTATATATTTTCCATGCATTTTGGTTATAAAAGTTGCCTTAGGAAAACTAAAGTGTTGTTTATTTTATATGTTGTTACATATAAACAAGTCATTAGGATACTTGTGGTTGTTATTTATTTATTCATGTGATGATATAACAAATAAATAGGTAAATTATTCAATTTTTATGTGTAATAAATTAGTTTAGACTAGTTTGTTTATTGTTTTTAAATGTAACAAGGTGGAGCAATGAAGACCTTATCAAGACATGGAGCTTTTGCAGTCCATAAAGTGTCCTAATAAGTGCTTTAGGAAATGACTTAATAATTATTGTGATGGTTCAAAATAATTATTACTAGAAAATGACTTTTTTATACACTTTATAGTACATGTTTGTGATGTTTATTTTTTGTTGCTATAAAATATTGTATGTATGAAAATGTGTTTACCTAGCTAAAAGACATTTTGACAAGAATAACATATGTTGGAGTTTGGAATTTTAAATAAAAAGGTTTCAACATAAGATGTTTAAAATCGAGTTTTTTTTGTTAAAAAGAGTTTTATTTCAAAACTCTTAGATAGCCAAACTTTTAAATATTTAAAACGCTTTAAAATAGTTTTTAAACTTAATCTAAACTTCATATCTCTATAATAAAAGGAAGTTTTCTGAAAATGTTAAAATCCAGTTTCTATCGTTAAAACGTGAAATTAAAATTAAGTATTAATTTTAATCGGTAAAATTGAATATAGGATAGAAATTCAACTTTATATTTTGGAACATTTTAAATAATACCATGAAATATTTTATGCATGAATATTCATGATACAAAATGTTTTAAAATGCTAGAATAATAAAACATTTATAAAACCCTTATTACAATACTTCAAATCTATGCAAGACATTCTTGTTGCATCATGTGTGCATTTCTTGTAGATTTTGGGTCACCTTATCAATTTGGATTGTTAAATGATGGACAAGGTGTTTTATATTTACTAATGGGATAAATGTCACCTAACCATTCATAATGTATAATTCACCATTTTTTTAAAATGGATAATTTGTTTAAATATCTTATGTAATAATGGTCCCCTAAGCATAAGAGACTTGAGGCATAGATGAGATTAACATGCCATTAAAACAAAGAAATGTTTTGGATCCCATTAAATCTAAAAAAGAGGTTCGATATCGATGGTTAAAGAAGGAGGTTCGATGTCGATGGTTAGAGAAGGAGGTTCGATGTCGTATCAAGTTCCGGTTTTTACTCCAACGACAAATTATTCGGTGTGGGCACTCAAAGTCAAGTCGGTTATGGATGCACACATCATATGGGAGACGGTTGAACTAAGGGCGTTCAGTATTAGAATCTCTCGGATTGATCATAAACGGTATGGTTGTCAAGACAAGAAGGAATTGGACAAACAACACGGTGTAAACATCATGGATATGGAAGTTTAAATCAGGTGGCTTTGTATGTGGCAATGGAGGAGGTCGTGGATCTAGGAAAGGTCGAGATGGTTATGAATGTGTAACATCTTGATTTCTAGGTATTTTCAATTTTACCCTTGGTTTTTGAATGATTTGCAAAACTAGTCCCCAATGGGAGTTTCGTAATTATTTGGGTAGGCTTGCGTATGTTGGGCGTACATTTCGTACGTTGGGCGTACGCAGGGTGCAAACCCTAAATTTTAGGGTTTGGACCCTATTTAAGCATTATTATAGCCTCGTACCCCTCCTTAACTCCAGCCTCCATTCCTCATTGACCTCATTTCGAAAACCTAAAGTGTGTGTGTGCATTTTGAAGCTTGAAGTGTCTTTTTGGTGCCATTTTGCTACTCTTGGTGGAGAAGGAAGAGCTTTGAAGTTGTAGTGTTTCACTCAAGGCCTTGGATCCAGCATCTACACTCCGTTGTGCATATTCTCGAGGTGTAAAGCTCCAACCTTGATGAGTATTTCATTTATATCTAGTTCTAGCTTAAAGTTGGCAACTTTTTGTCCCAAATATTGATCCTTGTGAGTATGGAGTACTCCAAGACGTTTGATTTGTCCTTTTAGATGTCATAGGGTGTGTGATGTCATACAATTATGATATTCGACATTATTTTCTTCCGAAACATGATATAGGTTGTCTTAATGGGTCAAGAAGCTAGGGTTTTTGATGTGAAGGTCTTATTAGCCATGCAAAACCATAAAGTTGGAAACTTTATGGTTAAGAACACCATTTTATGGTCTAGATCTGAATTTTGAATGAAAGTGATTAAGGATTAAGCACTTAATGGGTTTAGCTGGTAGCAGCCACGTACATTGGCCGTACCAAAGGGTACGTTGCGCGTACATGGTCATCCCTTTGTGGTTTGGTCAAACACTCAAATTCCCCACGTACGTGTTTAGTACGCCCAACGTACTTACCGAGTCAACCCGGGTGACTCAGTTGACTTTGACCTAGATTTTGACCAAGGATTGACCTAGGGGCATTTTGTGTATTTTTTATCTACATTCTGAGTACTGGTCACTGTATATATATATATATATATATATATATATATATATATATATATATATATATATATATATATACACATATAAAGGTGACTGGTAGAGTTGATTTCGGAGCAACGTACTATTTCTTTTTTCTCATTTGTTTGTGAGGTGAGTTTTCTCACTGTATCCATGGGTCGAAGGCACCAATGCCAACCCATTATTCGGCTATATATAATACTAGTTATTATGTGATGTATACTTGTTTGTATGATCGGGTTGAAATATACCCCAGGGCGGGGCCCACTATGGTATGTGGGGTTGAAATATACCCCATAGAGGGGCCCACTATGGCATGTTCGGGTTGAAATATACCCTAGGGCGGGGCCCATATTTGCTTTTTGGGTTGAAATATACCTTAGGGTAGGTCCCATATTCATATGTTTGGTATTTGATACTTTGGGGAACTCAATAAGTTTTGTGCTTACAGTTTATGTTTAAGATTTCAGGTACTTCCGATTTGGAAGGGAAGGGCCAGGCGTGATGAATGATTTGATAGATTTCCAATGAAAAATTTTATTATTGTTTTTGGGTTGTTACAAGTTGGTATCAAATCGTTGGTTTGAGGGATTCAGGCACACTTTTGGGTGTGTCAGAACTCAAACTCAGGAAAGGATAATCTTTTTAAAGAAAAATGAAATTGAAATTCTAAAAAGAGTTTTACTAAGAAAAAGTGGTGCGATGCGTGCATGTAAGTCCCGAATTGTCCTACTTGTCAATCGGAATCACTTTGATGGTGCGGAGTTCCAATAAAAGTGTATAATGCAAGATAAAGATGAAAAAGAACAAGATAATTAATCTTCAACACACACGATATATTGATTAATCGTCTGGTACATAAGATTCTCATTACACATTGTTTTCTCTCTAGATCACGTTCCTTGCATATGGCAGCCCTTAGAACGTCCAACACTCATATCTAGGCTAAAATAACACTATTTATACCTAGACCTAATAACAAAGCCCAAGCCCAAAACCCAAAAAAAACAATATAAAGCCGAACCAAAATCACATGTGATTTTGACCCAAACAACACAAAAACATGGTGTTTTCGGTCCTAGACCGAGAACTCTAATATCTTATGAAAAGCAAAGTATAAACCACAATTTATGACCTAAAAATCTCCCCCTTGGTTTATAGCTTTCTTTTCACAAAGAATAAACCATAATTTAGTCCTAACAATCTCCCCTTTGGTGTATTGCGTTCTTTTCTTTTCAGTCTTCCTTGATCTTTGGCTTTCAGCTCTAATCTTCGATTTCTTCACAACTTCAAGATGAACATATGAATTTTTTTCATAAATAACTTCATCTTGAATAGTTGGACTTCCTTCTAAGAATTTGACTTTGAACGCACATTGGGTGTAGAGGCTTCTTGTAAAGGATTCTTGAAAATCAGCACTTTCAGCTCTGAGAATCTTCCGAGAAAATAACAGAGAGACCAATTCTTCTAGATCACTTTAGCAGGTTTATAGATAGCAGCAAATTGATTGAGGAGGCTTCAATGCAATCTGTCACATAACTTCAAGTACACCTTCACCTTGCTTCTGGGGTTGAAAGAATTTAATGTTGAAAAATAATCTTCACTTCCAGTTCCTTCGAATGAGTATTCTTTAACGATCACCGTTGCGCCTTGAAAAGTAATCATGACGAAAAAGTCCTTATGGATCACATAATCATAAAGACCCTTCTCACCACAGCTGTTCAAGGACCCAACTTTGTCTCAAAAGGAGACTACTCGCAGTATCTGTGTGAACACGGAGGAACGCACTACGATTTGTTGAGAATCGGAGAACTAATCATGGCCTTTTGGATGTCAGCCCCTGTATATCCTAGATCAAATATCTCAATACAGTTTTTCAAGTTAAACAAGTTAACTTGGCCCTTGGCGAGACGTTCATCGATATCTGTTTCCCTGTTGGGTGAATCGACCTGGTGCCGTGACAGTTCTTAGGTAAAGAAAGTTGACAAGACCAATTTGACAATCTGTACAGTTTTAAACTTCCAATTCCTTAAATACGATAGTTCTTAGAAAGAAACTGCCTAACTGACATTTTGTACAGTGTCACACCAGGTATGAACCATTATCCGTCAATTTCATGGGTGAAAATATCTAGAGCATTAAAGCGTTTACCGTCAATTCAGAAATGGATGGATTTCGGATTTTGGGTTTGACTTAGAATCATGGTGATAATGACTTCCAAGATCATAAACACAATATTTTTGGTAACCATCATCCGAGCTGTTTTATACTCGAACCTCAAGGGGTACCGGTATGTGGAATTGATTTAATGGAGAAATTTTAGATATGGGTGAAGAATGGTTGGGTGTTTCACATTAGTCATGGTGAAAATGGCTTTTGATCATTAACATTTGATGCGAAGACTCCTATCAAGACTGGTATATGTCTCAATATGAAAGAGTCTATCACTCGCATTTGAATCCTCCGTCAATTCCTTTCCAAGTTTCTTCTCCTTGCACATAAAATTTCGATACAATCTCCTTGAGTCTCTTCTTCTTAAGAATTCACATTTCTTGACAAAAGAAATTTTGAGATAAAAACAAAATTAAAAATAAACTTAACATACAATAAAAATAACTAAGAATTAAAATAAAAATAAAATATTTTTCGATTTTTGATTTTTCTGAAAAAGAAATAAAAACATATATAAACATATTTTTGGATTTTTAAATTTTATGATTTATTTTTAAATTTTTTTAATTCACTCCCTAAATTTGTGCATATAAGACAATATAAACAAATTTAAGAAAATCAGACAATTTAACTAGCCCTTTATCACTAGACTTCATATCACTTCCTAAGAGTATTAAAGAAAAACATATTTTTGTATTTTTTATTTTTATAATTTTTTGTATTTTGATTTCTCCCCCTTAATTTGGGCATGGGGAAGAAAGAAAATAAAATAAATGCACAAATTTAAAAAATTGTTTTCAAAACGAAACATTTGAATAAAACTCAGGAGTATCGAAAGAATTCAAACCGTAAGTCAGCAATTGAAGACGCATCGAGATGACTCGAGAACAGCACGCATATGCAGCAACACATTCAACCTTAGTTGTGCTTCAATTCCGGAACAGATCTGAAAATTCTTCACATCGTTAAGGACAATCCCCATTTCTGATCCTCTTCTTTCTTCCTTTCCCACAAAGGATACATGCTCTCAATTAAAGTTCTAAATGTAATGTAGTTGAGAGATGTCTCCTATCATGTTCCTGGAACAACCACTATCAACAAACCGAAGTCTAATGATATTCCTCCATAGCTGCTCCGACACAGAGTGCGGAAGTAGTTGGTCTTTGGAAGCCAGTCCATTTTGAAGCTGGGTTGACCTTTATCATCTACACACGGTACTCTCTCCCATGACATATCCTGTTTATCACACACATAAGATGAACAAATGTTAGAATCATTAGATAATTTGGGAGTATGAACCTTTGGTACCCATCTGTATTCGGGTTTAACCCATTTTTTGTTTGATCGGATGGATGCCTCAACACTTGCTTTAGAACTTGAAATTGAACACCGAGATGACTTCGACCTAACCGATCTTTGTCTAACAGAACCATCTCTTGAATTTTGCTTCTTGTCAGACATTCCCTTCCTGTCCTTAGGAGTTTGATTCTTGCCCTTCTTCACGTTCCAGTCACCATTGCATGATTGTGACCTTGAATGATTTCTTTTGGAGGATCTCCCTCTTGGTGCGTTCTGCCAACCTTGTCTGTAGTAAGAAACATACAAACGATATAGGCAATTTCTGGCAATGTGATCGGGAATCCCACAGTTAAAGCAAGTCTGTCCTTTCATATAAATCAGATTGTGATTTCGTCCTTGTCCAACTGAAGTTTGTTTCGAAGAACATCCACAAGAACAAGCACAATAACATTTCTTAGATTGCTTGACAGATTTTTGTGGCTTGGATTTTTCAACAGTGGGAGTTTCATCATCACAAGTTTTTGAAACACTTTCAGCAGACTCAGAATTAATTTTGATATGCTCATTACATCTTGTTGTGTATACAATGTTTATCGTTATTTGGTGAAATCTACAATTGTTTAGTGTATACAATAAAGTTATATATGGTTACCAGTATTTCGATTTAGAAATGGTGTGTCCGCTTTAGATCCTGTTCCTTGTTTGGTTGTGGGTTTAGGGCAGACTCATTAGATTCAAAGATCTATTAAATCTTAATTATGTATAACTAAGTATACACTGAGCAATTTTAGTAAGGGCCTAGTATGGATCAAGTCACAAAAATTGTTTAAAACAGTACTATTAAATTCATAAGTTTATTTTACAAAACTTCGATTATGAATTACATACAAATACTTTAAGGTCGGGACATAATGCAGATAAATTCGGTACAATTAACAACCGACTTATCACTACTACTAAAGGCTTACCATCTTTTCGTCTTTAAAACTTGTGGCAGAATTATGCCACCCCGGAGAAATCCTAGGCGTTCCAGCAACGCACCACCACCACCTCCGCCGCCACCACAGTTTGATCCCACAATGTTCCAAGCTGCCGTAGCAGCAGCCGTGGCAGCCGCAATGTCACACATCGGTACAAATGGCGTCGGTGGTTCGGGAAGTGGAGCCGCAAACTCTAACCAGGGGGACAGTCACGGACGTGCAAAATAGTGTTCTTACAAGGATTTTACAAATGGCAAACCCGATCCCTTCAATGGAAGCGGGGGCGTCATCTCTCTGATGCAATGGTTCGAGAAGACCGAATCCGTCTTTGAGATCTGTGCATGTGCCGAAGTAAGCAAAGTCAAACTTGAGAGCTTAGAATGCTCAAAACCCATCAGTGATATCAAGGTTTATAGGGTTGCATTTACACCATAGGAGTGTTAGAATGCTCAAAACCCATCAGTGGTATCAAAGCCTAGGCTTATTTGCTTGATACTTGATGCTACATGTTTTTTCCAAAGTTGAAATTCTACATTTTTTGGATCTGACTGGTCACCACGACGTGGCAGTCTTTACCACGACGTGGTGATGCCCCTGTATCCCGAATTTTGAGGTTTTGCTTGGTATTGGATAAGGATCATTACCCTAAACTGTTTTTTGAACCTTAAAACTTGTTTTTGATGTGGTAATGATTATGCTAATCCATTTTCAATGGCTATTATCAAAATTTCAAGTTTTATATGGATTATTTATGATTCTTGAAATTGTTGATATGCATGTTCATGAACTTATGAGTTTAGAAGATCATAGGAATTATTTGTAACTTGCTTGTTAGTTTAATTCTTGATCATTATGTGTTTTAATGGAATCTATAATTTGTCCTCAAGTTATGGATTACCAAAAGTCACTCTTTTAAATTCCATTCCGAAACAGATAGGTTACATAAAATGAAGAGTCTCTCATTTTAATAAACCATTTAACTCATAAGTTATGAAATGAAAAGTCTTGAATAGTTTAAATACTTGCCCTCAAGTTTTGGAATTTGTGAAGTCTTACACCCTAATACTTTAATTTCCAAATTGAACCATAGAGTTTTTAACCCTTATACTATTATTATATTAAAAGTTTATATATGAAATGAAAAGTCTTGAATAGTTTCAACCCTTATACTATTATTATATTAAAAGTTTATATATATATATATATATATATATATATATATATATATAAGAATAAGTCAGTGTTACCGTTAGTAGGCCTCATTCATGAAGCCGGTCTATAATGGGGTATAAGGTTGTTGCCTATAAAATGACAACTTAATGGGTGTCCACTTTCACCCACCGCTTCCTTGACTCGTGGAGGGTCCTTAGCCGAATGGGTAGGATAGCACCTTAATGCTCATTAAAAGTATAATGAAATTATAAAGTAACTATACCTTAATAATTCCCAATCTTAGTTACTTTAGGAAAAATGTGAAATAGGTGCTAACCCATGAAATTACACTTTGTACCTTACCAAGTCGTTAGCGGAGCGCGTGTGGTTAACCGACACACTAACAAGGACTAGTAAGAGTGGCAAAGGGCAACTTAATTTTATCATAGATCGGTGGAGCGCGTGTGGTTAACCGGCACATCGATTAGGTGATAAAAGTTAAGGGTACCAAGTCAATTTGCATGGTTATTCACACCTTGTTTGTGATCCTCGACATCCCAGTCACAAACTTGAGAGGGAACAATCGAGATCCAAACATGCCATTGAAAGTTCAATGTATCTCAAAAGATCTAGGAATTTCAAATCCAATAAAAGTTAATAATCTATTTCGTTCTTGTGGTGGAAATTGGTAAATCGTCATTTACCTACCTACAAATATTTTATAGCTTGGATTACGGCATCCCTCTTCCAACTATAAATAGTTTGTTGGGTCCTAGACTTAATATTTCATTTTGGGTGACTTATTAAGGACTCTTTATCTAATAAAACTTGTCTTTCTTTCTTTCAGATGTCTTCCAACACTGCTACTGGCTCAAACCCTACAGGCTCCTTTTCCCTAATGAACTTGTGTAGGAAAGTCACTTTTGATGGTTCCAATTTCAATGAATGAATTAGGAACATCAGAATGATTACTTGCTATGAGGGCAAAGAGTATGTCCTCGATAAGGAGCTAAAGGTTATCGATGAGTCAACTGCTACTCCTGAGGAGATTGTTGAGTACACTACCCATGAGAAAGATGCCACTAAGGTGTCTTGCATCATGTTTGCCACAATGACAGCAGAACTCCAGAAATCCTATAAAGATTTCTACCCTTTTGAGATGCACAAGGATCTGATGGATAGGTACCATCAGAGTGCTCATCAGGAAAGGTATGAAATTATTTCCATCATGATAACAGCTAGGATGAATGAGGGAGAATCCCTCACCGGTCACTTGCAGAAAATGCAAAGGTTCGTGGACCGGTTATTGAAGCTTAATGTGGACTTCCCTGAGGACATGGTGATTGACATCATTCTCCATTACTTACCTCCAAGTTATGATCAGTTTCGTATGACTTATCATATGAACAAGGATGAAGTCACACTTAGTAAGCTTCAAGGACTTTTAAGGACCGCTGAAAGTGGTCTTAAAAGTAAATCAGCTGTTACTCCTACTCCTACTACTGCTCCTGTCCTGGAAATTGGGCAAGGAAATGGAAAAAAGAGGAAGACCCCTTCTAAGGGTACCAAGGGAAAGTTGTTATTTATTTATGAGTAAAGTGTTACTATCTTATGATTAATTGTTTGCTATTGTTTCAACTTTGCATGTTTTGACTTCCAAAATAATTATATTATTTAAACTCTCCACAGTCAGTCATAATTTGGAAGTAGGTATTGAATTAAGACTGTCATGAATTGGGTTTGTAGATTGTCTAAGGTATATTAGACATAGCAATGGTTGCTGCAACATTCATGAGTGCTCATAAGGCCTGAGTATTGGACTCAACCCACGCTCACTTGTATCACTTCATGGAATTTATCTTGAGTGATCGTGAGACGGTAATATCATATAAATCTTCAAACCTGGAGATATGAGTTGTTGACTATGAGTTGGTTATACATTGATTGTACGAAAACGCATTGGTAACTCGATGTTATAAAACATGATTTTTTGCATAATTCAACAAGCAGTCAGTACAAGCATATGAGTCGAAGTTTATCTGTTCCTTCTAGGATTAGAAGTGATATCTGGGCCCCTCGATGATTTTGTTTTTACCTATGTACCGGGCCCGGTCAGAACCTAATTGATGTGTTCAATTTAGTTCTATGTCAAACAAATCGGAAATCGGGAAACAAAAATTGCTGGACAACAAGTATGACGTTGTTCCATGTATTTGTCCGGCTGATATCTTGAGAATAGAGGATTATATGATCACTTATCTAAAATGACGCTTCATAGTTCAACAGAGTTTTGAGGTGTTAGTGAAATTTTCTCAAGGTTATTCCAAGTATTGTGGTGTTGTGTGATACATTTGAGGCATCACACTTGAGGTGCTAGGCTCACAAGGTTTTCAAGGAATCCAAACAACATAAGGTATGTTCTACAACTAGCATTTATGTTTAAAACGCTAATTTCGGGATGAAATTTCTTCTAACGGGAGGATGATGTGACAACCGTCAGATTCTGTTAAGTCAAAGTCAAATAAAGTCAACAAGTCAAACCGGCCAACTCAACTAACCCTTGTATATTAGGGTTTACATTATGTTTACCATTGTACAACTCACTATCTTAATGAAAAGTATCACTTAGGGTTTCCACGTGTTTGGAAAAATCTAAACCCTAATAGGGGTAAAATGATGGAACTACTCAATAAAATACTATTACATACCCTACGGGGGCGTATAACACTCATAACAAGGTTTAACGGGGCTTACGAACCTTGCATTTCGAGGCTAAACACTCACAAAGGTCACAAACAAATCTCTCCCAAATCTCTCTCAAAATCTCTCTCAACTTTTAATAATCATTCGGGGCATCCAGACCCATAACTTAGTCAAAAACCACTCGAAACGGGAAGATTTCTCGAAAAACAGCCATATAGGGCCGAAACCACTACATGAACCGAAACCACTATATGAACCGAAACTAGATGTAAGAACCGAAACCACTATATGAACCGAAACTAGCTATAAGAACCAAAAATAGCTGTAAGAACCAAAACTAGATATAAAAACCGAAACTAACTATAAGGACCGAACCTGCCACGACCAAAAGCTACTTAAGGACCGAACTCACCCTTCAGTTCGGATCCGACCTTTCGGCTCGAAGCTTCATCTACTCTCGGTTCAGTTTGCTTTCGCCTCCCATGTGACACTTTCGCCTGTGAGCTCCTCGGGCCGAACCCACTTTCGGTCCTGGCAACATGAACCGAACCCTCGCAGGTTTGATCCTTATTTCCCGGTTTTCGACCATCTTCGAGGTTTGAGCCGTGTTTCATGTTTTTAACGTGGGATTTTCACCCAAATCCATATTTTAACCCTCTAACATCAGGATTTATCCATATCTTGGAGTTCTTCTAAGATATGATCCATAACATTGAGTAGAATAAAAGTGCAAAGTACAAGAAGGTACTTTGACTTTTCCCATAAAGCTAAGACAACAAGCCACCCCCATACCCACTCTAGGACAACCTCCAGTCACTATTCACACCTTACCTTATCAAATCACTGTCCTTTATGCACCTTCTAACAATCCAGGTGATTCACTAACCAAACTCTAGACAAACACTATCTTTTCTTCTAAGACTTCACCTTCCTCACCAAAATACAAACCCATTTCTCTCTCACATACTCTCTCTAAAACTCGAGATTTCAAGGCTGTTCTTGAGCATTCTCCTCCAGTCTTGGTAAGTATCTTCATCCTACACTTGAATACTTTACACTCCTTCACTCAAATCATGAATCTCTTACACAAATATCATCATATTTGTGCCTAGGATCTTTAAATCTTCAAGTACCTCCCAAGTGTTCTTGACTTGGAAACCTCTCATCTTCCACATTCATCTTAGGAAATCACTCAAGGTGAGTTCATACCCCTACATTTTCATGTTTTCTTCTAGTTTTGGGGGGAATACAAGTTAATACACCAAAAACTTAACTAAACTCAAACATCGGCTTTCATCAGGAAAGTTTAGTTCCATTCACAAACTTTTTTGATCATCTTAAACTTTTTAGTTTTCAAAACTGTACAAGTTGGAAATAGTTCAGGTTCATACCTTTCTAATGACTACTGAACATGTTCATACGATTTTTCTACAATTGATGGTGATTTTTACAAAGCTGTCTATCACTGTAGCAAAGATTTCGGACCAGTCAGTAAAAATTGTCATTTTAACACTAGTTATAAGTCATTAAAAATCATAATAAAAATTGTGAGTACACTAGACATATTTTCTGAACTTCTGGAGTTTACAGATTTAGCTTTTGACCCACGATGATTTTTCTGTGATTTTTACAAAAACAGGGACAGAAAAGTAAAATTTATAACTAACAGTTTACAAGTTATTCACACTTTGTAATGTGTTGCGCAAAGTGTTTATCTATGAGGACTGCATATTGTACATGTGTTTTCTGTTATGTTACATTTAAATAACAGAAATTACTCATTCACTGCAAGGGTTCTTAGTCATTTCAAACATACAAGATGAACTATAATAATTATAGTTTATGTTTTGCTAAATTGCTAATCACTATGAAAAGGTTTTTCATTTCACTCTACACGTAAACTTGTTAACGTAAATTGTGAGACACTACTTCATTGTACTCTTAGAGTATGGGTTAAAAATCATGTAAGTTATAACCAGAGTCTCTTGTAGGGAGAGCGTGATAGTTGTATATAGATCTATATTGGGATTGACAACCCACACCCAAGTTGCTTGCAACAGCTCGGCCGACAGGTCAGGGGTGATAAATGTCATAACATATTGACGCCTGAAGAACGTCGTAACAGGTCTACTATGTCATAGTATGGTTATAATAACTCACATAGGGAGATAACGACACATCTAGTTTACAGGAATTTCTACTTTAAAAAGGGGTTTTACTTATCTAAAACTACATACACTATTACAAGTACGGAATAACACTCAAACACTAGGTCTTGGGTTTTAAGACTAAAATTCATTTTATAAGGAAAATATTTGATTTTTCTTGAGTATCCATTACATTTACAAACAAAGGTTTTCAAACACTACATATAAAAGACTAAAATGCTTTGGTCACTATTATAATCGTTGTTATGATACTATACATGAAGTCATTCCCACCCCTGGACGTTTCCGCCATCTTTGGTTTGGGGGTGTGACAGATTGGTATCAGAGCATTGTTTCTAGTGAACTAAGTATATCGAACCACATAACATATACCAACTATAAACACATTGGGACTAAAGTTCTCTGATTAAACATTTTCATACAACTATACTTTTTGAAATAAAATATATTTTTGTAAAAGTATAGGTACACGCATGCATGACGGTATAGTGTCACATCTAAGAAAACACGAAAAATAAAGATAGATGAGTTGTACACTATAACTGTGCCTTGGGATATGTAATCAAATCTGGGAGAAATATAGCCTGATCAACTATATTCGTCTGAGAAGTGATGTAACACCTGTCAAAAGTAGGTCAATAACAATCACATGTGATTATATTAATCATGTAATGTGATTTTGTTAAAACTAGTAATGTAGTAAACTTACTATGTATTTAATGATAATTCTAATATAAATATGAATTTTCATACATACTTTATAGTATAAATCAAAGTATACATCCATACGATTCCAAAAATATAGAGAACGTCTAAATCTGACTTCGCGTGAAGAAGTTATGATAAACCGAACACTATAAAATATTTATAAAAAGAGGAATTTAAAATTAGCTTAGAATTAGCTATTGTAATCTATTAGAGAGTTGTAGTACTCGGAATTACCTACGCGTGGATATAAAGAACGTCAAAAACGGAGTTCGTATGCAAAAGTTATGGCCTTCCGAAGATTTCTCTGTCAGAAACCCTAATTTGACTGAACTCACGACGTGAGCACAAAAACTCACGACGTTAGGAGTCAAACTGCCACATTTCAGATCTAGAAGGTGTGACGAGGCTGGGAGGGTATAAGATCCAAACCCACGACGTGAATATTGATATTTCACGACGCGAGGAGTCATTTTGCCACCTTCGGAAGCTAGAAGACGGATGGCGAGTCTACGTAGAGATAAGATCCAAACTCACGACGTGAACAATGAGCTTTTCACATCGTGAGGGCCAAAAATCTTACCATAAATAGCAAGATCGACCCCATTCATTCTTACACCTGAACTTCTTTCTCCTCTCTCATTTGCTGAAGCGCTCTTGCATCTCGAACCCCGACGACCTCGTACGATGACTGTTTCTGCTTAGATTACATAAAATCACGCTACTAAGGTGAGTTTCACGGCCCCACTTTCTAATATTTCGGGGGAAAACGCATGCTAAATATTATATATACGTTATTATTATGTCTATATGATAGTATATTAGTATCAACGTAGATAGTTATAATAACCGGGATATAGTTATTTCGTATGTGAAAGTATACAACTATCGTAAAGTTGTTAGCATGTTATTGTTATAGTAGTATACTAATGTAGATCTTGAGTTATACTTAGGATTCTATATATATGTTGTGTGCGATATAGTTCCAGAGTTATACTCGGAAGTTCTATATGTTAATTGATAAGTATGTTGTTATTGTTGGTTTTATGTCAAGATAAAACCAAGTATGTTATATGTTTTTGTTATTGGTTTTATGTCAAGATAAAACCTGGTTTTAATTCTTATTATAGCTGTTGTACTATCTAAGTATTATAAATATTAGGAGTAATGTTAAAAGCATAGTCTAATAACTTAGGGTTTTAGACACGAATATGATTTTACTACTAGAAGTAACGGAACTCGACAAGTCTACATGAGCTATTGTATTCATCAACTAAGATTGGAAATTTTAGGGAAAATCCTCTGACATGTAATCGTTAATCCCGTGTGAGCGAGGAAGTCGTGTATGAATAAGATACGGGGTTGACAACCCCACTCGTGGTTGCTAGCTACAACAAAACCGTGTGCGAGTGACGAACTGTCCTTTTGTTTGTTTATTGTTCCGACGCTGATGAAGCGTGTGGAACTTATCTCAAGATGCGAAACTTGTAGCATCATGAAGAGGTTTGAAACTAGTCATATAGCCGCGGTTACGGACTCATGGTAGCAAATTGTTAGAAGCATTATACTTTGTCGTTATACAAGTATTAATGTTAGGTATAAGTTTCCCAAACACTTATACTCTAGGTACAAGAAACTGGTAGGTATAATACTTGTATATTAAGTAGATAATTATACCTAACACACATACTCGTATAGAATTGAAATAGATTTATACGTAGCGGTTTTACTCGTATAGAATTGAAATAGATTTATACGTAGCGGTTTTACTCGTATAGAATTGAAATAAGATTTATACGTAGCAACTTTCGTTTGTATGGAATTACAAACACTTATATTCATAGTATATAAGACTTATAGGTAAATTACTTATTTGGTAAGTAAAATTTTATACCTAGGATATATATACTAAACGTTGGAGAGTCAAAATGATATTTTCAAAACTATACTTTTGAACTTGGAAAATGTATTATTTTTATACGGAGTCAAAGCATGTGGACTCACCAACTTTATGTTGACGTATTTCAAATTGCATGTGTTTTCAGGAAGTTGATAACTATGATACGAGAAATGACGTTACACCGCCCGGTCTTTCCGCCGACTGCCGGGGTGTGACAGATTGGTATCAGAGCTATTAACTATAGTGAACTAGTACTCTCTTAGGAAAGCACGAATATAGTTTAGGGCTTACTCTGTTAGGTTTAGGTATATCCCTTAGCCTAGAAATATAAAGTATTATTAATTATTCTACTGAAGGACTACTTACGGGAGCGGTGACAAGGATAGACATGTCGATTTGGGTTGCTGGATTTCAGAACGGCTATATGCTAAAATGATCCTGCCCTTCGACTGTCCTGACTGGCCGGTGCCTTATCAGCTAGACATGAAGTAACAAACAATAATTAATAGAGCATGAATACAACAAATAATAAATATAGAGTCATATATGAAGACTCAGACCCGCGATGAGAATACACCTAAATACCCGGAATGTTTTTGATCTCAAGGATTTAGATAAGATATTCCAACTAAAGTTCATATGTGCATAGATCTTATCACAACTAGGTGTAGGTGTACAACTATATTTTATTATGATCAGATCATAAGAACTATTTAAATTGGGAGTAATATTTGATAGACTAAACACTTGGTGATCTAAAATGTATAGGAACTAAACAAAATGCCTAGAAGAAATAGCACTCGTCTAAACCTTAACCAACGAACAGAACCACAACAACAACAACAACCGCAACCACCACCACCAGAAACAAACCCTCCAATAAGTTCAGCAGAACTTGAAATAATCATAGCTCAGAGAATCGCTGCAGCTCTTGCTAATGTCGGAAGAGGAGGAGTTAGAAACGAAGGCAATGTAGGGACCGCCAGAATGTGTACCTACAAGGATTTTATGAATTGCAAACCTAAGAGCTTCCATGGAACGGAAGGGGTCGTTAGCTTGACCCGGTGGATTGAAAAGACAGAATCAATATTTCAAATTAGCTTCTGTCCTGACGAATGTAAGGTACGATTTGCTGCGTGTACCTTCGCTGATGCAACACGTACATGGTGGAACAACCATGTGAATACAATGGGTATTCATGATGCCAATTCCATAAAATGGGAAGAGATGAAGAGGATGCTAGTAGAGGAGTATTGTCCAAGAGAGGAAATACAAAATCTGGAACAGGAGCTGTGGAACCTAACAATGAAGGGTTCCGAGATAAATGCTTATACTGCTAGATTTAATGATCTTGCAGTGATGTGTCCAGCTCTTGTAACCCCCGAATATAAGAAGATTGAGCGATATATCTGGGGTCTAGCATCATAAATCAAAGGAATGGTGATCGCATCGAAGCCGACAACATACGACAGTGCAAAGCATATAGCTCATCAGCTAACCAGCACATAAATCCAAGTGGGATTTATAGCTGAGTCTCCCGAATCTGGAACGAACAAGCGCAAATTTAATGGGAAGAATCCCATACAATCATCTGAGGAGAGACAATAGGTGGCAACTAATTATGCAGCCACAACAACAATACCCACACAACCACGGCGGTATGAAGGAAAACTCCCAAAATACACTCAGTGTAGCCGTCACCATCTAGGTAACTGCTTTATATGCACTCACTGCAAGAAAAAGGGACACACCGCCAAATCAAGGAACAAACACTGGAACAGGCAATGATGGAGGAAGAGCATGTTTTGAGTGTGGAGAAATTGGACATATCAAGAAGGAATTGCCAAAGTTAAGGAGTCAAGGAAGTTAGGCCGTTACAGGGCATTCGTAACAGGAAGCAGGGAAGCTATCAAGGACCCTGCAGTGGAATTTGGTACAAGATAAATTTCAGGACGAAATTTACTTCAACGGGGGGAGAATGTAACACCCGTCAAAAGTAGGTCAATAACAATCACATGTGATTATATCAATCATGTAATGTGATTTTGTTAAAACTAGTAATGTAGTAAACTTACTATGTATTTCATGATAATTCTAATATAAATATGAATTTTCATACATACTTTATAGTATAAATCAAAGCATACATCCATACGATTCCAAAAATATAGAGAACGTCTAAATCTGACTTCGCGTGAAGAAGTTATGATAAACCGAACACTATAAAATCTTTATAAAACTAGGAATTTAAAATAGGCTTAGAATTAGCTATTGTAATCTATTAGAGAGTTTTAGTACTCAGAATTACCTACGCATGGATATAAAGAACGTCAAAAACGGAGTTCGTATGCAAAAGTGATGGCCTTCTGAAGATTTCTCTGTCAGAAACCCTAATTTGACTGAACTCATGACATGAGCACAAAAACTCACGATGTGAGGAGTCAAACCGCCATATTTTGGATCTAGAAGGTGTGACGAGGCTGGGAGGGGATAAGATCCAAACTCACGAAGTGAATATTGATATTTCACGACGTGATGAGTCATTTTGCCACCTTCGGAAGCTAGAAGACGGATGACAAGTCTACATAGAGATAAGATCCAAACTCACGACGTGAACAATGATTTTTCATGTCGTGAGGGCCAAAAATCTTACTATAAATAGCAAGATCAACCCCAGCCATTCTTACACCTGAACTTCTTTCTCCTCTCTCATTTGCTGAAGCCCTCTAGCATCCCGAACCCCGACGACCTCGTACGATGACTGTTTCTGGTTAGATTACATAAAATCACGTTACTAAGGTGAGTTTCACGGCCCCACTTTCTAATATTTCGGGGGAAAACGCATGCTAAATATTATATATAAGTTATTATTATGTCTATATGATAGTATATTAGTATCAACGTAGATAATTATAATAACCGGGATATAGTTATTTCGTATGTGAAAGTATACAACTATCGTAAAGTTGTTAGCATGTTATTGTTATAGTAGTATACTAATGTAGATCTTGAGTTATACTTAGGATTCTATATATATGTTGTGTGCGATATAGTTCCAGAGTTATACTCGGAAGTTCTATATGTTAATTGATAAGTATGTTGTTATTGTTGGTTTTATGTCAAGATAAAACCAGGTATGTTATATGTTTTTGTTATTGGTTTTATGTCAAGAAAAAACCTGGTTTTAATTCTAATTATAGCTGTTGTACTATCTAAGTATTATAAATATTAGGAGTAATGTTAAAAGCATAGTCTAATAACTTAGGGTTTTAGACACAAA